>NC_086320.1:374456484-375656484 GCF_036172605.1 Pelobates fuscus
TGCAGACCTGTGCCAGCGTGCTTTGACAGTTGCCAATTATATCTGGTGTCTCTATAGCGTGCTTTTACAACCAAAATTTAGTTTCCACTGTAATAGAAGAGCAGTTGCCTGCCTGCCAGCTTCTGTGTGAGGTTCACATTGGATACTGTGCCTATTTGCCCAGTGCCACCACTCATATCTGTTTTAACAATAGGTTAAGCTTTACATTTAAAATAAATATTTATTTTTCACTGTAATAGAAGAGCAGTTGCCTGCCTGCCAGCTTCTGTGTGAGGTTCACATTGGATACTGTGCCTATTTGCCCAGTGCCACCACTCATATCCTTTTTAACAATAGGTTAAGCTTTACATTTAAAATAAATATTTTTTTTCCACTGTAATAGAAGAGCAGTTGCCTGCCTGCCAGCTTCTGTGTGAGGTTCACATTGGATACTGTGCCTATTTGCCCAGTGCCACCACTCATATCTGTTTTAACAATTGGTTAAGCTTTCGATTTAAAAGAAATAATTTTTTTTCACTGTAATAGAAGATCAGTTAGTTGTCTGCAAGCGTCTGTGTTTCAGGCCTACTTCAGCGTGTGCTCTGCAGACCTGTGCCAGTGTGCTTTGACAGTTGCCAATCATATCTGGTGTCTCTATAGCGTGCTTTTACAACCAAAATTTTGTTTCCACTGTAATAGAAGAGCAGTTGCCTGCCTGCCAGCTTCTGTGTGAGGTTCACATTGGATACTGTGCCTATTTGCCCAGTGCCACCACTCATATCTGTTTTAACAATAGGTTAAGCTTTACATTTAAAATAAATATTTTTTTTTCACTGTAATAGAAGAGCAGTTAGTTGTCTGCAAGCGTCTGTGTTTCAGGCCTACTTCAGCGTGTGCTCTGCAGACCTGTGCCAGCGTGCTTTGACAGTTGCCAATCATATCTGGTGTCTCTATAGCGTGCTTTTACAACCAAAATTTTGTTTCCACTGTAATAGAAGAGCAGTTGCCTGCCTGCCAGCTTCTGTGTGAGGTTCAAGGGGATACTGTGCCTATTTGCCCAGTGCCACCACTCATATCTGTTTTAACAATAGGTTAAGCTTTACATTTAAAATACATTTTTTTTTTCACTGTAATAGAAGAGCAGTTGCCTGCCTGCCAGCTTCTGTGTGAGGTTCACATTGGATACTGTGCCTATTTGCCCAGTGCCACCACTCATATCTGTTTTAACAATAGGTTAAGCTTTACATTTAAAATAAATGTTTTTTTTTCACTGTAATAGAAGAGCAGTTAGTTGTCTGCAAGCGTCTGTGTTTCAGGCCTACTTCAGCATGTGCTCTGCAGACCTGTGCCAGCGTGCTTTGACAGTTGCCAATCATATCTGGTGTCTCTATAGCGTGCTTTTACAACCAAAATTTTGTTTCCACTGTAATAGAAGAGCAGTTGCCTGCCTGCCAGCTTCTGTGTGAGGTTCACATTGGATACTGTGCCTATTTGCCCAGTGCCACCACTCATATCTGTTTTAACAATTGGTTAAGCTTTCGATTTAAAAGAAATATTTTTTTTTCACTGTAATAGAAGAGCAGTTAGTTGTCTGCAAGCGTCTGTGTTTCAGGCCTACTTCAGCGTGTGCTCTGCAGACCTGTGCCAGCGTGCTTTGACAGTTGCCAATCATATCTGGTGTCTCTATAGCGTGCTTTTACAACCAAAATTTTGTTTCCACTGTAATAGAAGAGCAGTTGCCTGCCTGCCTGCTTCTGTGTGAGGTTCACATTGGATACTGTGCCTATTTGCCCAGTGCCACCACTCATATCTGTTTTAACAATAGGTTAAGCTTTACATTTAAAATACATATTTTTTTTTCACTGTAATAGAAGAGCAGTTGCCTGCCTGCCATCTTCTGTGTGAGGTTCACATTGGATACTGTGCCTATTTGCCCAGTGCCACCACTCATATCTGTTTTAACAATAGGTTAAGCTTTACATTTAAAATAAATATTTTTTTTTCACTGTAATAGAAGAGCAGTTAGTTGTCTGCAAGCGTCTGTGTTTCAGGCCTACTTCAGCGTGTGCTCTGCAGACCTGTTCCAGCGTGCTTTGACAGTTGCCAATCATATCTGGTGTCTCTATAGCGTGCTTTTACAACCAAAATTTTGTTTCCACTGTAATAGAAGAGCAGTTGCCTGCCTGCCAGCTTCTGTGTGAGGTTCACATTGGATACTGTGCCTATTTGCCCAGTGCCACCACTCATATCTATTTTAACAATAGGTTAAGCTTTACATTTAAAATAAAAAAATTTTTTCACTGTAATAGAAGAGCAGTTGCCTGCCTGCCAGCTTCTGTGTGAGGTTCACATTGGATACTGTGCCTATTTGCCCAGTGCCACCACTCATATCTGTTTTAACAATAGGTTAAGCTTTACATTTAAAATAAATATTTTTTTTTCACTGTAATAGAAGATCAGTTAGTTGTCTGCAAGCGTCTGTGTTTCAGGCCTACTTCAGCGTGTGCTCTGCAGACCTGTGCCAGCGTGCTTTGACAGTTGCCAATCATATCTGGTGTCTCTATAGCGTGCTTTTACAACCAAAATTTAGTTTCCACTGTAATAGAAGAGCAGTTGCCTGCCTGCCAGCTTCTGTGTGAGGTTCACATTGGATACTGTGCCTATTTGCCCAGTGCCACCACTCATATCTGTTTTAACAATAGGTTAAGCTTTACATTTAAAATAAATATTTATTTTTCACTGTAATAGAAGAGCAGTTGCCTGCCTGCCTGCCAGCTTCTGTGTGAGGTTCACATTGGATACTGTGCCTATTTGCCCAGTGCCACCACTCATATCTTTTTTAACAATAGGTTAAGCTTTACATTTAAAATAAATATTTTTTTTCACTGTAATAGAAGAGCAGTTGCCTGCCTGCCAGCTTCTGTGTGAGGTTCACATTGGATACTGTGCCTATTTGCCCAGTGCCACCACTCATATCTGTTTTAACAATTGGTTAAGCTTTCGATTTAAAAGAAATAATTTTTTTTCACTGTAATAGAAGATCAGTTAGTTGTCTGCAAGCGTCTGTGTTTCAGGCCTACTTCAGCGTGTGCTCTGCAGACCTGTGCCAGCGTGCTTTGACAGTTGCCAATCATATCTGGTGTCTCTATAGCGTGCTTTTACAACCAAAATTTTGTTTCCACTGTAATAGAAGAGCAGTTGCCTGCCTGCCAGCTTCTGTGTGAGGTTCACATTGGATACTGTGCCTATTTGCCCAGTGCCACCACTCATATCTGTTTTAACAATAGGTTAAGCTTTACATTTAAAATAAATATTTTTTTTTCACTGTAATAGAAGAGCAGTTAGTTGTCTGCAAGCGTCTGTGTTTCAGGCCTACTTCAGCGTGTGCTCTGCAGACCTGTTCCAGCCTGCTTTGACAGTTGCCAATCATATCTGGTGTCTCTATAGCGTGCTTTTACAACCAAAATTTTGTTTCCACTGTAATAGAAGAGCAGTTGCCTGCCTGCCAGCTTCTGTGTGAGGTTCACATTGGATACTGTGCCTATTTGCCCAGTGCCACCACTCATATCTGTTTTAACAATAGGTTAAGCTTTACATTTAAAATAAATATTTTTTTTTCACTGTAATAGAAGAGCAGTTGCCTGCCTGCCAGCTTCTGTGTGAGGTTCACATTGGATACTGTGCCTATTTGCCCAGTGCCACCACTCATATCTATTTTAACAATAGGTTAAGCTTTACATTTAAAAAAAAAAAAAAATTTCACTGTAATAGAAGAGCAGTTGCCTGCCTGCCAGCTTCTGTGTGAGGTTCACATTGGATACTGTGCCTATTTGCCCAGTGCCACCACTCATATCTGTTTTAACAATAGGTTAAGCTTTACATTTAAAATAAATATTTTTTTTTCACTGTAATAGAAGATCAGTTAGTTGTCTGCAAGCGTCTGTGTTTCAGGCCTACTTCAGCGTGTGCTCTGCAGACCTGTGCCAGCGTGCTTTGACAGTTGCCAATCATATCTGGTGTCTCTATAGCGTGCTTTTACAACCAAAATTTAGTTTCCACTGTAATAGAAGAGCAGTTGCCTGCCTGCCAGCTTCTGTGTGAGGTTCACATTGGATACTGTGCCTATTTGCCCAGTGCCACCACTCATATCTGTTTTAACAATAGGTTAAGCTTTACATTTAAAATAAATATTTATTTTTCACTGTAATAGAAGAGCAGTTGCCTGCCTGCCAGCTTCTGTGTGAGGTTCACATTGGATACTGTGCCTATTTGCCCAGTGCCACCACTCATATCCTTTTTAACAATAGGTTAAGCTTTACATTTAAAATAAATATTTTTTTTCCACTGTAATAGAAGAGCAGTTGCCTGCCTGCCAGCTTCTGTGTGAGGTTCACATTGGATACTGTGCCTATTTGCCCAGTGCCACCACTCATATCTGTTTTAACAATTGGTTAAGCTTTCGATTTAAAAGAAATAATTTTTTTTCACTGTAATAGAAGATCAGTTAGTTGTCTGCAAGCGTCTGTGTTTCAGGCCTACTTCAGCGTGTGCTCTGCAGACCTGTGCCAGCGTGCTTTGACAGTTGCCAATCATATCTGGTGTCTCTATAGCGTGCTTTTACAACCAAAATTTTGTTTCCACTGTAATAGAAGAGCAGTTGCCTGCCTGCCAGCTTCTGTGTGAGGTTCACATTGGATACTGTGCCTATTTGCCCAGTGCCACCACTCATATCTGTTTTAACAATAGGTTAAGCTTTACATTTAAAATAAATATTTTTTTTTCACTGTAATAGAAGAGCAGTTAGTTGTCTGCAAGCGTCTGTGTTTCAGGCCTACTTCAGCGTGTGCTCTGCAGACCTGTGCCAGCGTGCTTTGACAGTTGCCAATCATATCTGGTGTCTCTATAGCGTGCTTTTACAACCAAAATTTTGTTTCCACTGTAATAGAAGAGCAGTTGCCTGCCTGCCAGCTTCTGTGTGAGGTTCAAGGGGATACTGTGCCTATTTGCCCAGTGCCACCACTCATATCTGTTTTAACAATAGGTTAAGCTTTACATTTAAAATAAATATTTTTTTTTCACTGTAATAGAAAAGCAGTTGCCTGCCTGCCAGCTTCTGTGTGAGGTTCACATTGGATACTGTGCCTATTTGCCCAGTGCCACCACTCATATCTATTTTAACAATAGGTTAAGCTTTACATTTAAAATAAATATTTTTTTTTCACTGTAATAGAAGAGCAGTTGCCTGCCTGCCAGCTTCTGTGTGAGGTTCACATTGGATACTGTGCCTATTTGCCCAGTGCCACCACTCATATCTGTTTTAACAATAGGTTAAGCTTTACATTTAAAATAAATATTTTTTTTTCACTGTTATAGAAGAGCAGTTAGTTGTCTGCAAGCGTCTGTGTTTCAGGCCTACTTCAGCGTGTGCTCTGCAGACCTGTGCCAGCGTGCTTTGACAGTTGCCAATCATATCTGGTGTCTCTATAGCGTGCTTTTACAACCAAAATTTAGTTTCCACTGTAATAGAAGAGCAGTTGCCTGCCTGCCAGCTTCTGTGTGAGGTTCACATTGGATACTGTGCCTATTTGCCCAGTGCCACCACTCATATCTGTTTTAACAATAGGTTAAGCTTTACATTTAAAATAAATATTTATTTTTCACTGTAATAGAAGAGCAGTTGCCTGCCTGCCAGCTTCTGTGTGAGGTTCACATTGGATACTGTGCCTATTTGCCCAGTGCCACCACTCATATCTTTTTTAACAATAGGTTAAGCTTTACATTTAAAATAAATATTTTTTTTCACTGTAATAGAAGAGCAGTTGCCTGCCTGCCAGCTTCTGTGTGAGGTTCACATTGGATACTGTGCCTATTTGCCCAGTGCCACCACTCATATCTGTTTTAACAATTGGTTAAGCTTTCGATTTAAAAGAAATAATTTTTTTTCACTGTAATAGAAGATCAGTTAGTTGTCTGCAAGCGTCTGTGTTTCAGGCCTACTTCAGCGTGTGCTCTGCAGACCTGTGCCAGCGTGCTTTGACAGTTGCCAATCATATCTGGTGTCTCTATAGCGTGCTTTTACAACCAAAATTTTGTTTCCACTGTAATAGAAGAGCAGTTGCCTGCCTGCCAGCTTCTGTGTGAGGTTCACATTGGATACTGTGCCTATTTTCCCAGTGCCACCACTCATATCTGTTTTAACAATTGGTTAAGCTTTCGATTTAAAATAAATAATTTTTTTTCACTGTAATAGAAGAGCAGTTAGTTGTCTGCAAGCATCTTGGTGTCAGGCCTACTTCAGCGTGTGCTCTGCAGACCTGTGCCAGCGTGCTTTGACAGTTGCCAATCATATCTGGTGTCTCTATAGCGTGCTTTTACAACCAAAATTTTGTTTCCACTGTAATAGAAGAGCAGTTGCCTGCTTGCCAGCTTCTGTGTGAGGTTCACATTGGATACTGTGCCTATTTGCCCAGTGCCACCACTCATATCTGTTTTAACAATTGGTTAAGCTTTAGATTTAAAATAAATAATTTTTTTTCACTGTAATAGAAGATCAGTTAGTTGTCTGCAAGCATCTTGGTGTCAGGCCTACTTCAGCGTGTGCTCTGCAGACCTGTGCCAGCGTGCTTTGACAGTTGCCACTCATATCTTGTGTCTCTATAGCGTGCTTTTACAACCAAAATTTGTTTTTCACTGTTATAGATTGAATAGCAGTTACTTGTCTTCAAGCGGGTGTCTCAGGCCTACAGTGTGTGCTCTGCAGCACTGTTCCAGTGCACATTGCCAATCATATCTGGTGTCTCTATAGCGTGCTTTTAAAAACAAAATTTGTTTCTCACTGTTATAGATTGAATAGCAGTTACTTGTCTTCAAGCGGGTGTCTCAGGCCTACAGTGTGTGTTCTGCAGAACTGTTCCAGTGCACATTGCCAATCATATCTGGTCTCACAGTAGCTTGCACGCATAGTACCACAAATCCCCCCAAAAATGACAGGCAGAGGCAGGCCACCCCGCAGGGGCCGTCGTGGTCGTGGTGCTGTGATTCCCTTTTGCCCTAGAATAATGCCCAGTTTTCAGAAGCCACGTACCCTGAACTTGAAAAGTTCTGAGGACTTAGTTGACTGGCTAACACAGGACACCCAATCTTGTACAGCCTCCGCTCGGAACCTTGACGCACCATCCTCCTCCAGCTTAGCTTCAGGCACCTCTCAAGATAGCACTCACCCGCCTGCCGCCACCACCAAAACTAGCACTACAGCCGCTTTACTTGGTATGTCAGAGGAGTTATTCACACACCCGTTTGAAGAAATGAGTGATGCGCAACCATTATTGCTAGAGGATGTAGATAACAGGGATATGTCTCAGGCAGGCAGCATTAAACACATGGAGGTACGGTGTGATGATGATGATGTTGTACCCGCTGCTGCTTCCTTTTCTGAGTTGTCAGATACAAGCGAAGCGGTTGATGATGACGATGCGTCCATGGATGTCACGTGGGGGCCCGCTAGAAGAGAAGAAGAACAGGGCGAAAGTTCAGATGGGGAGACAGAGAGGAGGAGACCAGTTGGAAGCAGGGGGGGGTCGTTGCAAGGAGCTAGTGGCACAGTCAGACAGCATGCATCGGCACCCGGGGTCAGCCCGACAGCACGCCAATCAACGCATGCTGTGTCCACCACCAGAATGCCGTCATTGCAGAGCTCAGCAGTGTGGCATTTTTTTTGTGTGTCTGCCTCTGACAACAGCGATGCCATTTGCAACCTGCGCCAAAAGAAACTGAGTCATGGGAAGTCCAACACCCACCTAGGTACAACTGCTTTGCGTAGGCACATGATCGCACATCACAAACGCCTATGGGATCAACACATGAGTACAAGCAGCACACAAACTCAAAGCCGCCATCCTCCTCCTGGTCCAGCATCTTCAGCCACGTCAACCACTGCTGTCCTTCTTGCCCCCTCTCAACCATCCGCCACTCCGTCTCCCGCCTTGAGCAGTTCCCGCTCATCTGCCCACAGTCATGTGTCTGTCAAGGACATGTTTGAGCGTAAGAAGCCAATGTCACCAAGTCACCCCCTTACCCAGCGTCTGACAGCTGGCTTGTCCGAACTATTAGCCCGCCAGCTTTTACCATACAATCTGGTTGAGTCTGAGGCGTTCAAAAAATTTGTAGCTATTGGGACACCGCAGTGGAAGGTACCCAAAAGGCAATCCCCAACTTGTACTTGATTGTGCAAAAGGAAGTCATGGCATGTATGGCACACAGTGTTGGGGCAAGGGTCCATCTGACCACTGATACCTGGCCTGCAAAGCATGGTCAGGGCAGGTATATCACCTACACTGCGCATTGGGTAAACCTGCTGACGGCTGACAAGCAAGGAATGCGTGGCATTGCAGAGGTGTTGGTGACACCGCCACGAATTGCAGGCAGTCCTGCTGCCACCTCCTCTACTCCTCCTACTCCATCCTCTTCCATAACCTCCTCGGCTGAGATCTCTTGTGCCGCTGCTTCTTGCTCCACATCAACGGCACCCCCCCAGCTCCCCAGGTACTATTCCACATCCCGGATACGGCAGTGTCACGCCGTCTTGGGTTTGACTTGCTTGAAAGCAGAGAGTCACACCGGACAAGCACTCCTGTCCGCCCTGAACGCACAGGTGGAAAAGTGGCTGACTCCGCAGCAACTGGATATCGGCAAAGTGGTGTGTGACAACGGAAAAAATTTGATAGCGGCATTGAAGTTGGGCAAGTTGACACATGTGCCGTGCATGGCACATGTGTGTAATCTGATCATACAACGCTTTGTGCATAAGTACACAGGCTTACAGGACGTCCTGAAGCAGGCCAGGAAGGTGTGTGGCCATTTCAGGCGTTCCTACATGGCCATGGCTCACTTTGCCGATATCCAGCGGCGAAACAACATGCCAGTGAGGCGCTTGATTTGCGACAGCCCTACACGTTGGAATTCAACACTCCTAATGTTCGACCGCCTGCTCCAACAAGAAAAAGCTGTTAATGATAATGAATATTTGTATGACCGGGGTGCTAGGACAGCCTCTGGGGAGCTGGGAATTTTTTGCCATGTTACTGGACGCTCATGCGCAATGCCTGTAGGCTCATGCGTCCTTTTGAGGAGGTGACAAACCTAGTCAGTCGCAGTTGTGTGTGTGCGTGTGTATGGCTGTCTGCCTGTGTGTGTGTGTGTGTGACAGGGTGAAGATTTCTTGCACATGGGTGTGACAGGGTGAAGATTTCTTGCACTGGGCGCCCAAAGGCCTAAGGCTGGCCCTGCGCATGGGTCAGTGGCTCTGCACCAGACTTCCCTCCAATTGATCAAAGTTAAAGGATATCAAGTGGACTGATTACAATTACAGGGCCTCTAAAGAGTCCTGTATTGTTATTTGTCGTCACTACCTTCCCGCGTCGGGAGTGGGTCATTTGCGCCCCTGCTGCCTTCCTTGCATGTGGTTGCTGTTTGTCAGGAATTTGTCAATCCATATCTGCCAAGTGACCCTATGACAGGGTGAAGATTTCTTGCACATGGGTGTGACAGGGTGAAGATTTCTTGCACAGGGCGCCCAAAGGCCTAAGGCTGGCCCTGCGCATGGGTCAGTGGCTCTGCACCAGACTTCCCTCCAATTGATCAAAGTTAAAGGATTTCAAGTGGACTGATTACAATTACAGGGCCTCTAAAGAGTCCTGTATTGTTATTTGTCGTCACTACCTTCCCGCGTCGGGAGTGGGTCATTTGCGCCCCTGCTGCCTTCCTTGCATGTGGTAGCTGTTTGTCAGGGATTTGTCAATCCATATCTGCCAAGTGACCCTATGTAGGGGGAACAGTCTCTATCCTGCTCTGTGTCAGTGTGTATCAGGGATCATTAGGATAGGTGTCAATCCATATCTGCCAAGTGACCCTATGTAGGGGGAACAGTCTCTATTCTGCTCTGTGTCAGTGTGTATCAGGGATCATTAGGATAGGTGTCAATCCATATCTGCCAAGTGACCCTATGTAGGAGGAACAGTCCCTATTCTGCTCTGTGTCACTGTGTATCAGGGATCATTAGGATAGGTGTCAATCCATATCTGCCAAGTGACCCTATGTAGGAGGAACAGTCCCTATTCTGCTCTGTGTCACTGTGTATCAGGGATCATTAGGATAGGTGTCAATCCATATCTGCCAAGTGACCCTATGTAGGGGGAACAGTCTCTATTCTGCTCTGTGTCAGTGTTTATCAGGGATCATTAGGATAGGTGTCAATCCATATCTGCCAAGTGACCCTATGTAGGAGGAACAGTCCCTATTCTGCTCTGTGTCACTGTGTATCAGGGATCATTAGGATAGGTGTCAATCCATATCTGCCAAGTGACCCTATGTAGGAGGAACAGTCCCTATTCTGCTCTGTGTCACTGTGTATCAGGGATCATTAGGATAGGTGTCAATCCATATCTGCCAAGTGACCCTATGTAGGAGGAACAGTCCCTATTCTGCTCTGTGTCACTGTGTATCAGGGATCATTCGGATAGGTGTCAATCCATATCTGCCAAGTGACCCTATGTAGGAGGAACAGTCCCTATTCTGCTCTGTGTCACTGTGTATCAGGGATCATTCGGATAGGTGTCAATCCATATCTGCCAAGTGACCCTATGTAGGAGGAACAGTCCCTATTCTGCTCTGTGTCACTGTGTATCAGGGATCATTTGGATAGGTGTCAATCCATATCTGCCAAGTGACCCTATGTAGGGGGAACAGTCCCTATTCTGCTCTGTGTCAGTGTGTATCAGGGGTTTTGAGGACAGGTGTCAATCCATATCTGCCAAGTGACCCTATGTAGGGGGAACAGTCTCTATTCTGCTCTGTGTCAGTGTGTATCAGGGGTTTTGAGGACAGGTGTCAATCCATATCTGCCAAGTGACCCTATGTAGGGGGAACAGTCCCTATTCTGCTCTGTGTCAGTGTGTATCAGGGGTTTTGAGGACAGGTGTCAATCCATATCTGCCAAGTGACCCTATGTAGGGGGAACAGTCTCTATTCTGCTCTGTGTCAGTGTGTATCAGGGCTGGGCTTTGAGGACAGGTGTCAATGTTAGGTGATTTCTGCCCTTTATGGATTAAAAGCAGACTCTGCATCAACTGTGCAATTTTCCATGGGAGTTTTGCCATGGATCCCCCTCCGGCATGCCACAGTCCAGGTGTTAGTCCCCTTGAAACAACTTTTCCATCACTATTGTGGCCAGAAAGAGTCCCTGTTGTTTTTAAAATTCGCCTGCCCATTGAAGTCAATGGCGGTTCGCGCGGTTCGCCGGTTCGCGAACATTTGCGGAAGTTCGCGTTCGCCGTTCGCGAACCGAAAATTCCGGGTTCGCGACAACACTACAGCTGAAATTAGAATTTTTTAAAAGTTTGACTATTTTGGCTTAACTGTTGCTCTACATTTCTCAAGGTAGTTGTTAACCCCTTTAATATGATAAAACCAGTTTGTAAATCTATTAAGGCACATACTTCACAACCCCATTACCATGATACCCGGTGTAACACACACAGGGTTATTCACTCATGTAAGAATTCCTGGGAACTGAAAGTAAATTTCAAATCTAAGGTCAAAACAACAGAATTAGACAAATTCTCCAAAACAAGTCTGTTTTTTAAATTGGTTATTTTGTCCTTAAATTTCAAAATTCAATTCAATTCTCACTTTAGTAAATAAATAACCTTGACAATGTTTTGATTTAGGTCTTAATGGCAAAATGTCACAATGAGAGATTGCAGTTCCCCCTGGCAGGGCCGTAACATTACAGGATGAGAATTAAGGTATTGGACGCCAGAGCGTAGCCTTTTTTGCTATTCTAAAACTGTTGCTAGAGAGGGAGAGGAACCCTCCCAAAAAGGTGGAACTCTCTGAAAGGAACAGCTGTAAATATAAAAAATATATATTTTTTTTTAAGCTTCAAAGATAACAAAAACTCATTAAAAAAAATGTGCACCCTTGTCTCGTCCAATCTAAAAATTAAAAAGGTAATTTACTAAAGAATATGAATGATTTTAAATTCCATTAAGTCAAAAATGCAACATACAACTAAACACCTCCAAACCTATATTTCCTGTTCTTTCATTTATACCACTACATATGAAGCTCAATGATTGACATTAACGCCACTCTCCGAGCAACCATGTGCTGAATTTCTACTAACAGAAATATGCTGAAGTATGCTAAATAAATCACTTTATATTCTTCTTTTGGAGTTTTTAAACTATGAGATGCTTTTTATCTACACTGAAAAATGAACGTAGACCAAATCTTTTATCATAAAAATATCTCTTACTAAATGTAACAAGAATAGCAAACCTAAGCAGGACATTGCCCAACTCGGAAAAAGACTTTTCAATTACCGTAAATGAGATAAAATCCAATTATATAAGTTTTCTGTAACCTAGAGGGATTCCCATTGCATTCTAGCATCAATCTCAGCTTATAACAAATAGTACAGAGTGTTTCTCACGTAAAATACAATGGAGCAACAAGGACTATAAAAATAACAGAGAACAATCACTAAAATATAATACAATTTGAAAAAAACAAAAATGTTATTGAATAATATTTGACAGACTCAGTGAACTCAATATATTATAAATCAGAGGGTATAGGAATCTGCAAGCTATAATAACCAGTGAATAATCTTTCTATCATAAACGTAGAAAGGTGAAACAATAATGGCTTTGCCATTGCAGAGCCTGAGTCTATGCCAAGTTACAGTGCACCCAGACCACTTCAATGAGCTAAAGTTTTCTGGGCGCCTATAGTGTCCCTTTAAATACGATGTTGGGAAGGTTGATCCAGATGGAAACATAAATAAAAATAAAATCTAGCTCAGAAAGCTCAACTTCAATTTCCGTTTGCTGGTTTTCGTGTTGCTGAGAAGTTTATCTCTCTGCCAAGATTCTAGTGTGTCCCAAGTTTGTAAATATCAGTCGTTCTCCTTTCACCATTATCTACAGTAAGTTATTCTTCACGAAGCGTTTGCAGGCTGCAATAGACACTCGCAATGCCGTGTATAATACAAATGCTTGGTGTAGCTGTACTATCTGTATGTTGGCAATATGTCAATACATAGTTAGAAGTTTGCGTACTGACATTAGTAAGGAATAGACATGTCTGTGGACTGAATGCGGATTCAGGACTGGAGAATGGGAACAACAGATCTTCAGCTATAATGCCACATACAGTAAGTACAGCGCATGTATATCAAATGTAAATGCAGTCTGCTAACTTGGAATAGGCTCAGGCTCTGCAATGGCGAAGCCTTTATTGTTTCACCTTTCTACGTTTATGATAACATAGTCTCTGTAATACTGCGCTGGGGGAGGATACATACTCAGACTGACTGAATACTTTAATCTGAATAAAGGCCAGAAACATCATAACATGTATGGGATCTGTGGTCAAATTGTTATCTATCTATGTATCTATCTATGTATCTATCTATCTATCTATCTATCTATCTATCTATCTGTCTGTCTATCTATCTATCTATCTATCTATCTATCTATCTACCTATCTATCTATCTATCTATCTACCTATCTATCTATCTATCTATCTATCTATCTATCTGTCTGTCTATCTATCTATCTATCTATCTATCATCTATCTATCATCTTTCTGTCTGTCTGTCTGTCTATCTCTCTCTCGTTGATAAGTTTACACTTTGTATCCCTGAGTGATGCTTCAATGAAAAATGTGTCAGACAGCCAAATATTCTCTCGTTATATGAAGATAAACACGAATAGGTTAAGTGACTGTTTAAGTAATCCCAGCATTCATATTTCCACTGCATTGAATTCTTTAGGGATTTAGATAAAAGGGGCATTCCGTGCAATTGTGTCATGTCTACAGAGAGATAAATGAGGTGGTATGAATTTAAATATAAAAACATTGAAACATCAGGTGGTGTTAAGCCAATTTCAAAGCTTGGTGATACTTTGTCTTCCAATTAGATTCAAAGTTTATTTAATTTAGGGAGTTACTGACAGGAGGATCAAACAAAAGACTAAGTATTAATAGACGCTGGCCTGAAGTATAGAACATTAGATAAGTTCCAAAGGCAACAATGAGTCATCACATAGTCACTGACTGACCAATATTCCAGGGTGTTTAACTCAGATACACTCTACATTTAACCCCTTAAGGACACATGACATGTGTGACATGTCATGATTCCCTTTTAGTCCAGAAGGTTGGTCCTTAAGGGGTTAAACAACATTGTGATCTTCTCCGAGAATCTACACATTGCAACTAGCTTTCATGACACGTCATGCTAAAGTGATCTATATAATATGGGCAGCGCTTGCGTTCTGTCTATGGCAATCTTTAGTGGACCCATTACAGAAACAATTACAGGGACACTCCAGGCTTCCACACACGTTAGGTGCACTGTGTAGGTTAGGTTACAGTTATACTGGGAGGGTTTATATTATTAAAGGGACACTCCAGGCTCCCACACATTAGATGCACTGTGTAGGTTAGGTTACAGTTAGTTATATGGGGTGGGTTTATATTAATAAAGGGACACTCCAGGCTCCCACACACGTTAGGTGCACTGTGTAGGTTAGGTTACAGTTATACTGGGTTGGTTTATATTATTAAAGGGACACTCCAGGCTCCCACACACGTTAGATGCACTGTGAAGGTTAGGTTACAGTTAATTATACTGGGTGGGTTTATATTAATAAAGGGACACTCCAGCCTCTCACACACGTTAGGTGCACTGTGTAGGTTAGGTTACAGTTAGTTATACTGGGTGGGTTTATATTATTAAAGGGACACTCCAGGCTCCCACACACGTTAGATGCACTGTGTAGGTTAGGTTACAGTTATACCGGGTGGGTTTATATTATTAAAGGGACACCCCAGGCTCCCACACACGTTAGGTGCACTGTGTAAGGTTAGGTTACAGTTAGTTATATTGGGTGGGTTTATATTATTAAAGGGACACTCAGGGCTCCCACACATGTTAGATGCACTGTGTAGGTTAGGTTACAGTTATACTAGGTGGGTTTATATTATTAAAGGGACACTCCAGGCTCCCACACACGTTAGATGCACTGTGTAGGTTAGGTTACAGTTAGTTATATTGGGTGGGTTTATATTATTAAAGGAACACTCAGGGCTCCCACACATGTTAGATGCACTGTGTAGGTTAGATTACAGTTAGTTATACTGGGTGGGTTTATATTATTAAAGGGACACTCCAGGCTCCCACACACGTTAGGTGCACTGTGTAAGGTTAGGTTACAGTTAGTTATATTGGGTGGGTTTATATTATTAAAGGGACACTCAGGGCTCCCACACATGTTAGATGCACTGTGTAGGTTAGGTTACAGTTATACTAGGTGGGTTTATATTATTAAAGGGACACTCCAGGCTCCCACACACGTTAGATGTACTGTGTAGGTTAGGTTACAGTTAGTTATACTGGGTGGGTTTATATTATTAAAGGGACACTCCAGGCTCCCACACACGTTAGATGCACTGTGTAGGTTAGGTTACAGTTATACCGGGTGGGTTTATATTATTAAAGGGACACCCCAGGCTCCCACACACGTTAGGTGCACTGTGTAAGGTTAGGTTACAGTTAGTTATATTGGGTGGGTTTATATTATTAAAGGGACACTCAGGGCTCCCACACACGTTAGGTGCACTGTGTAGGTTAGGTTACAGTTATACTAGGTGGGTTTATATTATTAAAGGGACACTCCAGGCTCCCACACACGTTAGATGCACTGTGTAGGTTAGGTTACAGTTAGTAATACTGGATGGGTTTATATTATTAAGGGACACTCCAGGCTCCCACACACGTTAGATGCACTGTGTAGGTTAGGTTCCAGTTAGTTATACTGGGTGGGTTTATATTATTAATGGGACACTCCAGGCTCCCACACACGTTAGGTGCACTGTGTAGGTTAGGTTATAGTTATACTGGGTGGGTTTATATTATTAAAGGGACACTCCAGGCTCTCACACACGTTAGATGCACTGTGTAGGTTAGGTTACAGTTAGTAATACTGGATGGGTTTATATTATTAAAGGGACACTCCAGGCTCTCACACAAGTTAGATGCACTGTGTAGGTTAGGTTACAGTTAGTTATACTGGGTGGGTTTATATTATTAAGGGACACTCCAGGCTCACATATGTTAGTTTGATAAGTAGGTTTATTTTCATTTCTTATTGCTACGGTAAAATTACACATAAGTTATTGGATCAAAGCATCACACATAACAATTTTAAAGGGAAAACAATGTCTTCTTGTTGGCTGAGGTACAGCCATCTTTGCGATGCTGAACAAAAACGTATTCATGTTTCAATTGCTGCTACATCTGCTAATATCCAGGTGCAAACACAGGGAAACCTTGGATTGCATATTAACAAAGTACGTAAGTATCCGTTAGTTCCTCCATACTCTCAATTTAGTATAACAGGAAAAATATACTTTTGAACATTAGCAAAGTATATTTAGTTTTTCCTAAAAATGTAAAATTGTCAGTCTTCACACTGATTAAATATTTTTTAACTCCTTCATACAATGAGATGTACTGTTTATGTGTGGATGATTCTGGAGTTATGTACCATGTTATATCCCTGTTGAAGAGCTTGAAGTTTGCCAAGTTACTGAACGCTAATTTTATATACTTATATACTTTACTAACGTAAAATGTTTAGCAGAAAGCACCTTCAAAAGCATTTTCTCCTATATTGTGGAAAAATGACTAACATGCAAAAGGCATAATGTTTTCTTCTAGCCATTTTTTGACAAGTGTTAAAAACACGTACACAAATATTTACCTGTATGATTATAATAACAAACTTGCTAAACGGACCTCTGATAGTATAAATAAATATGAAATATATTATTTACAAATGGGCACCCTTCAGAATTCTGAAAATGCTTGTGCTCCACTAATAGACATACACTGTGCAGAATGAGTGAGGCAGTGGGAGTAAAACATAACATTAAAATGATGATGTATATCACAGCAGGATAATAGTGTGTGCAAGCTGTATGGGAGGATAAAATCATTTAATCACTCCGCACTTTTGTGTTAACCCTCCATCTTGAGATTTTCTGCTCACAACTACTTAAAAATATTATTCATATAATATTCATATATAATCTGTTTGCCTAGATTTGATCTTAACAGATGTTTCTTTTAGAATATTAATACTTAAAAAATACTGAAATTACCAAACCACAACTCCGTTGACCTTGACTTTTTATAAGTCCTATGCTAATTTTTATTATTGCCAGGTTTAAATGTAATATCTTGTGATAATGAGTAATCTTTGAGAGGGGTCCAAAAGACTTGCTGATTCTGTATCATGTGATGTAATGTGATGATAAGATAACTGTATAACCTGATGCTTTTTTACCAATAATCTCAGAATTGATTTGATGGTGGTGTTTCAGTCAATTCTCTGGGCGCATAGGTGTTGTGTGCTGGTTGAAAGTCCTGAAGCACAGAACTACGGGCAAAATATTCCACAGAGAATAGAATTTAGCCCTAATAATGTACAAATGATAATTTATTTCCTACCACAGTCATACATCAAAGCAGTAATTAAATAATCAGATATTACTTTTTCATTGTATCAAATTTAGTAGCTTTTCTATTCTTAAAGGGACACTATAGTCACCAGAACAACTACAACTTAATGTAGTTGTTCTGGTGAGTATAATAGCTCCCTTCAGGCATTTTCATGTAAACACTGCCTTTTCAGTGAAAAGACAGTGTTTACATTTGTAACGGACCGTTTCAGCATACAAGGGGAAAAATGCGTTTAGGCGATAATCCCCTTTTCCATAGACAGGCACAGCTACTGCAGAACATCAGAACTCACGAGCTGGATACGAAATAACACTCCAAACTGGAACAGCTGAACAAGAAAAGCATACAATCGGCTTACACTCTTGGCAGTCAGCTTACAATCCAATCCCCCCCAAGAACGAGACGACACTTCATTTTGAGGGTTAAGCAGGAACACTGGACTGGGACACCCAGTCTGGCTTTTATTACCAACAAGTACATACAGGACACTCCCAGGGGGAGGATGAAATTAACCAATCACATGGATGTACCTCCCACACATTTCCTCCCCTTAGATTAACACTTAATCCAATTATACAGTACACACTTTTCCCCAATTCTTGGATGTACCCCAAATACATATGATACACCCCTAAAACAGGTATCCCCTGATAGCCCTGATCTGGGTGAGCAACATACTCAAAAATCACCCAGATCGGACCAGGGGTTCGGGAGTTATGAGCAGGCAAAGTTTTGACCGACCGCATGGGTAAAGTATCCGAAAACAGTTCCATGCATTTTGGCCCTGCGGTCGGTCACAAACAAGGGAATGAAAACAGGCGAATTGCCTGTGTTATAGAGCCTGGAGAGGGTTTGAATGAATTCCCTTGTTTGAGGGGTTCTTTCTACCGAACGGCGGGCCATTCGGTAGTTTCTATACGAAATCCTGGAAGTCTGGAGGTCTCAGCGGTGTTTGCCTAGTCGAGTGTCCGATTTTAGTTCCAGACGCTCGACGGCAAAACACCGCTGTTCGGTAGTTTAAGATGGCCGCCGCCACGTGGTTGTTTCCCGAATGGCGGCCACCCAGAGGACACATAATACATTACATGAAAGTATTAAAGGCAGGATTACTGTACTACGCTCCACAGTCTTAAAGGGACAGTAGTCCCAAAATGTCCATTGCTGATTTTAAAGGGCCAGTAGCAGCAATATAAATTAGTACATGCCCAAATATAGTCTTTAAAGTGCAATATGTCCAGGGGCCATAGTCAGCGGGCAGGAGGCTAGCAGCCAGGCCTCTCCAGTTCACAGTGGCGAAGCTGGTTTCGCCACAACATTGTACCTAGGGACACCTCCAAGTGGCCACTCCTTAGATGACCACTGGAGGGACTTCCTGGTTCAGGGCGGCACAGTAAGCAGCCCTGCTGTTCAGCGTCCCCCTGCTCTGCATGGAGATGCTGAATTTTCCTCATAGAGATGCATTGATTCAACAATTCGGTACCCCTAACACTAATGTTAGGGGTAGAGTTAGGGGTAGAGTTAGGGGTAGGGTTAGGGGTAGGGTTAGGGAGTCCTATAGATGTGTAAGTGGTTGTGGTGGCAAGAGAGGGATGCTTACGAATGTCAGAATTGCCAAAGTCCTGAAGTGCCAAAGTGCCGAAGTCCCGAATTTTGGCAAGTGCCAAACCGAACTGAATCTTTCGCCCATGCACATCCCTAGTACATGGTAATGATTTATGAATTCTATCCAGGTGGGACTTCCTCCCAAGGATTATTGCACTAGACATTTGAAAAGATTGCTTCCATATCCTGCCAGCTGTCATTAGACTTCTCATAACAATCATGTAAATTAACTTACAATTCTACATTTTAGAAGGATATTTTGTAGGACCCCTGTCTAAGCCACTTATAAAACAACATCAAGCCCCAATATTTCCTTTTGACCTTTGTATTGACAAGAAACCTTTGGTATGAAATATCTTTCCTTTTCTATATAATGGTATCATGACTCCGTAGTTGTCATATAACTAATTTATCCCAAATAAGTGGCAATTAGGTTGGCTTCAATGTTATAAGTCTACATAAAAATGTAGAAAAACATATAAAATTAAAAATGAACACAGTTCACTGACCATTTTTTTTGCTATAGTGACCAAAACAGGTCACAAGCATTACATTGGAACAGTTAATTGCAAAATCAAAGTCAATTCAATGTTAGTATTTTATTGGTACAGAAACAGAAAGCCAGATGTTGATTTATCACAGGAGTGCATCAAAATTCAGCTGGCATTTCATCAGCAAGTAGAGAGCCATGGATAGCATGTGAAAACATAGAAAGTGATAGCATTTAGATAGTTGGTCGGTCTAATTTTTATTTTTGGTTTTACAGTGAAACCACCACCCCACCAAAATGCACTGCACAATAAAATAAATCTTAAATCTCAAGTTAAAAATACACGGAACCCTCAAATTTCCTCAACAATATGGGTTTGTCTTCTGATAGTTGTTTTGTAATGCCCATAAAAAGTGACATTGTTAATCATCTACAACTGGAGATCTACAGACCATAAACCATAACAAATAATTATATTGCATAACCCTCAAAAAAACAGTGGGAAAAAAGCAATCAAACATAAAATCCATATTAAACAGCATGAAATAATGAATTAACTTCTTCAATGAACAATTCTCAAGGCACATCAACGAGGCGAGAATTGAACCAATGGAAAAGAATGAACATGTTTCAGCACTCATATATATATATACATAAAATATAAAATATGGCGTATACTGCGCCCAAGTTTAATACGTACATACACCTCTGCGAGGGAAAGTTGGTCAAATACCTCGGAGTAATAAAACAGAGAAAGATGATAGTGCAATATATATATTTGTGCTGGGTAACTGTAAAAAAAAACACTCACATACGGTAGAGCTATATAAGAGCTCTACTTTGTTCAGCGTGGACGGTATAATCCCCGTCTAAGGATACAGGATGGTAAAGGTGGTACTGGTCCTCCAGATGCAAAAGTCTTGATAAGTTTGGAGAGGCAAAACGCGTCAAGTGGGACACCCCTCTCTTTTGGACATTTGTATTTATATTTTTATATGCTATATTTTATAATAAATAATCTTTTTTATTACATTTAGACATCTATCTTTTATTATTTTATTCTATTTGCTTTTGATGTCCTGCTGACTGCCTGGTGCCATCATATCCTTAGGTGGGGATAGTACCACCCATGCTGTGATAACTAGAGCAGGTCTTGCTCTACAAATTGTAAGTACATTACTTTATCCTACTACCCTGGTCTTATAGTACTTACTACACTATCAGAGCATTTCTCTCTTTTATCCACATTTTGCATCTGGAGGACCAGTACCACCTTTACCATCCTGTATCCTTAGACGGGGATTATACCGTCCACGCTGAACAAAGTAGAGCTCTTATATAGCTCTACCGTATGTGAGTGGTTTTTTTTACAGTTACCCAGCACAAATATTTGCACTGTTATATACTGTATTGCATCATCTTTCTCTGTTTTATTACTCCGAGGTATTTTACCAACTTTCCCTCGCAGAGGTGTATGTACGTATTAAACTTGGGCGCAGTATACGCCATATTTGATATTTTCTGTTCCACCAATACACAAGGTTTGGGAATCCTTGTATTGTATACAGCAGCCCCCACTGTTATTTCATGTTATAGCGAGCGCCTATATACCCTGTTTTTTCTTCACAATATATATATATACATGCCTATATATTGCAAACAGATTTTGTTAATCCTTTCTCAAACAGGACTGTAGGCACTACATTACCACTAATGGTAACTACCTAACTACTAGACTTGTAGTTGGTGGATTCACTTTGTCTGAATCACTTAGTCCAAAAATAGCATTTAGTTTGGTAGTACAATTGTCAAGGTTTGTCCAAATATCGTCAATACTAAATATTTGGGAAAATGGTTGGGATGGATATGAAAGGTTGCAAAAATGGACCATCAGTGTACAGCAAAATATATGCATAACATAAATAGCATGTATATATTTTGCCATTTGATTCACAGATCAAATGGAAAAAAGTAACCAATATTGGAAAAAAGAGGAGGAGCAGTAAAATATATATATATATATACACACACACACACACACACACACATACCCATTATGTATATTTATTAAATATATAAATTTAGACATTTAGTAGCTGCTCCTTAACAATCAATCATCTTTTTTTCCCATTAAACATCTTTATTTTAGTGACATTGATGGAGCTCCAATTCACAAGTCAAATTGCGGTGCTCCTCTATTGCATGAGTCATTTGTTTGGTTATACGTCCATATAGCACTGTGGAGTTAAGTAATTCAGATAACCTGCCAATTGGCCTAAATTCGTATAAATTGCAATTTGGCCATAACCTAATTCAAAAGTCTACTAACTGGGAGTTCAATGGAATAAAGTGTTAATGGGTATGTTACAAGTAACGCTATGTGCTGCAGTAGACAGTATGACCCAGGACATACTTGAAAACGAGAGAAATCTCGATGTATCTTTGATGGTAAAATATTTTATAAATAAAAAAATAAATACATTTAAAAGTCATATGTGACAAACCAAGTTATACAATAAACAGACTGCTTTTTAACACAAATAGGGATTTGTAAAAATAAAACAATGAAACAAAACATAATCAAATACATATATTATCATTTCATACTAAACTTACACAAAGTGCAAACAGGTCTATTAATCAACAAAAATAAAAAAAAATAATAAACAGCAAAATCAACATACAGAGGCAATATTCCTGTTCCGTAATGGGCATACCTATATTATATACCAAATAGATATAAAAAAACAAGGAACAAGTGACAAATATAAAAGTCCAAAGTCAATGTGCAAACCTGCCAGGGTAACAACCAAATCTAGTAGAGGAGTCTTTTTATTCCTCATAGGAGTACCAGATCCAGAGTTTCTTGGAATCCGTATGGATATACAAAATAAAACAGAGAAAAAAGCCAATAGTGCAGGATGTCACAACAATATACGGTATTCTTTAAGTGCAGATCTTATGTAGTCCTTCTTAAGTTTTGAAGACCTAAAACTAGCTCCAGTATGAAGGGCATACAGTGGTATAATCCCCAGTTATAGCATAGATGCAGTCGTGTAGTCGGCACAGCAGATTTCACAGTGGTTTGGGGACCGTAGAACCCAGAATGAAAAAATTATAACAATAGTGTTCTCTGTGTACACTAAACCAGGAGTGATAAGTAAAATGTATTTTACTCACATTTGATTGAGCAGACAAACTGCTCAATGGATAAGGTGAGTGGTAAAATCCCCACCTAGGATTCTTTGGTGAGGTCCTCTGATGAACAGGATGCCAGGCAATAAAACATACTAGATTTGCAAGTTTGCACATTGACTTTGGACTTTTATATTTGTCACTTGTTCCTTGTTCCTATTTTACATATTCTATATTGGTGTATTATCCTGTTTTTGTTGGGTTTTGATGGAGACCAAACTTATGTGTGCTGTCATTTTCTCATTTTTTCTAGTTGGTTGTACAGTGCTGATCTTTTAGTTTTATTTTTATTATACATAGATTACATTTGTAGCCCATGGAGCAGCTAGCTAAGGGGAGTGGACCTTGACATTGCTAGGAGACAGGCACCTAGTTACAGTTAGCTGGGGATTGGTCAAAGAAAATGTAAGTGGGGTGGAGTTATAAGGGTAGTGTAAGAAGGTGCCATTTTAAGTCTAGGGGACAATTAAATCTATGTTGCACTTACCTGTTGTTGTCCCGCCCACCCTCCCTTTGCTTTCAGGTGTTTCCCGTTTGCTCACGGCAGCGGGGGATGGAGAGTAAAGTTGGGGGGAGAAAAGAGTCAGATGGGGTAAAATTGGAGTTCAGGGCTAATAGGTAGGCCTTTGGACTGGTTTGGTAGGTTCGAGCTCATCGGTAGCTCCGAACCTAGGTGTGTAGGGGTGTCTCGATATGCCCCTACACTTGTGGTGCCCTTTGGTGGCAATGGGTGGTGCCCTTTGGTGGCTATGGTGATATGTTCGATGTTAAGTACATGGTGTTACAATGTTTTGGGTATTATGTTTATGTAGGAGTGGGTTATTGTCAGGGGGTTTAAATGGTAAAAATGCAAGATGGAAATTGTGCAGGCCAATGTTGGCATGCTGTTGACAATGACCTTTAAATTTACTGTTAACAATTAATAAAGCTATGATATAATCTTGCCAAAAGTATGGTGTCAGTGTTTTATTGGAAAATGGGTAATGGTGGGGTTATGCATATGCCGATAAGGCGACTATGCAAATGTCATGCAGTATTCTGGGAACAAATTCAAACTGCTAAAAGATCCCATACGTTATCAGCAAGTTAAACATTCAAATTAGATATTAGCAATTTAAACAATCAAGTCAAGCGGAGTTCTTGGTCAAATAATTTTACTACGGCATTCGTAATAGGATGCACTTAGATGATCGGTCGTATAATGCTGCTGTAAGGGATTACATTTCATATGTATCTATTTTTGATTGCCACTGCTGGAGAGTGAAAGCTGCCTTCTATTTCCAGAATTAGTATTAGCGACACATTTACTAACTGGCCAATAGTTTGTAGGTGACCTCCTGGATCTTGGAGTCTAGACAGGTTTGATGAGCTAGAATAAACATTTTCTCCCACTGTACTTCCATAAAGGGTCTACCTATTGAGATGGGACCAAAAGTGGGAGGAGTATTATCCACTCCAGCGAGAGTTTGTTAGAGGGTAAAAATTCCTCTTTCAAATTACAATAGTTATGGGAAAGTTAATAATACCTGAAGCACCAAGTGGAGCAGAATTCCTGTCTCACTGAAAATGGTGATAAAGAGAAGGAGAAGGTCAATATTCCCTTTCTCTTGAATGTTCAGGATAAGCATGTACCTAATAAGATTTCTGGGTTGTGTGTTAGTGAGAAGATGGCCAGATGTTATGGTGAGTCTGAGTCTAAATCAGACAAGGTTCCAAACTTGTATGTTCACTTAAGTTAAGATATGATTAAGTTAGGATATGTTTGGCATTGAATCACACCAGAGTAGGTAGGGAATCTACAGCCTGATAATATCAAGTGATAAAGACGGACCTTCGTGCCAAGTTGTCAGTTCTGAGCCTTACTTGTCCCCTAGACCAGGAAATATCTTCCAAACTGCAATTCATCGGAAATTGGACCAATCGGGAGTGTCATGCCTTAACTATGGTATCCTCTTACTTCCTGGTTCCACGGAGCCTAGCCACACCCCTTTATGACACGGTCTCCTTATTTAATCCGACCGCACCAGCTGATCGACGCTGGATTATTGAACTACGTTCCGTACTCACGAACCGGCTACAACATCGTTGTGAAAGCCCTCTGTTACCGGACCGGACTGGAAGACTTCAGGTTCCCTTCACCTCTCCTCATCCACGACTAAAGCTGAACTCTCTTCACTCCTGATAACCGCCTCTGAGGAGATCTCGGGATCCAGTGTTCTATGTGCCGGAAGCTAAGTAAAACCTCTGTGATAAGCGTTGCATCTCAAAGCTGTTATTTCCTGTCTCCAAAGTCCTTCGATAAAACAAACCAGTTACAGCTAACTTCAACTCATACTCTATATCAGTTAGCTGCATCTGTCTTGCTTCAGTTTCCTATGGAACAGCTATTGCAACCTCTTATCACCTAATACTACTAAGAGACTCTTTCTGATTCAGTGTCTGCTAATTACTACCATTTACTACTTAAAGCTACAGTGCCTGTAATTGTGGACTTCAGTTATCGTTTACTACTTAAAGCTACAGTGCCTGTAATTGTGGATTTCAGTTATCGTTTACTACTTAAAGATACAGTGCCTGTAATTGTGGACTTCAGTTATCGTTTACTACTTAAAGCTACAGTGCCTGTAATTGTGGACTTCAGTTATCGTTTACTACTTAAAGCTACAGTGCGTGTAATTGTGGACTTCAGTTATCGTTTACTACTTAAAGCTACAGTGCCTGTAATTGTGGACTTCAGTTATCGTTTACTACTTAAAGCTACAGTGCCTGTAATTGTGGACTTCAGTTATCGTTTACTACTTAAAGCTACAGTGCCTGTAATTGTGGACTTCAGTTATCGTTTACTACTTAAAGCTACAGTGCCTGTAATTGTGGACTTCAGTTATCGTTTACTACTTAAAGCTACAGTGCCTGTAATTGTGAACTTCAGTTATCGTTTACTAATTAAAGCTACAGTACCTGTAAATTGGACTTCAAGTCAATACCTTTTACTTTTTATAATAAATATTCAAACTATAAGAAATCTGCAGTTGTGTTCCTTCATAACAAATGTTTAGACGTGACAGAATAATCCAGCCCTTGTAATGGATCCAGCAGATTTCGGTTCTACGATAACTACGCTGAATCAAAGAGTTGATACACTAGCCCATGGTTTGCAAGACCTTCAAGTTACTAATGAAAGAATTCTCACTTATGTCAAAGACTTACAGACACATCCTCCTCATACTGTTCTGCACTCACTTAGCGATCCTGCTGTATGTAACCCTGAAAAATTCTATGGTGATCGTTCCAAATATAAGGAGTTTTTTTATTCCTGCAAATTATTGATTGCTTTAAAACCTAGATCTTATCCCACAGAAAGATCTAAGGTTTATTCAGTTATCTCATTTCTGAGAGGTGAACCTATGTCCTGGGCCCATTCCTTTTTGGACAATGATGACCCCATCTTAGATTCACTGGAGGAATTCCTTAAAGCCATGTCTCTTCTCTATGAAGATCCATACAAACAAAATACTGCTGAATTAACAATTAGAACCTTGCTACAAAACCATAGACCCGTTGAAGATTATATTGCTGAATTTAAAAGATGGGCAGCAGAAACGCAATGGAATGACATCGCATTGCGCAACCAGTTTCGAATCGGCTTATCTGAAGCTGTTAAAGATGAACTATCCAGAATAGAACTCCCTACTACTTTGAATGCTCTGATTCATCTATCGATCAGCATTGACAGAAGGCTTAGAGAAAGAAAGGCCGAAAAGGCTCTCTCAACTTCAACTGAGAAAAAATCATTTCATCCTCCAAAGCCTCCTGACAACCCATCCGAACCAATCGAACCTATGGAAATAGGGATAATAAGAAGTCCCCTCACTCCTGAAGAGAAAAATCGAAGACGTATATTAAACCTCTGCATGTATTGTGCCTCTCAAGTTCATTTAGTCTCTGAATGTCCTTCATTGAAACGGATAAAAGGCAGTAGGCAGTCTCATGCCTCTTCCATCCTAAGTGTACTTCCCTCTACAGCAAATACTCAAATGTCCCCTATCGTTCTTGTATTACAGTGGGACAATAAAAGAATTATAACCAAGGCTGTTATCGATTCCGGTGCATCGACTCAGCCTTTGTAACAAAGAATAAAATTCCTTGTGTTCGTAAAAGAACTTCTGTACCTGTTAAAGTGATTGACGGGTCCCTCATCTCATCGGGACCAATACTTCATGAATCCATCCCTCTCAAAGTAACCATCAATCATACTCATACTGAAAGTCTTATATTTGATGTTATCTCATCACCATTTTTTCCTATTATATTAGGGATCAACTGGTTAAGGAACCACAACCCTCAAATCTCATGGTTTCCCTTCTCTCTTGCCTTTAGTTCTGATTATTGCAAGAAAACATGCTTGCAACGTATTCCAATTCTTCAGTCTACTAAAGAACCAGCGAAAACCTCATGTTGTTCTGACACCGAACTGGAGTTTCCTCCTCCTACAGTCATTGGAATCTTATCTTCTCTTATCGACGACATTAAAGATCTCAGTGAAGATGCTCTTGAACTTCCTATATCAATTAAATTATCCAAGAAAAACGGTCTCTACTATTTTAAAGACCGGATTTATGTACCTCCCTCTTTCAGAATTAAAGTACTTGAATTTCTTCATGATTCTCCTCTGGCAGGTCATCCCGGTATAAAAAAGACCCTTGAATTGTCTAAGAGATACTATTGGTGGCCTCGTCAAGACCAAACTATTGAATCTTATGTCAAATCTTGTTCTATATGCCAAAGATCCAAACATGTCCATCATCAACCATTCGGTCAATTATTGAATTTACCGATTCCTGAACGGCCTTGGCAATCCATTTCTATGGACTTCTTGGTGGAACGGCCTCCTCCCTCTTATGAAATCGGTGATCTTGTCTGGCTTTCCTCAAAGAACATCTCTACAAACCGTCCATCAAAGAAGTTAAGTTCCCTTTTTCTTGGTCCTTTTCCAATAATATCGGTTATCAACCGTAATGTTGTTAAATTGAAACTTCCACCTACTTTGAAGCTACATCCTGTTTTTCATGTGTCCTTGCTAAAGCCTCATCATCCTGACCCTTTCCAAAGAAATGTCACTACTTCTCCTGATCCCATATTGGTCCAGGGTGAAGAAGAATACGAAATTCAAAGTATACTGGATTCAAGGATCCATCGTGGCTCTTTACAATACCTCATCAGATGGAAAGGATATGGAATTGATGAAGATACATGGGAAAACTCCTCTGTCGTTCATGCTGACAAATTGATTTCCAAATTTCACAAGCGTTACCCTTCTAAACCAAGTCAATAGCACCCAGAGGTTGCTCATTAAGGAGAGGGTACTGTCATGCCTTAACTATGGTATCCTCTTACTTCCTGGTTCCACGGAGCCTAGCCACACCCCTTTATGACACGGTCTCCTTATTTAATCCGACCGCACCAGCTGATCGACGCTGGATTATTGAACTACGTTCCGTACTCACGAACCGGCTACAACATCGTTGTGAAAGCCCTCTGTTACCGGACTGGAAGACTTCAGGTTCCCTTCACCTCTCCTCATCCACGACTAAAGCTGAACTCTCTTCACTCCTGATAACCGCCTCTGAGGAGATCTCGGGATCCAGTGTTCTATGTGCCGGAAGCTAAGTAAAACCTCTGTGATAAGCGTTGCATCTCAAAGCTGTTATTTCCTGTCTCCAAAGTCCTTCGATAAAACAAACCAGTTACAGCTAACTTCAACTCATACTCTATATCAGTTAGCTGCATCTGTCTTGCTTCAGTTTCCTATGGAACAGCTATTGCAACCTCTTATCACCTAATACTACTAAGAGACTCTTTTTGATTCAGTGTCTGCTAATTACTACCATTTACTACTTAAAGCTACAGTGCCTGTAATTGTGGACTTCAGTTATCGTTTACTACTTAAGGCTACAGTGCCTGTAATTGTGGACTTCAGTTATCGTTTACTACTTAAAGCTACAGTGCCTGTAATTGTGGATTTCAGTTATCGTTTACTACTTAAAGCTACAGTGCCTGTAATTGTGTACTTCAGTTATCGTTTACTACTTAAAGCTACAGTGCCTGTAATTGTGGACTTCAGTTATCGTTTACTACTTAAAGCTACAGTGCCTGTAATTGTGGACTTCAGTTATCGTTTACTACTTAAAGCTACAGTGCCTGTAATTGTGGACTTCAGTTATCGTTTACTACTTAAAGCTACAGTGCCTGTAATTGTGGACTTCAGTTATCGTTTACTACTTAAAGCTACAGTGCCTTTAATTGTGGACTTCAGTTATCGTTTACTACTTAAAGCTACAGTGCCTGTAATTGTGAACTTCAGTTATCGTTTACTAATTAAAGCTACAGTACCTGTAAATTGGACTTCAAGTCAATACCTTTTACTTTTTATAATAAATATTCAAACTATAAGAAATCTGCAGTTGTGTTCCTTCATAACAAATGTTTAGACGTGACAGGGAGATCATCACATTTCTGAACTCTGATTTGAAATGTAGCCAAATCAGAAACCAAACTAAACGTGCAATGTCCAAGCTTGTTCATTTTGAAAAGTGATTCATAATTCCATACGTGGCACAAAAAAGAGTTAAAAAAGATGATTGATGGGACGGAGCCGAGCGCTTGAACAGGACGGACGCGTGTGAACAGAGCTCCGTGAGCGACATTACTTAACACTAAACTGTGACCCCCACAATTCAGGGAAAAACGCTGAAATCAACCCCAAGCAGACAATGGGCATAAAGACGAAGAAGCAAAAGTCAGACAAGTTCCAGCCGGGCATGACCATAGGGGAAATGTTCCGACAAGCGCAAGGTGCATGCGGGCCCAAGATGGCCGCCGACCTCGGAGAACTGACTGACTCTTCGGAGGACGTGTCCCTGGACGACAGCATCCTGGGGCTGCCTCAACTACCACAACCGCGCCCGGCCCCAAAGGCCTCAGCACCTGTGACGGAGGCAACCCTCAAAGCAATGCTGGGGGACCTCCAAAGAACCATCCAGGCTGACATGGCATTAATCCGTACTGACCTTAAAGGGATGGTGAGCCACCTGGGCAGGGTGGAAACCTCGGCAGAGGCCGCGACCCGCGCCATTACGGAACTCAGTGGTGAAATGCCCGAAATAAAGAAACAACAGAGCCTGACAGACCTGCGCTTCGCAACGCTGGAGGATGAAAGGCGCAGAAATAACCTCAAAGTGATGGGAATACCAGAAGAGGTGCCGACGACAGAGCTCCCTCATCTGCTGCGGAGGTTATTGGAGGCCCTCCTAACACCCAAATGGGCCAAAAACGTGATACCTGAAGAGGTCTTCCGCATACCCAAACCCCGGAAAGCTCCTGCCACAGCGACCGGGGACCTGGTGGTGAAGTTCTGCAGTAGAGCGGATAAGGCGATGGTACAAGCGGCACTCAAAGGGACAGGCACCTACGCTTTCGAAAATATGTCCCTTACTTTCTATGCCGATCTCACGGGTAATACCCTTCAATGGAGGGCAACGATGAGACCACTCACCACCCTGCTCCGGGCCCATGATATACGATACCAGTGGCGCCCGCCGCAAAAACTGCACATCCAGCACGGGGACACCGAACACATAGTGCAGAACATGCAGGACGCAGCAGCACTCCTGCAAAAACTGGGCATGCCAGCAGAAGCTTTACAACAATATGGACCGGGAGAGCACGGCCCCTCGACCAACAGATGGGACCCTGCCAACATTACCCCATTTGTACCACAAGGCACCCAGATGGACACTTACGCAGCTACCTCCACCTGAAAAACCAGGCGATGCCTGGCTGCCCTCATTGTCGGAACCACACACCACCCCTAATCAGGGAAAGGACTGATTCCCACATGGACTCAAGTTCACGGTTAGCATATCTTGCATTTTCTGTTCTCTTTTTAAATTTACTTATCAGCTACTCACAGCCCCACGCAGGGCGCACAGGACACATATGTCTCACCAGGCACGCAGGGGACAATCGCACCCATCTCGGGACTTAGTGTCCACCATCACAAGGCTCAGCAATCCACCTAACATAGGCCTTATTAGAGTCTACATGCATTTCTAATTTGTTTGTGACCATTTACAGTTTATGTTTATCTTGTATGCACCCTTTTAATGTATATCAGTCTCTTAAACTGCGACCACGGCCCTGCCGAAACGCATACCACCTGTTGCGCAATACGCAGTGAGTGCTAACTGTAACACCCCCCGATACTTGCCCACCTCCTATCCCAGCACAAGGTGGCTGGAATACTTCTACCTTAACCGACCACCCAGCAGCTGCACGCCCGTATTTTAGCGTATGCACCCGAAGCCTTATCTAATCTTATAGTGCCAAGTTTCTCCCAGGGTTATTCAACACAGCAGAACTGCTCATGCCAGCTAATAACAACAAGTATAACGATACCCTCTTTAGTATGATGAGCATTAATAGATGCCCTGCAGCCTCGGTCTGTTTATTTCAAGCGAGAATTTACCCTGTAAAAACGCATCCGTCGGCCTACCACGATCTATAAAGGATGATCTAGACAGGTCTACACATAGGTGTGAATCTAGCACACACAAGTTGCCGAGCATGTACTTTAACCATAGCTTAGCGGGTCATTTTGTACTTCATATCTAGCCTCTAAGTTTTAACTGCTAGGAAATTAGGCAGCTCATTATTATTAAGCGATTTCAGGCTAACATAACCAAGCGGCATTTTACTACCAGCCTTGAAAGCGCCACTCTCGATGACAGAGCAAAATGCGTGCAATTAAGCTAAATGGCTAATATACAACTCTTAACTAGTCAGGCACTGCTTACCTGTCCTTAATCGCCACTGAGCACGGTGCAATCATACCAAGTTTCAGGTTTTATTATTTAGCGGCCCAACAACTAAACTATGCAAAATGATAGTCCCCTCGGGAACAAGCATCTATCCTAGCACTCTCAGACGAGCATTTGCAACACTCTTATATAGCATTACTCGGAGATAAGCCTGTTTAATTTTTTATATATACGTTAAGTTCAGCATCGTTCTGTTGTCTACTCTTATATAATATAAAAATGTGCACAGTCTACCCATGCCATATGATTGTATATATATGCTTATGAAAACTCTGGCATTTACTGTTGTGGCATTGCTAGTATAAAATGTACCTTGTCTATTTAATGCACAACAAAATAAAGACACTAAGGCAGACACTAAATGTTCATTGTATTTACAGATCAAATGAGAAGTGACCAATTAAGGGAAAACAAGAGGAGCAGTAAAAAAGTAAATTTATAAATTGATATAGTATATTTTGACATTTTGCAGTACACTGGCCCATTTTTAAGTCTTTTTGGTTTGTTGCAATTTTTTTCTGAATAGTTTTTTTGTTAATGAAATTCTGCTGAGCCGGACTTAAATATGGCCTAAATGTCTTGAAAAATGTTTTGTTGAGTGATATCACTTTGGAGTGCTTTAAGGAGAGGAGGGAAAAATAGGTAAGTGGATTCCCATGTCGAGATTTTTTAGTTGATCAATGAAAATAGGAACTGGCATTGTAGACAGTAGACATTTTGTCAAATATATCAGCTTTCAGCTCAAGCTTAACTAGGATATTCAGTGGGGAAATCCAAGACTGCTCAATCAAGAACAGATTGTTGGCAAAGGCCGCCACTTTATCAAAAAGAGAAGTAAGAGATTCCCTTATTTTGCCTGATGGAAATTTTGGAAACTTTGAATCCGGGGATTTTCCTTCTTCTTTTCTTTGTGGTTTGACAGATTTTTTTTATTCATATCACAATTACAATTTAAAATGTTAATGACTTGATTCTATTAAAATAGAGTGATATAGTGTACATGTAGGAGTATTCTAAGATTTTAGAATTGTCTCACATCTGAACGGCATGAGAATAAAAGCAATAATTATATATGTCAAGGAAAAAGTGCAATAAAAAGTAGTAGCACAACAATCTACCATAGTGTTGCGTTTTTCTTCTTAGTTTATAAAATCTGATTCATTTTGGTGACCTGCTATCAGGTGAAACATTGAAAGGTAGTTTTTGTAGTTTCCCAAAGCTTGAACGTCACATGGAATCCTTATGAACTACTGTTCTCTTTTAGAAATGTTCTCAATCATCCGCTAATCAACTATTTCTGTTATCTTTATTGTTGAAGTATATTTAGAAGGCTTTCATTTTTACACAACATCATTAGATCTGTTTAAGTTGGAGCAAGAATAGATAGGCGTACATTCTACTTATAACAAATAAACAACATAATGATACAGGGGGTTGTGTTTCATATGTAGAGCACAGAAATGCTTGACAACAGTTCTGTTCTTAGTTATTAATAGATCTACAAAACCTAGTGGAAAACAACCGCTACAGATATTGAGAAAAATAAAACTATAAAGCACAACAGAGTAAATAAAATGCTATTCCCATGAAAACAATTTTAGATTGTTTGTTTTATTCTGAGAACAAGATAATTTTTCCAGATCAACTAAATCCTACTAAATAATAAAAACTTCGGAATTGTTTGAAATAATTATGAAAATTTGTTTCCTTTTTTTCCTCATTCATATTGGGAACTGGGTAGTAAACATATCAGTAAGAATCGAATATTATGAAGATTTTTCATCTATCTCTATTCAAATTGAATGGGATAGCAGGAGATCAATGTTTCAACCGCTCAGGGACTTTATCGATACATATCATTTCAAATCTGTTTACTCCGATATATTTCTGTGTGCTAGGAACCCAGTAATACACACAATAAAGACCCAAACAAGGCGAAACACATTGTGTATTATTTTAAATTTTTTTACGTTTGTTTTTAAGCAATAAAGTACATTTGGCATTTACTTAAATTAGACCCTGTCCATATATAGATAGATAGAGCACGGTTTAGTTTTTTCTTTTACTTTTTTTACCCATGTCTATAATGCTGAAGAGGCTGTAACATCCATATATCCATCAGTGGGGATTGCACCACTGTATGCTGTTATATCCAGAGCTGGTTGGAAGCTCCACCACATGTGATTGGAAGCTCACACATGTATGTTGTGTGTCCTCCATCTACCACAAACATACTATACCATTGGTTCTCATCTTTTTGTCTTTTTATATGTGCCAATGACATATCCAAGTATGAAGTAAGACTGTCTGTGAAAATCGAACAGCTAACAGTGACTGGATTGTGTCCCCTAAACTTTTTCAGAATTTTTGTCAGGGTACCTGTAGCGAGCTGATAGGCTTGGACTCAGCCTGGAGATCTACTCCAGGAGGAGGGGGGCCATCCTCAGGGTACTTGCTCTCTCTACAGCCCTCTTTAAGATGCGGTGCATGCTCTCCAATGTCATGACGTCAATGCCGTCCCGGCCCATCAAAACTTTCTAAATCAAACATTTTGGGGGAGTGGATATCAATTTAAAGAGCCACATTATAAAGAGGGCTCATAGGGCTTGGGTCGTTGCCCTGTTCTGGTTCAAAGTTCCTTTGCTCTCTAGAGTGTGTTTTTTAGTTCAGTGTTTCCCAACACAGTCCTCAAGGCACACCTACCAGTCCAGGATTTAAGGATTACCCAGTTTTGTCTAAGGTGTTTTTAGAAAAAAAAGAAAAAACACCTTAGACAAAACTGGGTAATCCTTAAATCCTGGACTGGTAGGTGTGCCTTGAGGACTGGGTTGGGAAACACTGTTCTAGTTTGCTGTATTTGGTATTTTGATTTTGGCTCTGTCTTGACTATTCTGCTTTCTATTTCTACTTTATCGCTTATTCTGTTTTCTAGCTTCCTTGACCTCGGCTTGTCCCTGATTATTCTCTGTCCAGTATACGTTTTATTGTTTGCACACTGCGTATTGGATCTCTGTGACATTACTGACATTTTTCCTATTTTACACACAATATAATGTCCAACCTGTATTTGTTATATGTTGGCTTCTTTTCTTTCAAGGGATTGAGGGCACCCCATGTGATCAGTGTTTGCTGCTCATATCTATCTTGTGGGTTGGATTATTAGCGCTTGTCCTTTCTTAGTTTCTTGTATATTGTGTGTAACGTAAATAAACAAATATTTATAACTAAACATATTCAGCTAGAGTTTTAGCTGTTTAAAATTAATAGTTCTCCGAGCATGAATTTAACAAGGGATTTTGTTTGATTCATGATTAGGTTTTGGACTAATCAATGATCACCTCAAATTTAGAGGAATCACAATTCAACTGAAACTGAATGCACAAGTTTGCTGATGAGTAACTGGGAGCACAAGGTGACTCATAAATTATGTCAAAACTGGGGGCGGGGTCAAACTTCCATGTGGTTCAGATGCCATTTCACATCACTCTGGGCCAACAAATCTCAATCTAGTGAATATCCAGCACATCCAGCCACATAGACCACTGAAATTGGTCTATTCACTTGGAGGTTTCCGATATCAAAACAGGCCTAACAATTCTGGAGGAAAAAGAGCAAAACCTACAAACCTACAATGCTAACACCAACCTCAGAGTTGACTCTCTCAAAGACAGGCACCGGAGGAAGAATCGGAAAATCAGAGGGGTGGTTGATACAGTAGCATCCAAATTTGCTAAGAAGAAATCAATTGTTATAGATTTCTTGAATTGCCAGGTCACTGCGAGCCTCAGCTGACTCCTCTAGAGACATCATAGTCCGTTTGTAATCTCTTGTTGACAAGCAAAAGCTGCTGACAGCCCTTCCGGATAAAACACCTCTGAACTTTGAATTGCATCGCCTGACCATCTACCAAGATCTTATCCGTGCTACTCTCCAATGGAGACAGTCTATGCTGCCGATTACACGAAAGCTGCTGGAAGCAGGCATCCCATATTGCTGGTCCAACCCTAGGGCCAACGTGGCTCGCATGGTGGAGAAGACCTATAAAGCCGCATTACCCAACTTAGCTGCAGGACTCTTGGCTTAGTGGAATCGCCCCAAGGGATCTCGGGGCCTGCACCCAGCCATTCTTGGGATGTCCCCAATAGAGGACATGACTCCATAACCTAATTTTAGTGGTTCTATAAGATAGACACCAGTTTGACTTTTTTGTTGACTTTTGATATGTTGCTTTGTCTCCTTTAACATTATGTTACATAAAACCGACCCACTTTACTGTGGCCTTGAGGCGTCTGAGCTGCCCACTGACACCTAAGCTCATGTTATTTTGCATTGGGCCTTTAAGCTTTATTCACTATATATTATAGTTACTAACCCACAAACAACTCCTTTCACCATACCCCTTCCCACTGCCCCCTTAGTTAGGGGCATCCTTGCATGCTGGTAACCCACAGACATCAGCCACAATGACTAACATGAATAGCCATTTCTTTAACATTAGGCTGTACTAGTGAACATATAGGCAAGCAGCCTGCACCTCTACATCATTTACCAGCTGGCCCTTTAAATTGTTCACCTATAGGAGCAACCAGCTTAGTCAGAGTCTTAGGTAGTGGCTCAATACAACATTCCTATTGCAACTAGCCTCGGCAATCAAGCTTTAGTAGGATCTACCAGCCTTTCACTAATAAATGCTCTCTGCACATTATACCCTGTAATAATACTTGGTGAGGAATGTCCCTCTAGCTCAGAATGTGTGCTTCACTACCTTTGTTATGTTTAAGATAAACTTTTATTGAATTGAAAAATGTTGTGCCTTGCAGTTGATTTTTTTTTAACTCAAGGTTGATACAGTATGCTACCATAACGTGTGGCTTTATGATGATACTTGGATAATACTTACAATGAGAAATATAAATATGTCAAAAGTTTCTCTCAGTCCGTAAAATATAATACAGTGAGGTACTGCTGTAATACATTAGATTTGTAGGTTTGTGGTTGATGTGTTCAATTTATGGATCAGACTGATATTAGACCTTCCAAGTATGGTATAGAAGATAAATGCGGAAGATATCCTGACCAAATTCGTTTTGTTTTTTTTCTATGTAGAGAATTATAGAGAGCAGGATCATATTGTTTATACTCTCTACTGGTAATAAAAGGTATTTCTGTAAAGTATCCAGCCATGTAATATGAAAAATAAAGACATTTATTGGAGAAGATACAAGAAACATTGTACATAGGGCAATGATGCCTCAGTCCCCTTCAAAGTAGGCACCTGGGGACCTCACACAATTCTCCCAGCGTCTCTTCCATTGTTCAAAACACTCTGCAAAATAATTTGTTAGGATCATCATCAGCTACCTTATTGTATAGTACCTGAATCTCATCGACGGTAAGAAATCTCTTCCCTTTCAAAGGTGATTTTAGTTGTGGGGAAAAGCCAGAAGTACCTAGGGGTGCTTATCTGTGTTGGACTCAACAGGGCCTCCTGTTTGCTCCAGAGGGGGGTTACCCATGTGTATTCCTATTCTCCTCCCATCCCTTTACCTCATGCAGTCAGTCTATCCTACCTGGGAAGGGGAACTTGTACCATGCATCCCCTGTCTCCCTCCACCATTTGTACCCCATGCCACTAGGTAGATCCTGAAGCTACATATGCGTTCCCATGTGTTCGCTAGATGGGCCGACATCGCCACTGGGCCATAAGAAGGGCTCCGGCGAGACCAGGCCAGCCCACCCCGTCCGCGTCAGCATCGCACCACGGCCCCCACTAGCCGCCACTGCTCCGCATACGCTTCGTCACAGGGGGCAGCTGGGCCCCGGTCCGACGCCGTGCGCCCCCCGGCCAGCCTGTAACTCGGCTCGGGCACCGCCATGTTATGTACACATTCACAGACAATGGGCCACCCAGGTCCCGGAACCCCGTCCACCTGACCAACCTCCCGCGGGACAGTGATACCACAAACTCCCCGAGACCCCCAGCATACATTATGTACCAAGCCCTCCCATCCCGCATGGAACACTCTTCCCGCCAAATTCTCCCCCCACCCCGTTACTAAACCATGACAGGACCTCGTACCTGGCGTTATTAGGAGACACTTGTGCATATTCTTCCCCTTTCCACCCTCTGTCCCTTCATATCACATGTAATTAATTAAATGTAGTCAATTAAAAAAAAGAGTCCAACTTTAAAAGTTTGTAGTAGCATGTCATATAAATTGGTACCTCCGCAAGGGGGAATCCGCGGCGGCGTCCGACCAGGAAGCCTCCTCCCCTGCCGGCGCCTCCGTCCCATTCCATCTTCTCTCGCACCGAGCCAGGGCCCCCGCCGACCACCACTGCTCTGTGCACGCTTCGTTACAGGGGGTAGCTAGGCCCCGGCCCGGAGCCGCGCAACCACTACCAGAGGAAGTCCCAAATGCACAACATGCTGGAGAGGAGGATCGCACAGTCCCGACCCATGTTTAGCTGTCCCGGTTACCTCGGAGTCAGTGGATCAACTGACTTAATGTTTCTTTTGGATGTGTTGTTTCCATTCAGTGGTGAGTCGTTTCGGAGACGAGGGCGTCGGAGTCAGCTTATAATCCGAGAGTCCCCAGGCATTTAATTTTTTAAGGCCCTCCCCCGGTGAGTGAATCACGGTAGTTTCTCCGTCTTTAACGATGATGAGCTTGGTGGGGAAGCCCCATCTGTAGCGGACTTCGTGGGCTCTCAGCAGGCTTGTGATGTGTTGAAATTCTTTCCGTTTCTGGAGAGTTGCCGATGAAAGGTCCGCATAGATTTTGATTGCGGGGTAATCCTCTAGGGGGCCAGCCCGCTGTCTGCTTCTCCTCAGTATGTGTTCCTTGATATGATGGTAGTGAGCGCGGATGAGTACGTCTCTTAGAAACATAGAATGTGACGGCAGATAAGAACCATTCGGCCCATCTAGTCTGCCCAGTTTTCTAAATACTTTCATTAGTCCCTGGCCTTATCTTATAGTTAGGATAGCCTTATGCCTATCCCACGCATGCTTAAACTCCTTTACTGTGTTAACCTCTACCACTTCAGCTGGAAGGCTATACCATGTCTCTTGGTACTGCTTGCTCAATATGGCGCGGTTTTGGAACACGGTGCGCTCGGTCCACAAGCAGCATGTCTGTAGGGACCTCTGGGACACAAGCATGTAATAGGCCGCGGACATACGCAGGTAGGTCTTTGTTGGTCACCTCTTCCGGGACCCCCCTAAGACGCAGGTTATTGCGGCGGGACCGATCTTCCAAGTCCGCCATCTTCTCCTCCATCTTGCGTACTTTATTACCCAGTTGTTCCACGTGGGTGGCTAGGTCGTTATGGGCTGTTGCAAATTCATCACATTTATCTTCCATATGCGATGTTCTTTTGCCCAGTTCTTGTAGGTCCTTTCTCAAGGAGTCTGATGTATGTTGCCACGTGGAAATTAATTTGCTTGAAAGCTTGTCCAGGGCCTCTGTTAAATCTGATTTAGTAATCTGTGATGATTCTGTGCCACAGCTCAGTATGCCGTCGTCCGAATCCAAATCACTGGAGGCTTTTGCGGCCTGTACAGTCGCGGCCGTAGTAACTTGTTTAGTGCCGAAAAATTTGCTTTTGTCCGGCTTTGCCGCTTTCTTGGTGCATTTGCGTTGCGACATGTTGCTTTTTTGGTGTTGGATGCAGCTTTCTTGCTGGTTGATTGCGTTAGATTGAGAGCCCAGATGCCAGAGCAAAAATCTAAGCGTCCATCTTGCTCTGTCGGTAGCCACGCCCCCCATCTTGGCTGTTTTTTAAAGATTGATAAATGTATACTCTCTTAGGGAACCTCTGTGACATTTCATGTGACTGTTTCAGACCAAGTTCCTTATTTGAGCTATTCGTCAAAATTCTAAAAAAAAATTAACAATGCTTGTTTTAAAAAGACTTGTGATTTTGGTTTCAAATTAATTGTAATTCACTCAAATTGTCTTAATTATCTTAAAGGCAGAATATTCAAATCAGCTCATAGTGTGAACCATTATATATCCTTATTTATTTTGCGTTTCTATATATTTTTTTAATAATTTAGTGTAATTAAAAGTTTTACAGATTCTAGCACCTTTTTAATTTACATTGCAAACATTTATTTAAATGTTAAAACACTAGTGACCTGTTTCAATGTAGTAATATTTCGAAACTGTATCGACGACTAACGTGTAATCCTCAGGCAAAAACAGCGTGTCAGGTTGAATGATTATCAGAACGTTGGTGTGAAGTCTACAGCAGAGAGCGAGGAAAAGTTGGCAAAGCTTCCGTAATCTGAATGAGTTCATTTAATTAGCTCAGCATGGTGACTCGCTTAATTAGATAATTTATTGTTCTGTTGCAATGCAGAATACCTTTTACATAATCTTGCTTTTCTTCAGTGATTCGGATGGCGTCAGAACCTTGAGAAATCTTTTATCAAACTGTGCAAAATGATGCAGCCTCGCAAAATACTGTTTGTACAAGTACGAGCTTGGTTTAACAGCAGTGGATTCAAAGCACTCTGGAGCCGGTCGTGATGGTGTAAGAGGCGCTTTGTTAAAGCACTGCTCTGATTGTGTTTCGAAAGCGTACTTGCTGCTTTAAGCTGTTGTTTTCTACTTTATAGGCATACTGATTAATTCATCCAGCATACAGTGGACAGAAAAACAGTATTATCTTTTGAAAGGTATTATTATTATTATTGGTATTTATGTAGCGCCAACTTGTTCCGCAATACTTTACAATATTATAGGGTGAAACTTAACAATAAATGAGACAAATACAAAATGTTACAGGAACAATAGGTTAATGATGACCCTGTTCAAACAAGTTTACAATCTAGAGGAGGTGGGGTAAAAAAACACAATAGGAAGGCCAGTGAGGGGGATAGCAACAAAAACGATATGGAAGGTGAGAGTGGAGCATGGTGCGTTTAGGGAGAGCATGGTGCGTTTAGGGAGAGCAAGAGACAGGTTTGTGAAATAGATGTTACTCTGGAGGCCATAAGCTTTCCTAAATAGATTCGATGATTGAAGACTATAGGAGAGTCTCATGAGGGTAGGCAGGTTAATCGTGTCAGTATTGAGCATGCAAAGCTGTCGTCTGAAAGGTTAGTTTGGGGGGTGACCACAGTAGGGTGAAGAAGAGAGATGAAGGGATCGACGAGATGCCTGGGATTGGGGAAGTATGAGCTAATGAGTAAAAGCATGATTGCTTAGCAAGGATGAATGCTGTGATGTACGAATGCAAGATGAATTTATGATGGAGAAAGTCTAACAAGGTGCAAGACTTCCTGCAGCAGTGTTCAGCTGAATTGGAGAATGACTTCCTTCAGCAGTGTTCAGCTGAATTGGAGCATATCTGTAGGTAGCAGGTTGACTTAGTTGGAGTGTCCTCCCTCAGGTGTATGTTTGGAGCGGGACTGCAGCATCCAGGGCAGAAGTAAGGTTAGCGTTATATGAGGACAAGTCAAGAGAGGGACAGGAGAAGGTAGGGATGGATGAGAATTGAGAACAGATATAATCTGACAGTTGCTGAGTGTTACAGAGATTAGAGGCCACGTATGCATCTGAAAAAATAAGATCACGGTTATTTCCAGCTACATGCTTGAGTGAATTACCTCACTGGGATAGCCCAAGGGAGGAAGTAATTGAAAGACGTTTTGAGGCTACTGCGGTCAAGGGTGAATTCATTGGAATGTTGAAGTCCAAAGAAGAAGGAGGAGGAATATTACTTGAAAGGAAGTAGGAGAACCAGGCAACAACATTTTCAAGGAAGGGAACCAGGTGGGTGGTAAATAAAGTAAATGCTTGCAGACAGTGGCGTACATACCAGGGTCGCAGGGGTCGCGGCTGCGACCGGGCCCGGCCCACCAGGGGGCCCGGCCGCCCTGCGACCCAAGTATGCACCCACAGGGCCAGCCTCTTCTGCTGGGGGGGCCCAGGAGTCGGCCACCTCCGGGCCCCCCGAGGCTGGCCCTGCTGTCACCTGGCTGGCTGGCGGGCGCGCGAGGGAGCACTGTCTCCTGGGTGCTCCCTTCAGCTCCCTCGCGCACCGCACTGAAACCGGAGCCGGAAGATGACGTCATCTTCCGGCTCCGGCATCAGTACGCGGCGCGCGAGGGAGCTGAAGAGGGAGCACCCAGGAGACAGTGCTCCCTCGCGCGCCCGCCAGCCAGCCGGGTGACAGCCTGGCCAGCAACACCACTGGACCCCAGGGAATCCCCCCAGCTCTCCCACAGGTAAGGAGCCTGGGGGGATTAAAAAACAAAAACAAAACGTTTGAGTGTGTTAGTGTTAGTGAGTGTGTGTGTTAGTGAGTGAGTGTGTGTGTGTTAGTGAGTGTGTGTGTTAGTGAGTGTGTTAGTGTTAGAGTGTGTGTGTTAGTGAGTGTGTTAGTGAGTGTGTGTGTGTTAGTGAGTGTGTTAGTTAGTGTGTGTGTTGGTGTTAGAGTGTGTGTGTTAGTGAGTGTGTTAGTGTTAGTGAGTGTGTGTGTTAGTGAGTGTGTGTGTTAGTGTTAGAGTGTGTTAGTGTTAGAGTGTGTTAGTGTTAGAGTGTGTTAGTGTTAGTGAGTGTGTTAGTGTTAGAGTGTGTGTTAGTGTGTGTGTCTGTTACTGAGTATGTTTGTGTGCGTCTGTCACTGAGTGTGTGTCTGTCAGTAAATGTGTGCGTCTGTTCATGAGAGTGTGTGTGTGTGTCTTAAGCACTTACCTTTCTCCAGCGCCGGACTCCCTTAACGCTGGGGATCTCTCCGTCCCCATCCGCCTCTCAGCTCCGAATGCACATGCGTGGCAAGAACCACGCGCGCATTCAAACCGCCCATAGGAAAGCATTACTCAATGCTTTCCTATGGACGTTCAGCGTCTTCTCACTGTGATTTTCACAGTGAGAATCGCAGAAAATCCTCTAGCGGCTGTCAATGAGACAGCCACTAGAGGCTGGATTAACCCTCAGTGAAACATAGCAGTTTCTCTGAAACTGCTATGTTTTCAGCTGCAGGGTTAAAACTAGAGAGACCTGGCACCCAGACCACTTCATTGTGCTGATGTGATCTGGGTGTCTGTAGTGGTCCGTTAAGTGTATGTGTTTATACATGCACTGGTATACATACGGCGGTCGCACGGGTCGCAGCCCTGCGACCAGGTGCCCGCCGCCATGTGTTGCGGCCCCAGCCTGCACAGAGTAAGCACTCGCGCGGGGGGAGGAGGGGGCCCCGGATCAGTTTTCGCACCGGGGCCCCATGGGTTGTGTGTACGCCACTGCTTGCAGAGATGGGTTTTAACAGGCATATTGAGTGAACTTCAAATGAGGAGAAAGAGAGGGAAGGGCGGTGGGTAGAAATTTGAAGGAGCAGTGTGGTGAAAGCAGGAACCCTACCCCACCACCTTGTCTTGTCAGATTGTCTTGTAAGTAAAATGAAGATCACCAAATGATAACGAGACAGGGGTAGCAGTGACAGAAGGAGAAATCCATGTTTTTGTTAATGCTAGTGAACATGGGTAGAATAGAGAGAGCAGGGAAGTAAAGCGAGGTTGAAGAAAAAGTTGTAAGGAGGAACAGGTAAGCAGAAAGATAGAGAGAGTTTAGATAGAAGTGAGAACATTATTAGGTGAAAATGGAGTAGTATCATAGCTAGGAAAATTAGATGGGAAAATTAAAATCATAAGATTGAGTGGAGGAGTGAAGGGTTATAATGCTTGCATGTTATGTCCGCCTGTCTGTCTATCTAGCTATTTGTGTATCCATCCATCTGCACAGCCTACAATAGCATAAAGATCTGCAATGAATAATACAATGCAGGAAAAATGCCACAATGAATTAAAACATATATTGCTATGAATACTCATGATGCAATCTTTGCATCCACAAACAGGTGTCAAGTGGTTGGTCGAACAGGCAATAACATGGCATGTACCCAGCAATTTAGAGAAATTAACTTGTAACGGACCACTGGCACTCCGACCGAGTACCTCCACCAATCGATGCTCCTAGCGCTTGCCGAGGACTCTGAGCACTCCAACCGACACCATCAGCACTCCGGACCCCACTTCAAGCGATGCAGCTGCACCGGGGTCTCGCCGTCTCTCACCCACCGTGGATCCACGATCAGGATCCAGCTCCCAGTGGGTGAACCTCTCCTAAATCCAGCTCCCAGTGGGTGAACCTCTCCTAAATCCAGAGAGCGAAGCAGGAACAAATAAAGCTCTTATAAAGCCCGGTAATAAAGCAAATAAAGCTCTTATAAAGCCCGGTAATTATACAAGTGTCCACCAGGTGGACACTCCCCTAGGGGACCCGATGGAACAATGGGACACATATTGGATATTAGCCAATCACAGACTGGACAGAGGCAAGACTCCATTAACCACATGGTTACAAAAAGACATAAAATTACACAATGTTACAATTACTACATAAAACATATACATGCAACATATCCCCAGATAGCTTAGATCTGAACGCACATTATTACCGAATGGCGCTCAGATCATATACATACAGTTCAATCGCCATTGAGCCTGTAACGGATCACCTGGCACCCCGACTGGGTACCTACATTGATGGATGCTCCTAGCGCTTCTTGAGGATTCCAAGCACTCTAGCCGACACCACAACCACCGCAGGCCAAACCTCTCTTCCTTCAGAGCGAAGCAGGAACGATCTCTTAAAAAAGCTTAGGAGTGATTATAGCAAGGGAATATGCAGAGCATAGCAATCCCATGTAGCAGATTCCCCCAGACAGGACTCAAAATTGAGACAGGACTCCAAATTGAGGGTAAAGTTGAACTGTCTAAAACTTTATTTTACTTGGGACTAGTCCATATGGTCATTACATTAACATTGCTGTGAAAACTCAATAAAATTACAAACAGTCAAATCATAGCAGGCAACATACAGTGACTTATTATAACACAATGGCATATTTTTAAAGAGGTGGGGGAGACAATAATTAACAGAAAATATCTCACGTGCCTGCAGAATTAGCAATATGCAAATCTACCCGAATATGCAAATGAACCAGTCTTGCAATTCAGGTAGTGCATATTGCTGTTGCTACCAACAGAGGGCACTAGACAAGCTCCATACCCAAATGCACCTAGTTGGTAGCAAACCTCAGCAGTACAGGAGAGCAGGCAAGACATTCCAGGGGCCATAGTCACATGGCAGGAGGCTGGCAATCAGTCTTCTCCAATGCCCAGTGGCGAGGCTGGTTCCGCCTCAGAGCCAAAGTCTTTTCCATAGTCTTTCGTTACACGAATAGGCTCCATGGCATAGCTATCTGGGGTAGCACTTCTCACATACTGAAAGTCCCAAACGCCCCGGCAAAAATACACAAATAAACCTTTCTGCAGGGTAAAATACAGCTATCAGCACAGGGGCCATAGTCGGAATGCAGGAGGCTAGCCAGTAGTCCCCTCCAGGCACAAGTGGCGAAGGGCACTTCGACACAGAACTACTAGGAGTGAACACTATGAAAGAGAAAACACTCCCAACACGGAAAAGTGTAGGTGAAATACGTGCAAACAGCTAAAAAAAAAAAAGTGAACTGACACAGATCGTGTCTTAGTTTACAAAGTATAGGTGTCCTACATATCAAACTGACATTGTGTTATACTGTATGTGGGACAACAAAATCATATTATTAATTGAGGATACAAAGCAGCATGAGATTGCTGAAGCTCTTGTTTGCTTATGCACCACATTCATCTATTCGGTGTATCAGACAAAAGGCATTTTTGTAAGGTTTAGAGGGACATCAAAAGTGTTGCCAATGTATCAATTTATACCAACAGTAAAAGGCAGTCCCCCGTACACCGGATAGCTTGCAGGGAGTAATTATGTTGCTATTTAGTTTGAAATCCTGTTGATGTGGCATGCGGTTTATTTGACACTAGCTTTGACTCTTTGTATGTATTTATTGATCAGAATCTGACTTATTTTGTTCCCTCAACATAAAGGACGTTTAAACTTCCTCATATCTTGTTCAGGAGATTTCTTCATTTAAAGTAACAGAACATGTATTGTGATTGCCCTGCACTGTATGAGGAGTATTCTTTTTTTCATTTTTCCTTTATTCTCTCCATTTTTAGCTTTCACTTTTTTCTTTTTATCTTTTCATCATTTTGAATTACATTTTATTATAGTGAAATTGTATGTTTCTTAGATTTGCACAGGTTTCTTGTCTGTCTAATTCCTCGTATAAATAATGATTCTTAACATAAATAAAGGAAATCGGTCTTCATTTTTATTGTTATTAAAAATAAATGATTCCAAGTAATACAATTTCTATGTATATTATTTTATCTTTTTTTAAAGTGTTTTATATGTGTATAGTGCATGTTCACAAATCCTGATATCTGACCTAGTACTGCCATCTCAAAAACACACAATGAGATAGTTTCACATATTCAAATCGCATGTGGACTTATAAAATAAGCACTGCTTCTGACAAAAGATGATTAAACTGGCACTATAGGCACCCAGACCACTTCAGCTCATTGAAGTGGTCTGGGTGCGCTGTCCCAGCACTCTTAGCCCTGTAAAGCTAATTATTGCAGTTTTTTTTTTTTTTATAAACTGCAATAATTAGCTTTGTTGGGTAACTTCACCTATAGTGGCTGTCTACTAAGCAGCCAATAAAGGGAGTTCGGGGTTGGTTTGTGACATTTAGTTGCTTAACTGATGCTGGACGCCCTCATGAACACATCCAGGGTCACTCGTCAGCCTAGGGACATCGGCACTGGACCCAGGTAAGTGACAGAAGGGGTTTTTAACTCCTTCTGCTTTGTGGTAGGAGGAGGTGGGCACTATAGGGAGTTATAGTGCCAGGAAAACAACTTTGTTTTCCTGCCACTATAGTTTCCCTTTAAAGATGGCAACTTCCATAGAGTAAGGGTAAGGAAATGCACTGAAAACAGACATGGACTTTTATGTATGCATTACAAAATAATATACAAAGAAACTCTTATACAGTTTTATTTTTAAAAAATGTTTTTCAAAAAATCAGAACAATTGTCCTTTAAATCTTGGTAGTCATTAAAGCACAGGATATATTGCATGCATTTACGTTGGCAAAACATTTTTTTATTTAAACTCATGTCATGTTTTGAGTTTTTTTTTTTTTTTTTACTTAATACTGAATTTTGGTAAGTCAAGATAGTAGTCAACAGAAAAAAAAAATCTCCAGTTGTCAGCTAAGCTTCCAAAAAGATAATAAAAAAGGTAAGCTGCTCTTTATATCTCCATCCTCTAATATAGGTTGAAATTAAGTTTTATTATATTTATTACAAAACATCAGATGCACTTACAATATGTCCAAACTTTCTCTTTGCTTCGTATTTCAAAATGGTTATTTGACATTGACGTTATAGCCATAAAATGTAACTAAACCAAACCTCTCAATAAACACCAATTAACCTTTGTCAGGAGGTCATTGGAACTCCCGCAGTGTTGTTAACTAAACTTCTTATTTTTGCTATTTAAATCTTAACGAGAAAACACAGGAAAAAATAGTCCAGTTGTGACTATGGGTTAAAAATATTTTCAAGTCAGCTATTTATGCCTCAATTTTCCATTTGGATTTAATTCTCAAAAATGTGGAGTTTAGTAAATAATCTTGATCAGGTGAAGTATTTTTCCATTTTCTTTGATTTATCAAAGAACTGACTTTTTAAGGGGTGTTTTGGCAGCGAAAAGTTAAAAGTTCCAACGTTCCAACTCTCCAAGCTTACTAGAGAAGTGTCCTACATCCTGCATTCTTGTAGGAGAAGAATTTGAGATATTCATTCTAAACATTCTGAGGTCCAATTCATTTGTGTGTGGTAAAAATCAGATGTTCCTTCTCTACATTTGTTGGCTAAAACTCATTGTGCTTTCTAAAAAGAACAATGTATATGGATACTTTAGGTGAAGTCATGAGGGTTTTCGTTAAGTATTTTAAAGAAAACTTTCATCAGTTGCACCACCCATGGTTCTTTAAAACTCACCTGAAAAGATTCAGGTAGAAATAAAATGTCTAAAGAAAATGAAATGTTCAATATCATCTTTTGATTGTGGCGTATTTAAACCTGAAAGCACCATTAAATTAAAAAAAATCTGTTTTACTATACAGAGCTAAATTATAGGAAAGTGACATATCCTTAATCCGTAAGAAAATAGTCCAAACAACTCCTTTAAATGTTATAAACTATACAATAATTTGATTTCTACCTAATAGGTAAAAATCCCCATACCATTAGATTAAGTTGGAGTAACATCAGACTTTGGTATCATCTTATGACGGTGGTGCTTGCTTTAATCTTCAAGCAGTATAAGTTTTTTGTTGTTTTTTTAACTATACTGAAGTGAAATCTAGGACTTGGAAGTGGTTTATCCCAATTTTTTTTTTTTATCTTTAACCCCTTAAGGACACATGACATGTGTGACATGTCATGATTCCCTTTTATTCCAGAAGTTTTTTAAACTTGTTTCATAATATTTTTGTGGTGCTGAACACATAAAACCCATTAACTAATGTACCGGTACTTTTAATTGAGATGCTCTTTAGATTCTGCTTCAAATAGAAAGATCACAAAGACCCACAATGCATTAACAAAGAAATTTTTTTTTAGGATTTTTATTAATAAAAAGGAATTTCACATTTTGTCTAAAAAGTATATGTCAGAAAAGCATCTAAGCTTGAAGCCACTGAATTAAGAGGCCAGCAGAAAAACCAAGAAAGGCATCTGATGAAATGTAATGCAAAAAGATCTATTTGAAAGGGACTCCAAAGAAGGTCCAGATCCAGAAAAATCTGTTAATCCAGTTTTCAATCACTGTAATCGGTGTTGGCAATAGTGCCAAAATGTTTGGTGAGAACTGCAAGGTTTTTTTTTTTATTTCATCCCCCTAGTCAATTTATGTGTTGGATCTCTGAAATGTTGTCCATCAAAACGACACAACAATTCACCGAAACTTTAATGAAACTCTTCAATGCAAACTATCCTGCTAGCAATTCTAGACAATCGGCATGTAAAGCAGTCTCATTTAACAACATTTTCCTCCCATGATGAAGAAACTGAAAAGAGCTACCCAACCCAGCTGACTCACATCAGACTCGATGATCAAATCTGGAAGGGATTCAAATATGGCTTTTCCCATTCCAGGCTTGAATGTGTTTTAACCACCAGAAAAGTTATTTTCTGGCTTCAGAATTTAGGGGAATCTTATCTAAGTATGCTAAACCAATTTTTAAGTGTTCAGCTTTTAGGCGTCGGAAAGCCCTGTAATGTAATTTATTTACATGTTATTTATTGTTTTTTTTTCTGTATCTGGGGAAATGAGTGTTAGCAAGATTGTTAGTTTAACTCAATGCACATCTTGTTGCATGTATGGATGCCTGGATGTACCCGTCCATGGTCCATACCTCTGTGATGGTTGTGTGCGAGTGGCTTCTCTGGAAGCTCAGATTGGAGATCTTGAGAAGCAAATCGCAACTTTGAGGGAGATCGACAATCTTGAGAGGAGTCTGCTGCTGACTGAGCAGAGTTTAGTGGGGACAGGTAGTGGAGAGGGAGGAGATATGACAGATGGGGAACAGGCATGTAGCTGGGTGACAGTGGGGCGAGGAAGCAGGGGGGGAGGGAAGAGGAAAGGGCTAGCTAGTCCTGATTTGGTGCAACCTAGCAGATTTGCCCGTTTGAGGGAAGATGTTGGGAGCATCAGCTCCGGAGTAGCTGTATTAGAGGAAGCTGTTACTTCTAACAGCCGAGGTGACAGCCCCTCTAGTACGGGTGGGGATCAAAATGTAAGGAAGGCAAGACAGGTTGTGGTGGTAGGGGACTCTATCATTAGGAGAGCAGATAGGGCAATCTGCCACTCTGATCGGCTCAACCGGACAGTTTGCTGTCTCCCGGGTGCTCGGGTCCGGCATGTTGCTGACAGAGTGGATGGATTATTGGGAGGGGCTGGAGATGACCCAGCGGTCATGGTCCATGTTGGTACCAATGACAAAGTAAGAGGAAGATGGAAGGTCCTAAAGAATGATTTCAGGGAATTAGGTAGCAAACTCAAGAAAAGGACCTCCAAGGTGGTATTCTCTGAGATATTACCTGTGCCACGTGCTACAGTGGAAAGGCAGCGGGAGATTAGAGAGGTTAATGCGTGGCTGAAGTCTTGGTGCAGGAAGGAGGGTTTTGGGTTTTTAGAGCACTGGGCCGACTTTGCGATTGGGTACAACCTATATAGTAGTGATGGATTGCACCTAAACGGAAGGGGGTCTGCAGTGCTGGGGGATAGGATGGCTAGAAGGTTGGAGGAGATTTTAAACTAGTAGTAGGGGGGGAGGGTCATAGCAATCTACAAAATGGAGATAGGACAGAAAGGAGATGGGCTTTAGAACAGTATAAGGAGGGTGGAGACGGGGGGAGGGGCAAGCTCAGAACAGAGAAGCTATGTAATGTTGGTAATTCACAAAATAAACAAGAGACGCATGATATTAAATGTATGCTTACTAATGCAAGGAGCCTAAATAACAAAATGGGGGAACTAGAGGCATTAGCATACACTAAACAATATGATATAATAGGCATAACTGAAACATGGTGGGATGAGACACATGACTGGGCAGTTAACTTAAATGGGTACACATTATTTAGGAAGGATAGGAAAAACAAGAAGGGTGGTGGGGTATGTTTGTATGTCAACCATGATTTAAAGCCAAATCTTAAGCAAATTGAATGCGATGAGGAAAATGTGGAAGCTTTATGGGTAAATATCTGCTTGGGGGAAAAGAAGGGAAACCAACTATTGGTTGGGATATGTTATAAACCACCTAATGTTAATATTGACGAGGAACAACAGCTGTTTGAGCAAATTGAGAAAGCTGCAAATCTTGGTAACACTTTCATTATTGGAGATTTTAATTACCCAGACATAAATTGGGACATAGGGACTAGTAGCTCAGCAAAGGGAATTAGGTTTTTAAACTTGTTAAATGACAACTTCATGTCACAACTTGTACAAGCACCAACTAGAATGGACGCTTGTCTGGACCTGGTTTTAACAAACAACGTTGATCTTTTGACCAACATTCAAGTAGGTGAGCACTTGGGAAATAGTGATCACAATATAGTGTCCTTTGAAATAAACTCAAAAAAACAAAAGCACATGGGGTATACTAAAACATATAATTTTAAAAAGGCCAATTTCAATAAGATAAGGGAAGCTTTACAATATATTGACTGGCATAAACTCTTTAGTGAAAAGAACACTGAGGATAAATGGATCATCTTCCAACATATATTAGAAAGGTACATTTCTCAGTATGTACCATTGGGAAATAAGTATAAAAGAAACAAATTAAAACCAATGTGGCTTAGTAGAGAAGTAAAACAAGAGATTAAAAATAAGAAAAGGGCATTTAAAGCATTTAAATCAGACAAATCAGATGCATCTTATAAAAGATATAAGAAAGCAAATAATGCGTGCAAAAAGGCAATTAAACTTGCTAAACTTCAAAATGAAAAAATGATAGCTAAAGAGAGCAAAACCAACCCCAAAGCATTTTTTAAGTACATAAATTCCAAAAAACCCAAAAATGAAAGTATAGGTACACTTAAAACTGAAACGGGGGTGTTAGTTAATGAAGACCAAGAAAAGGCAGGAATTCTAAATAACTATTTCTCCTCCGTATATATTAAAGAAGAACCCATGGCAATAGATGTGCAAATGATTGCTACTAAAAACTTGCAGAATAATTGTAATTGGTTAACTCAAGACAATGTGCTGCAGCAACTAAAGAAAGTTAATATAAACAAAGCTCCAGGGCCTGACGGTATCCATCCACGTGTACTTAAGGAACTAAGTGTAGAAATAAGTGAACCTCTGTTTTTAATCTTTCAAGATTCTTTTCTTTCAGGAAGTGTTCCGGAGGATTGGAGGAAGGCAGATGTGGTTCCTATATTCAAAAAGGGTTCAAAATCCTTGCCTGGAAATTATAGACCTGTGAGCTTAACTTCTGTGGCTGGTAAAATATTTGAAAGGTTATTAAGGGATAATATTCAAGAATTCCTTGAGAAGAATATGGTTATCAGCAAAAATCAGCACGGTTTTATGAAGCACAGGTCATGTCAAACTAACTTGATTGCGTTCTACGAAGAAGTAAGTAGAAGTATAGATCAGGGTGTTGCAGTGGATGTGATCTATTTGGATTTTGCCAAGGCATTTGATACAGTTCCACACAAAAGATTAGTGTTCAAACTCAAGGAAATCGGTCTCGATGAAAATGCTTGTTCTTGGGTAGAACATTGGCTTAAAAACAGAATACAAAGAGTTGTCGTTAATGGTAAATTTTCAAGCTGGACAGAGGTGGCAAGTGGTGTCCCTCAGGGGTCTGTTCTGGGACCCCTTCTATTTAACATTTTTATAAATGATCTTGAAGACAGCATTGAAAGTCATGTTTCAGTGTTTGCAGATGACACAAAACTTTGTAAAATAATACAATGTGAGCAAGATATTACTTTGCTGCAGAAGGATTTAGATAGACTGGAGGACTGGGCACTCAAATGGCAGATGAAATTTAATGTTGAAAAATGCAAAGTTATGCACTTCGGCGTAAAGAATACACAAGCAACGTATACCCTTAATGGAAGCGAATTAGGGATAACAACACACGAAAAGGACTTGGGAATTGTTATAGACAACAAACTATGCAACAATGTGCAATGTCAATCAGCAGTGGCCAAGGCCAGTAAGGTATTGTCATGCATGAAAAAGGGCATTCATTCTCGGGACGAGAATATCATTTTGCCTCTCTATAAATCACTGGTAAGACCACATATTGAATATGCTGTGCAATTTTGGGCACCTGTTCTAAAGAAGGATATCATGGCACTAGAAAAAGTGCAGAGGCGGGCTACAAAATTAATAAAAGGAATGGAACATATCAGCTATGAAGAAAGGTTAACAAATTTAAACCTATTTAGTTTAGAAAAACGTCGCCTGAGAGGGGATATGATAACATTATACAAATATATTCGGGGCCAATACAAACCATTGTGTGGAAATCTATTCACAAACCGGACTTTACATAGGACACGAGGCCATGCGTTTAGACTGGAAGAAAGAAGATTTCGTCTAAGGCAAAGGAAAGGTTTTTTTACTGTAAGAACAATCAGGATGTGGAATTCTCTGCCTGAAGAAGTGGTTTTATCAGAGTCCATACAGATGTTCAAACAGCTACTAGATGCATACTTGCAAAGACAGAATATTCAAGGATATAATCTTTCAATGTAGGGTAATAACTGCTTGATTCAAGGATAAATCTGACTGCCATTCTGGGGTCAATAAGGAATTTTTTGTCCTAGCTTGTTGCAAAATTGTGCTTCAAACTGGGTTTTTTTTTTTTTTTTCTCTTTTGGATCAACAGCAAAAAACAGGTGTGAGGAAGGCTGAACTTGATGGACGCAAGTCTCTTTTCAGCTATCTAACTATGTAACTATGTAACTATGTAACTATGTAAGGGTTCTGGGAAAATGGTTTGAATCAAGACAGCTAAAAGACCAAGAAGCATAGAGAAATCAAATCCTTTTTTTTTCATTTCTTGATTTCCTTTTTTATGCATTGGAGTTTCTGATTTTGTAAACAGAGGGTAGCTGATGTGGACTCTACTAGAAAGCCCAGACATTCTATGGTCTGGGTAGTAGTGAGATAACAATGTGTGATTGATGATATCAGTCAGAGAAGGTCTGTCTGAGAAAGTGTCAAATCCATGTGAATGTGTAATTGGTGTACATGCTGGGACATAATGAGTATATCTTCTAAATATATAATTAACCTCACTCCTCTGCTCCGAAGCAAGGAGTTCACTGGTTTCAATAGTTTTGAATAGGCTGAAAGGGAGACAAATGAATTGCCACTTTCGACTCTGCCATAGAAATTGTAAATAAGGTTGGTGAGATGTATGTATCTGCACTGTTACGTAGGCATCTTTCAGGTCAATCCTTATCATCCAATGGAATTGGAGAGGAAGATCACACAGAAAATTTGTGGTGTTGGTATTTTACAAATTAACGTAGGGTATGTAAGTGTATTATTAGTCTGAAACTTTCTTTTTTACCAGGAAACGAACGATTGCTGAGAAATTTTGTAAAGTCTAAAGAAATTGTAATTATAACTCATTTATTTAAATAGTTCTTCCAGGAATTGATCTGTTTGTGAGGATATCAGAGGCTGATGTCAGGATCGGGACAGGGATCCAACACGCAAAGTACAAACAGGTACAGGGTACGTATACCGGACCTTAGAATGGCCGGACTAACGTACGGAGAGTATAGAGAATGGTCAGAGACAAGCCGAGGTCGAGGGAACAAGAGGACAGGTAAGCGAGTAACAAGCCGGGTCAAGGATAACAGAGGTAAACAGAGTAAGACAAACGAGCCGGGTCGGAACCAAAAGGATAACTGAAAAACACCAGAGCACTGTGTGACTAGACAGGCTAGAACCACGACAGGGCAATGAGCAACAGGGCGAAGTATGTTTAAATACCCTGGCTAGAGGGGATAGACACGCCTCCGACGCGTCCTGATTAGTCTCCAATGGATTGAGTGACAGGTCGTTCCGGATTGGCGTCATGACGTCGGTCTCCGGGCGCCATGCTACATAAGGAAGTGACTCCCTCGCGGCCGGCGTTTATGTGACCGGGTCGACCGCGAGGAACAGGAGAAACCTGGCGTCCGGACGGATAAACGTTTAAGTCTCTACCTCTCTCGGAGGCAGAGACCTCAGGTACCCTGACAGCTGATGACTTAGTATTCGATCTGGAATTTGATAAAGTTCTATCTGATAACCTGAAATAGTGTTTAAAACCCACATGTCTGATGTTATTTTAGACAAAATGGCCGAACCTGTCACCAAAAATTGTGGAGAAATGGTTGTCTGGATTTAGGGAAATCTCATTGTCCTCTCAGTTTCCATGGATGGCCTCAAACGGGGAAGAAAGGATTTGGTGATTTAAACTCTAAATTTTAAGAGCCTCTGCCTGAATGCTCGTGTGGTCTCAAGCTTTGTTTAGCTAGGGATTTATGGCTGGGAAAATAACCCCTACGTTTCTCAGCCTTGTGAAATCACTGAAGTAGTCATGGTGATTGGAGTAACCATTTAAATACACCTGCACATACACGAACACACACAAACTGTCTATGTTTGTATGCTAACTAATAAGTAGTGTGTTAGCTCATACACTGGTGTAGTTTGAGTGCCATTTATTTGTATATTTTGTATTTTATCACTAAATAAATGTGTTATAGTAATGGACCACACAGTTATTATTAATTGTATTTGGAATAACACAACTCTGGTTAGAATTATGATAATAGAAATCATTGTACTACCCAAATTAATGGTGTTCATTTAATTTTATTATTGGGAAATGGATCGGAAAGTGAAACGTGGAAGAAATTATCAACAGCCCAGAAACATCTCTAAAGATAGAGCAAACACTAATCGTTAAGTGCAAACTTGAGTTGTCATTTCTTTAAGTTAATTAAGAACACATTTAATATATACATTTTTTTCTAGCTAGTAACTGTGTTATTATAATGTTTTGCAAAATAGTTGTTTATCACGTTTAATGATAAATAATTTACTGAGTCACTTACCACTTTTGTCCAACTTGAGAAATTTCCATCAACAACATCTCAAAGATCAATAGTGACTCGATCAAGAGCAAACAGATGACGACAGTACATTAATAAATCAGTTACATATACCGTATTAGCAATGGGTTGACTTCAAAATGTAATGCAGCTTATAGATCATTCTTTTTTGCCATATACTGATATACTAATAACCAACCCTATGTTAGTATCATCAGGTCTTTTATTTAGATATTCTAACATGACTATGAGCCAAATCTTAGTGTGGAATATTGGGGCAAACAGTGCCTCTGCTCAGTTACATTATATCTTAAGGAATCCTATTCTGATAACAAGACCCTTTATAGTCAATAACCACTGATACAGCTCTAAGATACAAACCTATTGTATTAGATAAGAAAAATAACTCAAGAGTTAAAGGGACATAATATACCTCGCCCCTTTCTTAATACACTATATAGATAACTCATTAAAGGGTCACTCCTAGCAGCATGATCACTACAGTGATTTAAAGTAGAGACTGTGATGCTTGAAGTCTATTTGTGCCGAAGTTTGCTATGAGCCTCAGAGCTTAGTCTGGCTCAGATAAGAGTACAAACCATTGCAAAAACTACAGTTTCCAAGAAACTGCAGTAATTACCTCTAACTCCACCTGTAGTGGTTGTCTACCAGACAGCCACTAGAGGGACTTCCGAGTGCTTAGACAACCTTTGGTCGCCTAAATGGCGCTGGATGTCCTCACGCTATGCTTGAGGACTTCTAGCGTCACTGGAATTCAACACTTATACTCACGTTCGGAGTTACAAAGGCCCATCGGCCCAACTCATAGTTATAGTCTTGCATCTAATTATAGTCAGTGACTCACCAGTCACTCCAGTTCTATCTTGAATCTAGTAACTGTCAGGGAGAGGCCAACACCCCGCCACTTACATCAGTGGCAACGAAGTCCCCTCAGGCAATTAGTAAGGGCCTCACTATACTAGAATTTGTTTAGCATTCAGTCTATAAAGGGATGTAATCTGCTCCTCTTACCCAAATCATAGAGAAGAGTTTGACCTGTACATGCAGAAACTGGTTGACCTAGGCTATAAGTACAGTGGCTATGCTTTTTTTGACTACCATAAGTCCTTCTCAGTAAAAGCTGAGAATGACTTATGGTAGCCATTCTCAGCTTTGGTAGGCAGTACTGGCTCAATTTAATGTTAACACGGACTGGAGCTAGCTGAATACAGAACTATTCTGCACGTACTTTGCTGGTCTCAAAACACCAGTTTGTGCTATATGCTCATCTACCACTCACTCTACAAACCTCTGCCCTAACGATGTTGCCTTGCCTTCCACCAGTCATGCAGGTACAGAGTTTCTCCCTAGACCACCCCAAAAAGAGATGAAAGACAAATTAGGAAGACCAATTGTATTTCTAGGGAAAGTGCATGTCTGTAATAATTTCAATGCCGGGGGCTGCGGGTTTAGCACTTGCAGACTTCTTCATGTCTGCTCTCTGTGTTTCAGGGCACAGGCAAAAACTATGTGTCTACACAAGCTATTCCCAAAACCATAACTAACACCAATAAAGGTACCATGTTTGAAACATTATCTGATGGATCATCCTTCTGCTCACCTCTCTGAATATTTAATCTCAGGCTTTTCTAATGGTTTTCATGCAGGTTTCATTTCTCTCCCCACAGGGACATTAGTGTCCAAACCTAAAGTCAGCAGTCACAGACCCTAAATCACTCTGATTTTCCTACAAAAGGAAATAGATAATGGTTTCATGATAGGTCCCTTCACTTCCCCACCCTTCACTGCTTGGAGAACAAATCATCTTGGTTTAGCCATAGGCAAATTCAGCAACAAAAAACATCTGATTATTGACTTTTCAGCACTCACTCCTCTTTTACACCCAGCCTGAACTCTCTTATATACTCAGAAGACTTCTCTTTACAACACACAAAAATAGACAATGTCATTAAGGCTATAATATACACGGGGTTAGGGGCTTGGATGAGCAAAACAGATATCACTAATGCTTTCAAACTACTCCCTATCTAACAATCTCTCTGGCATCTGCACGGTGTTAAGTGGGATAATCAATACTATTTTGCAACTAGGCTTACCTTTGGGTCAAAAAGTAGCCCAAAGATATTCAATATCTTTGCCGAAACACTATCATAGATCCTACTTAATAAATGCAGATGTCCTATAGTTATTCATTATCTGGACCATTTTCTAACAATCAAATCTCACAACTCAGCACATAACAGCCTATACAAGATGCTTGCATTATTTAAAGAATTGGGAGTACCAGTAGCAGACGATAAAACTGAAGGACCTAGTACCGACATAACATTTCTAGGTATCACACTTAATGCAAGCCAGTATACCCCAGGAAAAGATTGATAGAATACTGACTTACATTGATTCTTACACCAAAAAAGGGGTTCTTGCACAAGGAAAGAGTTACAATCCCTGTTAGGATCGCTTAATTTTGCAATGAGGATCATTCCACAAGGTAGAGCTTTTTTTAATCTAGGTTACTTAATTTGTTACGCAATTTACCTGACCATGACTCTTGGACACCCATAGACAACCCGGCAAAGGCAGACCTAGATATGTGGCGACACTTCCTATCTTCTTAGAATAGCAGATCCTTATTTATCCCACCAATTACCAATGATTCACCAGTGGTCTGGACATACGCAGAAGGGTCAATAGGTTATACAGCCATCTATGGCAATGAATGGGTTCAAGCAGAATGGCCCCTGAAACATCATCCCTAAAAAATTTCAAAGAAACATCTGCCCTTTTTGAAATTTTTCCAATTTTAGTAGCAGCTCATGTTTAGGGTCATAAATGGAAATGGAAAGCAGTCAGATGTTTCTCAGACAACTTAGAAGCTTGTAATATAATTAACAAGGGACGCTCACATTCCCTAACAATTATGAATCTGATTAGGAAATTAACTTGTTAAGAGCTACATATCAATTCTATTTACACTGTATTCATATACCAGGATCCCATAATTCAGCAGCTGATGCGTTCTCACGTCAGGGACTCTTTCTGGCCGCAATAGTGATGGAAAAGTTGTATCAAGGGCACTAACACCTGGACTGTGGCATGCCGGAGGGGGATCCATGGCAAAACTCCCATGGAAAATTAAATAGTTGATGCAGAGTCTGGTTTTAATCCATAAAGGGCATAAATCACCTAACATTCCTAAATTGTTTGGAATAACGTGCTTTAAAACATCAAGTATGATGTTGTATCGATCAGGTAGTGTAAGGGTTACGCCCGCTTCACAGTGACAGACCAAACTCCCCGCAAACAACCGCAAACAGTCCATTTGCACAACCGCAAACTCCCCATTTGAACAAGGTTGGATACCAAGCTAGCCATGTCCCGTTCCTTGTCCTCACTGATGTCATTGAAGGTCTCTTCCTCCACCCAGCCACGTACAACACCAAGGGTCTCCGAAAGGTGACAACAAGCCCCCTGGGACGCCTGCTGTGTTTGGTCTTCCACCTCCTCAAAGCCATCTTCCTCCTCTGACTCCTCTTCTTCAGACTCCTCTCTCTGCATTGCCTCTCTCTGCATTATTATAAGGTGTGTTAAGCAGTACTATTCCTATCAGTTTAATCCCTGTTACGTCCCCTATCAGGGGACATATATATGGCATCGATTTTAGGAACCGGGAGATGGAAAAAGATGCTTGGTCAGTCCTCCTACTTCAAATTTGGGGCACTGGGCGTGCAATCTAATGTGCCACCAGATAGGAGTGGTGTGTTAAGTAGTACTATTCTTATCAGTTTAATCCCTGTTACGTCCCCGTCATCAGGCCTTTTTTAGTTGAATGTATTGCCCACTGTCAGTCCCTTCGGGATCCATCCCTCATTCATCTTAATAAAGGTGAGGTAATCTAGACTTTTTTGACCTAGGCGACTTCTCTTCTCAGTGACAATACCTCCTGCTGCACTGAAGGTCGTTTCTGACAGGACACTTGAAGCAGGGCAGGCCAGAAGTTCTATCGCAAATTGGGATAGCTCAGGCCACAGGTCAAGCCTGCACACCCAGCAGTCAAGGGGTTCATCGCTCCTCAGAGTGTCGATATCTGCAGTTAGGGCGAGGTAGTCTGCTACCTGTCGGTCGAGTCGTTCTCTGAGGGTGGACCCCGAAGGGCTGTGGCGATGCGTAGGACTTGAAAAGCTCTGCATGTCCTCCATCAACAACACGTCTGTAAAGCGTCCTGTCCTTGCCGGCGTGGTCGTGGGAGGAGGAGGATTACTTTCACCTCTTCCCCTGTTAGATTCCCGTTGTGCTGTGACATCACCCTTATATGCTGTGTAAAGCATACTTTTTAATTTATTTTGGAAATGCTGCATCCTTTCCGACTTGCGGTAATTCGGTAACATTTCAGGCACTTTCTGCTTATACCGGGGGTCTAGTAGCGTGGACACCCAGTACAGGTCGTTCTCCTTCAGCATTTTTATACGAGGGTCCCTCAACAGGCACGACAGCATGAAAGACCCCATTTGCACAAGGTTGGATGCCGAGCTACTCATGTCCCGTTCCTCATCCTCAGTGATCTCATTGAAGGTATGTTCTTCCCCCAAGCCACGTACAACACCACGGGTACCAGATAGGTGACAACGAGCACCCTGGGATGCCTGCTGTGGTTGGTCTTCCTCCTCCTCCTCAAAGCCACATTCCTCCTCTGACTCCTCTTCCTCACAATCCTTTTCCAGTGTTGCCGCAGGTCCAGCAAGCAATGCTGATAAGGCTGTTTCTGGTGGTGATGGTGACCACAACTCTTCCTCTTCCTCTTCCCGCTCATCTACGGTCTGATCCAGCACTCTTCGCAGGGCACGCTCCAAGAAGAAAACAAATGGTATGATGTCGCTGATGGTGCCTTCGGTGCGACTGACTAGTTTTGTCACCTCCTCAAAAGGACGCATGAGCCTACAGGCATTGCGCATGAGCGTCCAGTAACGTGGCAATAAAATTCCCAGCTCCGCAGAGGCTGTCCTAGCACCCCAGTCATACAAATAGTCGTTAACAGCTTTTTCTTGTTGGAGCAGGCGGTCGAACATTAGGAGTGTTGAATTCCAACGTGTCGGGCTGTCGCAAATCAAGCACCTCACTGGCATGTTGTTTCGCCGCTGGATATCTGAAGAGTGCACCATGGCCGTGTAGGAACGCCTGAAATGGCCACACACCTTCCTGGCCTGCTTCAGGACATCCTGTAAGCCTGGGTACTTATGCACAAAGCATTGTGCGATCAGATTACACGCATGTGCCATGCACGGCACATGTGTCAACTTGCCCAAATTCAATGCCGCCAACAAATTTCTTCCGTTGTCACAAACCACTTTGCCGATCTACAGTTGGTGCGGAGTCAGCCACTGATCCACCTGTGCGTTCAGGGCGGACAGAAGTGCTGGTCCGGTGTGACTCTCTGCTTTCAGGCAAGTCAACCCCAAGATGGCGTGACACTGCCGTATCCGGGAAGTGGAATAGTACCTGGGAGCTGGGGGGGGTGCCGTTGATGTGGAGCAAGACGCAGCAGCAGAAGAGGACTCAGCCGAGGAGATTATGGAAGAGGATGGAGTAGGAGGAGTTGAGGAGGTGGCAGCAGGCCTGCCTGCAAGTCATGGCGGTGTCACCAACTTCCATGCTTGGCAGCCGTCAGCAGTTTTACCCAATGCGCAGTGTAGGTGATATACCTGCCCTGACCATCCTTTGCAGACCAGGTATCAGTGGTCAGCTGGAACCTTGCCCCAACACTGTGTGCTAGACATGCCATTACTTCCTTTTGCACAATCGAGTACAGGTTGGTGATTGCCTTTTGTGCAAAGAAATTTCAGCCGGGTACCCTCCACTAAGGTGTCCCAATAGCTACAAATTTTTGGAACGCCTCAGACTCCACCAGCTTGTATGGTAAAAGCTGGCGGGCTAAGAGTTCAGACAAGCCAGCTGTCAGATGCTGGGCAAGGGGGTGACTTTGTGACATTGGCTTCTTACGCTCAAACATGTCCTTGACAGACACCTGACTGTAGGCAGATGAGCAGGAACTGCTCAAGGCGAGAGACGGAGTGGCGGATGGTTCAGAGGGGGCAAGAAGGACAGCAGTGGTTGACGTTGCTGAAGATGCTGGACCAGGAGGAGGATGGTGGCTTTGAGTTTGTGTGCTGCTTGTACTCATGTGTTGATCCCATAGGTGTTTGTGATGTGCGATCATGTGCCTTCGCAAAGCAGTTGTACCTAGGTGGGTGTTGGACTTCCCACGACTCAGTTTCTTTTGGCACAGGTTGCAAATGGCATCGCTGTTGTCAGAGGCAGACACACAAAAAAATGCCACACTGCTGAGCTCTGCAATGACGGCATTCTGGTGGTGGCAACAGCATGCGTTGATTGGCGTGCTGTCTGGATGACCCCAGGTGCCGATGCATGCTGTCTGACTGTGCCATTAGCTCCTTGCGATGACCTCCCCCTGCTTCCAACTCGTCTCCTCCTCCTCTCTGTCTCCCCATCTGAACTTTCCCCCTGTTCTTCTTCTCTTCTAGTGGGCACCCACGTGACATCCACGGACGCATCGTCATCATCAACCGCTTCACTTGTATCTGACAACTCAGCAAAGGAAGCAGCAGCGGGTACAACATCATCATCATCACACCGTACGTCCATGTGTGTAATGCTGCATGACTGAGACATATCCCTGTTGTCTACATCCTCTGGCAATAATGGTTGCGCATCACTCATTTCTCCCAACTGATGTGTAAATAACTCCTCTGACAGATCATGTGAAGCGGCTGTGGTGCTAGTGTTGGTGGTGGCGGCAGGTGGGCGAGTGGTAACTTGAAAGGTGCCCGAAGCTAAGCTGGAGGAGGATGGTGCGTCAAGGTTCCGAGCGGAAGCTGTAGAAGATTGGGTGTCCTGTGTTAGCCAGTCAACTATGTCCTCAGAACTTTTCGAGTTCAGGGTACGTGGCCTCTTAACACTGGGCATTATTCTAGGGCCAAAGGGAATCACAGCACCACGACCCTGACGGCCCCTGCGGGGTGGCCTGCCTCTGCCTGTCCTTTTTTTTGATTAGTGGTACTATGCGTGCAAGCTACTGTAACAACAGATATGAGTGGCACTGTGCACTGGCAGAAGTTGGCAGAGTAGACGCTGTAGGTCTGACACAGACGCTTGCAGACAACTAACTGCTATTCAATCTATTACAGTCAAAATTGTATTTTTTTTTTTTTTTTAAATGTACACTACTGTTACACCAGATATGAGTTGCACTGGTGTTACACTGTGCCCTGGCAGGCCCTGAAACGCACACATGTGAAGGAAACTGACTGTTATTATTTCACAGTCAAATTTCTAGGTTTTTTTTTAATGTACACTACTGTTACACCAGATATGAGTTGCACTGGTGTGACACTATGCCCTGGCAGGCCCTGAAACGCACACGCGTGAAGGAAACTGACTGCTATTATTTCACAGTCAAAAAAGTGTTGTTTTTTTTTTTTTTAAATGTACACTACTGTTACACCAGATATGAGTTGCACTGGTGTGACACTGTGCCATGGCAGGCCCTGAAACGCACACGTGTGAAGGAAACTGACTGCTATTATTTCACAGTCAAATTTCTTTCTTTTTTTAATGTACACTACTGTTACACCAGATATGAGTTGCACTGGTGTGACACTGTGCCCTGGCAGGCCCTGAAACGCACACGTGTGAAAGAAACTGACTGCTATTATATTACAGTCAAAAAAGTTTTTTGTTTTTTTTAAAATGCAAGCTATTGTGACACCAGATATGAGTGGTGGCACTGGGCAAGTGGGCACAGTATACGCTGTGAGCCTGACACACACGCTGGCAGGCAGGCAACTGCAATTAGATTACACAGGAAAAAAAAAGCAGACTGATGTTCTAGCCCTAAAACTGGCTTTTTGGGGTGCTGTCCTTACAGTAGAGATCAGATGAGTCCTTCAGGACTGTAGTGGACACTGAATACACTAGCCTAGCTATCGATTTCCCTATTAAATCAGCAGCAGCTACACTGTCCCTCCTCTCACTAAGAATGCAGCTTCCGAATGAATCTAAAATGGTTGCTGTCCAGGAGGTGGGAGGGTCTGGGAGGGAGGGTCTGCTGCTGATTGGCTGGAATGTGTCTTCTGACTGTGAGGTACAGGGTCAAAGTTTACTCAATGATGACGAATAGGGGCGGACCGAACATCACATATGTTCGCCTGCCGTGGCGAATGCGAACAAGCTATGTTCACCAGGAACTATTCGCTGGCGAACTATTCGGGACATCTTTATTCTCCACCCATCAGCAAACAAGCATCCCAAAGATTCCCCCCCCAAAAAAAGAAATATATAAGACATTAAGATGTGTGTTTGTATAGAGTTTTTGCATGGTGCTAAAAAATGTCTTCCATTCATGAACGTCTTTGAAATTTCCCTTTAAGTACTCTAGTCGGGAGGTTTTGGTGATCAGATGAGGTGGTTGAAGTGATGACTAACAGGGGTACAATATTAATTTTCCTTGTGGTTTTTGATTGAGTGTCTGTGTAAGTTCATTCTGAGATACAGCTTAATGCAGTTTCTCCAATGTAGCAACCTATGTCACACACTGTACACTGTATCATGTACACCACATTTGCAGATGTGCACGGATATGATCCCTTAATGTTGTATGATTTGTTATTGTGTCTGGCTGTGTCATTGTCACATATATTAAAACAAACAGCAAAGTTAAGGAAAACAGGCGCTTATAAAAGCACAATGCAGTGCAGCAAAACTCCTCAAATGTTTGCACCTGAGGAAGACTGTTTAACAGTTGAAACATGTTGTGCTGCTATATTATGCTCTATTCTAATTAGTTTTCAAGCATATATTAATACATGTTATTTTACCTTTAATATTTTGGTTCCTGATATTTTATGCTGCTACCATCCAGCTACCTTTGGGACCTCAATTTACCTGAAGCAAGGTGTAACTGCAAGTCTCTCTCTAGGACCTTTACTTACCTGAAGCAAGGTGTAACTGCAAGTCTCTCGCTGGGACCTTTACTAACCTGAAGCAAGGTGTAACTGCGAGTCTCTCTCTGGGACCTTTACTTACCTGAAGCAAGGTGTAACTGCGAGTCTCTCTCTGGGACCTTTACTTACCTGAAGCAAGGTGTAACTGCAAGTCTCTCTCTGGGACCTTTACTTACCTGAAGCAAGGTGTAACTGCGAGTCTCTCTCTGGGACCTTTACTTACCTGAAGCAAGGTGTAACTGCGAGTCTCTCTCTGGGACCTTTACTTACATGAAGCAAGGTGTAACTGCGAATCTCTCTCTGGGACCTTTACTTACCTGAAGCAAGGTGTAACTGCGAGTCTCTCTCTAGGACCTTTACTTACCTGAAGCAAGGTGTAACTGCGAGTCTCTCTCTGGGACCTTTACTTACATGAAGCAAGGTGTAACTGCGAATCTCTCTCTGGGACCTTTACTTACCTGAAGCAAGGTGTAACTGCAAGTCTCTCTCTGGGACCTTTACTTACCTGAAGCAAGGTGTAACTGCGAATCTCTCTCTGGGACCTTTACTTACATGAAGCAAGGTGTAACTGTGAATCTCTCTCTGGGACCTTTACTTACATGAAGCAAGGTGTAACTGTGAGTCTCTCTCTGGGACCTTTACTTACATGAAGCAAGGTGTAACTGCGAGTCTCTCTCTGGGACCTTTACTTACATGAAGCAAGGTGTAACTGCGAATCTCTCTCTGGGACCTTTACTTACCTGAAGCAAGGTGTAACTGCGAGTCTCTCTCTGGGACCTTTACTTACCTGAAGCAAGGTGTAACTGCGAGTCTCTCTCTGGGACCTTTACTTACCTGAAGCAAGGGTCCTGTGTGACGCCAGTTTAGAGCCAACTTATAGGCTCGAAAGATTGTTTTTAAACTACAGGAGACAATCCTAATCATTGTGTGCGCTTTTTCACCTCTTTTGGGTGGTCTGTATTGCCACATATACTTTGACACAGTCAGCTTTAATAATTAGTTGTATTTGTATAGTTGTTACAAATGAACAAACACAGTTTTTTTCAGCGTTCAGTGTTTTAACCGCCCTTTCTATATCCCACTTCCCCGTTTTTAATGACTTTCTTCTTGATGATTATAGTATTGCAGTACGTGATGTCACAACTATGGAACATAACGCTCTGACAGTGACCTGAGCTGAGCCACAAGGAGGCAGTATTGGTGCCTGCAGTGTATCTGTCCCTCTGCCTGCTATTTATAGCATAGGGTTTAGTTCATTATGCATATTAGGCTGTTTGTTAACCTATTCATTACAGGCATCGTGTATACATGATTCCCAGGGTATTCACAGTATATCATGGTGTACATAATTTTAACAACTGCATAAGAAATGTGTTCAACCACATTTCATTTGCAATTACTGCTCTAACAATAGAGCTGGAGCTCTCGGCAGCTACATGAGCCAGTGGGGAGATTTAAAGATTTCTCTGCCCAGGTCTGCACTGCCAGCTGGGTGCAGATCGCTGTTGGTGCTCCCTCCTGATCATAGGTTCGAAGGGAGCGTTTCGAGGTGTCTGCACCTAGCCAGTAATGCAGGCTTGCTGCATAGCTCACCAGACCTATATTATAGTTACATAGGTTCTGATGTATGGGGAGGATGGACACAAATTACAGCCTCCCACCACAGTCCCCTTTCAATCTCCCCCATAGTCCACCTTACAGTAACCCCTACATCCCCACCACACACACACATAGTAATCCCCCAAATACAGTCACCTCTCCACACACATTTATCCTTATCACTATTGTCCTTAGGCTTTTTATTTATCTTAACTTTTTTAAAAATATTTATTGTGTCTGCTGTGTAGAAAGTACCTGGCAGCCAACACATAATTAATCCTTATGCTGCAGAGGGTTTCTAATTATTTGCTCACTGGCTGCTAGTGTTGCCAGCCCTGTGCACAGCTGGATGGTTTTGCTCCATTCGGTATGGGGCATTCGTGCTTTAGTGAATAAATGTATCTATTTTCCCTGCTGTTTATTCTCTCTTTCTATAGATTCAACTTTTTCCTTTTCGACTTTCTACGATTCAGGAACGTTGGGGTTACAAACAAGTTTTTGAATTCAAATACATGATTTTCAGATGGTTTCAATTTTTTTTAAAGCTGTGTTGCAAATAAGAATCAATAGTTCCTCAAATAGTTAAATACTTTCTTGACTCTTAATTACTTGTTGAAAATCTTTTGTGGTTGTCAGATTATTTTGTCGAACAGGAAGCTACAAGCATTTGTGCAATACATTATTGTTTTACACTTTGCAAAAAAAACAGATAGGAGAAAAAATTGTGTGCGCTCCAAAAATTAACTAAAACTCAATTCAAAATAAGTAATAAGTAAAAACTTTATAAAGATAAAAATAATCGCAGAAAAGGGAATGTGTACACCAAGCATGGCAAACTTGCGGGCCACACGCGGCCCACAACGGATATATTTTCGGCCCACCTGCCCTGGGGCCACTTTGTGTTGTGGCTGTGACCAGCCACAAAGCCAAGAAAGATATTTGCTGTCTTCCCTCACGGCCGCTCGCGTGCTCCTTCCCTCCTGCTGGAGTGTCTGGCCTTCATAAACAGAGAAGAGCAGAGCTGGAACTGGAGGAAGGGCAGCCCATCTTAAGGTAGGGGAGTGGGCCAGTGAATTAATTTGATGTCGGAAGGGGGCCAGTGTATTAAATTGGGAGAGGGAGTGGGCAGTGTATTAATTTTAAAGTAACTGCATTAATATGGGGGAGGGCAGTGACCAGAGTATTAGAGTTGTGGCAGGGGGAGGTAGTGTATTAGAGTGGTGGGATGAGGCAGTGTGTTAAATTAAGGGAGGAAGGGGAGGGCAGTGTATTAAATTAGAGTGCTGGGAGGAGGCACAGTGTATTGGATTTGTGGGCAATGTATTAGTATGGGAAGGGGGCAGTGTATTGGATTTGGGGGCAATGTATTGGATTTGTGGGCAGTGTATTAGTATGGGGGAGGGGCAATGTATTGGATTCGTGGGCAGTGCATTAGTATGGGGAGGGGGCTGTGTATTGGATTTGTGGGCAGTGTATTAGTATGGGGGAGGGGGCAGTGTATTGGATTTGGGGGCAATGTATTGGATTTGTGGGCAGTGTATTAGTATGGGGAGGGGGCAGTGTATTAGTATGGGGAGGGGACAGTGTATTGGATTTGTGGGCAGTGTATTAGATTGGGTGGAGGGGGGCAATGTATTGGATTTGTGGGCAGTGCATTAGTATGGGGAGAGGGCAGTGTACTGGATTTGTGGGCAGTGTATTAGTATGGGGGAGGGGGCAGTGTATTGGATTTGTGGGCAGTGTATTAGTATGGGGAGGGGGCAGTGTATTGGATTTGTGGGCAGTGTATTAGTATGGGGAGGGGGCAGTGTATTGGATTTGTGGGCAATGTATTGGATTCGTGGGCAGTGCATTAGTATGGGGAGGGGGCTGTGTATTGGATTTGTGGGCAGTGTATTAGATTGGGTGGAGGGGGCAATGTATTGGATTTGTGGGCAGTGTATTAGTATGGGGGAGGGGCAATGTATTGGATTTGTGGGCCGTGTATTAGTATGGGGGAGGGGGCAGTGTATTGGATTTGTGGGCAATGTATTGGATTCGTGGGCAGTACATTAGTATGGGGGAGGGGGCTGTGTATTTGATTTGTGGGCAGTGTATTAGTATGGGGAGGGGGCAGTGTATTGGATTTGTGGGCAGTGTATTAGATTGGGTGGAGGGGGGCAATGTATTAGATTTGTGGGCCGTGTATTAGTATGGGGGAGGGGGCAGTGTATTGGATTTGTGGGCAGTGTATTAGTATGGGGGAGGGGGCAGTGTATTGGATTTGTGGGCTGTGTATTAGTGTGGGGAGGGGGCAATGTATTGGATGTGTGGGCAATGTATTGGATTTGTGGGCAGTGCATTAGTATGGGGGAGGGGTCTGTGTATTGGTTTTGTGGGCAGTGTATTAGATTGGGTGGAGGGAGAGGGCAGTGTATTGGATTTATGGGCAGTGCATTAGTATGGGGGAGGGGGCAGTGTATTGGATTTGGGGGCAATGTATTGGATTTGTGGGCAGTGTATTATTATGGGGAGGGGGCTGTGTATTGGATTTGTGGGCAGTGCATTAGTATGGGGAGGGGCAGTGTATTGGATTTGTGGGCAGTGTATTAAATTGGGTGGAGGGGGGCAATGTATTGGATTTGTGGGCAGTGCATTAGTATGGGGAGGGGGCAGCGTATTGGATTTGGGGGCAATATATTGGACTTGTGGACAGTGCATTAGTATGGGGGAGGAGGCAGTGTATTGGATTTGGGGGCAATGTATTGGATTTGTGGGCAGTGTATTGGATTTGTGGGCAGTGTATTGGATTTGTGGGCAGTGTATTGGATTTGTGGGCAGTGTATTAGTATGGGGAGGGGGCAGTGTATAGAATTTGTGGGCAGTGTATTAGTATGGGGAGGGGACAGTGTATTGGATTTGTGGGCAGTGTATTAGATTGGGTGGAGGGGGGCAATGTATTTGATTTGTGGGCAGTGCATTAGTATGGGGGAGTGGGCAGTGTATTGGATTTGTGGGCAGTGTATAAGAATGGGGGGAAGGGGCAATGTATTAGATTGGGTCTGAATGGAGGTGCTGAATGCTCCCACGGAGATGTGGATTGGCCAGCTTTTTGCCACCCGTGCACAATAGCTTCCCAATGCTTTCCTATGGGAAAGCTGCTCCAGTATCAAATCATATTAAGCCTCATATAGCAGTTCAGGCTGGGGTGTAGACTGGAGAGGGGCCTGACTCCTAAGCAATGAAAAAAATATTGAACTCAAATAAAATTAAATCCCCACAATAGCATGAAAGGAATGTTATAAACACAAGTGCAAAAATGACAAGCAGCATATATAAGCAATCCCCTAATGAAATCAGTGTGAACAGCTATAGAGAAATATCCCCAAAGTATTGGATCATGGGGGGCCCGTCTGTGGGAAAAAAAGATAATGTCCTAATACAAATGAAGAGCACGGTCCAAGATGGTAAAGCAGCCTCACTGACGGGGAACCTAAATAAGGCCAGACAAACACCAGCATCTGGCTGCTCAGACTCTACATAGCCTTGCCTGTTACCACAAGAAGATCGTCCTGGAGTATCACGTGTGAGAATGAAGCTTGATGATCGTGAATCAAACTACATAGCCGGTAACTTTAAAAAAGGACGCAGCTCTTCCTTAAGAGTACAGTAAACAACAACCGAATCCTTGTGCTCTGGAATCCTAGAGTCTTCGCGTTTTGTCTCTATTGAGAGACCTTATCAAGACAGGGGTAAGCCCATCCAAAGGTCTTAAATACCCAACTCCACAGGCATATTAAGACACTAATAAAACCCGGCATGGATTCAAACAACACATAAAAATGTCACACTAGTAAAACATATAATAAATAAATGTCTCAAATTTCTTAAAGTTATATCAGAAAATTCATCTGGTGTGTCCATGACTAAACATCATAAATAAAAATCAAACAAATAGCATCTAACCTAAACCACCATCACAATAATAAATATAGTACAATCATCATAATCAAGTGATTAATTCAACAACTATGAAATAGGCGCGTACATTTGGTGAATCCTTAACAGACCACCAAAACCTAAAATTATGAGTGTGTATTATAGATAAAACCTGACCTCAACCTACTTATGTTCAAAAGTGGGGAAGGAAATTAAGGAGGGATATCTATTTTTTTAATATTCCAGGGCACACTCTTAAACCTCCCACCAGTATGAACGTGTATGCAGGGGGGAGGATGAAAATGTATATCCCTGTGGCCATATTCCTCACACAAATGCATCTACCCACACTTACATTTATGTTTGATTAAGCTTTTCATTCAAGCCGTTCGGGCTTAGCATGTTTAACTTAAATATCTAAATGGAAATTTGAAATGTTCATGTGTGTCTTTTCTAGACTTATTCGTATCTTTATGAAGTTTTTACTTATTGCTCATTTTTTATTGCTCATTGCTCATTTTTTCATGTGCGCTTTTTTATGAGCGCACACCATTTTGTTCTTTCTGTGATTTTAAATTGGGTTTATGAATTTCAGTGTTATCTTTTTTTTTTAATGGGTTTAGGAAATTAAGAATGCTGATTTAGCGTAACGCTATTTTATTTAGGGTTTTTTCTCTCTGATAACCATAATGGCTTCTCAATTTAATTTTAAATTTTTCTGGTGCTCAGTTAATATTTATATGTCTAGTCTACTGCAGGCTTACAATTCCTATATTAACTATGCTGGTATTTGGATGCGCCAGATGGTCATGGCCTCCCTCTGTAGGCTCTCCCTCATGTTAGTTCATAATGTTAGTTGCATTTGCACATTGTGGTATTGGTAAAGAAAAAACAAGCTGCTAGTTATCAGAGTTTAAGCAACGGTTGTGCCCCATGGAATGAACAAATCCTAGAAGACCCTTTTGCCGTGCGTTACCTTTTGCGCTTCTATGTCGGAATATATCCAACAAAATATTCTATTTCTTGCAGACCAATGTCAGATTTTCCCTGCACTGATGAGCCTCCATGCCGCGTTCAGCAAGGTGGACCGGCGGTGCTCTCCAGGGATAATCCGACATTAAACAGCAAGAGGTAAAATTATTTTTTGTCGGATATATTCCGCCATATGACCGCAAAGGTTTCAAGATTAGTATGGGTCTTTCCTCCTTCCTTCCGGGACAAGTAATGCATAGCTTTAAATAAAGCTCTACATGTTTATTTACTAAATATGTTAAAAACAATACATGTTCTGACATCAATCAATCTGACACATTAAACACCACAAACAGTATTTTATTGGACGGAATGTCACAAATGTTCGCTACTCAACCATCATACAAAGTCAACATAGATCATAAGCCCAGCCTTCCCTTAAAACAAACAGGTTTTTTCCAAACCAACAGATGTACTCCTGTCAATAAATCCGCTGTTTTGAATAGATATGCCAAATTATATTTCATGGGAAGTTAAATCATTAATGCTTGTCATTAAATTGTATCATGAAAGCGGAATTGTTAACAGATCCCTTTTCCTTGTCTCTTACAGAAAAACTAATTGCTGTTTCAAATGTCACGGAATCACTATATTGTTATGCTGCCAGTGGGAAATGTGCAACTAAGATATTGATTTTTTTACACTCAAACAGAACATTCTATATTTTTTTCATAATCGCCTATAGAACTTGTGGCTGAAGCATTTTAAAATATGTTCTAGATGATATCATCGGTATGGTATTTATTTTATATCTTTAAACACATCTTGCATGACTTTCTTTTTCTATATACATTGAATGTGCTTCTGTATATGTAGGAAACAGGACATTTTGGATCTTTGTATAATTGCTCGACACGTGATTAAATTCACACTTTAAAGCTTGATAAATAGAGAGCTATGAGAGCACTGATCAAATGAGCTTACAATTTAAAAAAGTGAGCTGCGAGGACATAAAAGGTAAATGACATTTGTCGGGGGGCAAATGTTAGGACTGGCCGAACGGTGAGATGTAGGAAAAATAAGTCTGGCATCTTAACGTGAAGAAGTTAGAACAAAATGTTCCTAAGTTCAAACTATGAACAATGAAATACATTGAAAATAAATACAATAGTAAGTAAGAATTCCAAGTGGATTCAAGGTGAAGTTAAAGTGACTGAATTGGAAGCAAAGCTGACTTGTAGACCCTTTTCTTGACAATACTGACTGTAGTAAATAACCCTGTATCTATCCTTGGAGATGTCAGTAATAGGATCTGCATGTATTATTGGAGTGTCTTATGTACAGAAGGCAATACAAATGTATGATGCTTAAAACTGGCTGCTTCTTACAACTGAAAAAAATAAATGACTAGCGCCAACAAAAACTCACACTAAGTACAGACCACGGAGATCTAAATGAGGCCTATTCCGCTTCGATTTTTGCTTGGAATTTGAAATTGGGCTGAACTGACAAAATCCTCATTGAAGAAAGTAAAAATGTACTCATTCCACATAAAATAAGTTTTAAAAAAATAACTTTTATATTCAATAAATGTTAATTGAAAGTTTTTATTGTAACAATTAAAGAATTATACAAAATATAGGAAGAAAACTAGCAATATAAGAGAGTACATAAGGCACAGCTAGTCCCTTGTATCGGTGGTGTGTATAGGTAAACAAACCCAAAAGTGTATCATCATGCACAGAATTCTTCAACATATATGTAAGATATTATATGTTAGTGCATACTCAAAAACAACAAGCATGGCTGACTAACCATAGTCATTGATTATCATGCTAATGCATTTATATGTAAAAAAATAAATAAAAAACAAACAGAGTTGTCAACGGTATCTATAGTGTTCTCAAATGAAAAGTGATAAAGGCGCTATGAAAATAGAGGGGAAGTGAGTACTAGAGGGGAAAGAAAGAAAAAAGAAAATGGGGAAAAAAATAATTTAGCAGTAGCAGAGCCTCAGGATGTAGCAGGCACAACCCTAGTCACCCCCCGTCAGCGGAAAACAAGAACGTTTATTCAGGTAAAGTTGCATACGGCCAAAGAATACAGAGGGAAGCGCTGAATCAATTTGGGCACTTCTATAAAGAATAAATATGATATGGATATAATGCATCATGTGATGATGCTCTCTAGAACTTATCAACAGGACAAGGCAACATGGTCACTGGTTTCCAGTTTATTACAGAACCAAGTTGTGCACGCAATAAGAGCACTTCTGAGACCCCCAGGACTGGTTAAGGACTTAATTGGGTTCCCGCAATCAACAAGGAGGATTTAAACAGGTTATCAGACATGGGAATGCTGTACCTGAAGGTTTAATTGTAGTTTATTTTTTTTGTTTGTTTTTTTTTATTGTAGTTTGATTTTAAACAATGTGTACAATCAAAAGAACCCCACGAAATGCGTCAGGAACACGCAATTGACTGTGATGAGTCTCATGTAATGTTACCATTGTGATAAGCTTGATAATTTTAAGTTACTAATAATAAATCAACTCTTCTTTTACTTTATACACTATTTTATTCCTAGATTGTATTGAAGTTCTGCTAATACTCAATCGCAGCTTAAATCATGGTGGACGATTTTATAACATTTTCTAAATTCAACATTTCAAATTTTTAACATTCTACACAATGTTGTGTATGTTTAGTGTTCCTTTACAGGTCTTCTGCATTCTGCAATTGTTTTACATACATTTTATATTCCATCTCAATAATGCCCGAACTATCCTTTCAATTAAAACCATAAATAACTGTTTAACGTTGTCATTACTGTATATTATTGACAATGGTTATGAAGAAGAGAGTGGTTCCAGGGTAAGCCTGTAGTAACATTTCTCATATTCTTGCCACGTTAATAAAGTGTTTAGCTCCAATACAATGTTATATCATTTCAAAAGATCGTCCTACTTCATCATACTTCCTTTTTCTTTAGTAATGTGCTTGGAGCTGTTGTATTTTTTAAATCTCTCCCTTTTCTAAAGATATTGGCTTTAGGAGGCAACTCAAATTTTAAATATTCATTTTCCAATAACAAAGGCTGTTGTTTCTTAATAATTTGTCCGATATACTGTGTATTAAAAGAAAATTCTATTTTGTTTTATCAGTTTCATTCTCTTTTCTTCTGTCCATCAATAAATTACCTCTTTCTTCCTTTCCTATTTGAGTGTTTTCTTGATCTAAAAATTTATTATTATTACCTACATCCAAGAATGTATTTGTCAAATAACTGACTTACTTGAATTATTGCTCTATTTCTGTGCAGTTTCTATGTAGTATTTGATATTTGGATGAAATGTGTAGGGCTGTTTTTATTGTATTTTAGTTTCATCTTTGTTTAAAATATTGTATGTTTGTGGATTTTACCTACCAACCAAATTAGTGTTCTGGTGGTACCCCAGAAAGTGGAGCCTGGAGATTCTTGTTCCTGATAAAAGTGAAGACAGGCCCATACTATTTTGTATCTTGTAAGTGCAAATATATTAAATTAGCTATTCTTATTTTCAAGATTTGCACTATGGGTCTGTTTTATTTTTATCCCGACATGTCCAGGTAACATGGGATTAACAGAAGATGTTTATACACATTATTGTGGGGGGCACTTGCAATCAATTTACCTCTTGTGAGTAACAATCAAATGTAACCATATTTACAAAACTACCCTATATTTTGTTCTTTATTTTGTTTGTAGATATTTGTTTATGTTTTTGGTATATTTATGAAGACAAAGAGGAGTCTTTTATATCCATAATAATGTAAATAATGTAAAGTGTGTACATGTAATAATTGTTATTAATTTGGATCCTTCCACACAATTTTCTCCACTGGTGTTTGGATTATCTGTAGTATTTTCGATTAGAGATTTGTATTTGATCGCATTCTTACATGTCGCAAAACTGGCAACAAAACTATACCACCCAAAATGTTTACTTTCTAGATGTTCTACGTGTTTTCCTCGCCCCTTCTCCATTCATTTTTACATTTAGTCACTGTTTGCCTTTTATATCATTGTTTTGTTTTTGTAATCCTCATTATTATCTGCGATTATTAAATCTTCAGTTGAGTGAAATTGGCACGATGGAGGGAGCTCTTGCCCTGTAAAGGAATGCTGGTAGATTGTTTTACTTGGCTTGCATAAAGAGAAATTGACAAACTTTGCAACCAGTGCTTTTTGTATGTTTTACATAAAGCATTCTGATAGCTTTTACTAAAGTAAATCATTTATTTAAAGTACAGACCTGACATACTAAATGTGTAAAGTTTCTACCATTGAAACTGTAATGTACGCCTTAGGGTATATGTAACAACCATAAATAGAATATAATCCTATGCAAATTGGGTGCGTCCAAAAGAGGACACACAAATAATTGGAATTTATGTTATATTGATTAGCTGCACAACCTGTACACATGTTGTAATAAGCAACACTCTGAATTGTTTTGATGTTGTTTTTTTTTTTTACAGATTTTTAAATATTGTGTCCATCCGATACAAGTAATTGTATATACCTGTATATATGATTGATGACGCAGGCAGAATTACACAATCCTCAATATGGAGTACCAAAATTCCCACTAGCTATTGGCCAGTGAAACTTTTTAGATCTGGCAAGTAGGAATTCAGTTTTGGAGAAATTCTCCAGCCCCGCATTTGTCACAATTTTTAATTTTTAACTTAAATTTAGATTTTCCAGTTTTAAATTCACTACAATTTGTTGTAAATAAACCTCATGATTTTTACATATTCTTACACAGGGTAAGCTATGCATATTAATTATAATGTTATATTAAATGTTAAAAAATACTTATGTATACTATTATATATGCATAAAGAATATTTGCCCACTGGGACAAAACTGAGACACTATGGCAATGAAGCTAACTAGTTAAAAGTGTTTCTCCATCCACTCGCCCATTGGTGAGTGTCTCTGACTCTCCTCCAGATGACTTGAAGCTGTGTATTGCTTGAATAGAGAACAACCTAGCAAAACCTGTATTTGTACAAATATATAGTATCTTCTTCTAAACGTTCACGTCAGACAAGGAAGTGGAGCGATATTTCAAACACGGTTTCAATTATACCAAGAACAATGTAATAAAGACAAAATCAATGTTTTAATGGATCATTGTAAATGGCTTGTTTCAGTTAAGCAGTGCATTGGTAGCTCAGCCCTTTCAGTAAACACAGTATGATATGCTGTGGTACCCCATTCCACTGACAAATACTAAATTTTGAGTCAAAATGTTGTCAAGTCACCCCTTGGTAGAAGTAATAAAGGCACATTTGCCGTTTTAAAGGGATACTTGAACCACTAGAGCCTAATGTAATAATGAGAAAGGGATGGGTTTTCATTGCTGCCTAAGTCCACCTCTAGTGGCTGTCACTCAGGTAGCCACTTGAGGAACTTCCTGGACAAGGATTGTTAATCTTTGCAGGACCTACATTCATCATCTCCAACTCTGCATAGAGGTGCTGAACACTCCCCATAGAGACACACTGATTCAGTGCATCTACATGTGGAAATGCTGATTGGCACAGAGCAGTGATTTGCTGCACATATGCACTAGCCTTTCATTTCTCCCTATGGGGAAGCATTGGATTGGCTGAGATCAGCAAGATTTAGGTTCTCATTCAGGGAAGTGGGGCAGAAGCATGGGGACTGCCACGGCAAGGACAGGAAGATAAGTAAATCTTCATTATTTTTTTATTCCACATATGGAGGTGGTAATTAAAATAGATAGCAGAACACTACAGCGTTAGAAACATGTTTTCATTCCTAAAGGTATAGCATTTCTTTAAGGACACCTTTATATTTCAAATTTATTTCATGAACCCTGTAAACCCTAAAGTACTATCCTTCAAAGCTAAGTCCTTAGTGCACCCTTTTAACAATTGTCTGGTGTGTCCATTAAAAAATAGCTCCACAAAATAGCCAGCACTGCAGGAGCTAAAGAAGGATTCACCAAGTGTGAATAATCTGAACTATTTCCCAGCAAGATGACATTCAATCATTATGTTTACAGGAAGCTTCCCTATATAACATTGCTGATAATAAAATAATCCTAAAATCCCATTTGCAAATTTGCTGAAAAAATAAATCCACGAGACATGTGTTTGCCTCTTTTTATTTGGCCGACGATAGGAATTAATATGGTCTACACATTGTGAATGCAATTTCAGATGTTTTTGATGATGAATAATAAACTGTGCGCAATAGAAATAATTTTCTTAAAAGTGTTGCTTAATCATCAGCGCGCTCTTCCCAAAACAATAAAAAAAAAATAGCAAAGAATCAATAAATAAAATCGAATCCAAGCAGAGTCTAGCAAATTGAAGGCAGATGTGTTGAGGAATGCCCAAAGTGCTGTGGATCATAAAACAAAATCTTTATGACTTGCTTGATAGCTTTTGGTCTTTATTGAAACACACGCCCAAATTCCCTTCCAACAATGTGACAGCTAATCAAAATTCATGGGTTTTTGACTGGTGCTCTGTGTATTTTTAACGTCTTTGATCACGGCTTAAATATGCATGAAAATGTTAAGCATGAGGAGATCATCAATCAGTATCTACATTAGGATTTGCTTCAGCTGATAAACAGATACATTGGTTGAAAAATAAGCTGGTCGCGAGTCAATAAATTGTGCAAACTATCTAAATGCAATGTAAAAATGCAAATACAGATCATAATTTGTATAAATATAATTGTCAAAAAGACCTTTGCTGCTTGATGCATTCTTGCTCTGAGTCTGTGAATTGGAATATGTAATAGGCATGTATTACTGTATCAGTGGTTCAGTTAACGGCAAATGGATCAGCACTGAGTGACCAATCAGAGAAGATATTTTTAATAATAGGCAGCAAACCTATTCCCTCACAAACCCCAGAAAAGGAGAATAGACAATAAAATAGAAATAGTTTGCGCCGAAAAATGTTAACATAAAGAAAATTACCAACTACCGTATATACTCGAGTATAAGCCGACCCGAATATAAGCCGAGGCCCCTAATTTTACCCCAAAAAACTGGGAAAACTTATTGACTCGAGTATAAGACTAGGGTGGGAAATGCAGCAGCTACTGGTAAATTTCTAAATAAAATTAGATCCTAAAAAAATTATATTAATTGAATATTTATTTACAGTGTGTGTATGTAATGAGTGCAGTGTGTGCGTATGAATGCAGTGTGTGTGTATGAATGCAGTGTGTGTGTATGAATGCAGTGTGTGCGTATGAGTGCAGTGTATGAATGCAGTGTGTGTGTGTATGAGTGCAGTGTGTGCGTTAGAGTGCAGTGTGAGTGCGTTAGAGTGCAGTGTGTGTGCGTATATATTAATTGAATATTTATTTCCAGTGTGTGTATATAATGAATGCAGTGTGTGTGTGTGAGTGCAGTGTGTGTGAGTGCAGTGTGTGTGTGTGTGTGTGTGTGTGTGTGTGTGTGTGTGTGTGTGTGTGCGCGCGTGTGTGTGTGAGTGCAGTGGGTGTATATGAATGAAGTGTGAGTGTGTGTGATGCAGTGTGTGTTTGTGTATGTGTTGGTGGGGGTGGGCATTTTTTAATATTATTAATTCTTTTATTAATTATGTTATTTTTTATTTTTTAATATTATTATATATTTTTATTATTATTATTTATTATTTATTGAATTATTATTATTTTTTTTATTATTATATTATATTTATTATATTTTTTTTCGTCCCCCCTCCCTGCTTGATACATAGCAGGGAGGGGGGCTCCTTCCCTGGTGGTCCAGGGTCATTGGTAGTTCAGTGGGGGGGAGAGGGGGGCTGGCAGAGCTGTACTTACCCGTCCTGCAGCTCCTGTCAGCTCTCTCCTCCTCCGCGCCGTCCGTGCAGCTCCCTCTGTCAGCTCACAGTGTAAGTCTCGCGAGAGCCGCGGCTCTCGCGAGACTTACACTGGGAGCTGACCGAGGTGCTGAACGGACGGCGCGGAGGAGGAGAGAGCTGACAGGAGCTGCAGGACGGGTAAGTACAGCTCTGCCAGCCCCCCTCTCCCCCCAGTCTGTATTATGGCAATGCAAATTGCCATAATACAGACTCTGACTCGAGTATAAGCCGAGTTGGGGTTTTTCAGCACAAAAAATGTGCTGAAAAACTCGGCTTATACTCGAGTATATACGGTAATTGAAGACAATAAAAGACAGTACTGGGATAATAATAAAAAAATACAGAAATTAAAAACAATAAAAAGAGTCCAATATATTAAAATAAATAAAAAGTTCAAACTTTGAGGTACAGCAAATAATAAAATGGAGACCTTTTTGCAAAGTAATTCTTGTGGGAATCAGGAGGTTGCTGCCTCTTCAACTCGTTAGACCATAAAGGGTAGAAGAAGAAACTCCAATGGTGTAGTATGCCACAAACACGAAATAAATAATATAGAATTCTATATAGATCTACTCACATGTAGTAAAGCTAATACAAGCTCTGTACAGGGAGTGCAGAATTATTAGGCAAGTTGTATTTTTGAGGATTAATTTTATTATTTAACAACAACCATGTTCTCAATGAACCCAAAAAACTCATTAATATCAAAGCTGAATATTTTTGGAAGTAGTTTTTAGTTTGTTTTTAGTTTTAGCTATTTTAGGGGGATATCTGTGTGTGCAGGTGACTATTACTGTGCATAATTATTAGGCAACTTAACAAAAAACAAATATATACCCATTTCAATTATTTATTTTAACCAGTGAAACTAATATAACTTCTCAACATTCACAAATATACATTTCTGACATTCAAAAACATAACAAAAACAAATCAGTGACCAATATAGTTATATGGACCAGGTCAATTAACCTTAACCCTTTAAGGACACATGACATGTGTGACATGTAATGATTCCCTTTTATTTCAGAAGTTTGGTCCTTAAGGGGTTAAAAGGCAATCCCGGTCTTTCATTGATTCGGTTCATTATAACTGCAGAATTTCACCACCCAAACACTGTGTATTAAAAACAATGCTTTTCCATGACCATACATATTGTTTTTGGCAATCTGTATAAGTCATAAAAAACTCTTACAGTCACACTCATTGTTTTCTTCGAGGCAAACTGTAAGACAGCGATATACGACATAGCACTTAATTCACAACAGCTAATTGAAGCTAATCAGTAAACTAGCAGCCAATGCACTATGGTTACTGTTAAAATATCAACTAGATTCATTCATGTATTTTCATGAATACAGATATTCATGTCTCCTGTGCTACATATTAAATATATCCTGCCTAGACAGATATTTAAGATTAAATGCAAAGCACTCACTTGATGGCAAGCACATGTTACTCCTTCCTTGCCTACCTTTCAGTCTACATCAATCTGAGCCCCTCTTCGATCATTAAATAATATTTTACAGATTTTACCTCCAGAATAATGATAAGCACCTGTTTGCATAGTTGTGACGATCCAATTACAAGCAGAGATATCATGGCAGCTTACCATATGGTGTGTAAATGCAAGGAAGCGACAGGTTGTTTCAAGACTACCGGGGCTTCTGGGTTATGGCTGTCTATCAATGTCAGCTAAATGATCTTGTTACTGTGGTATGTGCAAATATTGCTGTTTTTTTTTTTTCTTTCTTTCTTTACAAATTTTAAAAAGAACACCAAATAGTGTATAATGCCAAACAAGTTACTGACAGGTCAAATGACCTAGTAACATCATACAGCGTATGGCAAGAATAAAAAAATATTTTACTATAGACAACAAAACAAAGGTTCTCACTATAAGGACTAACTCTCTGATTAAAGTGTGAATTTACAATGTGGGACTAAATTAAGAGAAAGCAAGAGAAGACTATGTTGAAAAGTTAAAGAAAAAAATAGTGCGGAAGCAGGTAACCTGTTGACCTATTATCAAAGACAACAGGGGTGAGGGGGTTTGCGATGAGAACAGGGGGAGAGAGAAAAGGAGATAAGTGTAAAACCCCTTAACTAGAGTTCATTTACATTCCAGTTACCTTGATTTTTTTTTTTTTACTAATTGTATTTTAGTTAAGTGCTTGGTGATTTCTTTGTATTTTATATAACTTTGCGAATTAAGAATTGGTATTGAAGTCTATAGTCCGAGAATGTGAAACCGCACACGTTCAGTCGGAGAAAAAAAAAACGCCCAATATTGTCGTGGACAATTAAATATTATCAAATACCATAACTTAACTTTTCATATCAAAAATTCTCTAATTGTCCTCTGTTACATTAATCAAAAACATTTCGGGTTGCACAACAAAACCAAGAACCCAAAATACAAGTTTTATTAGGTTTATCGTAGGAATACGGCCTCTGACAATAAAAATAAATTCGACGGGTATGCAATGGTTAATGAGTCAAACTATTTTTAAATATAATATATAACCAACATCAAAAATATTTAAATAGTGACAACCTAAATGCTTTTAGTGATTAAGTACTGTGCTCCCTTTTTCATAAGAGCCACATATTTTTACACATTACCATTAGTTTGTGATTAATTTATTTGTATGCACTTCCCACTCGTTAATTTCAATAATGAACACATCTATAGGGGATGTGAAATAATCTATAGTGGCGACATTATTATTCAACTGCGTCATTTGGGGCAAAAATGATCCTTTAAAGTTAATAAATATATCACCAAACAAAGGACGTCTATGCCATGAAACCGTTGAAATGAGGTCCTATTAATCTACTTCTGCATCTTTAGGTCTACAGATAGCCAGATAGGATATAAGAGTGACGGCAAAAACAGAAATAGTTTTGCAATGTATTGATTTATGTCTGACTGTACCGCTCACATGGATAATAAAAGCTCTTGCAGAAATGTAATTATTCATGGTTAAATCCTATGGAGACATAGAGAATTTATAGAATGTTCTAAAATAATGAATGAGGTTAATGAACTATTGCTAAAACATTGTGAACATGCATTGAAAATGAAAACCATACCAGTGTATGTATAAACAAGGAATTTCATTTTGCATAGAATGTGATCTGCATAATAAAAAATTGGTCAAAATAAGGAAAAATAAAACGTAACGAAAGATGTTCAGAATAAATGAAGAGGATTAAAGGGTCGTAAAATGGAAGAAGGTCAACATTGCCTTCAGACTGACTTTGCTTCTTGGAATGATGTACGACAAATTCTGAACTGTGTGTTCAACTGTTCGTTGAAGATAAAAATCCTCAAGTTCTTTAAGGGGTGAAGGAAATAGAATCTACCAGCGGGGAAGGTGTTTACAAAAATGTTCAGTGATTGTGTGGCAATGGAAGGTAACTAGCATAATTTTAATGTTCATAAAACCTTTCATGAATTTGTTCAGTAATATATATTTCCAGACATTATGACCATGGGATATGGGAGAATTTTGAATGCATCACAGCTTGTGAATGGCCCTTCAAACATTTCCCTTGCCTGTTATGTGGCCATAGGACAATCATTTTGCCCGTATCAATATGGATCACACACTATATTTAACAATTAGATACAGGTATTGTGGGACTAATAGACTACAGTGCATGCATTAGTTATAGGGGTAGGACATTGTGAATTAACCAAATTCAATTCTTTCCCCAGCCATTTGTCTCTGTCCCCCATTCTTTCTCCAATCATTTGAAAAGCTCCTGCATATTTCAACCTTCTTAGTTTATAACATTCCATGTTTTCATCTACCCCCTGTGTCTCCCCTCTTGTCCCTATCCAAGATCTGTTATCTCTTATTCTTTTCAACTTTCACTTATCCTTTTGCTCAACCTCTTTATCCACATTGCCCTTTCCCCCCATGTTTTACTCTGAGGTCTATTTCAAATCTACTTTCCCTGTCATCCTTTGACCCCTCTTCACCATCATTTCCCTTCCTTGTAACCGCCATTATTTCCCAAAATATTGTTTTGAAAAAAACAAAACACAAAACCCTAAGTGAATACTAGTCTAGCAGCCTAGTATCCTACCCTACCCTTACCTTTTGTGTCACTATACCCCACTCCCTCTAGCCTGTAAGCTCACTGAGCAGGTCCTCAATCCCTCTGTTACTGTGTCACTATACCCCACTCCCTCTAGCCTGTAAGCTCACTGAGCAGGGCCCTCAATCCCTCTGTTACTGTGTCACTATACCCCACTCCCTCTAACATGTAAGTTCATTGAGCAGGGCCCTCAACCTCTCTGTTCTTTTGTGTCCAACTCATCTGGTTACAAATACGTGTCTGTTAGTCCAACCATTGTACAGCGCTACGGAATTTGTTGGTGCTTTATAAATAAGAATATGAAACCAAAAGAAATCACAAAACTCTGACTTCACCCCTTATCATGCCATTGCCATTGTCCTTGTCCTATCTGGTTATGTCATATAAAGAAGTTTGCATTAATGGTTCATTAATAACTACTTACACACTGGCAATGGAACAATTATCTTTCTGTAAGAGCTATTGTCATGCACAATGAATATATGATGCATGACCCTATTGACAATGATGGTGAAACATAAATCAACAAATTGCAAAACTGTTTTTGACAGCGTCCTGATATCTCCCTGATTAAGATCGCAAGATGCAGAACTAGATTAAAACAGAATGTGTTATCTTTGGCATTTGCCTAGTTTCCTTCCTCCTAACAGGCAAATAATTTGCCCTGCAATATGCCAAGAGATCTCATACCGATATATTAACATTTACAACAGGGATGTATAACAAAGTGGCAGATAAAGTATGTGTTACATACAAATAAAACATATAAAACAGGCAACTCGTACTTATTATAAAGCTATCCATTGTGCGTAAATGGACGCAGCTTATTTCAATTTTAAGATGTGTTTTTGCAGAGCGAGGATACTATTATCTGATCCACTCTTGCTAACGTGCATAGTGCGTCCAAGTTATCAGAGAGCCATCGTGTCACCCTGTCAATGAACTTTCTGAACCCTCCTGGGTTTCACTGATATCAGAAAACAAAAAACATGGTATGGTTTCTCAGTAAAAAGGTGGAACATTTAGAAAAGTTGCGTGTCCGGTTCATCGTCAGAAAGGGTTGAAGCATTCACAAATTAAATGACAAACTTCATGTAGTGAATATTCCAATATTACTGGAGGGAATACTCTGCATGGATAGAAGAATTCAGTACATTCTTTACAGGAAATTTACTTGGAATGAAAGATAATATCTGCCTAGCAGATGGGAACATCACAACGGAAGGATAAGCCATAGATCATCACGGGATAGAACCGAATTCTCTGTGAAATATGTCCACAATATTCTAATCCTACAAAAGATCACCAATGAAGTATGTGGCCAAAAAACAAACTCACGTTTCAATGGAAATGATTGCTCAATTAAAAATAAGGAGATAATTACAAAAATAACAGATGTTGATATAGCCTTGTAGAAATCTATCACGTATACATTCTGTGGCTAAAGGAGATTGGCACTTGATATACACAAAACACGCGATAAACGTACCCACGGTAGACCGCAGTAACCAAATATCCCGGATACAGAGATTTTTGTATCACAGGTTCTGGGTGGAGTGTAAAAACGACAAAACAAAAAGAGCTCGAAAGTAACTTGATCAGAAAGCAACAAATAAAATTGGAGAAACGCAAACATGTCAATTATTAATCATGTAATCGTTAATTAAATTATATAAATAAACCCAATCACATGGAATGTGCCTAAACTCAGTCCATATTTCAACCACAGATTTACAAAACAGATATGGATAACCATCTAATATTCAATAGGTAGAGTACTGTACTCAAATCCTGGGGGAAAACAAACAACGACACAACATACAGTTAAAATGCTTTGATTAAAAACAAAGTGTATTACTTTTATTAGAGGTATTTGTACATTGGGTAAATAGAAATCTGTTTTCACAGGTACATTTTCATTGATGGCTTGAATAGCACCAATGTTTTTTTTATTTTCCTTTTTAAAGGGACCAGCTTTAAACTCAGTATGGGTGAAAATAGAATGTGAGGTTTTCTGATAAAAATTCTGATATGGCTAATATCTACTTATCAATAGCCTAACATATCTGGTTGACATATTTCCTTTAAAAATCCATTCTAGGTGGGGATTTTCTTTTAATTAGTGGCTAATTAGCAATATATCCCAATCCTTTGCATAACTAATCATTAACTCACTGTTCTTGACAGTTATTCCTTAATGTTTTACTTTCCATTTTTGTTTATTATTCTTCCCCTCCGCAAATAAATTAATACCCTGCATTCACTTGAATCCTGCTAAAGCTATCTCATTAAGATTATGTAATCAAATTGTAGGGTTCCGTGACGATGGGAGGATTATTTAACTGAATGGGTAGATTCTGAGGTGCCAAGGACAATTTGCAGGGTCCAATCTGCCAGAGAAGTACATCTTAATGTGTGGGTAGATTGTAACACTGAGCAGATGGATTGATAGAGTGAACCAACATTTTTTATTGGTGACAAAATTTTACAACATTCTTACATGGTTATTCAATAAAATTAGAATTTAGCAAATATATATACTGTGAATACGGTGCCCTATTGCAGAGTGTTTTCTGACCATCTTACCTCTAATAAAGTTGGTGTATTGTGTCAATAAACAAGTCCTTACAACTGACCCGGGATCCATAATGTCTTATTGATATAAGAATCACAGAACCATAATTTGAATGGTTTAGGAGAAAGTCTACATTTCAGGCATGTCTATTTTAGCCTCAGTTTTGCAATTTGAAATAAATCTGGCAACATTTGCAGTTTAGAAAATGACCATAGCTGTGCGCCGGGTGTATGCAAGGTGTGCCATGGCACCCTAATGCAGGGCAAAACTAATGTTTCTTTTCCCCCTGTCTATGTCTGTCTGGGCACTTTTGACGAGAGTTGTGATTAGCTTAACCCCTTAAGGACCAAGCTTCTAGAATACAAGGGAATCATGACATGTCACACATGCCATGTGTCCTTAAGGGGTTAATAGGTTTTTGAAGACATTTTCTATAAACTCCTGTACCTTGTTAGCCAAATTTTTATTTTTTTAAGCAACTTCTAGATAGTAATTTTATCTGAGTACACACCCTAATGTAATGTGCTGTGCATGCTTACTAAGATGACAGAGTGTATAAAGCCTCATGTTGGTCTGGAACCCCCTTGGGGATTGTCAGCAGTTTCTTTGAGTCTCCAAACATAATGCAACAAGCTGCAACCTCCGTTTAAAAATAGCATGCGAGAGCAGCTCCACATTGATGCATATAGTGATAGACACATGCTATATGCTGCATATATTCATATGGCTTTTCTCTGTAGCTGGGGAGGGTTTTATCAAGGCATGTTTTATTCCAGCTCGTTTGCGTTCTTGCTACATTTCAAAATAACTAATAGCTTGATAAATTACTGTATGAACTTGTTGGAAATCACACATTTATTACCCCCTCCCCCTTCTTCTTCAAATGCATTAACATGGAGGGAATCTAATGTACATTCTGAGACTCTGAATATGCCCTTTGCTCTTTAGACTATCTGACTATTGTTCTTTACTCTAAGAATCTTGTTTTTTACCTCAAGCTCCAGACAATGTTTCCATTCACCATGAGACCCTTTTGTTATGTCCTAATGACTTGGGCATGGGAGATATTTTCGTTTCATCCGAATGAATTAGTCCGAACAAAAATGTAGTTTTGTCAGAACTGAATTAAGTTCATGGACTTATTTATTATCGGACGAAATTCTGACATTATTTTTGTTTCAGAGAACCCATTCAGTCATTATTTCGGTTCAGAATTGTATTCAGAGATAGAAATTCCAATCAGATCCAAGCCGTGGCTGCATCTTGCAGCCGTTTAGTAGATAGTCCCCTAAATCCCACAAGTATTAGAGAGGTATCTACTAAAAAGCTGAAAAAACTAATTTGTTCCCCTCCAGCCCCCACCCATTGTTGGCGGGTGAAGGCTCTAAGTAATAATGGGGGGTAACCTATTGTTCCTCCCCAGCTCCCACCCATTTTAGCAGATAAGTGCCCTAAGTGATAAGGAGGGGAACCATTTGTTCTCCCCCAGCCCACTTCCATTGCCAGCTGGTTGGGACCCTACATAATAAAATATTGTCCCATCAAGCCCACACTCATTGCCAGCAGGTGGGGGCCCTAATTGATAATGGGGGAACCTATTGTTTCCCCTCAGCCTCCACCCAATGCTGGCGGGTGGAGGCCTTAGGTCAGGAATAGGCAACCTTCGGCACTCCTAGATGTTCGGGAATACATCCCCCATAATGCTCTTACACTCATAATGCTGGCAAAGCATAAGGGGAGGTGTAGTCCAAAACATCTGAAGTGACAAAGGTTGCCAATGCGTGCCCTAGGTAATAAATGGGGGGAACCTATTTTTCTATCTCCAGCCCCCGCCCATTGTTGATGGGTGGGGGTTAATAGTAAATATTTTATTTTTTATTTTTTTTTTTTGGTTACAAACATGCCTGCAGCGCCACGATAGCAACTGCTGGAAATTCCGGTTCAAACATTGGCATAGTTAAACAGTTGCACATTTTATAATTGTGAGATATAACAGGCTAACAGTCGTTAAATCAGCTATAAAAAAGAGGTACAAATTTTGGACCAAAGTGTCGATAATAGCAGTAGAGTGACTGGTGTGTACTTGAGACGTGCAAATGATGCAGGCTTATGTATTAACATGTTTTACAGTACAGTAGTAACTAGTTAATATGTGGTGCATAAACGGGTCATACTGCGTGTGTATAGGGTAGATTACGTTGGGTAGTAGAAAACATTGCTAAAGGTTGCTTACATTGTGGGGTATTAAGTACACGTTACATTATAAGCAGCAGCATTATAAGAGAAACAATAAAAGAAACCATAAAAGAAAAGGTAACACGCAAACTACTTATATTTAGCCAGGTGAGAGTAATGTCCTGTCTGCCCATGGGTGTTCAGGAGAGTGCGGCTGGTCTTCGGTGCATTTTGTTTTAATCAGCCTATGCCGGCTGTGTATGCTGGGCTTGTGGGCCGGGTTTGACTGGTTTCTCCGGGCCGGGATTCTGTTCTGCTGACATTTTTCGGTGCTTGCAACCGTGTGGCCTCTTGGCTGGCCGCTTCTACTTGATAGTGTGGATCTGGGCTGCGTTGGGCTCGGATGTACGGGTCGGGTGGGTTGTTTGCGTGTGGCCTTGGTTTGGTAAGTGCTCTCTTGTGTGCGTGGGGGGGGGCTGCACTTATGCCCGAGTGGCGTGGGTTTCTGGGCCCCGTTCCAGCTCCAGCCCAGTTCTGTGGGAACATTTTCTGGGTATCGACGTGGCTTGCCGTTGTGGCCCTGGAGTGTCGCTTGGGGTCTCGCTGGTGTGGGGATTTGTGTTCGGGTAGAGTGCTGGGTCTAAGGGCCTGCCCGGTTGTCTCGCTCCTCTGTGGGTGGAGGTGGGTGTGTGCGCCAAGTACGTGTGTCCTCGTGGCCTGCCATGCCGGCATTCCATGTCTGTGCAGCCAGGTGGCCGCCTGGAAGGCCAGAGATGGGTGCTTGTAGTGGCGTCGGCGGGTGGTTTGCCTAATCCACGAGGCCACTAGTTGTGCTGCCCGCTGGTAGGCCAACCCCCTGTCCAACAGTGTTGTGCAGAAGTTCAGGCACAGCTGGTCTAGGGCCTCCAGAGGATGGGATGGGGTATGGCTGACCTTGGTCTTTTTCCTTGGTCCTTGCTGGACGGCCATTTTGACTGGGTCTCAGGTGCCTCATGTGTTTGCGAGTTGTGTGGTCGGAACAGCTCACTCACAGTTTTAGTGTGCTTGGATCAGGTAGGTGTTGATTGCATCAGTCACTTGGTTGTGCCGGGATATCCCTCACCGGCCAGGGGGGGTGAATGGGGTCTTGAGAATTGCAGCGTTTTCGTGCAGAGCCGCTGGCGGGGAGGTCGGCCGCCTCTCCCGAGCCTGCACCCATTGGTAGGCTGCAACCCTATATCCGCTACTCGGCTGCGTCATTTTGGTAGGTTCGTTGTGATAGTTTTAGGGATATGTCGCTTGTTTGCCGGTTCTCGCATGGAGCTCTGGTTCGGTGCGACCAGTCTACTCGGCGGTCAGGCCCGTTTAATAGTAAATATAACTGACTAGGGGTCCCCAAGCACCTAGTCATTCCCCCAATAAATAAATACCCTACTAACTAAAAAATAATGACGTAAAAACCGAGTGTAGGGGGACGGAGCTAGCACCCGACGGCAACGGTCGCACTCTCCCTGAGCTCCGACAAACGGGCACGAAAAAAGCCCAAAACCTGCTAAAATCAAGACCCCCCAATAAGCACCGGACAGCACTACTAAAGATTGGGAGAAAAACTAAAAAAAAAAAAATCCGGATCGACCCACATTCTGTGCCGATATCGGCGACCTCCTGAGGGGGCCGCATAGCGCAGGGAGAGCTGACATGGCGGCAGACCTGGGAGACTTCTCCGACGATTCGGATGACTATTCCCTCCACAATACAGAGGAACGGGGAACCAAGCCTCCAACACCTGCCCAGCCAGCAGGCAAAGGAATACTCACAGGAATACTCACCGGCCTCCTGGCGGACCTCCGTCAAAGCCTCTCCTCAGAAATCTCCCAGGTGAGAGACCTCAAGGAGTTCAATGGACACTTAAATGCTATCGAGCAGACTACCACAGCACATGGAGCCCACATTATAGAGCTATAGAACCAGATTGACACCCTCACTACAGCTCACACCACTCTGAACCAACAGCTTGCAACAATGGAGGACAAGAGAAGGTGGAAACACCTGAAGATTAGGGGCCTCACGGACAATATCACACAAGCAGAACTGCCACACTGCCTGCGTAGACTCTTCACAGCCCTTTTATCTCCCAAACAAGCGAAAGGTATCACACTGGAGGTGTAATGATATTGATGTTACAAAGTTTTGGAGTCCAGTAGCCAGATCAGCAATGTTTTCTGCCAGAGGTAGCCACTCGTTACCCAGGTGGTTGAGCCCCTGAGCCTTGAGTGGCCTTCTGGTCTTAAGCAGAGATGGGAGACTGGAACAGAGAGATGATAATCGTAGTGAGGCAAGCCGAGGTCAGTGGGAAGGAGAAGCAGCAAAGTCAAAACGGTCCAAAATCAGCAACAGGTAGGAGAAACAGGAACAAGCTTGATTAGAGAGTACAGGAACCACACTAATCTGGCAAAGGTAGAGACAGGAAGTGGCTTTTATAGGTCAAGAACCAGACACATGACCAGACACAGCTGAAGAGACTTGTCACTGATACCAATGCTTATAGAGTCAAGGTTACCAGATCTCAGGTACATTTGCAAAAGGCAGGATGGTGTAGTGGTAAGGAAGAGGTTTAGCAGCATGTAAACCAGGGTTTGAAACCCAGCAGAGTCAGTTCCTCACAGGAGGGGATGTTCCGGCTCCCCAAGCCTCCTGCAGCCGTCATGAGCGCAGTGAGAGGGAAACCCCCATTCTGCTTTGAGAAAATGGACATTACATTCTACTCAGATCTGTCCCGCCCGACCCTACAGTGGCGGAAGACGTTATGACCCCTCACATCCATGTTATCAACTAAAGGAATCAAGTATAGATGGGACCCAACACGCACGCTAATTATTCCGCACCAAAACACAGAGATCAAGGTAGCGGAGGCATCGGAGATAGAGGCAACCCTGACCACTCTAGGCCTGAACCATGCTGCAAGGCCAGCACCAACAGCATGGGCCCTGGCTATCTCTATCCCGTTCATCACGGCAAATTGGAACATACCCAGCTGTGCAACTACTTGACTCTGGCAATTATATAGTTTCTTTTGTATATTTGTACATTTGCAAAAGGCAGGATGGTGTAGTGGTAAGGAAGAGGTTTAGCAGCATGTAAACCAGGGTTCGAAACCCAACAGAGTCAGTTCCTTACATTACTCCCACCTCTACAGGCGCAGCCTCTGGATGCCCTATTTCCTGGTTTAGCAGGGTACTGTGCATGGAAAGACTGAAGAAGATCAGGAGCATTGTCCACTGGTTCCCATGATCTATCCTCTTCACCATAGCCTTTCCAAAGAACCAAATATTGAAGCTTGTTGCGGAATATCCTGGAGTCAAGAATTTTTTCCACCTCGTATTCATCTTCACCTTCCACGAGGACTGGTGGTGGGGCAGGCAGGGCTCGACCAGGGAAAGTATTTTCATGAAAAGGTTTAAGCAGTGCAACGTGAAACACTGGATGTATTTTCATGGAATCTGGAAGTTGCAGACGGAAGGTGACAGCATTGATCTGAGCGATGATCTCAAAAGGTCCCATGAAGGAATCCTAAGTTTAAGATTCTTTGTTGACAGCCAAACCTTGTCACCAACATGATAAACTGGGGCCTCCTTTCTATGCCTATCAGCAGCTCTTTTGTAACATTCCTGAGCCTCCGAAAGAGTCTTCTTCAACAGTTCTTGGGAATCTCGTAAGGCGGTTAGCCGGTCCGTGACTGCAGGAATGGAAGTAGTAATTGGGAGACTCACTAGAAAGGTTGGATGGTAACCATAATTAGCAAAAAATGGGCTCAGAGAAGTGGAGCAGTGTTGGGCATTGTTATAGGCAAATTCCGCCGTGGGTAGAAAATCCAGCCAGTCATCCTGCAGGTAACTAATATAGCACCGCAAATATTGTTCTAACGTCTGGTTGGTTCGCTCAGTCTGTCCATTACTTTGTGGATGAAAAGCTGACGACAGATTTACATTAATACCTAGAATAGAACAAAAATATTTCCAAAAATGAGATGTAAATTGCACTCCCCTGTCAGAAATTACTTCATCAGGCACTCCATGCAAGCGAAATATTTCCCGAATAACTAAGTCAGCAGTCTGTTTAGCTGAAGGGAGACCACGAGCTGGTATGAAATGACTCATCTTAGTTAACCGGTCCACAACAACAAGAATGGTAGTGTGTTCCTTAGAGGGAGGTAGTTCCACAATAAAGTCCATGGAAATAGATCCCCAGGGACGATGAGGAATAGGAAGAGGCTGAAGCATGCCAACAGGGGATGAGCGAGGAGTCTTATGTCTGGCACATACATCACAAGAGGACACATACTTCTTAACATCCTCATAATATTTAGGCCACCAAAAGGATCGGGTAAGTAGTTCTTGTGTCTTTCGGATTCCTGGATGACCTGCTGGTTTTGAGTCATGGTAGAGACGTAAAACGTCCAGTCGCACTGATTCTGGAACAAACAGACGTTGTTGAAAAATCCAAAACCCATTAAGCATGGTCATATGAAGATCACGAGGAGGATCACGAAAAACTGGATCATCAGCGTAGCCCTTTTTAATGCGAGACATTAGATCAGAAGGAAAGGTAACTCCTAAAAATCTACTCTCAGGCAAGATGGTGGCTTTGGTTACTGTAGTATGGAGGGGGTCAGCTATCCTAGACAAGGCATCTGCCTTGCCATTTCTGGAACCAGGGCGGTATGAAATCAAAAAATTAAACCTTGAGAAAAATAGGGACCAGCGTGCTTGTCTGGCTGACAGTCTCTTAGCTGATTGAATACATTCCAGATTTTTGTGATCTGTGAGGACAGTAATTGGATGGGTGGCTCCCTCCAAGAGATGTCTCCATTCGGCAAAGGCAGCTTTTACAGCCAAAAGTTCTTTATTCCCTATGTCATAATTTCTTTCTGCTGGTAACATCTGGCGGGAATAGAAGGCACATGGATGTAACAACATCTTAGGTCCAGTCCTTTGAGACAGTATAGCCCCAACAGCTGAATCAGAAGCATCTACCTCTACAGTAAATTGCAATTCTGGCTGAGGATGTACCAGGATAGGGGCAGATGTAAACAGAGTCTTTAATCTGGAAAATGCAGTGTCAGCCTTATTGGACCACTGAAAAGAAGTCCCTTTATGTGTAAGTTCGGTGATCGGTGTAATAACGGCAGAGAAATTCTTAATGAAACGCCTGTAAAAATTGGCAAACCCCACAAATCTCTGAATATCTTTTTCATTCTTGGGGATGGGCCAGTCCAGCACAGCTTTAATTTTACTTGCGTCCATACTTAAACCTTTAGGAGTTATTACATATCCCAGGAATTGAATTTCTGTTTGTTCAAACTCACATTTTTCCAGTTTAATGTATAGGTGGTGGGTACGAAGGCGCTCAAGAACAATGCAGACCTGTTTTCTGTGATTTTCAAGATTATCAGAAAATATCAGGATATCATCCAAATATGCCACAACAAACTGATCCAGGAGATCCCGTAGTACATCATTGATTAGATGCTGAAAAGTTGCAGGGGCATTACAAAGCCCAAATGGCATTACTAGATATTCGTAATGTCCGTACCTGGTTCTGAAAGCTGTTTTCCATTCATCATTTGGTCTTATGCGAACCAGATTATATGCCCCCCGTAGATCAAGCTTCGTAAATATTTTAGCTGAACAAAGTCTCTCCAGAAGTTCAGGAATGAGAGGCAAGGAATAGCGGTTTTTAACAGTGATTTTATTCATGTCCCTGTAATCGACACATGGCCGTAGACTGCCATCTTTCTTTTCTACAAAGAATATAGGAGCTCCTGCTGGAGAAGTAGATGGTCGAATAAAGCCTTTGGCAAGATTTTCTTGTATGTATTCACGAAGTGCTTTCAATTCAGGCTCAGAAAGGGAGTATATACGGCCAAATGGGATAGCAGCTCCAGGTAGCAGCTCTATGGGGCAATCATAAGGCCTGTGAGGTGGAAGCTGATCAGCATTCTTCTTATCACAGACATCTGCAAAATCCCGATATTGTAGAGGAAGCTTAGTTAAGTTTGTATCAACCATTTCATTAATTGTTGTGGCAGCAGTTGTTGCCTTAGAGGGTTGACAATTTATTAAGCAGTGTTCTGAAGGAAAGGACAAAGTTCTAGTCTTCCAATCAATCTGTGGGTTATGCAGAGCAAGCCAGGGTATACCCAAAATCACTGGAAACTGTGTTGAGGAAATTAGGTGGAAAGATATAGACTCATGGTGATTCACTTCCAGCATCAATTTTAAGGGCACAGTCTCATGTGTAACCGGGCCTGACGTGAGTGGAGAACCGTCTACTGTTTCCATTAACACAGGTGAAGATTTAGGGATAGACTGAATTTTATTTCCTGCTGCAAATTTGATATCCATAAAGTTTCCGCCTGCTCCAGAATCTATCATAGCTGTAGTTGAAATTGTATTATCACCATATTGCAAAGTGATAGGCACCACCAAATGAGGATGTTGAGTCATCATACCCTCTTCACCCTGAGCCAGAGAAAACAAGGGTTGTGTGACAGAATCCAGTTGGTCTGAAATCTGGGATTGGTGTTGAATCTGTGCACCCTCAGCAGTCATAGCTATTGTTCTTTTAGACTTGCTAGGGCAATTGATGGCATAATGCCCTGCACTACCACAATACAGGCATAAATTGTGAGTGCGTTGCCACTGTTTTTCTTCATTGGATAATGACCCTCTTATTAGATTTACCTGCATAGCCTCAGGTTCAGATTCTGTAGGTGTTTGTGGGGTCGGAGTAGAAATTCTTGAATAGAAAGTAGGATTAGCACTTGGTTTAAAAGAGCCCTGTCTTTCCAATCTTCTTTCTGAAAGTCTCCGATCAATACGGATAGCCAACCGCACAAATGCATCAAACTCAACAGGAAGATCAACACGAGCTAACTCATCTTTTATAGCTTCTGAGAGACCCCTTCTGAAGTGGAACCTCTGGGCTGATTGGTTCCAAGTAGTATCAGCAACCCACTGTCTGAATTCAGCAGCATATTCAGCCACAGAGCGCCTCCCTTGATGTAAATGAAGGAGAGTGGCTTCTGCTGTAGCACAGCGATTGGGGTCATCAAAAACTAGGCACATGGCCTCAAGAAAGTCTTTTAAATTTCCCAAGACTGGACTGTCCTGTTCCAGAAAAGGGGAGCCCCAAGCCAGGGCTTCATCTTTGAATAGGGAGAAAATAAATCCCACCTTCTCTCTTTCAGATGGAAAACGGTTAGGTAACATCATAAGATGCAAACGGCATTGATTTAGGAAACCCCTAAATTTTTTGCGGTCTCCTCCAAATTTTTCTGGTAGAGGCAAGCGGGCATCTTGTGCAGGTGTAACAGTAGTAGCAGCAGCAGCCGCAACATCATGTGCCCTGTAGCTGGTAAGCTCACCATGCATTGATCGAACTTCATTTTGCAGTTCAGCTACCTGATCCTGCAGCACTTGAATGGTCTGTGCATTAAAAGCAACCTGCTGGGCCAATGCAGAATCTGATCGGACGGTCTCCATGAATGGGCCAGATTATTCTGTAATGATATTGATGTTACAAAGTTTTGGAGTCCAGTAGCCAGATCAGCAATGTTTTCTGCCAGAGGTAGCCACTCGTTACCCAGGTGGTTGAGCCCCTGAGCCTTGAGTGGCCTTCTGGTCTTAAGCAGAGATGGGAGACTGGAACAGAGAGATGATAATCGTAGTGAGGCAAGCCGAGGTCAGTGGGAAGGAGAAGCAGCAAAGTCAAAACGGTCCAAAATCAGCAACAGGTAGGAGAAACAGGAACAAGCTTGATTAGAGAGTACAGGAACCACAATAATCTGGCAAAGGTAGAGACAGGAAGTGGCTTTTATAGGCCAAGAACCAGACACATGACCAGACACAGCTGAAGAGACTTGTCACTGATACCAATGCTTATAGAGTCAAGGTTACCAGATCTCAGGTACATTTGCAAAAGGCAGGATGGTGTAGTGGTAAGGAAGAGGTTTAGCAGCATGTAAACCAGGGTTCGAAACCCAGCAGAGTCAGTTCCTCACAGGAGGGGATGTTCCGGCTCCCCAAGCCTCCTGCAGCCGTCATGAGCGCAGTGAGAGGGAAACCCCCATTCTGCTTTGAGAAAATGGACATTACATTCTACTCAGATCTGTCCCGCCCGACCCTACAGTGGCGGAAGACGTTATGACCCCTCACATCCATGTTATCAACTAAAGGAATCAAGTATAGATGGGACCCAACACGCACGCTAATTATTCCGCACCAAAACACATAGATCAAGGTAGCGGAGGCATCGGAGATAGAGGCAACCCTGACCACTCTAGGCCTGAACCACGCTGCAACGCCAGCACCAACAGCATGGGCCCCGGCTATCTCTATCCCGTTCATCACGGCAAATTGGAACATACCCAGCTGTGCAACTACTTGACTCTGGCAATTATATAGTTTCTTTTGTATATTTTTACTTAAACCCTTGTCTTTTCATTTTATGAGGCACAGACACCACACAGGGCCATCCTCACGCTGAGGAACTGTAGACGCAGTATAAGTTATACCGATTGTATTGTATTCCCCTTTGTTTATGTTTATGTTTTATACACCACTTAGATACCACGCTACATACCACGCCATGCACCAACAGCAGGGATGGGCCGTACCCATCTCTACCACCTCCCAGGCCTAAGCAGGCCGAAACCGGGATCACCCGGAAACACTAGCTCCTTAAAGAACACTTACCTCCCAGTTCTGCGCTAGTAACCACTTACACCCACTCAAACAAGTGGAGCTGTGCCCACTCAGCATCCAGCCTGCCTTAGATATATCACAATACCTCTTATTTTCTGCTACCACACAACAATACTTGTCCCTGACACCTACGCCAACTACAACCACTGCTTGAGGCATGATCATAGCGGTAACAAGACATGTGATACAGTTACCATTCTATTGATCATCAGCTGAGAGTAAGATGAGAGAGAGCTTGTGGTATTCACAGGGCTTGTATCAGGATAGCCCAGGATAGCCCTTCCTTCTTTTGGACACACCTCCCTCAGCCAATCCCTTATATCCCTTAGGATATAACAGAACCAGAGTGACTACTGTGGGAAGGGGATTGCATTGGAAGGGAATGGAGGAGGAGTTTATCAACAACCCAACTGGTTTTGCCTGGTGAAAGACCATGTGCTTCACAGAGGACTCCATTATTGCTGAACGGTAGAATGGGGCTTGATTCCCTGTATACAATAACATTTCATTGGCATACAGCTTGGCTGTTAATAAGTCCCCCCACTTATTACAAACCCAAACATGTATTCCTGACCCTATAGTGTTAAAAACACCATTTAGGTGGCTTGTCCCCTATTAAGCTCCTTAAAAGGTAACAAAAGGTAATAAAACTTGCCTTATTTCCATTGTCGACGCTGGCCCTGCCCACGACCCGCCACCTTGCTGACAGAATTTATGATTTTTAGACAATCCATTGCTTTACCATAGGGCAAAGAAGGCTGGGAAAATTGTCTTTATTGTTTAACCCTTTGTTAAAAAAAATCACAAAAATACTCTGCATGGCAAATGCCCATTTCCACCATCAGGGCAATAATTAAGAAGTTCCAGTCAACTGAAACTGTTATGAATCAACATGGAAGAGAACATGTGTCTATATTGTCTCAAAGAACTGTGAAGAGGATGTTTTGAGTTGCCAAAAAAATAGCCACGGTTCACAACTGAAGAATTACAGAAATTTGTTGCATCTAGGCGTCAGTAAGTCTCCAAATTTACAATCTGATGTTACCAACATTACCACCACAAGTTGTTTGGAACGGTTTCAAGAAAAAAGCCTATATTCTCTTCCAAAAACAAACTCAAGTGTCTTCCGTTTGCTAGAAAGTACTGTAACTTCAAAAGGGATCAGATTCTATGGTCAGATGAAATCAAAATACCACTTTTTTAAGCAATAAACACCAGAGTTTGGTTTGGAGCACACAGAGAAGTCGCCATATAGAAATGTACCTCATTTTAATGTTTTGGAGCTGTTTTTTTTTTTTTTTTTTTGCCAGAGGACCTGGACATTTAATTAGGATATATGAAATTAACACGTGACTGCCTCTACCAGAAAGCTTAACATGGGCCATGGTTGCATCTTCTAGCAGGACATACATCAAAATCAACGCTGACCGCAAAATCCATAGCCATCCCAGCAGTGGCGGATGCAGAGCCTGATCTCGGGAGGGGCACTTGTAGATTATTTAAAAAAAATAATCCTAGCACAATAACCACTACAGCTCAGTGTAGTAGTTATGGTGCCAGTAGTGCCAGGATCCCACCCCGGAGTAAGTAGTCATACCGTTTAAGAACAGTTTGACAACTTACCTGGGGTCTGCTGGGATATAGGGCATAGGAGAAGTGGTGTGTGTTAGGGGTGAAGTGTGTGTGAAAGGTGCAGTGTGTGTGTGAGCGGTGAAGTGAGTGTGAGTGCGTAAGGGTGGCAGTGTGTGTGTTAGGGGGCAGTGTGTGTATGGGGGCACTGTATGTCTGTGTGGGGCAGTGTGTGTATGGGGGGCACTGTGTGTATGGGGGGGTCGTGTGTGTGTGTTTGGGGCAATGTGTGTATGGGGGGGCAGCAGGGTGTGTAGGGCACTGTGTGTGTATAGGTGTGCAGTGTGTGCGGGGCAGTATGTGTGTGGGGCAGTGTGTATGGGGACAGTGTTTGTGGGACAGTGTTGTATGGGGACAGTGTTTGTGGGACAGTGTTGTATGGGGACAGTGTTTGTGGGGCAGTGTGTGTATGGAGGCAGTGTTTGTGGGGCAGTGTGTGTATGGGGGCAGTGTGTGTATGGGGTAAGTGTGTGTAGTGTTTGTATGTGGGGCAGTGTTTGTGGGTCAATGTGTGTAAGGGGGAAGTGTGTGTATGGGGCAGTGTTTGTGGGGCAGTGTGTGTGTGGGGCAGTGTGTGTATGGGGACAGTGTGTGTATGGGGACAGTGTGTATATGGGGACAGTGTGTATATGGGGGCAGTGTTTGTGTGTATGGGGGCAGTGTTTGTGTGTATGGGGCAGTGTTTGTGTGTATGGGGGCAGTGTTTGTGTGTATGGGGGCAGTGTGTGTGTGTGTGGGGTCAGTGTGTGTAGTGTGTGTATGGGGTCAGTGTGTGTAGTGTGTGTATGGGGTCAGTGTGTGTATGGGGTCAGTGTGTGTAGTGTGTGTATGGGGTCAGTGTGTGTATGGGGTCAGTGTGTGTAGTGTGTGTATGGGGTCAGTGTGTGTATGGGGTCAGTGTGTGTAGTGTGTGTATGGGGTCAGTGTGTGTAGTGTGTGTATGGGGTCAGTGTGTGTATGGGGTCAGTGTGTGCAGTGTGTGTATGGGGTCAGTGTGTGTATGGGGTCAGTGTGTGTAGTGTGTGTAGTGTGTGTATGGGGTCAGTGTGTGTATGGGGTCAGTGTGTGTAGTGTGTGTATGGGGTCAGTGTGTGTAGTGTGTGTATGGGGTCAGTGTGTGTATGGGGTCAGTGTGTGTAATGTGTGTATGGGGTCAGTGTGTGTATGGGGTCAGTGTGTGTAGTGTGTGTATGGGGTCAGTGTGTGCATGGGGTCAGTGTGTGTAGTGTGTGTATGGGGTCAGTGTGTGTAGTGTGTGTATGGGGTCAGTGTGTGTATGGGGTCAGTGTGTGTAGTGTGTGTATGGGGTCAGTGTGTGCATGGGGTCAGTGTGTGTATGGGGTCAGTGTGTGTAGTGTGTGTATGGGGTCAGTGTATGCATGGGGGCAGTGTATGTTGGGCAGTGTGTATGGGGGCAGTGTGTATGTGGGGCAGTGTATGTGGGGCAGTGTGTATGGGGCCAGTGTGTATGGGGGGAGGGGAGGAGGGAAGGGAGGCTTTTTAATTTAAAAAAAAAATGTATTTAATAAAATATATTTATGTCCCCCCTCCCTTCTTACCTTTATTGAGGAGGAGGGGGGACATTTCTGGATCCCTGGTGGTCCCAGTGGGGAATCCCTGGTGGTCCAGTGGTTCCAGTGAACTCTAGCCCGCGCTCCAGGGCTAGAGTTCACTCTCGCGAGATTTGGAGCGTTGCCGTGGTAACCGCGGCAACGCTCCAAATCTCGCGAGAGGAGGACCCGGAGGAGCTGCTGGTAACAGCTCCCGGGTCCTCTCTCCCTCCCCTTCCGGTCGGCTGTCAGTAATGTGCCTGCGGACCGGGGAGGGAGATCACTGATCACTGATCTCCCTCCCGGTCCGCAGGCACATTGCAGGGCTGGCGCTTGGGCAATGCCAGCCCTGCACTAGCCGGCAGGGGAGAATCTCGAGGGGGGGGGCAATTGCCCCGTTGCCCCCCCCCTGGATCCGCCAATGCATCCCAGTCCCCTGACTTGAACCCCATAGAAAACCTGTGGGGTGAATTGAAGAGTAGAGTCCAGTCCACCAGTGTTGACCTCAAATTTTTAAGGATCTGAAGAGATTGTGTATGGACAAATGGATTTACATCCCTTGCCATGTATTCCCCAGCCTCATCAGGAGAAGACTCGGAGCTGTTATCTTGGCAAAGGGAGGTAGCACAAAGTATTAAGGGTGCCAACAATTATGCCACACATATATTTAACAAAGAATTTAATTTTATTTTGGACAAACCTGTTTTGGGTTTGCAATTGTTTGATATCCATGAAAGCAGAGTGTTTTTGTGTATTTTTTTTTTAACAAACAAAGTCTTATTTGTTCATAACGAGGATGCCAAAATAAGTGGAGGGTACTGTACCTAGCTGCCGTCTAAAATGTTGTTCTTTCCTTTCTGCCATCAAAATTATATTTGCCATTCGTTCCTTTTTCAAATAACAATTCTTATGTTTTGAAAACAGATGATTAAAAAAAAAAAAAAAAAAATCCAATGTCAATGTAAACTCTTCAACAGAAATAAATGACATTGAAATATCTGCTCTTGTCTTTTGAGGTAAGAATAGCTTGCATTGGTCTGTTTTCATTGCATCTTAATGTTCAATCTTAATATTATACCATTCTACAAAATCCCACACTTATCAGTAAAATATACCAGATATAAGTTGTGAATGTTTAGTTTTCTTTTTTTTTGGAAAATGTCTCATTTAATATATGTCTGCTAGACCCTGTGAGAATAGCTTTTTTTATTCTGAAATTAGGTAATTTAAAAATCAATATGGTAGATGCTGTCAGATGTCTAACGCTCTAGAGCTGTAAGTCCTATGCATACTAAAAGATTACTGTGATTGCAAAAATAAAATGAAGATTAAACATTTTCCTGAACAAAAATACTATGCTAATCTTAAAGAAGAATTGTCATTCTTTTTTTTGTGACAACTGCTTTATTATTCCCTCTGGAATGAATGTGACAAAGCTCTTGAAATAAAAGTAAGCTGCAGCAGATTCTGAGTGATTATGTATGCAATCTTCCCAACCTGCCTTATACACACATGAACATTGCGTTGCGCATGGGATGTTATACATTTGCATTCAATGCCAGACTGTGCCATTAGAGTATTGCATTTGGTGCAAACAGAATTTAGAATTTAGAAAATAGAACATAAAAAATATAAAACTTTAAAAAATTTATTAGAATGCATGTTTATCTAAAGCAACATTTCTTTCCTTAAGGGACACTATAGTCACCAGAACAACTACAGCTTATTGTATTTGTTCTGGTGAGTATACTCATTCCCTTAAGGCTTTTTGCATTAAACACTGTTTGTTTCAGAGAAAAGGCAGTGTTTACATTACAGCCTAGGGATACCTCATTTGTCCACTCCTCAGATGCCTGCTAGAGGTACTTCCTGGGGCAGTGCTGCACAGTGTGACTGACATTCAGTGTCTCGACCCTCTGCATGGAGAACTGAACTTTCCTCAGAGAGATTCATTAATTCAATTCATCTCTATGATGAGATGGTGATTGACCAGGGCTGTGTTTGGCTTGTGCTGGCTCTGCCTTTGATCTGCCTCATTGACAATCTCAGCCAATCCTGTTGGAAAACATTTTGATTGGCTCAGATAATAACCTCCAATGATGTCAGCCAATCAGGGGCAGAACCAACAGCTGCAGACTTGAATAGAAGTAAGATTTTACTATTATTAGGGGGTACAGGGTGGGGGTAAGGGGTGCTAGATTGTGTTTTTAATGCTATATGGTCAGAAATACATGTTTGTGTTCCTGACCCTATAGTGTTTCTTTAAATCTAAATGTTATTTATATATAAATAAAATATATGTAGCTATAACAATGTATTACATTTAAAATACATAAATATATAAATGTAGGGGGCGGGGCCGGGCCACCGAGCGGCAGCCATTCTCGCCGGCTCTGGCTATAAGCTGCATAAAATGCCGCAAACCGACATAAAAACACACTAAACACCGACGAAAAGACAGGCAGTCGGGGAGTGATGAACCCAGGCACAAAGTACCGCGGCACTCATCAAGCGGGCAGCAACAACGGAGTGCAGTAAGCCCCGGAGGCCTGAGGCACGCAGCAGGGGACCACAACACGCAAGGGGCATGTAGGAATCCGGGTCCGGCCCCGCTTCCCCCCCTCCCGGCCGGGGGGTGATCCCGGCCCAAGAGTCTGAGCTTCGGAGGCTGGATGGCGGGGCTCACCCGGTGCAGGACACCTTCCCGCATGGAGCTAAAATGTCCGACAGAGCTCCACATGCCCACACAGCCATGAGGGGCGCCCCGCGCAAATGCGACAGCAGCCCGCAGAGACGCCCTGGCCCCCGAGATGGCGGACCCCACGACTGGACCACTCTGGGCCGCAAACCGGTCGGCACGGAGCCGGCCATGACCTTCGGATTTGGTGGTGGTCCGGAGAATATGCCCCCAAGTCTGTGAGCCCTGTGGAGCTGGGCCGGCGCCATGTACGTGACCGGAAACGGGTGAGGCAAGTCGGGGCTGGAGCTCCAGGGAGGCCCTGTCGGAGCTGGGGAGGTGCAGGAGGCCGGGGCCATGGCGGACTCTACAGGGGGGGGGGACGCCAGAAAGCAGCGGTCTCTGAGTGCCCACAGCGCAGTGGAGCTTACCATGGGCACTGACACAAGCCTTGGGGGGCGGAGGAGGGGGGCCTGCCGAAACTGGGGATGCCTGGGGGACTCGGATGGGAACAGCTGGCACACCAAGAGCACATTTACCCCGTTCTAACTTAAGGCAAAGCCATACCAGAGGGAAGCAAGCGGACATACCATCTAGGAGGCTGAGAAAGCCATGCTGGACGGTCTCCTCACACCGGGCGCCATATCGCCCCATCCAGTGAAGTGACTCACATTGTTATATTAAGTTTGCTCTGTATGGGCCAAACATGCCACTTCTCTTTAATGTGGGAGCCCTTGTGCAATATATATATAATTTGTTTGCTTAAATGTTCCTTTACCAGTGCTGCACCATTAGCTACAGCTTACACCAGATTGCGCACAATAGAATGAACCCCCTTTTAAAGTTGCACCAACCTGTTCCTATATATCTCTTTACCTGCATTACATAACTAGTCAGAATCTGCACCAGTTTGACGCATTATAGGACGAATACTCCTTCTAAAATGGCGTACACTTAACGCAGCATTAGGACCCACACTTTGAGCAGCACTGCGAAGTACAGAATAGACTTTCATTACCATTCATTACCTTATTCAGGTTGGACCATACACATTGGCTACGATCTGGCTCATAATTTAATTGCTGCCACATGTAGACTGATAAATACCGCACTTGTCCATGCCATTAAAAAAAAAAAAAAATGAATCTGAAACTTAGACAGAGCAACTGGTCAGATACCTGCCATTAACGGCCGTTACGATAATCGTAAAACCCTGACTACAAATGCCTAAATGCGGCATTATCACGATGGTTTTATGCCTTTGATAACAACTTAAATTTGGCAAAATCTATATACATTTAATATACATCACAGCTTTGAACAAATAAACACAAGCCTCTGTGTAGAAAACCATCCGCTTAGACACAGGTATGTTTCGAAATCTAACACAAATTGTGTCTCCAATAAAAAATAAATAAATAAAAATAAAGTACAAATTGAACTACACATAATCAAAAATATATGTACCTGCAGTAAAACCAAAGACATGACTTATCTGCCTCTGCGCAGGCAAAAACACGCATAATTACAAATATCCAACTACGCCTCTGCGCAGGCACTTACCCGCATAAATACAAGTATGTTCGCATTGAAATTTATGTTGTGAAACCAATAAACATATTTAAAACATAAATATATAAATGTAACTAATGATTTTATTCACTGATCAAGTGAGAAGTGACCAACAGAGGGAAAATAGGAGGACAAGTAAAATATATATATATATTTAGAAATTAGATATTTCATAAATATTTAAAGTATACATTTTAATTACTTCTCTCATGTGTGAATTCTGCATACACTGTATTCATTATTGTCTTAGCAACAACAGATTCTAAATCATTTTACTCATTTTGCTTATTATTGATAAACCTTTTGCATCTCAGAAATAGCCTGCTATTAGTTCTTAATTTGGGGGGTTATTTTTTCTAGGGTTTTCTAGGGTTTTTTCACTGCATAGCACGCGCAGTGAATGACAAAATGTAAACACCTTGTTTTGAATGTTTGTTTACAAAACTAAAATGTACTGCTTGTTTAATTGCTTTAGAATTTTTCTACCTTGAAGAAGAGGTTTACTTCGAATTCACTTTGAATACTCCCTTTAGTATATAACCCTGTGTGATGTCTCTAATATATATTTTATTATCTGTGAGCCAGATCTGAACTCTGAATGCTAGGTAAAGAGGGAAGATAATGGAAACAGACTTGTAATATCCCTTCATTCCATAGATCACCTTGCTCTCTGTCTCTGATTATGCTCCACCGTATCGGAAAGGGTCCATTAGGTATTACAAGGAATGTTCCACCTTGAATGACTGAACGAGTTCCAACTGCCCTTATCTTTCTCTATTTAGACCAGTTTTGGCAAGAGTTGATAGACATCTGCCCTAAAGTATTTCAAAGAGCAGAAATGAAAAGTCCATGCAAAACCTTCCTTGGTTGAGATTGCGGACCAGAAATTAATGATCTCTTCACACACATCTCATGACCTTTCTTAATTCATTGGCCTCCAACAAACAAAATATCTGATTATGCTTATTTGCAGAGATCAAAAGAAACGGAACTAATCCAAGTACCTCATCATGGGAATCTGAGTAAACAGAAAATGCTGCCTTTGATTTCACAGGCAACAAAGTGTCTCAATAACTGTTGATCTTAATCTATCTAATTACTTGCTTTAAGCTGTCTGATGACGTCAGCTAAAACACTCAATAAGACCAGGCAATGATTGTACACAACGCAACCTAACAAAACTGTGTAACGTGTCAGCATGGAATAAGCGATGGATGAGCTAGAGATTGGATTCTAACAGGCAGTTTGTTATATTCTTTCAAGATAAAGTCAAGAAAGTTTCACCAGAAACTGCGGTCTCCACCAAAATACAGTTTCAAATCTGACAGGAATACTTTAAATCACCTATTTATTTATTTATTTTACTTTTATCTTTATCAAGTACAGTGCATATATTTTATCTTTTTTTATCTTTTTATATTAAATACATTTCAATATGCTCATATACCAAAGTGTTGACATTGTATCTTGATACATGCCCCTCTCCATCCTTATTTGGTATAACAACTGGTTCTCCAATTCCTGCCATATAGAAGTATCCGTTGTCCTCCAATGCCTGGCAATAACAATTTTAGCCGCTATAAGAATATGTATAGCGAAGTTGCAACTATATTTTGACCATGACCTTAAACCTATGTGGAGTAAAAATAATTCTGGACAAGAGGTAACCTTCTTCTCACTAAGGTAGACCATTTTAGTCCTTATCATTTCCCAATATAACTGTATCGATGGGCACCACCACCATATGTGTATATAATCTCCATTGTTAATTTCACATCTCCACATTCTGAGTATATTCTAGATAGAAACGTAGGTACTCTATGCCACCTATTCATAATTTTATAATGAGTCTCAATTATATTTAAATTATGTATAGCCTTGTTAATATAGCTTAAAGAGTACATCCATTCTTCTTCATTGATTAATATATTTAAATATTTTTGCCATTTTTCCAGGGCTTTTATTTTTATATTTTTCTCCACCCCTTCCATTGTTCTACTACAATGTGCCAGCAAGCTTATTGTTCTTATTTTGAAGAAGATTGTTTAGTATAGTAAACAAATATGGATTTTAGTTACACCATATAATGTACTGTGTTAAGCCCACCATTTTACTAAAGTACCCCAATATTAATAGTTATTCTGCATTCTTGTGGTCACCTCCAAAGGGGCAAATATAGTGAGGGGCAGGGTGCTAAACCCGAAAAGAAATCTGGTCTGGATTCCCAAACATAAAGAATGGGGAAATTGGGGACACAACCAGAACATGCATTTCTCAGTAGTGGCTCTGCAGTAAAGACCAAAATATAAACATAACACAGATTAAGGAACAGCGCACACACAAAAAAATACAGTTTGAAATTATGCAAGGCTATTAAAATCATCTATCTTGGCATACAAATATGGGATTTAGTTATGCCATATGGCCATATTGAGTTAACCCCTTAAGGACACATGACGTGTGTGACACGTCATGATTCCCTTTTATTCCAGAAGTTTGGTCCTTAAGGGGTTAAGCCTGTCACTTGGCCAAAGTACCCCAACATTGGTGAGAATTTTAACATGCTAACCGCAATTCTTACTGTGTAAACTGCTTCCAGAGACTGTCCTTGTATGTAGCTTTAATTTTTTAGAAAGCATAAATTGGATGAGAACCCAAATTCCATAACTCCAGTTACAGGTTCCGAACTCTGGAACTCAAAATCACCATTTGACCAAATCATGAAAAAAAAATTAAATGGACAATGGATGGACAGTTTTGTTTGATTTGTGATTCAGACTCCTGTCCATGGTGCAGAAGAAAAAGATTGATGGGAAAAATATAATTGTTGGTTAGAGAAATAGACACTAACGGAAGTCCAAGTGGGCCTTAATTTAGTTTGTATTTCAGCTGGACCAAACACTATAAGATGTCTGAAATCCAGACCATATGATTAAAATCTTGGTTTGGATTAACAAAATCTGATTTGCCCACTGGTAGTGAGAAAATAGTTAAAAACCATCAGTGCACAAGAGCTATTTATGTGGCAGTTAAATAGCCCTTGCTAGACAGCCACCACATTGAATAGTACATTTTTTTTAAAAAAAATGAATAAAAACTCTGGCGGTCAAAAAGTCCTAATTTCAAAGTAACATCTCCCTATGGTGCCACGTGCCTTCCCAGGTGGGGACATGTCTACTAAACTTTTAAAATTAACGGCTTGACCATTGCTACCCAGTGGTTAGAAACATCTAATCCCATGAGGATAGGCCCATGATATAATCGGTGAGGGACTTTAAATAAGGGGGTGGAAAGATCACTGTCCAATATCCGTAACCTGTGGCAAGTGGGTGAGGATATTTAATAATTCAAATGTTGGAACACCCATAATCCCCCACCGATAGTCAACAGGTGGGTGGTATTATAATATTTAGGAGGGAGGACCTAGTGTGGATAATACATATTTCTATCTCTGTTTTTTGGCCTCTTGATTATTTCTTCCAAACTTGTTTAAAATATGCATAGAGACTTCTTCACTAAACACCAAATTAAATTGTCCATTGAAAACCAAATTTTGAGTTTAGACCAGGATGTGCAATTGCAGTGTTGGCAAATTTTTCAAAGTCAGTTGTTCTCTATTTTTTTTTTTTGTAATTCAAAACAATTTTGTATTTAGTGAATATAAATGTTCTAGAAATCAGAAATGATAATTAAAGGAGAACTTTTACTTGTTGCTTCTATGAACAATGCCCTTACATAGGACAATAGAAAGAATAGAAAGATCAAAAAGCACATTATTTCATGAAAACTACAAACAAACAAACAACAATGAAATATAAAATGTATTTACACAAATGTGGTCTGCAACATGTTGATAACTGTTTTCTTTCTAATCTTTTGATAAGCTCTTTTCCTGAATTCATGAACAGCAATATTTAATTACTCGTTCTAGAGAAAGCATAACACCTTTTCATTAGTATACTAAATACAGATTATTGTTGTAATTTTAAAGAATATTTACATTGTATTTTTGAATGCAGTAAACTTTTTATATTTATCCCATTTTTCTTGTAGTTGAGGTTTACATTATGCTGTCATTATTTTGTTAGAACATACCTGTTTTTTTATTTCTTTTTTTAGTTTAATGATAGTATGCAAACCTATCTCGGCATGGTAAAAAATAACTAATATTTCCAAAGTATAGAAAATGCTAAACAATTGCTTTAATGTTCTTTTTGGATCATTGCAAAACTAAAGAAAAAAAAATGAAAAGAAAAAAGAAAAACATTTGACATCTCAATTTAATTCCTTGATGGAAAATGAAAAACCAAAGCAATTAATTTAATCTCACAAAGCTGACAAACAGATACATTCCAAAAACATCTGAGTCATTCAAATCCACTTTTTACTGCCATGAAAAACGACTGGCAGTTGTGATGTTTTTGGCATATTTTATGTGATTCTGTCGTATTTTTGTTGTTGTTGTACTTTGAGTAACTGATTCAATTACTAATAGTAATGGTTTGTGAAGCTAATTATAAGTGCATGCAATTATAACATTGTGAGAGTTTATCATTCTTTACAAATTTCTGTTGCACTTAGTGAGGTAAGAAGTGCAGTGAAGGTAAGTATCCACAGAATATGTTCATAGTAATGTCATCTTCCAAAGACTGTTCCAGTTTGGCTCATGCATGGTTAGGCAATTGATTGGAAAATTCTGTACAAACTCATATAGACTCTGTGGCTTTATCTCATTAATAATATAAACCCACCCAGTATAAATAACAGTAACCTAACCAACACAGTGCACCTAACGTGTGTGGGAGCCTGGAGTGTCCCTTTAATAATATAAACCCACTCAGTATAACTAACTGTAACCTAGCCTACATAGTGCACCTAACGGGTGTGGGAGCCTGGAGTGTCCCTTTAATAATATAAACCCACTCAGTATAACTAACTGTAACCTAACCTACACAGTGCACCTAACGGGTGTGGGAGCCTGGAGTGTCTCTTTAATAATATAAACCCACCCAGTATAACTAACTGTAACCTAACCTACACAGTGCACCTAACGTGTGTGGGAGCCTGGAGTGTCCCTTTAATAATATAAACCTACCCAGTATAACTAACTGTAACCTAACCTACACAGTGCACCTAACGTGTGTGGGAGCCTGGAGTGTCCCTTTAATAATATAAACCCACTCAGTATAACTAACTGTAACCTAACCTACACAGTGCACCTAACGGGTGTGGGAGCCTGTAATGTCTCTTTAATAATATAAACCCACCCAGTATAACTAACTGTAACCTAACCTACACAGTGCATCTAGCGTGTGTGGGAGCCTGGAGTGTCCCTTTAATAATATAAACCTACCCAGTATAACTAACTGTAACCTAACCTACACAGTGCACCTAACGTGTGTGGGAGCCTGGAGTGTCCCTTTAATAATATAAACCCACTCAGTATAACTAACTGTAACCTAGCCTACATAGTGCACCTAACGGGTGTGGGAGCCTGGAGTGTCCCTTTAATAATATAAACCCACTCAGTATAACTAACTGTAACCTAACCTACACAGTGCACCTAACGGGTGTGGGAGCCTGGAGTGTCTCTTTAATAATATAAACCCACCCAGTATAACTAACTGTAACCTAACCTACACAGTGTACCTAACATGTGTGGGAGCCTGGAGTGTCCATTTAATAATATAAACCCACCCAGTATAACTAACTGTAACCTAACCTACACAGTGCATCTAACATGTGTGGGAGCCTGGAGTGTCCATTTAATAATATAAACCCACCCAATATAACTAACTGTAACCTAACCTACACAGTGCACTTGAACTCAGTTTGAGAGAGTTTACGTTTCAGAACGCTCCTCAATTTTACACTTTTTATGTAGATCCATGAGATCAATTTTTTAAATATTCACAATTTTTTGGTTATATATTTTTTGCAACATTGTATATATTTCCTTGCGGCAATAACTTATAAGTATTTTACTGCCTAGCAAGTTTTTGGGTTCAACCTCTCTGTGAGCATATTTTTTCTACTCACCACAACTACCTGATAACAAACAGACGGATTTACTCTACACTTGACTCTGTTTTACAACCAACCTAGCGTTTTGCTTCATTACAATATTATTTTTTTCAGACAGCAACCTTGAAGTTGATTCAGCGTTCAGCAAGTTTAATGAAGACTTAGCTACATGATGTTTTTCAGAGACATTATCCCTCTGTACTCCTTTGGTTATAGGGTTTAATTGCTACATTGTATATATCTCCTTGTAGTACTATCCTGTAGGTACCATATTGTTCAAACTCTCTGTGAGTATATTTTATTTACTCACCATAACTACCTTGTAACCAATTAGGATTTATAATTGTCTGTATCCTATCATTCCTGTACAAGCAGCCTCCATTGCTCTAAAACCCCTTCTACCCCATTTCAGCTCCACTTTATTTTGTGTTTATTAGTTTCCTTTATTGTGTTTTTTGTTTTGTTAATTTACTGTTCCTTTTTAAACATATATAAATAAGTTTAGTATATAAATTGAGTTTTAATGACATTATATTCATATAGGGACTTTACTGTGTCCTCTGGACTTTATGTCCATTGGTCATTTCTTTGTGCAAAATGCATTCTATTTCTAGGGTTACCCCCTATTAAGTTCCCTTTACACACTCTAGACCCCTTAGTGGGTCGCCCCCTTTTTCTTTGTGAAGGAGGACATGATTAACAGTGTAAAAGGCAGAAGAGAGGTCTATAAGAACTAGTGTGGAGTAGTGGCCTTTGGACTTAGCCTCAATTAGATCATTAGTATCTTTAATAAGAGTGGTCTCAGAAGAATGGAGGAGGTGGAAGCCAGATTGAAGAGGTTGGAATAGAGAAAGCATACCAGACAGACAGGAACAGACAAGTTCCTTGTTAGGTTAGGTTAGAGTCGTTCCAGAAGCTTTGAGGAGACATTTAGCAGAGATTCGGGATAGTAGTTAAAAAGGGGAGACAGGTGAAGAGAGAGCTTTTTTTAAGGTATGACAGTTGCATGTTTAGTAGAGCGGGGACAAGCTGTGGCATTATAGCTCAAAAATCCTTGGAGTGCAACCAATAAGTGTGCGATAATTTAACATTACTATACTTCACAATTAACTGCATTGCATTTTTTTGTTGTTTTTGTATAGGAATAGCTGAAACTCCATGTGTATATTTATTTTTGGTAAGAGGGGACATTGCCAAGGTTAAGAGAGCAGTTGAAAATATGGAACAAGACAAGGGGAGAGAGATCTGATAAGGTGAGATGGGATGGGATAAAGCAGACACGTGGTAGAGAGAGAGGAAACGAGAATAAAGGCAAGAGATAAAGAGTTTATTATCCGAGGGGCACAAAGAAAAGATAAGTGAAAGAAAAAAAACATGACAATGCTATTTTAATAAAATGAAGTTTTTAATTTTGTACATTCTTGGTGCGATAGTAAGTCACAATAGCCTTAATAATAATACTGAATCGGCATGTTTGAAAAATATCTACGGGCAAGATATCAAAAAGGGAGCACAAAAAAAACGTAATTACAGCCCTTTCTCTAAATAGTACATGGGATCAACTATTTTAATTTACAGTTTTACTCTTCTGTAATAAAATACTGCTCTACGTCTTTGTTCTAATATCGGATCATACAGAGAAAATAATTCCGATTAAATTCTGCTGAATCTTTAAAACTGTCACTTTAAACCAAAGGCATTTCTGAAATTGAACATTTTGTAGCTCATATAATTATATATATAAGGTTACCATACTCTGCTGCTGGTTGACGACAGGAAATTTTCAGCAAAATGTGTACAATTTAAAACCTTTCAAGTCACACACTATAATTCCATTTAGTTGGTTCATAGAGACAGGAGATACCTTAATCAAGTCTATGATATATCCAGAAGATTGACTCACTGTGACTGATTCCGTATAATATTTTTGTGCAAAGGTCAAATGTAAGGAACAGTTGACACCTTATCAGTTTGTCACTGTCATGGAACTAACTAGTGTGTATATTACGTCTATATATTAAAATGACATCATGATTTACACAACTGCATCGACGGTGTAAAATCTGACCTACGTGCCAAGCTGCAATATTATTTTATTACTTACATTGCACGTATTTACGATATGTGTTCGTACTGTAGATGCACGCAAAACTGATGATGATATGCATTCAGTCAGCCATAGAAATGTTTTTTTGGAATTGTTCTTTCTCGTTGCTTGTATTATTGCATTTCAGTGTACTTTGTAAACATATGAAATGCATTATTGCAAATTTAGAGTTTAACCCCTTCTCCACCAAGTTCTATTTTTGAAGCATTTATTCAAACTTGGGGTGAACAGCAAGTGCATACATGTAGAATTAAGGGTAATATACAGTTGTCTTCAAAAGTTTGCATACCCTTGGAGAATTGGTTATATATGTAGCATTTTTAGAGAAAACATGAGTGAGCAGGTAAAACACATTGATTTTATTTTTTTATGGGATTCATAACAGAATGGCACAATCATAAAACAAAGAAATGGAAACAAAGAAAAAAATGAAATGTTCAAAAGTCTGCATACCCTAAGTTCTTAATACTATGAATTGCCCTCTTTAGCATCAATGAAGGCGTGCAGTCTTTTTATTATAGTTGTCTATGAGGCCCCTAATTCTTGCAGGTGGCATAGCTGCCCATTCATCTTGGCGAAATGCCTCCAGGTCATGCAAAATCTTTGTTCGTCTTACATGAACCGCACTTTTGAGATCTCCCCAGAGTGGCTGGATGATATTAAGCCTGTGCAGCCTACGTGCAGCAGAATGCAAATTGTCTGCCAGTATTTTCTGATAACATGCTGCATTCATCTTGCCATCAATTTTCACAAGATTCCCCATGCCCTTAGAGCTCACAATCCCCCCAAAACATTAGTGAGCCACCACCATGCTTCACAGTGGGGATGGTATTCTTTTCACTATAGGCCCTGTTGACCCCTCTCCAAACGTGGCGCTTATGGTTGTCACAATAAAGCTCCATTTTGGTCTCGTCACTCCAAATTACAGTTTGCCAGAAGCTGTTAAGCATGTTAAGGTGTTGTTTGACATATCGTAACCGGCTTTTTTGTGGCATCGGCGCAGTACAGGCTTGTTTGTATGTGATAATAAATGGCTTCAAATGATCACTATCCATGATTAGTCCTATTTTCAAAATCAATGCCAACATTTCACAATTTATGACAGGGTATGCAAACATTTGAGCACAACTGTATAATAGTATAATTTTATATAGCATATACTATGTAGTCTACTCTATAATATGTAATAGTATATTAGTATTAGGAATTTATACATAGATGATTATTAAGAGATAATGGAAAAATGAATCCGACACAGGCTCAGTGTTTTAGTGGAGATTTTGTGGTCCTAGGCTTGATTGTACACTACATCACCATATGATTACATTAAAGACTTTAATCAAAGTAATATATCAGAAACTAATGTTTCCTGGTGAGACAACACACAATGGAACATTGAATACTTTCTTCATTGCTCATCCACTCAAACACTTACTTTTTATCAATAGCTTGCATTTATAATTTACATTACTGTGATAATCTAATGTACCATCTATCCATTAGATTGTTTAAGTATACATAAATCTCATCCTGTAACGAACATCAGTTCACAGAATCGGATCATACCACTGTGCTATTTGAGAAGTTTTAGTACGCCACAATACTTTATGAATTGGGATCTTATCTCAAACATACAGTATCGCATTTACCTGCACAATAATAGGAGAAATAGCGGATTTGGTACTTTTGGTCAAGTTAGTGTAAACATTGCCTATTGCTATTGATTCACACAGATCAACCTAATTAATGTTGTGTCAGGTTAATAAATAGATATATTACTATAACAGGGTCAGATAATCATCTATTATTAAGGACGGGTTATAACCAAACTGGCTTAAATGGAAACTGTGGGCACCCAGTCCACTTTATCTCATTGATGTGGTCGGGGTGCAGTGTCCCTGTCCCATAAGCACTGCAATGTTAAACATTGCAGTTTTCCCAAATGCCTATTTCACACTTTTAATGCTCTTGTTCGCTCTGTTACTCCCCCCCCCCCCACCCCTGTTTGCTTCAAACTTTGCAACTCACTTCACTGAGAAGATTTCTACAATCAGGGAAGAGATCTCTAACCTCTCTCCCTCCCCTTCCAATACATCACCCAACCCCACTCACTCCACTGTTCAATGCACATTCGCACCTACTACAACGGAAGAGGTTTCTGCTCTGCTCCGGTCCTCCCGCCCCACCACCTGTTCCCTTGATTCTATTCCCTCATATCTCATTTGCACTCTGTCTCCCTCTCTTGCTTTTCCTCTCACTAATATTTTTAATCTCTCCCTTTCCTCCGGCACATTTCCTTCACCCTTCAAGCATGCAACTATAACGTGGATTCTGAAAAAGCCCAACCTCGAACCCAACTCACCATTCAACTACCGCCCTATATCGCTACTGCCATTTACCTCCAAGATCCTTGAGAGAGTTGTGTACGCGAGATTGACAGACTTCCTCAAATCCAGCTCTTTGTTTGACCCGCTTCAGTCTGGATTCCGCGCTCGTCACTCTGTTGAAACTGCTGTGACCAAAGTATCCAATGATTAAATCGCTGCTAAATCTGGCCATTACTCTATTCTAATTCTCTTTGATCTTTCTGCTGCCTTTGATCATAAACAGCTTCTTCTCATTCTCAGTAATCTCGGTTTACAAGATACTGCTCTCTCCTGGTGCTCCTCCTACCTCTCCCAGCACTTTTTCAGTGTTTCTTTCTCTGGCTCTGACTCTTCTCCCCAACCCCTCTCTGTTGGCATTCTCCAAGGTTCAGCCCTTGGTCCCCTATTGTTCTCAGTCTACATTGCCTCTTGGTAAACTCATCAGCTCCTTTGTCTTCCAATATCATTTATATGCAGATGACACACAAATCTACCTTTCCTCTCTTGATCTCTCTCTGCCCATCTTGACTCATGTTTCTGACTGCCTCTCTGCGATTTCCAACTGGATGGCTGCTCATTTCCTTAAACTCAACCTGTCCAAAACAGAACTTCTGGTCTTTCCTCCCTCAAGTGTTGCTACTCCCGTGTCTGTCTCCCACCAAGGCAACGGTGCTACCATCACCTCTACCTCGCAGGCTTGTTGCCTAGATGTTTTTTTTTTTACTCCGACCTCTCTTTCACCCCTCATGTCCAGTCGATCGCCAAATCCTGCCGCTTCCATCTCAAAAACATAATTCGCATCTGCCCATATTTAACATAGAAACGAATAGTGTGTGTGTGCCATTTCCCAGTGGAAAATTATAACATTTTATCAAAGCTTTCACCACTGTTTACCAAGGGGAGTGGGAGTAATACTAATAATGTGCCATAATGTTGCATTTATCCCAGTATAGGTAACTTTATGGACTAAATTGAATCACCCCATGTACGCACGTTGTTAGAAGGCAAGAGATAAATGCTTTAGGAACTCCAGGCTGGACATGTTACATTCTTTCCAGGGAGGAAGGGACCCACTTTCTAAATTTATTGTAAACATAACAAATTCAAAATATGCAAAATTAATCCAAAATAATAAAAAATAAAAATATACTTTTCTAGTTCTTTAATTGTGTGCAAATATACACATTACACGTCTGTCTTGAGCTTTTCCCTCTCTCTTAACCCCTTCACGATGGGTGACGGACGAGGTCCGTCATCCTGGGGATGCCCTTAACGACGGGTGACGGACCTCGTCCGTCACGCGGTAAAATTAACCCCAGATCGCCGCAATTGCGGCGATCGTGGGGTTAATGGTGCTCCGGTCTGCCTCTGCATTAGAGGCAGACCGGGAGCACCGGATCGGGCTGTCAGAGTACATGTGCCCGCTCTGACAGCATGCCAGAGCGGGCACATGTGCTCTCTATACTCACCTCCGCCTCCCTGCACTTCCGGGTTCAGTGTGAAGTGCAGGGAGACGGATCTTCAGTGATCCTGCCCCCTGGTGTTAAAAAAAAAAGTTAAATTAAAATCCCACCCCCCCTTTACCCATATTAATAAAAAATTAACCCCTTCCCTGCCAATTGATCACTGACTACAGTGATCAATTGGCAGGGATTACATTTTAATATGATCTGATTTTTTTTTTTAACCCCTGAGGGTTAATTCTTTTTTTTTTAACCCTCAGGGGTTAAATTTATTTTATTAATTAATTTAAATATTTTAAAATTATAAATTTAGCTAGCTGGGGAGGGTGGAAGTTAGTGGGGAATTGGGGGATTTAGTGTTAGGCTAACTAGGGGTTAACGTTAAAAAAAGTTTTAAAATAAGCTTTAAAAAGTTAAAAAATTAAGTAAAAAAAAAGTTTTAATAACGTTTAAGTAAAAAATAAAAAAAAAATAAACCCTTTACCCAGTCCAAAGAAAAATTAACCCCTTGCCTGCCAGTCTATCACTGCCTACAGTGATCAAAATACAGATCACAGTATTATACTGTGATCTAATTTTTTTTTAACCCCTGACGATTAACTTTTATTTATTTTTTAACCCTCAGGGGTTAAATTAATTTAATTAACTAATTTAAATATTGTATAATTAAATATTTTGCTAGCTGGGGTGGGTGGGAGTTATGGGAAAATGGGGAATTTACTGTTAGTGCTGCTTACTGCTAGTTAGGGGTTAACGGTAAAAGAAAAAGCTTAGAAAAATGTTAAATCTGTAAAAAAAAGTTTTACGAAAGTTTAGGAAACTTTAAAAAAATGAATAAGCAAAACAAAAGTTTAAAAAATAGTTTTAAAAAGTAAAAAAAGTTTTAAAAAGTAAAAAAATACATTTAATAACGCTCATTACCACTACACCTGGTACAAGCTAGCGGAAAAATGATCCCACGCTAAGGTTCAAAATATGCCTTTTGAAATACCCTGGGATGTCTTCTTTAAGAAATGGTATGGCTTTATGGGGTATTTGGATTATATAGCCTGGTAAAATACTCTAAAATGGGACATGGGCACAGCGTAAAAATGTAAAGTGTGAAAAAAATGGAATGGCTGTGTCCCAAATGTGCCCCTCCGATGTCCACATATACCTGGCAAAGGTACATACGGGGGTATTTTTGTACTCAGCCGACATAGCTGAGCAACATATAAAGTATTATAGAGTGGTGGTACACATAAGGTTTGCAAAATATACTGTGCAAACTCACTTTGTGTGTCAAAAAGGCAGAAAAAACGCTTATTACCACTACACCTGGTACAAGCTAGCGGAAAAATTATCCCACACTAATTTTCAAAATATGCCTTTTGAAATACCCTGGGATGTCTTCTTTAAGAAATGGTATGGCTTTATGGAGTATTTGGATTATATAGCCTGGTAAAATACTCTAAAATGGGACATGGGCACAGCGTAAAAATGTAAAGTTTGAAAAAAAATGGAATGGCTGTGTCCCAAATGTGCCCCTCCGATGTCCACATATACCTGGCAAAGGTACATACGGGGGTATTTTTGTACTCAGCCGACATAGCTGAGCAACATATAAAGTATTATAGAGTGGTGGTACACATAAGGTTTGCAAAATATACTGTGCAAACTCACTTTGTGTGTCAAAAAGGCAGAAAAAACGCTTATTACCACTACACCTGGTACAAGCTAGCGGAAAAATTATCCCACGCTAAGGTTCAAAATATGCCTTTTGAAATACTCTGGGGTGTCTACTTTAAGAAATGGTAGGCCTTTGTGGGGTAGTTTGAATTTAAAACTTACGAAGATGCTTGGAAATTGCACATAGGTCCAGCGTCAAAATTCAAAGTTCTGTAAAAACTGATATGGCTTGGTCTCCAATATGCCACTGTAGCTTCACAAAATAGTGCCAAAGACATTCATTGGGGATGTCTTTTTACTCAGAAGACTTAGCTGAGCATAATTTGAAGGTTTTGAACTTAGTGGCACATATGAAATATACAAAATGCCCAGCAAAAATGCAATCCGTATGTCAAAAAATGCACAAAATTATTTTTTACCACATACTTTGGCATATATTGGTGAATAAATGGGGGCATGCTAAGGCACAATATGCACCTTATGATATACCCTGGAGTGTCTACTTTTACAAGTGGTAGGCCTTTGTGGGTTTTTTTTTGAACAGTCAAACTGTTATAATACCCCAAATGGAAGCATAGGCTCATTAAATCCGTCTCTCAAAATTCTACTGTGAATACTGAAAAGGACAGGTCTCCTGTATGGCACTGTAGCTTCACGAAATAGTGCCATAGACATACAATGGGGGTGTCCTTTTACTCAGAAGACTTAGCTGAGCATAATTTGGGGGGTTTGAACTTAGTGGCACATATGAAATATACAAAATGCCCAGCAAAAATGCAATCCGTATGTAAAAAATGCACACAATTATTTTTTACCACATACTTTGGCATGTAATGGTAAAAAAATGGGGGCATGTTAAGGCACAATATGCACCTTATGAGATACCCTGGAGTGTCTACTTTTACAAATGGTAGGCCTTTGTGGGGGTCTTTGAACAGTCAAACTGTTATAATACCCCAAATGGAAGCATAGGCTCATTAAATCCGTCTCTCAAAATTCTACTGTGAATACTGAAAAGGACAGGTCTCCTGTATGGCACTGTAGCTTCACGAAATAGTGCCATAGACATACAATGGGGGTGTCCTTTTACTCAGAAGACTTAGCTGAGCATAATTTGGGGGGTTTGAACTTAGTGGCACATATGAAATATACAAAATGCCCAGCAAAAATGCAATCCGTATGTAAAAAATGCACACAATTATTTTTTACCACATACTTTGGCATGTAATGGTAAAAAAATGGGGGCATGTTAAGGCACAATATGCACCTTATGAGATACCCTGGAGTGTCTACTTTTACAAATGGTAGGCCTTTGTGGGGGTTTTTGAACAGTCACACTGTTATAATACCCCAAATGGAAGCATAGGCTCATTATATCCGTCTCTCAAAATTCTACTGTGAATACTGAAAAGGACAGGTCTCCTATATGGCACTGTAGCTTCACAAAATAGTGCCAAAGACATACAATGGGGGTACCGTTGTACTCAGCAGAAGTAACTGAACACATAATAAAACTTTGTACAGGAATAGCACACAACAACTTTACAAAATACACATGAGAAGTTCTTTGTTATACGTTTGTGTGCGAAAACCCCCCAAAAACACAATTTTACTCCAATATTTAGCAGAGGTTGGCGGTAAAATGGCTACGTAGAAAGTGTCAAAACAACCTTAGGTAAATAGCCTGTGATGTCTACTTTATATAAATATATACTTTTGTGTGGCAATTTTGTTTTATTTTATGGCTATTGGGCTTACAAGACAAACATACCAAATTCTAAAATCACTCCATATTAAAATTGTATTTTACTCCTTGTGCTTTGTGACCTGTAACTACCAAAAAAAACTTAAAATCCCAGACACATTATATATTCTGTAAATCAGAACAAATAAATGAATTTATTTTTAATTACTTTCCTTAACCTGCACTAATTATGCACACATTATGATTGCAAAAACTGTAAAAAAAAACAATATTTTTCATTTTTTTTGCATTTTTCTGTATTTTTTTTATAATAAGTAAGCATTTATATATTTATATGTTATATCAAATTAAAGCCCTTTCTGTCCTTTAAAAAACAGTATATAATATGTGTCGGTGCAATAAATGAGAGAGATGCAAATTGCAGTTGAACGCAAACAGCAAGAAAATGCAAAAATTGCTTGTGTCATTAAGCGTAAGTCAAGCTTCTGAAGCTCTGTCCTTAAGGGGTTAAGTAACTTGGCCAATCAGGAGTCTCTTGTTCTGGTTTTTGGAGCCTGAACCGTTGGGAGTGCCAACCAATACTGCATCAATTGATTAGCAGTAATCATAGCAGTATTTTCTGGAACCGGTACTTCACTTAACTTAAAACAAACGAAAAAGGGGAGAGTGTCCTATCTTTAAAATATAACTTTTAATAGTTCAGTTAAGATTGTTAAATTAAAAGAGATAGAATATCCGGTTATCAAATATATATAAATAAATATTTAATACCAATGTACTGAGATTAACTGTTTAGTAGATAAGTCCCAGATATTCTTGGTACTTATCTACTAAACAGTTAATCTCAGTACATTGGTATTAAATATTTATTTATATATATTTGATAACCGGATATTCTATCTCTGTTAATTTAACAATCTTAACTGAACTATTAAAAGTTATATTTTAAAGATAGGACACTCTCCCCTTTTTCGTTTGTTTTTCACTTTGTTCTATGGGTTAACCCCTTCATTGAGTGTTCCACTAGCTTCCTTTCTCTCTCTTTCTTCAGTTCTATTCACTTATCTTAATACTTATGAAATTAAAGTTGTTAGCTAAACTACAACACCCAGAATGCTTCACTGTGCTTCCACAAGACACAGACAACTGTGATATTGGACTGTGCAGGTTATAGAGAAAGGAGTAAAAAAGAAATATAGAACATTGGCTTCTTTGACCTATTACAGCTTTAAATAAAGAGATTTATAGAAACGTGAAAGCAGCACGGGGTTTGCTACCAAGTTCCTATGAACAATCCTTCATCCAAAATGTAGATTTCTATACAAGGAAGAAATGTGACATTTTGTGAATCTTTGCTATACAAGTGTGGATCCTATTTATTTTTTCTGGCGTTTTCAATGTTTATGTAAAATGACTTAAAAACATGTGGGTGGATGATATATTTTTTAGAATCAGTTATATACATTTGTAAGAAGACAATGCAGTAGACAAATGCATCTACTTTGTCTGGGTTTTTATCACTAAGCTAGGGGTTGATGAGCATTCTCGAGAAAATTCAAATAATTAAATAGCCTGCTGAAAACCTGTTTTTCCAAAACAAATATTTTGGGTTAAATTCATTCCATGTTTTTCAGAACTAAATGTGATAGGAAGCACTTATGTGGATACAATAGATTGTATTATTTCAGCAAATCTAGATTTGCATTTATCTTGGAAAGAATGAATGTAACCAGGAAGGAGAGGGAGTATTGATTAAACATGTGAATACATTTTTATACTGATAAAGAGTTTAGAAATTGAGTAATTATGTGGAAGGCACAAATTCCCAAGCTTTTTTAATCAGATGTTGTGCTCTGCTTTGGTTGACAGGTATGTAGCTTATCAATGTGTGTCTGCTTTATACCTAAATCGTAAAGTGACATTCTGAGCACCCACACATTTGATTTGGTATTAATATGATGTACATTCTGCACCATGAAATCTTTGTAGATGAAAAAAATATTTTGCTAAATGCAGCATCATATGCCTGTTTCCTTAGCCACGCCCCCTAATTCTGTAAAAATACTTCCTTATTAGTGTACGTACCCATATCAGCCACTGATTGATTCGAACTGATGGAAGCCAAGCAGCCTTCATCAGAAAATGATGAACCCAGTCAGACAAGCAATATACAGACATACAGTGGCCTACTTTTTAATTTAATAAATTAGCTTTATTGTATTTTACAAACGAGCGGAGGAAAGCCACCACATGGGGCAAACATTACACTGCAAGGATAGTTAAAGGGCCACTCCACTGGACAAATATTTGTTTTTTTAATAGCTATTTAGTAGATATGCCCACAATGAAAACATGCATGCATTGCAAAATATGTAAATCTCAATTTTCTGTGTCTGTCCAATCACAGACGTTCTAATGCAGCTCAATGTGACGTCTTTGCAAGGCAGGTAGTCTGGGAAATTGCTGACTCTTGAGTTTAGTTCGACTGAGCTAACCAAACCAGGAAGTAACAAAACTTGTTGTCTGAATAACAGCTGGGGGAGGAGGGGCTATAACAAGAAAAATCTGTACTTTTTGTAAAACGAAATAAAGGAGACACACACTCTTCACACGTAAAGTATTTGAGCAAGCTAATGTGCTTTTGGGATCTGGAGTGTACGTTTAAGTTGGGTAATAAATGATTTCCTGATTAAATACTTTGATATTATTATTATATTGGGATGTCCACACTCGGCCCCACCAGCTGCTCTTCCATAATTTTTTGCCAGGGATTAATATAATCTACTAATGTAACACATTATTTATTGCTCTTGCAAGAAGTGACACTTCCCAGTGATTTCTGTCTCTTGAGTGTATCTCCACTGACCTAAACAAACCAGGAAGTAACAGGACTGGTTTTCTGATTGACAGCCAGAGGGGGTGTAACAAGGTTAATTGATAAAATTGCCAATACCTATTTAAGTTTTTACTTTCTGTAAAATGGAAAAAGAGGACACACTCCTCACACATAAAGCACTTCAGCAATCTAAATTGCTTTAGGTGATTGCAGTGTCCCTTTAGTGGGGGGGGGGGTCCCTTTATAAGTACGATGCAAAATACAAATTCAACATTGTTATATGTAACATACACACGTTTATCTGCAAGTTCCAGATCCCCCAGATAGTCAGTTGACCTAAAGTTCATTGGAAAAACATAAATATGAACTGAACGCACCCTGAATATCACAGTTTAACAGTATTCGTATCTCTACACGGGTGTGGCAACAAGTCAAAATTTGCAAAGTCACCGAGATGTATAATCTCGAGCTAGCAGTAACCTTCCCAAAATTTCCAAACATCAGCTGTTTGAAGTGGACCATTCATGGCCGAGTAGCTCGGGGGACTATGAATGGAAAATGTAATCCACAAAGGACAGCATTTTTACAAAATGAACATTTGAACCAGATAGCATGGTGTGTGTACAATAGCCAAAATGAATGAGAAAGCGGTAATTCTCATGTTCACTGATTGGTGTTTGGTGTACAGCTTGACTTTGATCACAATATATTGAAATTAATTTGAATTCTGTTCAGATGAGCATTAAAGTGACACTGCAGACCCCATAAACACTTAAAAAAAAGGCATTAAAAGTGCCAATCAGTGTGCTGCAATATATAAACATTATATAATATTATGTATATATTATATTGGGCACTGATAGGAGAATGTCCCGTTATTTGGTTCACAGATCAAGTGAGGAAAAGAAGCCAATAGATGGAAAAATAGAAGTAGTAAAAAAATAGAAATATTTTACATTTAGTGGCTTTCCCTAGCCTTCAATCATCTTTTTTCTCCCATCAATTGTGTCATTTTGTTGGTACCACGAGTAGAATTCAGAATCATGAACCAACCTGAATATGTTTGGCATTGACTATTTCAGGTGGTCCGGAATTCATTTTAATCAGGAATTCAACTGAGCACCTGTTTGGACCAAATTTGTCCAAATTGCAGTTTAGCCTGAAACAAGTCTCCAACTTTAACCCCTTAAGGACACATGACATGTGTGACATGTCAGGATTCCCTTTAATTCCAGAAGTTTGGTCCTTAAGGGGTTAAAGGGACACTGCAGGCACCCAGACCACTTCTGCCCTTTGGAGTGGTCTGGGTGCCAACTCCCACTACCCTTAACCCTGCAACTGTAATTATTGCAGTTTTTTATAAACTGCAGTAATTATATTGCAGGGTTAACTCCACCTCTGGTGGCTGTCTAGACAGCCACTAGAGGGCACTTCCGCGTTTATAACAACGCTGTGTGAGGACCTCCAGCGTCGCACAATTCCCCATAGGAAAGCATTGAAAATCTTTTTCAATGCTTTCCTATTTGGAGACCTAATGCGCGTGCGCGGCATTGCCGCGCATGCGCATTAGGTTTCCTCAGCCGGCGGGCGGGATCAGTCTCGCCCACCGGCTGATGTGATTACAGGGAGGAGCGACGCCGACCCGAAACCACCGCCGAGGGACATCGGCGGGGTCTCAGGTAAGTGACCTGAAGGGTCATTAAGGATCCCAACACTCATTTAACCCTATATGTGATGCGGCAAAAGATGTCAAAGTTCTAAAAAAAAAAACCAATCTGTGCAAATACACAGCAGTATCCTGTTATATTAGCTTTTCACCTATTGAAATTATAAAATTACTAATTTTACATCTACAATGATATTTTGAACCCTAAATGATAATTCTAAGACAACCTTAAATTGGCACTCCACTGCCAAATACAAAATAAATAAAAATAACCATTTAGTAGATATCCCCCCAAATGAAAACTTGTGTGCATATGATGACACATTTTTTATTGGGGGTAAAACTAAAAACAGCTTTCAAATCTGCAGTTCTATTGTCTGCGTTCTTTGCAAGCCCTCCCCTTCTAATTCCGTCCTGACTTTCTTTGGCTGCCCAATCACAGAATTCCCAATGTAGCTCGATGAGAAGTCTTGGCAAGGCACGTGCTCTGAGCAATTTGCTGCCTCTTGGTTTTAACTCCACTGAGCTAACCAACCCAGGAAGTAACAGAACTGGTTATTTGACAGTCAAGGAGGTGTAAAAGAAGAGACACGCTTTATACATAAAGCTTTTCAGCAAGCTAAAGTGCTCTAGGGGTCTGGAGTGTCCCTTTAATTTAAAAAATCTATAAATCCTTAACCATGTATGATTGCACAAGGCACAAACAAATAAATGAAAATTAAAAAAAATAAACTATTCATTTACATTTAATCTTTTACGTTTTGTGGATCTGTAAATAAAATTGCTATTTTCTCCAGTGCCAGCTATGATCCCATATTTAAATACATTTTACTCATATTTTTTTTCTAAAAATCTCAGTAGTTAAAGGGGCTAATCATGCCACTCAAAACTACAGATAAAGCTGTGATCAATATGCAGAAAAGCAACAACTTGATAGAAACGCCCAGTTATAGGAGACAGAGAGAGATCTGTTTTAAGTTTTACGTTTTAATAAGTCGTGATATTATTGACAGTCTACATTCTCAAGTTATCACTGCCCTATGTTCTGTAAAAACGTGCATTTCTATCTATAGGAGCCAAGTGCACACATTTAACTGGGATTAACCTCATCACAGACGGATAGTTTAAACAAGCGTATAAATGTTTGCCTCGCTATTTAAAGCACAATAGATGGTTCCATTTTAACGCCACTTATAAACAGAAGATTCCTGGTAGAATAACATTTTTGTCGCTTATTACTTTTAAAACTAATATTTACTTTTGGGTAGCTTAAAGAAACATATACATAAACTTGCTTTATAAGTGCCATGAATTCTGACTCTGCATTAGTTTAAAAAAAAAAAAAAAAAAAAAAAATCCCTATTTGCTTTGGAGAGAATACCTGTAACCAAGCCATTTACGTCCCTTTAACCTCATTTATTTTTGATCGTTGGTGAAATGCAGTTAATATTTTAAATAATGTTACATTTATTAATATATTTAAGGTTTGACATTAAAGGTAACAATAGATCACACATTATAGATAAAGCAATGTTTCCCAGCATTGTGTATCTCAGTTCTGCTATCTCTGTCCCACCCCTACTCTTCATTCTTGTCATTACTGTATACCTGAGTATCTCCTACCCTGCAATACCAGAATAATACATGTCCCATTGTACAGCGCTACGGAATCTGATGGCGCTATATAAATAATAAAATAACAATAATAATAATGTTGTTAGAAATTGCTACAAAGTTTTTTAGGAGTTGATAAACTATTTCACAAGTCCAAGAAACCCTTCTTCTGCACAGACTGCTTCGATTTCTGCACCCGCTTTACATATTCTTTAACCCTTGCACTGCTGGGTTAATCATGCTCAACACATCAGCTTTAAAAGACCAGAATGGCTTCTGATTGGCAAAGACACGTCCTGGAGAGGACCGGACTCAGGGCTTATGATGGACTGTTTGGGGATTTGTGCCTCATTAAGGGGCAAACTCTACTCTAATTCTAAAACGAATCTTACCCAGCCTTCGCACTATCCCTAAACATAACTCAAACCTTTACCCTAACACTATCCCTAGCCCTAATTCTACCCTACCTCTAACCCTAGCTCCAGCATGCTTAATAACTCTAAAACACCGATATGTGATAGCAGATACATCAGCCTAAGCATAAGATATCTTGAGAAATCTCCAATGGATTATTTTCCTACAATGTACTGTTACATATCCTCTATATATAATACATAATACATGTCTCTACTTTAATGTATATTTTTGACCATATACGGTCTCAATGATGCATAAGCAAAGTGTAGTAAATTATGTTTATGTGTTCCTTTATGTTTTGGCAAGATTAAAATATTTTCTTATCTGTTTTCTGCTGGCTGTGCCTCCCAAAGGAGCTTTAATTTATGTGTAATACTCTGGCAGAGAGCAGAGGTTAAAGGAACCTCCTATAACTGATCATCAGAAGCAAAACCACAATTACCCGATCATTCACTCAGTTGTCTGCTCTATAGCTCTATAAACAGCGATTATCTTCCCCCAGACTTTCACTGCTGGGAAAACGTAGCAAGCTGCATTGAATTAACTTTTCATATTACACAGAATACATCGCTTTACTTTCATTATTGCATTTAGAAAGAACAGTGTGCAATAAATACACAATGTCACCTATATGTTTTAAAGGGAAAATGGGATCTTTATCATCGTTATGCAATTCCATATTGTTAGATATAATGTATATAGAATAATTCTTCTGGGAAAGTAGAAGGTTCGAAGTTAACAGGGCAATGATTTCTGACACGAAACACAATCCTAAACCACATGTCACAAAAGTCTTAGAATGATGCAAAAAACACAAACATTAATACTTTATTTAGCCACAATGTGCCAATTGGTTGCATCTTTAAGAAGTTTAGAATTCCCATAACGTGCCAGCAAATATTAGAGAATTAATAAAGGCACCCAGACTGCTTAATCTAAACAAAGTGGTCTGGGCATAGTGTCCCTTTAATTTTAACCCTGCAATGTAAGACATCAAAGTTTTGTCAAAACTGCAATGTTTCCATTGCAGGGTCAAGACAACTCTGGTGGTTGTCTTCCTGACGGCCACTAGAGGTGCTCCACCTGCAAGAACTGAGGGAGACTCAATCCTAGAGAGCATGTGATTGGCTCAGCATTGCGATTTGTCACACATGTGCACTAGCTCCCAATGTTTCCCTATGGGGAAGCATTGCATTGGCTGGCTTAGGTCATCAATCCTGATGATCTCAGCCAGGGAGAAGGTGCAGCGAGGGAAGAAAAAGGGACACTCATGGTGGGACACTTCTAAATAGGAAGGGGAACACTAAAGCATTAGGATTACATATTTTGTGTTTTGTTTGTTTGTTTGTTTGAGATGGATTGTGTGTAGTTTAAAGAAAGTCCGTCTCACATCCATTTATGTCAAAAACCCAAGCAAGCAAATCTAAGATGCTATTTAAATATCGTTGCACTTTGACGAGCAATATCGTTTCCCCAATCTGTACAAAGTACCATAGTGATTTCACACCGAGGAATCATGTTATCAGATATAAATTGAAATGTCATCTGAAATGTGTGGAAAATCAATAATTTGAATTTTTTTCATGCTGTTAGATGATTTGGCTTGCTCACAATAACGGAACATCTATAAAATGTTGATTTTAGAATTCTGAATTTAGCTCAGTCCAAAAGATCTTGATTATACTGGTAAAATTCCTATAATAGACGGTATTTCTGAGCAACCACAGCAGCCTCCTATATTCCCTACAGCCTCTACACGTGTTACAGCCCCTAAACCCCTGCATCCACTACACCCCCATATCCATGAAAGCTCCTATGCCCACTACTACCCTTTTCCTGTGCACCCACTACTGCCTTTATTGCTGTCAGCTCACACTACAGCCCCTATCCCCCTGCAACTACCACAACCCCTATCACTCCTCTGAACACACTATAGCTTCTATTATCACTGTTGCTTCTATTGCCCCTTGTCCCCAGTATAGCTTCTGTTACCCCTGCCCCTACTATAGTCCCTACTTCCACTTACCCCTACTATAGCCTCTATACTTAATACAGCCTTTGCCTCCACTACAGCCCCTATAACCACTACAGCTCCTATGCCCCCAGCACCCACTTCAACCTTTATTCCCCTGCCCCCATGGCAGCACCCAATACAGCATCCCCACCACACCCACAGTTTTTAATCTACTTAAAGGGAAACTATAGTGCCTATATTGCCCCCTCCTTTGCAGGGTTAAGGGACCTGGGACACTGTACCTAGACCACTTCAATGAGCGGAAGTGGTCTGGGTGCCTATAGTGTCCCTTCATAGATCCTCTGAATCCTAATATCCTAACACGACATACAAAGGCATACATATATTCACTTACATTGAACAAACACTTTACATGCAAATACAATAAAATATACTCTGAATCCTAATATTCTAACACGTCACACAAAGACATACATATATTCACTTATACTGAATACACACAGAAACATACATTCAATTTACATGCAAATACATGGTGCATCTACACCAGTGTATATATATGTCTGCAGGGAACCCAGGTCCTAAATTTGCCCGGGGGCCCAGGACTCTCTCAGCCCACCCCTGCTCTTTACCTTCTTATGTTTTGACGTATGGGTTGTTTTCCTCACTTACCACAAAAAAAACCCTCAGTCCGCCACTTGTTGTTTGCAATGTATTGCTATGATATTTTGCATTTTTCTTACGCATATTCTGAATGTATATTATTTACCTGTGGATTAAAACAAAAATAAATAATTAAAATAAAATTCACTAAATAAATGACAGTTCCCTGTCACAGACCTACATCACTGCTGTTCTGTGTTAGATCACTCCCTTGTAAAAAAAAATAAATAAAAAAAAAAATGTGTTAAAATTGCATGTTGCGGAGAAAGGTCAGGGAAACAAGAGACTGTGAAATGAGACAATTTGGGATTCTTTTTTTATTATATTCCGTTTACATTTTTTATTATATTTATCCTGTGCACTACAGAACCGATCCTCATATATATATAGCATTCCCAGGTCTTATTGCAAACTCCTTATTATCTCCACAATAGTCCCTGCCCCAGGAAAACATTGCCGATTTAAAAGGTCAATATTAACATGCATGTGTGCTTCTTCTTAAATAAATAGAAGTATAATGCTAAATGCTTTTGGCACCAGCATGTTGTCTTTTATAGCTAACTGCGTTGAATATAAACTGGTTTCTTTTTCAGTATATTTTCTAAATACCAACCGTGGAATTACATTATAGAATGATGGTGCTTTAGGTCATTAAGTCTGTGCTACAGTACCTAAAATGAGATGCAGCATAAGAACATGTTTGTTTAAAGGGATAGTCTAAGAAAAGAAATCAAAAAATCTTAATGAAGTGGGATTGGGCATAGATGATGATACTGATTGGAGGACAAGCCTTCAAGTGCAAACACCAATAATGGACGGATAATAATGGGCAGATCCGCTGAAGGGGCAGTCAGCCTGGCATCAAGCAGACCAAGCTAACAGACAGCCTCACAGCTGCTTGGATTCCAATATTGTTGAATGGGTAAGGCAGTGGCTGAGTGACAGGCAACAGAGGGTTGTAGTCAATGGAGTATATTCGAAGAATGGTCTAGTTACCAGTGCGGTACCTCAGGGATCTGTACTTGGACCCATTCTCTTTAATATTTTTATTAGTGATATTGCAGAAGGTCTTGATGGTAAGGTGTGTCTTTTTGCTGATACGAAGATATGCAACAGGTTTGATGTTCAAGGAGGGATAAGCCAAATGGCAAATGATTTAGGAAAACTATAAAAAATGGTCAGATCTGTGGCAGCTGACATTTAATGTGGATAATGCATCTTGGACGTAAAAACCCAAGGGCAGAGTACAGAATATTTGATACAGTACTAACCTCAACATCTGAGGAAAGGGATTTAGGGGTGATTATTTCTGATGACTTAAAGGTAGGCAGACAGTGTAATAGAGCAGCAGGAAATGCTAGCAGAATGCTTGGTTGTATAGGGAGAGGTATTAGCAGTAGAAAGAGGGAAGTGCTCATGCCATTGTACAGAACACTGGTGAGACCTCACTTGGAATATTGTACGCAGTACTGGAGACCGTATCTTCAGAAGGATATTGATACCTTAGAGAGAGTTCAGAGAAGGGCTACTAAACTGGTTCATGGATTGCAGGATAAAACTTACAAGGAAAGGTTAAAAAATCTTAACATGTTGTCACGGGTGGCGGTCCGAAGACCGGGACCCCTGTGTGCCTGATGTAAATGATAGGAGTCACAGCGTGGAAATGGACTGGTGCAGGGTAACCACACGCCCCCTGGTGTTGAGCACCAGGGTTTGTGCTGCCACATACTAGAGCCCTGATGCAGCTTAAGTGGAAGCCAGGAGCTAGATCAGGGGTAGGCAACCTTTGGCACTCCAGATTTTGTGGACTACATCCCCCATAATGCTTTTACGCCAATAATGCTGGCAAAGCATCAAGGGAGGTGTAGTCCAAAACATCTGCAGTGCCGAAGGTTGCCTATGCCTGAGCTAGATGATATTACTAGAAACAAGGCAAGACTAGAAACAAGGCAAGACTAGAACAGGCACCAAACAAGATAAGAAGATAAGACTAGAAGAACCCAGAACCGGAGCAGGACAGAAAGCAGAACCCAGAACATGTACACAATACATGAGGGAAACATTAACAGGGCAGGACAGGACAGGACTGTACGTGAACTGGGAATACAAGACAAAATAAAACAAGACAAAAGATACAAGGCAAGACAAGAGGAGACATAACTAAGTACTATATATGCAAAACATGAGAGATTTATACATACATAAATGGCCAAGATGTATGCAGCCAACCACTGCACTAAAGTACTCCAATCACGGTGGGTCCTAACTGCCTAGATATGCATGACTAAATAAACAACAATAAAACACGCACAGTACTTACCTGCAAAGAAAGGAGCAGATGAAATGAGACCACTGCAAGCAGGAACAGACAGAAACAAAAAGGGATTAATGGCAAAGGAATCGGTGTGGCAACAAAAAAACTAAATTTAAAGGAATCCAGGAGACTGGGAATTCCAGGAAGGGAATAAAGGAATGAACCCAGAAAACCCAGCATAAAGAAAACCAGACATAGAATAGAAAACCAGAAAAAACAAGAACAACTAAACAAGAATTGTGAAAAGAGTACTGGATACCAGAAGCCAAGGCCAGACATCTGAACAGAATGGAACAGGACGTGCCACATGTATAGCTTGGAGGAAAGACGAGACAGGGGGGATATGATAGAAACATTTAAATACATAAAGGGAATCAACACAGTAAAGGAGGAGACTATATTTAAAAGAAGAAAAACTACCGAAACAAGAGGACATAATCTTAAATTAGAGGGGGGCACTATAGGGGTAGATAGGGAATAGGGTTACTATAGGGGAGCAGGGGCACTATAGGGGAAGAGGAGGGCACTATAGGGGAAGAGGGGGCACTATAAGGGTAGATGGGGAACAGGGGTACTATAGGGGTAGAGGGGCACTATAGGGGATGAGGGGGGCACTATAGGGGTAGCTGGGGAACAGGGATACTATAGTGGAGCAGGGGCAATATAGGGAAAGAGGGGGGCACTATAGGGGTAGATAGGGAACAGGGTTACTCTAGGGGGAGCAGGGGCACTATGGGGAAGAGGGGAGCACTATAGGGGAAGAGGGGGGCAATATAGGGGTAGATGGGGAACAGGGATACTATAGGGGACCAGGGGCAATATAGGGAAAGAGGGGGGTACTATAGGGGTAGATAGGGAACAGGGTTACTATAGGGGGAGCAGGGGCACTATAGGGGAAGAGGGGGGCACTATAGGGATAGATGGGGTGCAGGGTTACTATAGGGGAGCAGGGGTTCTATAGGGGTAGAGGGGGCACTGTAGGGGAAGAGGGGGGCACTATAGGGATAGATGGGGAACAGGGGTACTATAGGGGTAGAGGGGCACTATAGGGGATGAGGGGGGCACTATAGGGGTAGCTGGGGAACAGGGATACTATAGTGGAGCAGGGGCAATATAGGGAAAGAGGGGGCACTATAGGGATAGATGGGGAACAGGGGTACTATAAGGGGAGCAGGGGCACTATAGGGGCAGCAGGGGCACTATGGTCTCACTTACCAGGCAGCAGATTCTGACCTTGGTTAGCTCCGCCCTCGCCGGCCGCTTGGCTCCGCCCCCGCCTGCTGCTTGGCCCCGCCTCCTACAGTCTCTCTCTGCTAAACCCTGGTAGAGTGTGCGAGCTGTGTCGGACATAGGCCGCCCCCCTGCTGCCATGGCGCCCTATGCGGCCGCACAGCTCGCACACCCCTGAGGCTGGCCCTGTCTGCCGTCACATTCTATGTTTCTATCTCTCAAACACAAAGGCTCCTGGGAAACTCCTGTATTCTTGCTGTGTAGACCCCATGCTAGGGGCGAGTGCATAAAAGCTGCGTGTGGCAGAATAAAGTTCAGTTGTACTCCCAGAACTGTGTGTCGTCCAGTTACTGTGGAGGAAGTGGGCTATTCACTTGGCAGTTTCTTGTTCCTGAGTTCCAGTATTGATGATCCAGTGGAGGAAAGTCCAGATCAGGACTAGGGCTCTGCTACACTCGTCAACCACAAGCATGTCTGCATCAGACACAGACAACCCGCTTCCTAAATCTTTGTTTATGACGTCAAGCCAATAGATATACATATAAATACATTTCTTCATTCACCGCATCTCATGGCTTGCTCTTGCTAAATGGGGTGGTCACCTTTAATTCTTTTTTGGTCAGAAGACAGACTAAAGACTGTGTAGTCAAGAGCTAGTGCGTGTGCACAAATTCTAAAAAGTTGGGCTAGCACCTGGATTCTCAAAATGCATTCTGGGAATGTTTCAGTCCCTCGTATTGTGCATGGTCTTAGCAGATAAGGTGTGCTTCAGATGTAGGTATGCCAAAATGCTAATTATAACTAAATAACTAATTATTAAGACAAAAAAAGGAAATGCACAAATATTGTATTGGTGCAATGCCAAAAAAGAACACCGTAATATTGGGATTAAGGAATTACTCCAACTCTTTTTTTCTATTTAAAATACCCTATTGAGCACAGAGTCAATGGCATAGAACTTCAGGAACACTCCTTAGTGGGCACACATTCCAGGATGACCTACCCACTTTTGGTAAGGCTTGCTCATTGTTGTCTCCCCGTGTGATCCCTCCGCTGTTGTCCCAGATCCATACCTCCCATTTGTTATACTTGGTATGTTCGCAGTTATTATTTAAATTAAAACTCCAATTTCCATATAACATAGTGTACAACAGAGATTTAATTTTGTCATCACATCATATGGAGGAAAATGCAAATAGAAGTGTGTGTTTATTGTAATGCAAACATCAGTCTTTATAATGTAACCACATTTTACAAGAACATATGTAAATATAATCCACATAGTGGATAGCTTATGGTGAAAATGTTTCCTATGGTGAAAATGTTCAGTGTTTTTATCATCAGGCTGTAAGTTAAAATTATTTTAGAATTTACACCTCTCTATTTAAAGGGACACTATAGGCACCCAGACCACTTCAGCTCATTGCAGTGGTCTGGATACAGTGTCCCCATTGCAGTTTTAGATAGATTTAGAACATTGCAGTCGGCCTCCAGTGGCTGTCTACCAGACCACCACTAAAAGCACTTTTGGTCTGCTAACTGACACTGTCCTCACTCTGTTCCCCGTTGCAAAGCATTTCACTCTTTATTCACAGCAGCAGGGGGCTCGAGGGAGGAGGGATGCACAGGGAGCTATAGTGCCAGGAATACAGCTTTAAAGATCATCCCCCACTGTCTATAAATAAAATAACCATGCTCTCCCCTTTTCCATGATCAAAAGTTACCCTTTACCATCTCTAAATCTGGTTTGCAAAGTCATTATGCCAGTCTGAAATAGGATTCTTAAAGAGCAGATTGTAATAAAAATATAAGCTATCAAAGGAAAATAAGATGTTAAATATTTATATCAAGTATAGAATAAGCATCGCACAAGGAACTTCTGATTCTATAACAACATGGCTATGGTATTCTAGGAGTGAGCCCTGCAAAATAAGTGTTAATCGTTCTTTTACTAAGCCCAGATATTTCGGGAATGGGAAAAGCAATACGACTAGCTGTGTCCAGTCCGATCACCTGCCACGTGCACATATCCTGGAACGAAGGAAAATGCATATGGTTAAATAAACACTACGGCTGTTATAACAAGCTGTGTCTCAGCGGTGGGTGACGATAGATAGATTGACATCCCGAATATTCAACATAAATTGTGTTTTATGTTCCTTCTGTTAAATCTGACATTATCTTTAATAACCCGACATAGAAAAATTAACACCTGGGGAAGATAAGTTTGAGAAACGGCTTCAGTAAGAAAAGAGAAAAGTTAATGAAGTGTTTGCATTCTGCGAAGGATCACTTGGAATATGTCTCACATACCTTCAGGAATTTCCTGCAGCCTCCTTGGGATTAAATAAATGGTGACATTCACGCAGACAGATCCTGACAGCAGATTTAATTATTTGTGACACTTGGTGTGGGCATTATCCACATGTACCATAGATTGTGGAGCAATGAGCAGATATTTTTTCTAGCAGCCTGACATTGCAGTCAATTGGATATTTCCCTCTTTTACATTAGATGCTTGAGAAAAGCATGGCCATCACTTCATTTTGTCACTCTTTCCCTGATAGATGTTGGCCTTGACTAATATGAGAGTGAGGATTTCAGCTGGAGGAACTGCAGTAAATTGTGTTCTGGTCTCCTGCAATAAGAAGCATAACTGATGCACATGATACCCTTAGGCAGAACCAACAAGTGTGCATGCATAGTGTAGAGCTGAACAAGTGTGCATGCGTAGGGTAGAGCTGATCAAATGTGCATGCGTAGCTTAGCGATGAAAAAATGTGCATGCATAGTGTAGTGCTGAACAAGTGTGCATGTATAGGTTAGAGCTGAACAAGTGTGCATGCACAGGGTAGAGCTGAACAAGTGTGCATGTGTACTGTAGTGCTGAACAAGTGTGCATGCGTAGTGTAATGCTGAACAAGTGTGCATGCGAAGTGCAGTGTCAAACAAGTGTGCATGTGAAGTGTAGTGTCAAACAAGTGTGCATGCAAAGTGCACTGTTGTAGCACTTAGATGGAGGAATAACAGACTAGGTTTTCAGTAAATCTGTTCTTGTACCTATAGCATCGACCATCCGCTTTGATTTGGGGCATCCTGTGTGCTGCCATGCGAGGAGAATAGTTTATTCAGTTATAAATATTGATACTGTATGTACCACATGTCCATCTACTCCCGTTCAAGTAGCTCTACCTTTACGGCGCACCCTGGGTTCCATTCGAATGATTAATTGGTATTTCACGTGTTATAACAGGACTGTTTTTGGCATGGTGGGGAAAATTTGGCGTGATAAATTTTATTTTTTTATTTTATACTTTTTTAATTGTAGTTATTATATATATGTTTCTAATAAATTTGTTCCGTTTCATGACTTGATGATCTTGTAGTTCCTGTTTCTCATATTTTGCAACAATTAGGTATTTAATCAGGTGAGAACTGATTACTTTTAAGTAACTTTGGACATGTTTTTGTTACAAATAATATACGTATTTGTAGCCAAGACCCTCCAAAGTCTGTGTTTTTTCGATTGTGTTTGTTCGTCAATCAGCTGTATGTAATTGCTAAAACAATAAACTCAGTATACTATACTAGTAAGCTCCAATGTTTCATCTAGTTATCCAACTTTAGTGCCTGGTGACTGTAGCTGGTGTGCACCTGTTTGTGCTTCAGAATTGTCACTGACCCTTCTTGTCTGCCCCCTTCCTGACCACCCAGCATCCATTATTTGGGTATAATTCTTAAAGGTAATTCTCGAGTCATGAAACAGAAGATAACAGCAAGCACTGTGAAAGCAAACAGCCTTGCCAGGATGTACCGGGTAGGAGGACACATTTCATGTATTTGATCTTGGAAAAACACAACATAAATAATATAACAATCAATGATATGATGTAAACAAAATCAATATTTGTTCACGTGATCATGGTTATGGTTTTGGCATAGTGGCAATTTATTGCATACGCATTGTATAATTTCTAAATTAATTCTGCATGTGACAGAATATTTAGAATAATATTATACAGACAGACTATTATATAAATATGTTAGATTATTAAAGATGATACACCCTTGACATTGCTAATGAAGTAACAAACAACACCAGAATACTTTACTGAAAAGAAAAGATGTATCACACACAGTCTAACACCGGAGGACCATGCACGACTCTATAGCGTGTTACGTTTGATGAGAATAGGTCACTTATGTAAACACCACGTAAAAAAATGCTAAATGTTAAATCTATAGTTTTTCCACTATAAGCTACCATGGAGATTCAGTGCCGTGTTTGAGCCTTCGCTGAGCTAATATTTGGAGAGTTTGACAAGGGGCCAGAATGCAGAATTTTAAAGAGTCAGTAATCCCATGAAAGGAATAGCTTTCACACGAAGTAATACATGAACACACACACATTCAGTTAGTTGTATTTTAATGCTAAAAAGCGTGGAAAAACACAAGGAAAAAAAAATCAAAGCAATGCCCTGATTGACTTCTATTTTAGTTTTCCTCAAGCCATAAACCAGATGCAATTAAAATCAAAGCCAGCGACCAGAAAATGCACAGATACATTGAGATCAGATCCCTAAAAGAAATACATATTTTTATACATACGATACATATATATATGTAATGCCTAACAGTATATTTTAATATAAATATATGTCTGTGTGTGTGTGTGTGTGTGTGTGTGTGTGTGAGTGTCATTGTATGATTGTCAGTTTGACTCTGTGTATGAGTGTCGTTGTATGATTGTCAGTTAGACTCTGTGTCTGAGTGTCATTGTATGATTGTCAGTTTGACTCTGTGTCTGAGTGTCATTGTATGATTGTCAGTTTGACTCTGTGTATGAGTGTCATTGTATGATTGTCAGTTTGACTCTGTGTATGAGTGTCATTGTATAATTGTCAGTTTGACTCTGTGTATGAGTGTCATTGTATGATTGTCAGTTTGACTCTGTGTATTAGTGTCATTGTATGATTGTCAGTTTGACTCTGTGTATTAATGTCATTGCATGATTGTGAGTTTGACTCTGTGTATGAGTGTCATTGTATGCAGGGCCGGCACGTCCATAAGGTGGCACAGGCATCCGCCTTATGGTGAACTGACTGTGGGGGCGCAAAATAACAGTGACTGGCAGGAGGGAAGTGCTCCCTCCTACCAGGCCACCTTCTGGATCCCCAGTGGGGCACGCGGCTGAATTGGAATCCAAGGCAGTGAGGGAGCTCTGATCCCCCTGCTCTGCTCCATCGCATGCCTTTTGCTGATGCTGCGGGAGCTGGAATATGACGTCATATTCCAACTCCCGGTATCAGTAGACAGCAGAGCAGGGGGATCAGAGCTCCCTCGCTGCCTAGGATTCCAATTCAGCCGCACGCCTCCCAGCAGCACCACTGGACCTCCAATGACCCACGCCAGCTCTCTAGGTAGGGAGGCTGGGTGGAATTTTTTATTATAATTAGATTAATAATTAGAGGGTGTCTGTGAGTGAGTGTGTGTGTCTGTGAGTGAGTGAGTGTGTGTGTATGTGTGTGAGTACGTGTGTCTGTGAGTGAGTGTGTGAGTGTGTGTGTCTGTGTGTGAGTGTGTGTGTCTGTGAGTGAGTGTCTGTGAGTGAGTGAGTTAGTGTATGTGTGTGTGTGTGTGTGTGTGTGTGTGTGTGTGTGTGTGAGTGTGTGTGTCTGTGCGTGTGTGTGTCTGTGAGTGAGTGTGAGTGCATGTGTGTGTGTGTCTGTCAGTGTGTGCTTGTGAGTGTCTGTAAAATCAGTGAGTTTGTTTGTTATTAAGTGTGCATGGGAGAGAAGGAGTCACACAAAGGGGCTGGGTGGGGTAAGACACACAAAATGTGGGAGAATGTAAGAGTCATACAAAGAGGAGAGATAGGAGACACACAAGGGGAAAAATAGGAGAAAAAATACACTAAAGGGGTAAGATATTTAAAAGACGGGATAAGGGAGGTTGAGAGGCACACAGGTGAAGATGTTATTTGGGGGGAGGGGGCAGAGAAATGCATTTTTGCCTATTTACCCCAAATTCTTTGCACTTGCCCTGATTGTATGATTGTCAGTTTGACTCTGTGTATGAGTGTCATTGTATGATTGTCAGTTAGACTCTGTGTATGAGTGTCATTGTATGATTATCAGTTAGACTCTGTGTATGAGTGTCATTGTATGATTGTCAGTTAGACTCTGTATATGAGTGTCATTGTATGATTATCAGTTAGACTCTGTGTATGAGTGTCATTGCATGCTTGTCAGTTAGACTCTGTGTATGAGTGTCATTGTATGATTGTCAGTTTGACTCTGTGTATGAGTGTCATTGCATGATTGTCAGTTTGACTCTGTGTATGAGTGTCATTGCATGGTTGTCAGTTTGACTCTGTGTATGAGTGTCATTGTATGATTATCAGTTAGACTCTGTGTATGAGTGTCATTGCATGATTGTCAGTTAGACTCTGTGTATGAGTGTCATTGCATGCTTGTCAGTTAGACTCCTTGTATGAGTGTCATTGTATGATTGTCAGTTTGACTCTGTGTATGAGTGTCATTGTATGATTGTCAGTTTGACTCTGTGTATGAGTGTCATTGTATGATTGACAGTTTGACTCTGTATATGAGTGTCATTGTATGATTGTCAGTTTGAATCTGTGTATGAGTGTCATTGTGTGATTGACAGTTTGACTCTGTATATGAGTGTCATTGTATGATTGTCAGTTTGACTCTGTGTATGAGTGTCATTGTATGATTGTCAGTTTGACTCTGTGTATGAGTGTCAGTGTTTTTCTATGTGTGTTTATTAATTGCCTGCCTATCATTATGAGTTAATTTGTGTTTGTGTATTAGAGTTTATAGTTTTAGACTGTAAGCTCGTTTAGGCAGGGTCCTCTTCAACCTTTTGATCTTGTAAGTTTCTGTAATTGTATAATTGATAGGATATTTTGGGATCTTGCTAGTGTGCCTACAAAAGAGGACAAAACATTGCTAAATACTATAAAACTTCTAATGATAAATATGCACTCACATATTCCAGAAATGTAAGTGCATTATGGGTGCCTCCCCTCGATGGAAATGGGGGGTAATATCCTTTTAATTATCCCTCCTCAAGTGATAGCCAATAGGGTATCCAGGTCAGCAAGAAAATCCACAGACTGCAACCACAGGAATACTTCAAAGGCGATTTATTCACTTATAAAATTCATAAAAACAATATAAGAAAGAGATGCTAGTCCTACGCGTTTCGTCCTTATACAAAAAGGACTTCCTCAGTGACCTCTTCCAATAAAAATCAGTTAACAGGTACAGAAAATAAACAGCATCCTAAAACGCTAACAATCAAATGATCTTATATAGGGCTAATCCCTTCAAGTCATTGGTGGAATAGTGGGTGTCTTCTCATCTTGCAGATCCAATTCGTCAAAAATTTCTTCTTCCCAGGTGTAACCGGTTTGCCCGAATGAAATGGCGGGTCCGTTCTAAAAATCAGCCACTTCCGCGTACGTCACACGTTGCGCGTGCGTCACATGTTTAATTATTCATCACATGATCGTCATGCGTTCCACGCTCGAGGAAAAAACATGGCCATGCGTTCCACAACATAATAACAGCCTAAAGCGTCACTTTTCTTATACCTGGTGGTTGTACACAAATAACTGAAAGCAGAAGACTGTTAGAGATCATATTGTAATCATATAAAAAAACATAATAATAGTGATATGTCCTCTAAGAATAACTAACTGAAACATTATTGAAATGAATGAAAAACAACTTCCTATCTAAGTTGATCATTCATAATATCTATTGTAATTTTGCAATAGATAATGTTTAATTATTAATAAATTCATATATTAACAATGATATTTTAATACATTAACATAACAAACTAAACCATTAAAGTGACATAAATAACTATATCTCAATTGCAAGTCCATATTGTGTGAAGTGACATGAATATTTATTTTTATATTCAATTACATATCCATATTGTGTAAAGTGGCATAAGTGATTATACACTCAATATTTATTCAGTCTGGAATAAAATGATATAAATATTATACACTCTAACTGAATTTTTTATTATTATATATAATTGTGTTATGTGTTCATTTTAAAACATTGATATCTTATCACCCAATTAATTTAAAAAACAAACAATATCCATATCCACATTCAACCCCCTTGGGGTAAGAGTGCGTAATCTGTGAATCCAGTATGATTCTCTTTGTGCCAATCGTTTTTCTTTGTTACCCCCTCTCCAATGGGGTTGGATTTGTTCTATCCCTATGCAACGCAATCCCTTCAAACAAAAAAATGGACAATATTACAATGAAAGGGGACTGAGTGGGTGTCCAGTTTTTTCTTTATATTATTAATATGTTCCAGGATAATTAAACATGTGACGCACGCGCAACGTGTGACGTACGCGGAAGTGGCTGATTTTTCGAACGGACCCGGCATTTCATTCTGGCAAAGCGGTTACACCTGGGAAGAAGAAATTTTTGACGAATTGGATCTGCAAGATGAGAAGACACCCACTATTCCACCAATGACTTGAAGAGATTAGCCCTATATAAGATCATTTGATTGTTAGCGTTTTAGGATGCTGTTTATTTTCTGTACCTGTTAACTGATTTTTATTGGAAGAGGTCACTGAGGAAGTCCTTTTTGTATAAGGACGAAACGCGTAGGACTAGCATCTCTTTCTTATATTGTTTTTATGAATTTTATAAGTGAATAAATCGCCTTTGAAGTATTCCTGTGGTTGCAGTCTGTTGATTTTCTTGCTGACCTGGATACCCTATTGGCTATCACTTGAGGAGGGATAATTAAAAGGATATTACCCCCCATTTCCATCGAGGGGAGGCACCCATAATGCACTTAAATTTCTGGAATATGTGAGTGCATATTTATCATTAGAAGTTTTATAGTATTTAGCAATATTTGCACTATGTTTTGTCCTCTTTTGTAGGTACACTAGCAAGATCCCAAAATATCCTATCAATTATACAGTCTTGTTATATGGTTATCAGCTGGGAGATAACCTTGGGAAGCAGTGTACCCATCAGTTAAGTTTTTGTGTTTTATCACTTTTTTCACGGGTGTCTGTGCTTTTGTTATAAGTTTCTGTAATTGTCTAATTTATTGTTAAATTGCCCCCTCTTATACTATTGTAAAGAGCTACAGAATATGTTGGCGCTATATAAATGCGATAATAATAATAGCTAATTATAAACATTGGTAAGTGTCTATGGTTGTGTGCTTTTTTATGTCGGTGCATGTATGTTAATGGTGAGGTGTGAGTGCAGGGTCAAACACATTTTTTTGTCTGTGGCCGCACATAGACATATGGTTGGCCCTCTTGATTTGGTCAATGTCACATATGTTTTTGTGTGTTTTAGATTAATTTTGGACAGTAAGAATGAGGAAGAATGATAACACAAAAGGGTCAAGGTTAGAAACAGAGAGAGAAAATTGATAGACTGTGCAAAACATTTGATAAAGTCATTTGAGAGCCCATCTTAATTAGCAGGATTAATCATAAGACAACCCTAGGGGGGCTTCCTGGGGCATAGGGGTTAGACAGGACTGCCAAAAAACATGAATTTGCTTGGCACCATTATTCATATGGTGAAGAAGGAAGTTGCGGCCCCAATCTATGAACCTGCCTATGGCCCGTAGGTTAATCCTGCAGTGATGTGTTTGAGAGTTCCACTATATAAAAGTAGTGGCTCATATAACTATATATGGAATGCCCACACTGCTTCTCTCCCACTATCAGTTCACTTTGGTCTTGGCTTAATGTTTCTGGATTAAGTTTTAAAATTATTTAATATGTTTGGATAAACCTTTCAAATGACTTTTTTTTCAAAATATAGAAAAATACATAATATAGTTGTGAGCCGAAACGTTGATGTTTGTTTTATCATTTTTGATATGAATTAAAAGTAAAATTTTACCATACCTCAAAGACCCTGGAGTGCGTTCCGTTTACTGGGATTTATATATATATATATGTAAAGAAAATGTCAACATATTAAAAATACAAAAAGAAAAATTACAAAATATAATATTAAATCCTTTTAAAACTTAATCCAGAAATATCCTAATATTTAAAAAAATGTGTCCTACAAGATTAAATCGAGGTCTATAACGTCTATAGTTATGCAACGTCAACTCCATACACATTCCTTTATGCATTACAAATATCTTCTAAGTCCCATTACATGAGGCACACTAAGTGAGATGGATTTATGTGGATTTGTGTTCATTGTTGATAGTTTGTTTTTGCCTGTATGGTTACACCCAAACAGGAACTCGTGTAAAAACATTTATGCACACACACACGTTTAATGAGATTACTGAAGAGTTCATTTCTGGACATTGTTGTGCTGCAATTGTTCCAAACATTCCTGGCACCATAACATCTACTTTGCGCAATCGCGGTTATAATAATTAGAGTGTCCCTTTAACAAATTGGTATCTGACATAAGAATGGTTCAAATCGATACTGTGTGTACAAGTATGGATATATAGCAGAGAACTAAGGAAGCAATCTGGCAGGTTACACAGCAAATGAAACCCTTTATATTCCTGGGGTACACTAAACATACTTGCAAAATGTTGTTGTTTTTTCACATAAATTAAAGTGCTGTTTTTAATATGAAAATGCGGGTGATATTGTTCAAAGGTCCTCCAACTAGTATTGGGAAACCATATCTATGAGAATTACATAGAATTCACAAGAACAACTATGGGAAGACACTCGAGGGCAGTGTTTTATATCTATTTTGTGTTTAATGTGTTTGCCAGAACATGTCACTAAACAATGAATTGTGGTAAGAATTCAAAGGAAAAAATTGAGTTGGAGTCCCCAGTTTGGAACAGTTTTAGAATGGGATGTTTGTACGTTTTACTAGTCAGTTCTCAACACATCATTTACTAATGGGATGGACAGACAGAAGCATGGACAGACAGTAATAATTATAATCCGTGAACTACCAAGCATACAAGCATATGTGATTTGGATACCATAGGATTGTTGTTACATTAGTTAGAGCTTTTTTTTTCTTCTTTTTTTTTTTTTGTTCACATGTGTCTTGCTTGTAATGAATTGTTGAGAGTGCGTCTGTAGACGGATGAATTTCTGTTTTGCAGGTGTTTGCGGAACAAATACATTCATTCTTCTTGTAGTAATATAATATATCAGTTTTGTGTAGGTTGTCGCTTTGACAGCAGATGTATTTCCTGCAGCATTTTTCCTGTCTGTTTCATTATGAAATCGACCAAACCTGGTGTCATCCATCAGTCAACCCAATACTAATCAAAGTAGAAAGAATAATAGGGGAGGCACAAGTAAAAATACAAATGGTGCAGCCAGACTACCCGAGACAACTGGGCTCCTCAAGTAAAAAAAAAACCCAAAAGGGCTGGGGGCGAAGTTTTAAGGTCTAGGGCAGAGTTATGGGATAGAATCAAACTATGTATCGGCTTTGTTTGAGCCATTACTAGGGCACGATTCAGCGTCCAAGACGTGGACACTCAGACACCACTCAAGCATCACTAGTGATGTTTTTGAACCAATTTTGTTCAAGACCTTTTCAGGTTACTTGCAACAGTTCTGATCTTGGATTCAGGCATAGGATGTTCTGCTTATTGACCTTGTTAGACCAACCACTTCATACCTAAATTGTCGTTGTCATGCCATCTACACTTCACAATGACAGCACTGATAGATGACTGAAGCAGCTCTAAAATATGAAAAACTATTATTATTTTTAAATGTGTCACCTATACCAGTACTTGGTTAAAAGCAGCTGAGATCAGCAGTACAGTAGTTTGCTGTCAAATGTTTGTCCATGTCGAACGGATGGGTGAAAGAACTGGATTCAAATAAAATGGATGTCCATCTCTGTCAGGATAATGGGAATAATGGCCTAAATAAGAGACTGATTGAGCTCACGTAAGTTGTACTGAAAGTAACTGGTAGGTCAGAGATCACATACATACAAGAATTAAGTTTAATTGTTGAGCGTAAAGGAAGGCATTTACTAAAACCTTGTACTGAGAAAGGGGGAGAAATGATTTAATCTAATTAGCAGAATCGAGAAATACAACAGAAAATTAGGGAAACAAGGATGAGCAAAGTGAGGGAATGGATAGAACAAGTAGAATAATGGTAGAAGATGGATAAATAAAGGAGGGAATATTCAGTACTTTGATGGACTCATTGCAGGAAGGAATTTAAAAACAAGATTAGTTGAGCAGATATCAGGGGAGTTTAACAGGGGATGGGGGTCGGGGAGGGGGGACATGAGTTCGAACAAAACTTGATGAGGAGAATATAAACATAGCATGACTTCAATGTGTGAAAGTGTTGATGGTGGGGCACTGACGAAGGCTGGGAAGTCTAATAGCAGCATTTAGGATTGGTGGGTGCGGGGTCGGATGGAAAGTGTAAGGAAGCAGAGTGTAAGAATTCAGTGGGTTGCGATTAGTTAAAAGACCCGAATGCACGTATTCTTGCCATCAGAATGATGATATTTGCAGTTGCAGTAAATTCAGTCCGAAAAGCCAGAAGCCAATGTGACAGAAAAAAGAAAGTGTTTGGTAATAGTAAATGTTAGTAATACCGGTTACCATATATACTCGAGTATAAGCCGAGTTTTTTAGCACATTTTTTGTGCTAAAAAACCCCAACTCGGCTTATACTCGAGTCAATAGTCTGTATTATGGCAATTTGCATTGCCATAATACAGACTGGGGCTGTGGAGGCTGTAAGAGAGTTTACTTACCTCTCCTGCAGCTCCTGTCAGCTCTCTCCTCCTCCGCGCCGTCCGTTCAGCACCTCGGTCAGCTCCCAGTGTAAGGCTCTCGCGAGACTTACACTGGGAGCTGACAGAGGGAGCTGCACGGACGGCGCGGAGGAGGAGAGAGCTGACAGGAGCTGCAGGAGAGGTAAGTAAACTCTCTTACAGCCCCCACAGCCCCCCACTGAACTGCCAATGCTGGACCACCAGGGAAGGAGAGCCCCCCTCCCTGCCATGTATCAAGCAGGGAGGGGGGACGAAAAAAAAAATTAGTAATAATAAAAAAAAGAAATTAAATAATAATACAAAAATAATAAAAAAATAAATTAAATAAATAAAAATAAATAATAATAAAAAAAATATTAAAATAATAAAAAACTAAATTGCCCATCCCCCACCAAGGCTCTGCAACACACACACACACACACACCACTCATACACACACACTGCACTCATACACACACACACTGCATTCATACACACACACACTGCACTCATACACACACACACACTGCACTCATACGCTCACACACTGCATTCATACACACACACACTGCACTCATACACACACACTGCACTCATACGCTCACACACTGCACTCATACACTCACACTGCACTCATACACTCACGCTGCACTCATACACTCACGCTGCACTCATACACACATGCTGCACTCATACACACACGCTGCACTCATACACACACGCTGCACTCATACACTCACGCTGCACTCATACACTCACGCTGCACTCATACACTCACACTGCATTCATACATTCACACTGCATTCATACACACACGCTGCACTCATACACACGCTGCACTCATACACACGCTGCACTCATACACACACGCTGCACTCATACACACACGCTGCACTCATACACTCACACTGCACTCATACACTCACACTGCATTCATACACACACACTGCATTCATTATACACACACTGTAAATAAATATTCAATTAATATATTTTTTTAGGATCTAATTTTATTTAGAAATTTACCAGTAGCTGCTGCATTTCTCACCCTAGTCTTATACTCGAGTCAATACGTTTTCCCAGTTTTTTGGGGTAAAATTAGGGGCCTCGGCTTATATTCGGGTCGGCTTATACTCGAGTATATACGGTATATTTTTTTATTGATTTATTTGTTTATTATTTTATGTAAGAGTTTTTTTTTTTTTTTTTTAAAGTTCTCTTATATCAAGAATCAATCTGGTTTTTTTTACAGAAATGTTTACTGCTAAGGGCTCTCAAGAATAAGAGTACAGAAGCCCCCTGATTGGTTGTTTTGGAAGTTATGTTATGATCACACAGTAATTGCTCTGACATGATATAAACAATTTAAAAAATAATCAGACTCTATAGTGAGGGTGGTTGTATATGTTCCATGCACACAGAGATTGCTCTGCTCAATGGATAATACAAGCAATACAGAATGTGTCTATCATTGTGAATAGGATAGCATCAGAACACATTCAGCAATAAAGCAATATAACATTTCCTGAATGCAAGGCCGATTTGATACAAAACTTTCATAAATCATATTTTTCCTTTGAAAAGCCCAAGGTTATTTCAGTATTCAGAGTGGTTTGTGCGAACAGGAGGAATTAAACAAGTGTGTAGGCTTTGTTAAATTCTAGTCTCGATGATATCTGTTTAACGTATACTTGATATCTGTAACCATGATTAAATACGAGTATAACATTTATATATGGTAGATTATATATGGTAGATTATATATGGTAGATTATATATGGTAGATTATATATGGTAGATTATATATGGTAGATTATATATGGTAGATTATATATGGTAGATTATATATGGTAGATTATATATGGTAGATTATATATGGTAGATTATATATGGTAGATTATATATGGTAGATCTTATGACCAACATCTTTAAACGTATTCCAGGTGACTTGGGTGCAAATTGTAATTCTGGTTCTTCCATGGAAACATGCACACACACAATGAATAAACGTATAGCTTCCAGCTGATATTATCGTGAGGGTTCCCTAGAGCTAGAATTATTGCAAACTACATTTACGTTTCCAAAGTTCCATAAATCAAAACAAATTGGTCACATCAGCGTTTTAGAATTTTGAGGTCCAAAGCCAAGATGTGTCACTATGAAGTGATCGATCAAAGCATAAATGCTGTTATAATGCAATAACATTGTGCTGCCTGCTCTCAGCTACTCTTACACTACCGCTAAGGAGAAATTACAGCTGAACATATATACATGATGTCTTATTATAAATGCAGCGTCAAATTCTACAAGGAGGCAATTACTTGAAAAAACCTCAGTTGTACTCCAGAGTTTACCATTCTAAGTAACAGTTTTTAATACGTGAACATACTAAGGCTGAACACATTTATCAATAGCTAAAATAATTACTGTGATGTTCCTACTGAAAGGGAAATACATTCTCTTCAGTAAATGTAAATATGAGTGGGTGGGTTCCATAGTATTTTAGGAGAAGTAATTACAATGTTGGGGTCTTTATATTAGTGTTAAATTGATTTAATTATGTCATGGGGTATGGATGTTATTTTCACCCAATCCAAGCTTACTCATTTTATTGACCTTGGAATTAATAGAATCCAGCCTGTTAAACTAATGCACACGGCTTCATAGCTTTACCAGTAATAAGACAGACAGGCAGAGCCTTAATGTGTATAATTAAGCTGTTATATCTACATGGATTTTATACATGATTTACCCTCAACACAAGGGTTAAGGGAGGAGGAGGCACCAGTTCTTGTCTCCATTGTTAGTGGAGATTCTGGTGGACACCACAGCTCATGTGGCATAGTTGTTTGTTGGTTTGTTTGTTTAACGCTGTATACCCAATAGCAGTGAGTGCATATTGCCGAAATGCGTAGGAGTGTCCGTTTACTGACTCGTTTCTGTCTTGACCCCTGTGGGACTCCTTACTATGACTTTCCAGCATAGCAAGCCATGCTACTAGTGGGATTACCCTACGGAGCTTTACAGTTACACAGACTTGACACAGATCCCACTTTACTTTGCAATGTACATCAGGATTCTATTATCCTGCTATCCTGCTATCCTGCTATCCTGCTCCTGAGTATTCTGCTCCTGAGTATCCTGCTCCTGAGTATTCTGCTCCTGAGTATTCTGCTCCTGAGTATCCTGCTCCTGACTCTGCTATCCTGCTCCTGAGTGTCCTGCTCCTGAGTATCCTGCTCCTGAGTATCCTGCTCCTGACTCTGCTATCCTGCTCCTGAGTGTCCTGCTCCTGAGTGTCCTGCTCCTGAGTATCCTGCTCCTGAGTATCCTGGTCCTAAGTATTCTGCTCCTGAGTATCCTGCTCCTGAGTATTCTGCTCTTGAGTATCCTGCTCCTGAGTATTCTGCTCCTGAGTATTCTGCTCCTGAGTATTCTGCTCCTGAGTATTCTGCTCTTGAGTATCCTGCTCCTGAGTATTCTGCTCCTGATTATTCTTCTCCTGAGTATCCTGCTCCTGACTATTCTGCTCCTGCGTATTCTGCTCCTTAGTATTTTGCTCTTGATTATCCTGCTCCTGAGTATTCTGCTCCTGAGTATCCTGCTCCTGAGTATTCTGCTCCTGAGTATCCTGCTTCTGAGTGTTCTGCTTCGGAGTATCCTGCTCCTGAGTATCCTGCTCCTGAGTATTCTGCTTCTGAGCATTCTGCTCTTGAGTATACTGCTCCTGAGTATCCTGCTCCTGAGTAACCTGCTCCTAACTCTGTTATCCTGTTCCTGAGTATCATGCTCCTGAGTATTCTGCTCCTGAGCATCCTGCTCCTGAGTATTCTGCTCCTGAGTATCCTGCTCCTAACTCTGTTATCCTGCTCCTGAGAATCATGCTCCTGATTATTCTGCTCCTGAGCATCCTGCTCCTGAGTATTCTGCTCCTGAGCATCCTGCTCCTGACTATGTTAGCCTACTCCTGAGTAACCTGCTCCTGAGTAACCTGCTCCTAACTCTGTTATCCTGCTCCTGGGTATTCCGCTCCTGAGTATCCTGCTCCTGAGTATCCTGCTCCTGACTATGTTAGCCTACTCCTGAGTATCCTGCTCCCGAGTAACCTGCTCCTAACTCTGTTATCCTGCTCCTGGGTATTCTGCTCCTGAGCATCCTGCTCCTGAGTATCCTGCTCTTGAGTATCCTGCTTCTGACTCTGCTACCCTGCTCCTGAGTATCCTGCTCCTGAGTATCCTGCTCTTGGGTATTCTGCTCCTAAGTACACTGCTCCTGACTCTGCTAACCTGCTCCTGAATATCCTGCTCCTGGATATCCTGCTCCTGCGTATTCTACTCCTGACTCTGCTATCCTGATCCTGAGCATCCTGCTCCTGAGTATCCTGCTATCCTGCTCCTGACTCTGCTATCCTGCTCCTGAGTATCCTGCTCCTGAGTATCCTGCTCCTGGGTATTCTGCTCCTGACTCTGCTATCCTGCTCCTGAGTGCACTGCTCCTGAGTATCCTGCAATAGGGGGAAAGGGGAATATGTATTTGTATATAAACCTTTAAACCATGGAAGCCTATCTGGTTTGTGCTTCTAGGCACTTCTACTAAACTATGTCCATTCGCAGCCTATAACTACAGCGTGGATCTCACGTTGAGTATTTCGTGATACTGGAACTGATATTGAGCAGATAAAAGCAAATGTCATTGTGTTTAAATAGCTACATTGTTAGAATTCTCACAATAGTTCAAGGCTGTGATATAAACAGACAGATCTTACAAACTCAGGAACAGTTGCTGAATGCTGCATTCATTTACACAGAGTGTTTATTTACTAAACCAGGGGTAGGCAACCTACGGCACTAGTGCCATGCACGGCACTCGAGGTGTCTTTGCACGGCACTCAAGGCTGCTAGAGCCAAACAGGCTCCGGCCTATCAGGAGTCCCAGAAATCTGCTTATATGAAAAGGTGGTGATGGGCAATCCTCAATTTATGCATTGCGGCACGTAGAGGAAGTGATCTCAGATCACTTCATTCCAGCACTTGTGAATGGGAATCCACACTGGAGTAGAGCAGCCTGCAGCTCCTGTCCTTGACTTGTACCTGGCAAGTCTGGTCCCCATTGGAACCCAGGGAAACCACTCACACTGCTAGATATACACAGAGATGCATAATAACCCTCCCCTTATACAAATAATACAAACAGCCCCCATACAAATATACACACAATCCGCACAAACTCAACACCACTGACAATCCACATACATGCACATAACACCACATGCAGCCTCTCACATGAAATAACCCAAACAGCCCCCACACATACACACACACTACCAAACACACAATGTGACCATCCACACACACAATTCCACAAGCAGCCCCCATACACAGCCAACATTCCTAGATATCATATACGATACCACAAACTACTCATGAACATATACAATATAATCGCTCATATAAGCACAAATGCAACGATACAAAGCAACTACAGTATAACTAACACAAGCAGAATACAGCAACATACACCCCTCAATTTAAAAAAAAAAAAAAAAAGACCGGCACGCTACGGGACATCACAATCCTATTTCGGCACAGTGCTGCTAAAAGGTTGCCTACCCCTGTACTAAACCATACAATGCACTGAATTTAACCTGAATAGCAAACATTAGACCAGAACAAACTGAATGGAAACATTTCTCTAGCTGAACTACTGCATATTAGCCACTGTATATTAACCACTATGTATTAGCCACTGTATATTAGCCACTGTGTATTAGAAACTGTGTATTAGCTACTGTGTATTAGCTACTGTATATTAGCTACTGTGTATTAGCTACTGTGTATTAGCCACTGTGTATTAGCCACTGTGTATTAGCTACTGTGTATTAGCCACTGTGTATTAGCCACTGTATATTAACCACTATGTATTAGCCACTGTGTATTAGAAACTGTGTATTAGCCACTGTGTATTAGCCACTGTGTATTAGCCACTGTGTATTAGCCACTGTGTATTAGCTACTGTGTATTAGCCACTGTGTATTAGCCACTGTGTATTAGCTACTGTGTATTAGCCACTGTGTATTAGCCACTGTGTATTAGCCACTGTGTATTAGCCACTGTGTATTAGCTACTGTGTATTAGCCACTGTGTATTAGCTACTGTATATTAGCCACTGTGTATTAGAAACTGTATATTAGCCACTGTGTATTAGCCACTGTGTATTAGCTACTGTGTATTAGCTACTGTGTATTAGCTACTGTGTATTAGAAACTGTATATTAACCACTATGTATTAGCCACTGTGTATTAGCTACTGTGTATTAGCTACTGTGTATTAGCCACTGTGTATTAGCTACTGTGTATTAGCTACTGTGTATTAGCTACTGTGTATTAGCCACTGTGTATTAGCCACTGTGTATTAGAAACTGTGTATTAGCTACTGTGTATTAGCCACTGTGTATTAGCTACTGTGTATTAGCTACTGTATATTAACCACTATGTATTAGCCACTGGATATTAGCCACTGTGTATTAGAAACTGTATATTAGCCACTGTGTATTAGCCACTGTGTATTAGCCACTATGTATTAGCCACTGGATATTAACCACTATGTATTAGCCACTGGATATTAGCCACTGTGTATTAGCTACTGTAGCGGAGTAAAGGTATGATCCAAGGTAGCTCCGCTGGTAGACAGGAACAGCAATCCAAGACAGGTATAAAACAGGTAGCGTAGTTACAATCCCTTCCCTCCAAGAACTAGACGACACATAGCTTGGAGGTCAACTGTCAGCTTTATTCACACATTTGCTTTTATGTCTTTTTCCCATGCAAGGGAGGTAACTTAAAATCACCAATCACATTGTAGTCACCTCCTCTCCCTCTCCTCCCCTTAGATTAACAGTTAAGCTCATTAGTGGTGTGGCAAATCTAGCCACTTCTGGACTATATGCAGTATAGGTTGTCCGTAGGCTGACTGTATGATGTGTTCCGTTAAATGTGTATGTATTGTGCTATGGCCGTTCGCACGCTGGCAGCCGTACGCTGCCAGCGTACCAGCATTCATACGACGAAAACACGGCTATCCTGGCCATTCGCCGTACGAATACGGGCTCCCCAGGTCGACCACACACTCCCAAGTCGTGTGGTACCAAGTAACCGATTGCAACATTGTTGCAATCGGTAATTAAGGGCTCTCCTAGGTGGCCGTCGATCCACTACCGACCATGCGGCGGTCGGCCATCTTGGATCCTTTGTCTCTGCAGCGGTGTTCGGTCGTCGAGAGCCTGGACTTGAAAACGGCTACTCGATGATCCGAGCCCCGCTGGGTTTCCAGAACGTTCGGGAGTTCCGCGTTCGGTACATTATATGTCCCGTACTTATTCGGTACTTTTAAACCAACTTTCCTGTTTAAATGTATTATGTGCGGCGTTCGGTCAATTCAGCTGGGATCAGAGCGGTATTCTCACAAAGTGTGCGCTCCGACCCCAGCTATCTACCGAACGTTCGATTATTCCAAAGTACCGAATATTATGTGAATTATGGATTTTAGAGTCAATTGTCGGTTTTGCTACACGAGGGGATAATCCACTTAATCGTCCATTTTAGTGGGAGTATCCCTCTCGTGTCGCAATGCCTGTTGGGAAAGTCACAATGCATGTTGGGAGAAATCCCCTGGATGATCTGTGTGGAAACCCCTTGCATGGGGAACTGTATAAATACGCTGCTTGTGAATAAACCGAGTTAGTTGACTCCCAAACTGTGTTTCGTCCGGTTATTGGGAGGATTGGGAATATTGCCTTGCTTTTTACTCTGACTGTGGATTTCCTGAAGATACCAACGGATGTCGTGGTCGGTTATACCGCATACCGTTACAATTGGTGGCAAGCGACGGGATCCGAACCTTACAGCCGAAAAAGCAGCGTTCGTGTAAACTGGAACTACCGAACAAGGAAAGCAAGGGCAATTCGTATGGAGATTGACTACACCATACTGAAACGACAGACTTTAAAAGAGCTACTGGAAGCCAGGGGCAAGATAGCCAGCAACAAATCTAAGGCTGTGCTGATCGCTGAACTAATGGAGGGAGACAGAGCCCGCAGCGCTACACCTCCACCAGCCAAGGAAGAGACCCCATTCCAAAAAGAGCTACGAACCAGGTTGGAGTTTCTGCCGCAACCAGTATCGTTGGAAATGTTGACCGTGATGATATCGGATGTACAGGACTATCTGCTGGCAACCAACCCACCAGCAACCCCACCTAGGGCAGAGTCTGTTACTGCCTCCACCTATGGACAAATAAAGCCCAAAGTCCCACATCACGCCTTTAAAGCGTTTTGTGAAGAAAAGGACGAAATCGATGGGTACTTACAGGATTTTGAGCGGCTGTGCGATTTGCACGATCTGGAACCCGCAGTATGGGTACCGCTGCTGGCCGGTAAATTATCGGGTAGGGCAGCTGAAGCCTACCGTGCTGTACCTCGAGAGGACAGCAAAGATTACCCTAAAGTAAAGAGGGCGATCTTGGAGAGGTATGCTATTACCCCAGAAGCATACCGGCGCAAGTTCAGGGGCTTGCGCAAACCGGAGAAAGATTCTCACGCAGAGTGGGCACACAAGCTGGATCAAGCATCGCAAGGATGGATACAGGCCAGCAACGCCACTAATATGGAGGAGTTACGACAGCTTATGCTACTGGAGCAGTTTTTTAATGGCTTGTCCCCAGACGCACAAGAATGGGTGAGAGACCGTAAACCCCTCACCCTACCCGAAGCCGCTAGATTGGCGGATCAGCATTTTGATGCCCGGAGGCATCATGGATCACAGAATAAGGCCCTCCCTCGGATTACCGGGCCACCCCATAATTTTACTCCTACCGGCCCCACCGTACCCCTGCACAGGCCAGCACTGAATACTCCACCACCCCCCTCCCGATACAACGGCCGGGCTAACATTCAGTGTCACACCTGCAAGCAGTGGGGACACATTTCTCGGGAGTGCACCCAAAACCGGAGCCGGCAGGCTTGGAATCAGGTGCGACAAAATTTGGCACCAAGGGCTGCTGCACACCATTACCAGGTAGCCCCCGTCACCCAAGAATTACTGAGCGCTCAAGTTAAGGAGCCGCTAGGGGTGCTCCACGAAGTAATGTCGGTCCGAGCCACCGACAACCGACAACACCATCGGCAGCTAGTAACCCTAGAGGGCAAGGAGGTACAAGGGCTCAGGGATTCGGGAGCCACTTTGACTTTGGTTGCACCACATTTGGTCCCGGGCGCAACCCACACTGGCGGGTCAGTGGCAGTACGGGTAGCCGGGGGAGCAGTATACCGGCTACCGACTGCCAAAGTACACTTGGATTGGGGTGTGGGAGAGGGGACTGTGGAAGTAGGGCTTATGCAAAATTTACCTACAGATGTTGTGCTGGGGAATGACTTAGGCCAAATGACTTCCGCTTTTATTCCCCAGACTCCCTATCAGGAGGCACACCCCGTAACCACCCGGCAACAGGCTCGCACCACGGCTACACCGATACACTCTGAGGCTCAGGTAAGAGACCATGCTCCCCAACCGACCCCCATGTCCTGGGATACCCCGACTACCTTTGCGACCGAAGTCCAGACCGATCCCACCCTCCAAGTATATAGGGACCGGGCACAAACAGACCAAACCGGGCTAGAGGGGGAGCGGTACATCTGGGAGAAGGAGTTGTTATACCGTGTCACGACTAAAGATGTGGGGGGGTCTGTCACCCTGACTAACAAGCAGCTAGTGGTACCGCAAAAGTATAGACAGGAGCTGCTTAGAATTGCTCATGACATTCCCTTGTCAGGACACCTAGGGATGACCCGTACCCGGTACCGCTTAACGCATGCCTTCTTCTGGCCCGGCATCTCGCAGGATGTGCGCCAGTATTGCACCTCTTGCGACGTATGTCAGAGAGTAGGTAAACGAGGGGATCGCCACAAGGCCAAGCTATGTCCCCTACCCATTATCGCAGAGCCCTTCAGCCGCGTAGCGGTAGATATCGTAGGGCCCCTGCCAAAACCCAGTCCCTCTGGCAAAAGGTACATTCTGACTGTAGTGGATTACGCCACCAGGTACCCCGAAGCTGTGGCCCTCACTAATATACATGCCGAGACCGTAGCGGAGGCATTAATGAAAGTGTTTTCCCGGGTAGGGTTCCCCCAAGAGATAATCTCGGACCGAGGTACCCAGTTTACGGCCGAAGTTACTCAACATATGTGGAAGGTATGTGGCATTAAGCCAATAGTTAATTCCGCCTACCACCCCCAGTCCAATGGGTTATGTGAGAGGTTCAACGGGACACTGAAGCAGATGCTTCGGACGTTCGGGGAGACCCACAAAGACTGGGAGAGGTTTCTACCTCACCTACTCTTTGCTTATAGAGAGGTTCCCCAGGAGTCGACCGGATTCTCCCCGTTTGAATTACTATTTGGGAGGAGGGTGCGGGGACCCTTGAACTTAATTAGGGAACATTGGGAGGGAGAGAGTACTACCAACGAGACCCCTATCATATCATACGTCCTGGAATTCAGGGACCGTCTGGAGGCGCTCACTCAGGCTGTACACACCAACCTCCAGGCGGCCCAACAACGACAGCGACGCTGGTACGATAGAGGAGCCCGAGACCGCAGCTTTCAGGTGGGACAGAAGGTTTTAATTTTAAAACCTGTCCGCACAGACAAGCTGCAGGCCATCTGGCAAGGCCCATACCAGGTAGTGGAGCAGCGATGCGACACTACCTATGTGATCGGCCCCTGCTCAGGGGTAGGGAAGAGACGCATGCTCCACGTGAACCTGCTCAAACCCTACCATGAGAGGATCGAGGATGTGACGGCCATCTGCGCCTCCTCCTTAGAGGATCAGGAGAACCTACCCTTACCTGACCTACTAGAACCCGAGGCACCGATAGAGCCCTCCCAGGGAGTTCAGCTGGGGGAGCGGCTAAGCGCCCATGAGCGTGCCCAGGTACAAGCGCTGATCGAAGCCAAAGGGGCTACCTTCTCCAATTTACCTGGTTACACTCCGCTAGCCACTCACCGAGTAGACACCCTGGGACAGCTACCTATGAGACAGGCTCCATATAGGGTTCCGGAATCCGTCCGTACCCATATGAAAGCCGAGCTAGATGAGATGTTACAGCTAGGGGTTATCGAACCCTCCGATAGCCCCTGGGCATCGCCGGTAGTCCTAGTACCGAAAAAGAATGGCACCACTCGGTTCTGTGTCGACTACCGGAGGCTAAATGACAAAACGGTGTCTGATGCCTACCCGATGCCCCGGATAGACGAGCTGTTAGATAAGATGGCACGGGGCCAGTATCTCACTACCATTGATTTGTGTAAGGGATACTGGCAAATTCCACTAGCCGATGACGCCGTCCCCAAGTCGGCGTTTGTCACTCCGTTTGGCCTGTACCATTTCAAGGTCATGCCCTTCGGAATGAAAAACGCTCCGGCTACCTTTCAGCGGATGGTAGATCGGCTACTGGACGGGTTCCAAGAGTATGCCTGTGCCTATCTAGATGACATAGCCATCTTTAGCCAGACCTGGGAGGACCACCTACACCACATAGGGGCGATCCTAGATCGTATTGGGGAGGCTGGGTTAACGTTAAAGCCTAGCAAGTGCCACATAGGTATGGCTGAGGTGCAGTATCTGGGACACCGAGTAGGGTGTGGGCAGCAGAGACCCGAGCCAGCCAAGATTGAGGCCGTAGCAAAGTGGCCTACCCCCAGGACTAAGACTCAGGTGCTGGCGTTTTTAGGGACGGCCGGCTACTACCGGAAGTTTGTTCCAGACTATAGCACCCTGGCCAAACCCCTGACGGACTTGACTAAAAAGAACCTTCCCCGACAGGTTGTCTGGGCCCCAGAGTGTGAGCAGGCATTCCAGCAACTCAAAACGGCTCTAACTAATGCTCCTGTGTTGACTGCTCCTGATCCAACTAAAAGATTTCTTGTTCACACAGACGCTTCAATGTTTGGATTGGGAGCAGTACTGAGCCAAGTGGGAGCCGATGGCGGAGAACACCCCGTAGCTTACCTAAGCCGCAAGTTACTACCGCGTGAAGTGAGCTACGCTGCCATCGAGAAAGAATGCCTGGCCGTGGTGTGGGCCCTCAAAAAGTTACAGCCATATTTGTACGGACAACCTTTTTCCTTACTCACAGATCACAACCCGTTAGTGTGGCTGAACCGTGTATCTGGGGACAATGCCCGGCTGCTGCGCTGGAGTTTGGCGCTGCAGCCCTTTGACTTTACCATTCACTATCGGCCCGGAAAACAAAACGGTAACGCTGACGGGTTATCCAGACAGACTGAACTCGAAAAGTGATCTGTGAGTACTCTCCCGGACATCCCCAAGCCGATCCGTTGGGATCAGACTGTGTATGCCGGCTTGGTTCTGGGGGAGCATTGTGGCAAATCTAGCCACTTCTGGACTATATGCAGTATAGGTTGTCCGTAGGCTGACTGTATGATGTGTTCCGTTAAATGTGTATGTATTGTGCTATGGCCGTTCGCACGCTGGCAGCCGTACGCTGCCAGCGTACCAGCATTCATACGACGAAAACACGGCTATCCTGGCCATTCGCCGTACGAATACGGGCTCCCCAGGTCGACCACACACTCCCAAGTCGTGTGGTACCAAGTAACCGATTGCAACATTGTTGCAATCGGTAATTAAGGGCTCTCCTAGGTGGCCGTCGATCCACTACCGACCATGCGGCGGTCGGCCATCTTGGATCCTTTGTCTCTGCAGCGGTGTTCGGTCGTCGAGAGCCTGGACTTGAAAACGGCTACTCGATGATCCGAGCCCCGCTGGGTTTCCAGAGCGTTCGGGAGTTCCGCGTTCGGTACATTATATGTCCCGTACTTATTCGGTACTTTTAAACCAACTTTCCTGTTTAAATGTATTATGTGCGGCGTTCGGTCAATTCAGCTGGGATCAGAGCGGTATTCTCACAAAGTGTGCGCTCCGACCCCAGCTATCTACCGAACGTTCGATTATTCCAAAGTACCGAATATTATGTGAATTATGGATTTTAGAGTCAATTGTCGGTTTTGCTACACGAGGGGATAATCCACTTAATCGTCCATTTTAGTGGGAGTATCCCTCTCGTGTCGCAATGCCTGTTGGGAAAGTCACAATGCATGTTGGGAGAAATCCCCTGGATGATCTGTGTGGAAACCCCTTGCATGGGGAACTGTATAAATACGCTGCTTGTGAATAAACCGAGTTAGTTGACTCCCAAACTGTGTTTCGTCCGGTTATTGGGAGGATTGGGAATATTGCCTTGCTTTTTACTCTGACTGTGGATTTCCTGAAGATACCAACGGATGTCGTGGTCGGTTATACCGCATACCGTTACAAGTGGGAACAGAGTTTTCCCCAGTTTCTGGATGTCCCCTAAATACAGGGGGTACGGTGACAAATGAGGGGTCCCCTGGTAGGTCTGTTCTGGGTGAGCAACATATTCAAAATTCACCCAGATCAGACCAGAGGTTCGGGAGTTAAAGCCATTTAAAGATTCGACCGACTGCAGGGATTCGGTAGCCGAAAACAGCTCCATGGATTCTGGCCCTGTAGTCGGTCTATTTCACTGAACACAAAATACCGAACATTTCAGCCATCCGACTCTAATCTTTCATTCGGATGAATCCCCTAGTCTGGGGGATTCAAACTACCGAACGGCGGGCCGTTCGGCAGTTTGGATCGTGCGTTTTGGTGGTCCTGGAGGTCTGAGCAGTGTCTGGGTAGTCGAGCGTCCGATTTTAGTTCCAGACGCTCGACGACCAAACACCGCTGTTCGGGAGTTAAGATGGCCGCCGCCACGTGGAGATTAGGCGAACGGCGGCCACCCACGAACCCAATTACGGTACATTCAGTGACAGGTAGTTCGAATCATATATAACATTTTAAGTAACAGTCTCTTGTGGCTGCTTCCGCCACAGCTACTGTATATTAGAAACTGTGTATTAGCCACTGTGTATTAGCCACTGTGTATTAGCTACTGTGTATTAGCTACTGTATATTAGCCACGGTGTATTAGCTACGGTGTATTAGCTCCTGTATATTAGCCACTGTGTATTAGAAACTGTGTATTAGCCACTGTATATTAGCCACTGTATATTAGCTACTGTGTATTAGCTACTGTGTATTAGCTACTGTGTATTAGCCACTGTATATTAGCCACTGTATATTAGCTACTGTGTATTAGCTACTGTGTATTAGTCACTGTATATTAGCCACTGTGTATTAGCCACTGTGTATTAGCTACTGTGTATTAGCTACTGTATATTAGCCACTGTATATTAACCACTATGTATTAGCCACTGTATATTAGCCACTGTGTATTAGCTACTGTGTATTAGCTACTGTATATTAGCCACTGTGTATTAGCTACTGTATATTAACTACTGTATGTCAGCCACTGTGTATTAGCTACGGTGTATTAGCTCCTGTATATTAGCCACTGTGTATTAGAAACTGTGTATTAGCCACTGTATATTAGCCACTGTATATTAACTACTGTGTATTAGCTACTGTGTATTAGCCAATGTATATTAGCTACTGTGTATTAGCCACTGTATATTAGCCACTGTATATTAGCCACTGTATATTAGCTACTGTGTATTAGCTACTGTGTATTAGCCACTGTATATTAGCCACTGTGTATTAGCTACTGTGTATTAGCTACTGTATTTCAGCCACTGTGTATTAGCTACTGTATATTAACTACTGTATCGTCAGCCACTGTGTATTAGCTACGGTGTATTAGCTCCTGTATATTAGCTACTGTATATTAGCTACTGTGTATTAGAAACTGTGTATTAGCCACTGTATATTAGCCACTGTATATTAGCTACTGTGTATTAGCTACTGTGTATTAGCTACTGTATATTAGCCACTGTATATTAACCACTATGTATTAGCCACTGTATATTAGCAACTGTGTATTAGCTACTGTATATTAGAAACTGTGTATTAGCCACTGTGTATTAGCTACTGTGTATTAGCTACTGTATATTAGCCACTGTATATTAACCACTATGTATTAGCCACTGTATATTAGCCACTGTGTATTACCTACTGTGTATTAGCTACTGTATATTAACCACTGTGTATTAGCTACTGTATATTAACTACTGTATGTCAGCCACTGTGTATTAGCTACGGTGTATTAGCTCCTGTATATTAGCCACTGTGTATTAGAAACTGTGTATTAGCCACTGTATATTAGCCACTGTATATTAGCTACTGTGTATTAGCTACTGTGTATTAGCCAATGTATATTATCCACTGTATATTAGCTACTGTGTATTAGCTACTGTGTATTAGCCACTGTATATTAGCCACTGTGTATTAGCTACTGTGTATTAGCTACTGTATATTAGCCACTGTATATTAGCCACTGTATATTAGCTACTGTGTATTAGCTACTGTGTATTAGCCACTGTATATTAGCCACTGTGTATTAGCTACTGTGTATTAGCTACTGTATTTCAGCCATTGTGTATTAGCTACTGTATATTAACTACTGTATGTCAGCCACTGTGTATTAGCTACGGTGTATTAGCTCCTGTATATTAGCTACTGTATATTAGCTACTGTGTATTAGAAACTGTGTATTAGCCACTGTGTATTAGCCACTGTGTATTAGCTACTGTGTATTAGCTACTGTATATTAGCCACTGTGTATTAGAAACTGTGTATTAGCCACTGTGTATTAGCCACTGTGTATTAGCTACTGTGTATTAGCTACTGTATATTAGCCACTGTGTATTAGCCACTGTGTATTAGCTACTGTGTATTAGCCACTGTGTATTAGCCACTGTGTATTAGCTACTGTATATTAACCACTATGTATTAGCCACTGGATATTAACCACTATGTATTAGCCACTGGATATTAGCCACTGTGTATTAGCTACTGTATATTAGAAACTGTGTATTAGCCACTGTGTGTTAGCCACTGTGTATTAGCTACTGTGTATTAGCTACTGTATATTAGCCACTGTGTATTAGCTACGGTGTATTAGCTCCTGTATATTAGCCACTGTGTATTAGAAACTGTGTATTAGCCACTGTATATTAGCCACTGTATATTAGCTACTGTGTATTAGCTACTGTGTATTAGCCACTGTATATTAGCCACTGTATATTAGCTACTGTGTATTAGCTACTGTGTATTAGCCACTGTATATTAGCCACTGTGTATTAGCCACTGTGTATTAGCTACTGTGTATTAGCTACTGTATATTAGCCACTGTATATTAACCACTATGTATTATCCACTGTATATTAGCCACTGTGTATTAGCTACTGTGTATTAGCTACTGTATATTAGCCACTGTGTATTAGCTACTGTATATTAACTACTGTATGTCAGCCACTGTGTATTAGCTACGGTGTATTAGCTCCTGTATATTAGCCACTGTGTATTAGAAACAGTGTATTAGCCACTGTATATTAGCCACTGTATATTAGCTACTGTGTATTAGCTACTGTGTATTAGTCAATGTATATTAGCTACTGTGTATTAGCTACTGTGTATTAGCCACTGTATATTAGCCACTGTATATTAGCTACTGTGTATTAGCTACTGTGTATTAGCCACTGTATATTAGCCACTGTGTATTAGCTACTGTGTATTAGCTACTGTATTTCAGCCACTGTGTATTAGCTACTGTATATTAACTACTGTATGTCAGCCACTGTGTATTAGCTACGGTGTATTAGCTCCTGTATATTAGCTACTGTATATTAGCTACTGTGTATTAGAAACTGTGTATTAGCCACTGTATATTAGCCACTGTATATTAGCTACTGTGTATTAGCTACTGTGTATTAGCTACTGTATATTAGCCACTGTATATTAACCACTATGTATTAGCCACTGTATATTAGCCACTGTGTATTAGCTACTGTATATTAGAAACTGTGTATTAGCCACTGTGTATTAGCCACTGTGTATTAGCTACTGTGTATTAGCTACTGTATATTAGCCACTGTGTATTAGCTACTGTATATTAACTACTGTATGTCAGCCACTGTGTATTAGCTACGGTGTATTAGCTCCTGTATATTAGCCACTGTGTATTAGAAACTGTGTATTAGCCACTGTATATTAGCCACTGTATATTAGCTACTGTGTATTAGCTACTGTGTATTAGCCACTGTGTATTAGCTACTGTGTATTAGCTACTGTATTTCAGCCACTGTGTATTAGCTACTGTGTATTAACTACCGTATGTCAGCCACTGTGTATTAGCTACGGTGTATTAGCTCCTGTATATTAGCCACTGTGTATTAGAAACTGTGTATTAGCCACTGTATATTAGCCACTGTGTATTAGCTACTGTGTATTAGCCAATGTATATTAGCTACTGTGTATTAGCCACTGTATTTTAGCTACTGTGTATTAGAAACTGTGTATTAGCTGCTGTGTATTAGCTACTGTGTATTAGAAACTGTATATTAGCTGCTGTGTATTAGCTGCTGTACGTTTGTCACTGTGTATTAGCCACTGTATGTTAGATACGGTATATTAGCCGCTGTATATTAGTTACTGTATATTAGCTTATGATTTGCAGTTTGGTTTATAATTCACTCAAATTCCTTGTTTAGGGAAACAGCCTCTCAACTCACTGTGTATCTGACGTTCCATTCAGATCTTAGTGAAAGTCACCGTGAACATGAAATATTTGTAGTTTCCTTACATAAGTAAATACGATTTGCGGTGATTGGCTGGAAACAAGATACACACCTAATGTGTGAGAACAAAAATCACGGAATGCGAATGTTAAAATCACAACATGATTCAGACTCTGCAAACCCCAAGATTATACTTAAATAAATTACACAAAGCCATTAATTATTTACACACGTCCCCGTCATCACCACAGCTGATCTGTAGAAACAGAAATAGGCAATTCTAGAAGTGAAGTATTGTGATGTTTTGGCTACAGTAACCAGTATGATCAGATGACTGGTGGGTAAAAAATGTAAGCATGTCTCTATGTGTGGCATATGTCAATGATGTACAGCAAATTCATGCATAGCAAAGTAAATAATGGCATGTACCCAGATAAAAATTGACATGTATACTTTTGAAAAAAAAATACATATTTTTAAAAAATAAATAAGTACATCATACTACATTTGTGTTCTAGTGATTACATTATGTACAGTATCTCACAAAAGTTAGTACACCCCTCACAGTTTTGTAAATATTTTATTATATCTTTTCATGTGACAACACTGAAGAAATGACACTCTGCTACAATGTAAAGTAGTAAGTGTACAACTTGTATAACAGGGTAAATTTGCTGTCCCCTCAAAATAACTCAACACACCATTAATGTCTAAACCGTTGGCAACAAACGTGAGTACCCCCCTAAGTGGAAATGTTAAAATTGGGCCCAATTAGCCATTTTCCCTTCCTGGTGTCATGTGACTCGTTAGTGATACAAGGTCTCAGGTGTGAATGGGGAGCAGTTGTGTTAAATTTGGTGTTATCGCTCTCACACTCTCTCAAACTGGTCACTGGAAGTTCTACATGGCACCTCATGGCAAAGAACTCTCTGAGGATCTGAAAAAATAATTGTTGCTCTATGTGGCGGAACCCACCTCGCCACTGGACATTGGAGGGGCCTGGCTGCCTGCCTCCTACCTGCTGACTATGGCCCCTGGGTTATTTGGGGCATATTGTACTTTATATTGCTGCTACTGGCCCTTTAAAATCAGCAATGGATATATTGGGACTTTTGGGACTACTGTCCCTTTAAGACTGTGGAGCATATTCCAGTATACTGCCTTTAATATTACATATGTATTTATGTGTTGAGTTTAACCTGGGATATGTATGCAGCATTCACCTGATTGTTCGGTAGAATCACTCCATTCATTATATTGAGTGAAACTACCGAACAACCAGACCACCCAGGACTAAGTGTGCCTCCAATTACAGTTTGCAACAATGTTGCAAACGGGTAATTGGCAATCAGTGTAATGTATTCTTTGTCCTCTGGGTGGCCGCCATTCGGGAAACAAACACGTGGCGGCGGCCATCTTAAACTACTGAACAGCGGTGTTTTGCCGTCGAGTGTCTGGAACTAAAATCGGACACTTGACTAGGCAAACACCGCTGAGACCTCCATACTTCCAGAAATTCGTATAGAAACTACCGAATGACCCGCCGTTCGGTAGAAAGAACCCCACAAACAAGGGAATTCATTCAAACCCTCTCCAGGCTCTATAACACAGGCAATTCGCCTGTTTTCATTCCCTTGTTTGTGACCGACCGCAGGGCCAAAATGCATGGAACTGTTTTCGGATACTTTACCCATGCGGTCGGTCAAATCTTTGGAACCTCATATCTCCCGAACTGTTCATCCGAATGACTTGAATTTTGGATATGTTGTCCCCCTGAATAAGGGCTATCCAGCGATGCTGGATTTAAAGGTGTACCCCCTGTTTTTGGGGTACATCCAGAACTTGGCTGGAAAAGTGTACCGGATAATTGGGTTTAATGTTATCTGAGGGGAGGGGATGTGTGGGCTGAACCATGTATGTGATTGGTTATTTTATGCCTCCCCCTGGGTGTGGCCTGTATGTGGATTATTGTAATAAAAGCCAGGCTGGATGAGCCAGTCCAGAGTTCCTGTTTTACCCTCAAAGTGATGTGTCGTCTCATTATTGGGGGGAAGGATTTATGGCATGCTGTTCCAGTTGACTGCTAGGAGTACAAGCCTATTCGTATGGTTCCTATTCAATGGTCTACAGCATTCCTATGCTTGAGAAGGTTCATATGCTGCATCGGTTCGGTGATTGTGGTGTCTGCCAGAGTGCTTGGAGTCCTCAGGAAGCACTAGGAGCATCCATTAACGGAGGTACCAAGTCGGGGTGCCAGGTGATCCGTTACATTGGTGGCAAGCGGTGGGATGGCGTCCTAGTGCGAGGTAAAGCAGCTCGGAGACACAGTACGTTTGGATTTACAAATTGAGGGCAACGCTAGCAGTCGTGCAGCGCCCCTGGGAGCAGACAAGTATGGAAGGTTCTGGCTCTGGAGATGATTGGCTGGCCGAGGTGAGGCAGCGAGTGGCTGAGTATGGGGATGATATCCCCATGGAGACACGCCGGGTGATCTGGAACCAGGTCATGGCCGAGCGAAACACAAGGTTGGACCGAGAATTCCGGCTGGCGAAAGAGAGGAAGTATGCTCAGCAGCAGGAGCGTTACAGCAGCCGAGTAGAGGCTGCATCCGAGGAGGTTAGCCGTCTTTCCCTGAGGCGGCGGGAGGAACCCGAAGTGGGGGTCCTCATAGACTGGTCCTGTGAGGAACCACAACAGGCAGGTAGAGATGGGACCAAGGTCTCTCCACCGGGCCCACCGGGATGCTGGGCAGCCGGCCCAGATCCCCAGCAGCAGCCAGAGTTGCCAGGTGCGGAAGCAGGTGGCCCTTACTCACAAATGTTGAGGGGCCTCACGGATTGGTCCTGGGAAGACCCACAGATGGCAGGTGGAGATGGGACTGCGGTCTCTCTACCGGCCCTACAGGGATGCTGGGCAGTCGGCCCAGATCCCCAGCGGCAGGTTAAAGTTCAGAGAGAGGAGCTTGTTACACCCTCTCTCCAGCGGCAGCCTAACCCACCAAGCGGAGACCGTAAGCCCCACACCAGCGCAGATGGGACCGTGGTCTCTGCGCCCAAGTTACAGGGAGTAGAGACAGTCGGTCTCCCTCCACAGAGTATAGAAGTATGTAGGGGAGAGGAGCTTGCTACCACCTCTCCCCAGCGGCGGATCAGTAAAGTGCAGGGAGAGGAGAGCAGCGTCCTCCCTCCCCAGCGGCAGCCTAACACACCAAGGGGAGACAGTAAGCCCCACACCAGCACAGATGGGACCGTGGTCTCTGTGCCCAAGCTACAGGGAGCTGAAGGAGATGTCCTTGCTCCCCAGCGGCAGTCTACGGTTCAGGGAGAGGAGGTTGTTATTCCCTCTCCCCAGCGGCAGCACAGCTCACCAAGGGGAGACAGTAAGCCCCACAACAGCACAGATGGGACCGTGGTCTCTGTGCCCAAGTTACAGGGAGCTGAAGGAGCCGTCCTTGCTCCCCAGCGGCAGTCTACGGTTCAGGGAGAGGAGTTTGTCATCCCCTCTCCCCAGCGGCAGCTTAGCACACCAAGGGGAGACAGTAAACCCCACAACCGTGCAGATGGGACCGTAGTCTCTGCACCTACACCACTGGGGATAGGGACAGTCGGTCCTAGTCCACAACAGCCAGACAAAATATCGGAAGGGGAGACAGTCGTTTTTCCCCAACAACAGCTGTGTTCAACCAGGGGAGAGGACACCCTGGTTACTTTTTCCCCAAGCCTTGGACTTACAACTGGACACGAGTGGCAGGGGGCCATCTGGACAACTACCCCCTGTAAGGACAGCCAGCCGACTATCAGAGCCCCAGACCGACGGGAGGTCTGGAGTCTGGATAGTCTAAATGGGAAAGGGGAGAAATGTGGCGGAACCCACCTCGCCACTGGACATTGGAGGGGCCTGGCTGCCTGCCTCCTACCTGCTGACTATGGCCCCTGGGTTATTTGGGGCATATTGTACTTTATATTGCTGCTACTGGCCCTTTAAAATCAGCAATGGATATATTGGGACTTTTGGGACTACTGTCCCTTTAAGACTGTGGAGCATATTCCAGTATACTGCCTTTAATATTACATATGTATTTATGTGTTGAGTTTAACCTGGGATATGTATGCAGCATTCACCTGATTGTTCGGTAGAATCACTCCATTCATTATATTGAGTGAAACTACCGAACAACCAGACCACCCAGGACTAAGTGTGCCTCCAATTACAGTTTGCAACAATGTTGCAAACGGGTAATTGGCAATCAGTGTAATGTATTCTTTGTCCTCTGGGTGGCCGCCATTCGGGAAACAAACACGTGGCGGCGGCCATCTTAAACTACCGAACAGCGGTGTTTTGCCGTCGAGTGTCTGGAACTAAAATCGGACACTTGACTAGGCAAACACCGCTGAGACCTCCATACTTCCAGAAATTCGTATAGAAACTACCGAATGACCCGCCGTTCGGTAGAAAGAACCCCACAAACAAGGGAATTCATTCAAACCCTCTCCAGGCTCTATAACACAGGCAATTCGCCTGTTTTCATTCCCTTGTTTGTGACCGACCGCAGGGCCAAAATGCATGGAACTGTTTTCGGATACTTTACCCATGCGGTCGGTCAAATCTTTGGAACCTCATATCTCCCGAACTGTTCATCCGAATGACTTGAATTTTGGATATGTTGTCCCCCTGAATAAGGGCTATCCAGCGATGCTGGATTTAAAGGTGTACCCCCTGTTTTTGGGGTACATCCAGAACTTGGCTGGAAAAGTGTACCGGATAATTGGGTTTAATGTTATCTGAGGGGAGGGGATGTGTGGGCTGAACCATGTATGTGATTGGTTATTTTATGCCTCCCCCTGGGTGTGGCCTGTATGTGGATTATTGTAATAAAAGCCAGGCTGGATGAGCCAGTCCAGAGTTCCTGTTTTACCCTCAAAGTGATGTGTCGTCTCATTATTGGGGGGAAGGATTTATGGCATGCTGTTCCAGTTGACTGCTAGGAGTACAAGCCTATTCGTATGGTTCCTATTCAATGGTCTACAGCATTCCTATGCTTGAGAAGGTTCATATGCTGCATCGGTTCGGTGATTGTGGTGTCTGCCAGAGTGCTTGGAGTCCTCAGGAAGCACTAGGAGCATCCATTAACGGAGGTACCAAGTCGGGGTGCCAGGTGATCCGTTACACTCTACATAAAGATGGCCTAGGCCAGTGATGGCGAACCTTTTTGAGCCCGAGTGCCCAAAGTGCAATACATGCCAACTTTTTTTCCCTCAAAGTGCCAACACGACAATTAAACCTGAATACTGAGGTTTACGTTTAGAAAAAACTACTCGTACAGTTAACAACTTTTGTTTTAAAAGAAGAAAACAACATAGAGTTAAATTATACAAATTTTAAATAATGATATAAATTAAGCTTATATTAGTATCTCCAACAAATGCAATACATACACACAGACTGCTGAACACATTCACACACCGAGACATAGACAGACTGCTAAATACACACACAGTCCGCTAAATACACGCACACTGCTGAGTACGCAGTCTGCTGAAAACACGCACGCAGTCTGCTGAATACACACACACACACACACACACACACACTGCTGAATACATAAAGACTGCTGAACACACACATATACTGCATTGAGGGGTGCAGTGTATGTGTCTGTGTGTAATGTTGTGTGTGGGGGGGTGGGGTGCTGTGTGTGTTTGGGGGAAAGGGTGCTGTGTGGGGGGGGAAGGGTGCTGTGTGGGGGGGGAAGGGTGCGCTGTGTGGGGGGGGAAGGGTGCTGTGTGTGGGGGGGCAAAGGGTGCTGTGTGTGTGGGGGGGAAAGGGTGCTGTGTGTGTGGGGGGGGGGAGGGTGCTGTGTGTGGGGGGGAAAGGGTGCTGTGTGTGGGGGGGAAGGGTGCTGTGTGTGGGGGGGAAAGGGTGCTGTGTGTGTGTGTGGGGGGGAAAGGTGCTGTGTGGGGGGGGGGAAGGGTGCTGTGTGGGGGGGGAAAGGGTGCTGTGTGGGGGGGAAAGGGTGCTGTGTGTGGGGGGGGGAAAGGTGCTGTGTGTGTGTGTGAGGGGAAAGGTGCTGTGTGTGGGGGGGAAAGGGTGCTGTGTGTGGGGGGGCGGAAAGGGTGCTGTGTGTGGGGGGGCGGAAAGGGTGCTGTGTGGGGGGCGGAAAGGGTGCTGTGTGTGGGGGGGCGGAAAGGGTGCTGTGTGTGTGTGGGGGGAAGGGTGCTGTGTGTGTGGGGGGGGAAGGGTGCTGTGTGTGTGGGGGGGGAAGGGTGCTGTGTGTGTGTGGGGGGGAAGGGTGCTGTGTGTGGGGGGGGGGGAAGGGTGCTGTGTGTGGGGGGGGAAAGGGTGCTGTGTCGGGGGGAGGATGCTGTGTGGGGGGGGGGAAGGGTGCTGTGTGTGGGGGGGGAAAGGGTGCTGTGTGTGGGGGGGAAATGGTGCTGTGTGTGTGGGGGAAATGGTGCTGTGTGAGGGGGGAAAGGGTGCTGTGTGTGGGGGGAGGAAAGGGTGCTGTGTGTGGGGGGAGGAAAGGGTGCTGTGTGTGGGGGGAGGAAAGGGTGCTGTGTGTGGGAGGAGGAAAGGGTGCTGTGTGTGGGGGGAGGAAAGGGTGCTGTGTGTGTGGGGAGGAAAGGGTGCTGTGTGTGGGGGGGGGTGCTGTGTTTGTGGGGCGGTAGGGGTGCTGTGTGTGGGGCTGCTGTGGGTAGGGGTGCTGTGTGTGGGGCTGCTGTGGGTAGGGGTGCTGTGTGTAGGGCTGCTGTGGGTAGGGGTGCTGTGTGTAGGGCTGCTGTGGGTAGGGGTGCTGTGTGTAGGGGTGCTGTGGGTAGGGGTGCTGTGTGTAGGGGTGCTGTGGGTAGGGGTGCTGTGTGTAGGGCTGCTGTGGGTAGGGGTGCTGTGGATAGGGGTTCTGTGGGTGCGGGGGTAGGGGTGCTGTGGGTAGGGGTGCTGGGGTAGGGGGGGTAGGGGTGCTGGGGTAGGGGTGCTGGGGGTAGGGGTGCTGTGGGTAAGTGGGGTAGGGGTGCTGGGGGTAGGGGTGCTGTGGGTAAGTGGGGTAGGGGTGCTGGGGGTAGGGGTGCTGGGGGTAGGGGTGCTGTGGGTAAGGGGGTAGGGGTGCTGGGGGTAGGGGTGCTGGGGGTAAAGGGGGTAAGGGTGCTGGGGGTAGGGGTGCTGTGTATAGGGGGAGTAGGGGTGCTGGGGGTAAGGGAGGTAGGGGTGCTGTGGGTAGTGGGAGTAGGGGTGCTGGGGGTAGGGATGCTGTGGGTAAGGGGGGTATGGGTGCTGTGGGTAGTGGGAGTAGGGTTGCTGGGGGTAGGGGTGCTGGGGGTAGTGGGAGTAGGGGTGCTGGGGGTAGGGGTGCTGAGAGTAGGGGTGCTGTGGGTAAGGGTGCTGTGGGTAGTGTAAGTAGGGGTGCTGGGGGTAGGGATGCTCTGGGTAAGGGGGGTATGGGTGCTGTGGGTAGTGGAAGTAGGGGTGCTGGGGGTAAGGGGGTAGGGGTGCTGTGGGTAAGGGGGTAGGGGTGCTGGGGGTAGTGGGAGTAGGGGTGCTGGGGGTAGGGATGCTGTGGGTAAGGGGGGTATGGGTGCTGTGGGTAGTGGGAGTAGGGGTGCTGGGGTAGGGGTGCTGTGGGTAGTGGGAGTAGGGGTGCTGGGAGTAGGGGTGCTGGGAGTAGGGGTGCTGTGGGTAAGGGGTGCTGTGGGTAAGGGTGCTGTGGGTAAGGGTGCTGTGGGTAAGGGTGCTGTGGGTAGTGGGAGTAGGGGTGCTGGGGGTAGGGATGCTGTGGGTAGTGGGAGTAGGGGTGCTGGGGGTAGGGATGCTGTGGGTAAGGGGGGTATGGGTGCTGTGGGTAGTGGAAGTAGGGGTGCTGGGGGTAGGGGTGCTGTGTGTAGGGGGAGTAGGGGTGCTGGGGGTAAGGGAGGTAGGGGTGCTGTGGGTAGTGGGAGTAGGGGTGCTGGGGGTAGGGATGCTGTGGGTAAGGGGGGTATGGGTGCTGTGGGTAGTGGGAGTAGGGTTGCTGGGGGTAGGGGTGCTGGGGGTAGTGGGAGTAGGGGTGCTGGGGGTAGGGGTGCTGAGAGTAGGGGTGCTGTGGGTAAGGGTGCTGTGGGTAGTGGAAGTAGGGGTGCTGGGGGTAGGGATGCTGTGGGTAAGGGGGGTATGGGTGCTGTGGGTAGTGGAAGTAGGGGTGCTGGGGGTAAGGGGGTAGGGGTGCTGTGGGTAAGGGGGTAGGGGTGCTGGGGGTAAGGGAGGTAGGGGTGCTGTGGGTAGTGGGAGTAGGGGTGCTGGGGGTAGGGATGCTGTGGGTAAGGGGGGTAGGGGTGCTGTGGGTAGTGGGAGTAGGGGTGCTGGGGTAGGGGTGCTGTGGGTAGTGGGAGTAGGGGTGCTGGGAGTAGGGGTGCTGGGAGTAGGGGTGCTGTGGGTAAGGGTGCTGTGGGTAAGGGTGCTGTGGGTAAGGGTGCTGTGGGTAGTGGGAGTAGGGGTGCTGGGGGTAGGGATGCTGTGGGTAGTGGGAGTAGGGGTGCTGGGGGTAGGGATGCTGTGGGTAAGTGGGGTATGGGTGCTGTGGGTAGTGGAAGTAGGGGTGCTGGGGGTAGGGGTGCTGTGGGTAGTGGAAGTAGGGGTGCTGGGGGTAGGGGTGCTGTGGGTAGTGGGAGTAGGGGTGCTGGGGGTAGGGGTGCTGTGGGTAGTGGGAGTAGGGGTGCTTGGGGTAGGGGTGCTGGGAGTAGTGGGAGTAGGGGTGCTGGGGGTAGGGGTGCTATGGTAGGGGTCTGTTGGTAAGGGGAGTAGGGGGTGCTGTAGGTAAGGGGGGTAGGTAATTAAATCAGTATCCCCCCTTCCCTTCCCTTCTTGTTACCTTTGGTGAAGGGGAGGGGGGGAACACAGCCATCCCTGGTGGTCCGGTGGTGTTATGCAGGACAGGACAGGACAGGTCCTGCAGCTCTCCTGTCCTCCCGCGCGATGCTGTGTGGAGCGTTGCCATGGTAACGCGCGGCAACGCTCCACACAGCTCGAGGGAGGACAGGAGAGCTGCTTCCTCGATCCCTCCCCCCTGCTTCCGGTCCTGCCGACACGGAAGCAGAGTAGGCGCCTGCCGTTTCAGGCAGGCAGGCGCCTACTCTGCAGTGATGGCAAACCTATGGCCGCGTGCCCACAGAGCGGGCCCGGCGTGCCACCTGTGGCACGCGTGCCATAGGTTCGCCATCACTGGCCTAGGCTATAAGAAGATTGCCAAGACCCTGAAACTGAGCTGCACATGCCTCGCCATGGTCGACCAAAGAAGTCGAGTGCACATTCTCAACGTCATATCCAGACGTTTTCTTTGGGAAATCGACTTGAGTGCTGCCAGAATTTCTGCAGAGGTTGAAGGGGTGGGGGGTCAGCCTGTCAGTGCTCAAATTGGTCTGCATGGCGGTCGTCCTAGAAGGAAGCATCTTCTAAAGATGATGCACAAGAAAGCCCGCAAACAGTTTGTTGAAGACAAGCAGACTAAAGACATGGATTACTGGACCAAGATAAACTTATTTGGTTCAGATGGTGTCAAGCGTGTGTGACGGCAACCAGGTGAGGAGTACAAAGACAAGTGTGTCTTGCCTACAGTCAAACATGGTGGTGGGAGTGTCATGGTCTGGGCCTGCATGAGTGCTGCCGGCACTGGGGAACCATGAATGCCAACATGTACTGTGACATACTGAAGCAGAGCATGATCCCCTCCCTTCGGAGACTGGGCCGCAAGGCAGTATTCCAACATGATAACGACCCCAAACACACCTCCAAGACGACCACTGCCTTCCTAAAGAAGCTGAAGGTAGAGGTGATGGACTGGCCAAGCATGCCTCCAAATGTACACTGTTATACAGGCTGTACACTAACTACTTTACATTGTAGCAGAGTGTAATTTCTTCAGTGTTGTCACATGAAAAGATATAATTAAATATTTACAAAAATGTGAGGGGTGTACTCACTTTTGTGAGATACTGTATATGAAAACTATAACATTTTCATAAACCAAAAGGGCACATAACCATGGTGTACAGCAATAGACATGTGCATTTATTTTCATCTGAACAATAATTAAAGGACCACTATAGGCACCCAGACCACTTCAGCTTAATGAAGTGGTCTGGGTGCCAGGTCCCTCTAGGATTAACCCTGCCTGCTGTAAACATAGCAGTTTCAGAGAACAAGTATGTTTTCCTGGCACTATAGTGTTCTGTTAATTTCAGACAAAATCGTTCTTTAATGAATGACAGAATGATTGAACTTTTGTTTTCAGCCAATGACAGTGCAGCAGCGAGTTTGTTCTGAACAATCCGATGTCCAAAATCACAGCCCAATCATCATGCAGTGCTGGGAAGTGTTTTATCAGCCAATCATGATAATTTAATGAAAGATTAGACCGATCTAAGACTGCTTGTCAATTTTTCATAATTTCCTGATGTTGGAACACTGTGTGTGAGACAATGAACTAACATCATTGTGTTGGTTGGGTTTGTTAATTTGTGTTTTGAGAGGTAGTAGCTGGTGATATAGCGAGAGTGAAGTCTTAGAAGACATTGGAAATAATTAATCTTATCACAGGGCTCGACAAATCCCAGGCACCAGGTCGCCATACCGGAATATGACATCACTCTGTCCCAGCTCACTAAATAGCGCGCACGGGAGCAGGAATATGAGCCCTACTGGACCCAAGGGAAAGGCAGGGAGGCTGGGCGGGCAAATTTTTTTTTTTGTAAATATAATATTTATTAGTTTTCGATTCATGTCAGAGGTCATGAATGGCAGGCATGCAGCAAGACAATGAGACAAGCAGGTCTCGGGCATAGGAATCAAAAGTAAAGTTATGGTTCAACAAATTTCGGACTCACAGGCCCATGTTTTGGTGTATAGCTTTTTGGCTCGCAGGCCTCAATCTTGGTAGAAAACAACAATAGTAAAGGTATATGCAGTGGTGTATTTTGGGTAAGTGTAAATTTGCCCCACCAATTCGTGTCATGGACACTTTTTTTTTTTTTTTTTTGTAAGTATATTTTTTTTATTCGTATTTTCAGTTGATCAGTTTGTCCAGTAACAGTAAGTAAACTTCAGTTTGGACTCGCAGGTCCACTCAGAGTAAAACAAAAGCAGATGTTTTAAAGGAATGACGTCCTGTCAAACCAGTAATGGTGACACGCAGGTCACTGTGTAACAAGTGTTATAGTCATGTGTCGGACTCGTAGGTCTTGTTGCAGTGAGGTAGTCGGGTATTATCCCCTAGTGAGTGCTAAGGTGTCAGGGTGGGCCCGCAGGTCCCTTTGTGCCCAGCGTTAGGGCCCGTAGCCTGATTTGTTGAGCGTGTACGTGGGTAACATAGGTTCTGTTGTCCCCTCTTGGGAAAGTGAGCGTCTACCAGATGGCCTTATAGGTCCTCTCGTATGTTGACACTGGCGTATGCCTTGTTCTTGTCTGTTTGTGTGTAGTGTTTGGGGTGGGGGGTGCAGGGTAGTGGTGTCTGGAGAGGTGGGGGGCTACGTCCGTGTCTGGGTCACGTTTGTCTAGTTTGTCTCTTAGTTTGTCGGTCTATGTGGCCTCGTCTCTGCGTCCTTACGTGTCGTATTGGAGTCTGGTTGTGAATTCTGCCTTGGTAGTAGTCAGTATCCAGTGGGTCCATATTTCCATGTACCTGTTTGGGGAATTGGATGTGGTCATGATGAGTTCCTCTATGGCGCTGAGTTCCTCCATTTGGGAGAACCAGGTTGTCAACGGGGGTGTCGGTTTTTGCTTCCAGAATTGAGGGATCACCTGTTTGGCAACGTTTAAGATTCTAATGGTTAGTGAGTGTTTGTATCGTGTTCTAGGTGACTTTGTGTGGTGAAGGAGCATGTGTTCAGGGAGGAAGGGGGGTGGTGTGTCTGAGAAGGTTTTGAGAAAGCCGTGTATACCCCGCCAGAAGGGCTGTATGCTTTCGCAGTGCCACCAGAGGTGGAGTACTGTGCCGGCCTCCCTGTTACACCTCCAGCAGAGGTCCGTGTTTTTTTCCGGGTCTATGGCATGGAGTATAATCGGGGTGCGGTACCAATTCGTTAACAATTTAAACGCCGTTTCTTGCGTCTTGCTGAAGACTGAGCAGTGATGCGTTAGGTAGCATATCTTTTCCCAGTCTCCGTCTGTGAAAGTTTTCCCCAGTGTTTGTTCCCATCTGCCCATGAATTTAGGTTTCTCCGTTGGTGTTTCCCTCTGTAGCATGGAGTAAATGAGCGAGATCCCGTGCGGTTGTGGGTCTGGGTCCATACACATTCTTTCGAATGTGGTGGGGTCACGTTTCCGTGCCATGCCCCCCGGGAGAGTATGTACATAGCTCTGTAGCTGTCTGTGCTTTAGGTGGTGTAGGAGGGTGGGGGTCGATCCCTCTAATATGGTCGGGAGTGTTTTACAATTCGTTCCTTCTAGGAGGTTGTGTAGTCTGGGTATCTTGTGTCGGATTAAGTCCCTGAATGCGTTGGGGTCTAGTCCCGGTGGGAAACTGTCGTTGTGCGTGATTGGGAGCAGGGGGGACGGGAACGGCGCTAATCTGCATCTCTTTGCTACTCTCTCCCACGCCCGTAGTGTTGCGGTTGTGTAGGGTGTGCCCTGTCCTCCGTTCCCTCCTCTCCCCTGCCATGGAATGGTGCACCACTTCCGTTTCCTCTCCGTCTTTCCATCTCTTGTGCACTTTCTCTTTTGTCCACTGTGGGAGCAGGTTCATTTTTATTACCTGAACCCTGCCCAGACAGGATATGTGTGGGTATGCCCAATCCGACAAGTCTTTCCGGAACCTGTATAGTAGGGGGGTATAGTAGGGGGATAAAGTTGTGTCTGAATAGATCAGTTTCCCTTTTCGTCAGCCATGTGCCTAGGTATTGTATTTGGTGTTGCGCCCATTGGAATGTGTGGCTTTGCTTTAAGGGGAGGCTCTGTGTTCGGGTATACTAACGTTCAAGATATAGGATTTTGTGAAGTTGATTTTGAGGTTGGATATCTCCCCGAAGGTCCTGAAGGCCTTCAGGATATTCGGGAGTGAGACCTCCAGGTTGGTGACAAAGAAAAGGAGGTCGTCGGCGTACGCCGCGAATTTGTGTTGCGTGTCTCCATGTCTGATACCCCTGATTGCTGCTTCGTGTCGTATGTGCGGCAGAAAGGGTTCGAGTGTCAGCACAAAGAGCAGGGGAGATAGAGGGCATCCCTGCCTTATGCCTGATTACGTCTCTATGGTGTTTCCTGTGTAGGAGGCTCGTCAGTTCCCGTCTTAGTTGTAATAATGTCGCCTGGTGCGCCTTTTGTTGTGTGTTTTTTTTGAGTGTTTCCACCCTGTGTATTTCCGCCACTAGGTCTGTCAGGCGGCTGTCGGTCTGCTTTTTAAGGATGGAGCCCTGGCAGATGAAGTGTCCTCGTATTACACTTTTATGTGCCTCCCATCTAATGGTCGGTGAGGTGTGTTCGGTAGTGTTCGTCTCAAAGTATTCTTTGAGTGAGTCTTTGACCTCGGATGTGAAGTCGGGTCTGGTTAGGAGATATTCGTTAAGCCTCCATTTGTTTGCCGGGGTTTGTACAGGGGGGACGAGAGTGTCAGGGTTACCGGCGCGTTGTCAATTTGGGCCTGGACCCGTCCTTGAAGTGTGTCTCCTGGATTAATACTATCGAGGCTCGTTTTGCGTGGAAGTCTCTCAGCGCTCCTGACCGCTTCTCCGGTTTATTGAGACCTCTAGCGTTTACGGATAGGACAGTGAGACAGTCTGGCACTAGTGCCTTCATGTCCGTGTGTGGTGGTGGCCGCGTCATTCTTTCCTTGAGTCACGGTCCGGTCTGAGGTTCGTTAGTTGTCTGAGTCCGTGGGTTGTAGGTCGGGTGGGGGTTGTAGGAGAGGGGGGATAGGGGAGGTATGGAGTGTGTGTGTACGTGTCCTCATCACTGTAAGTTGACGGTGAGGTTTCAGCGACGGGGGGCGGTTTAGCCAGCGGCCACCTGTGGTCCGCGGCTTCTGCTCGCCTATCTTAGGTCGCTGTGCCCTTTGGGGCTGTAGAAGGAAGCTAAGGGACTCCGGATGGAACCAGTCCTCCCCGTGTCCTCGTGTATGTCAGTGGTAGATGTGTACCTGAGTTGCGTGTCTCGGTCCATCCGGTCCGTGAAGTCCCCCTGTCAGCTCTGTCTGTTAGGTTCGGATCATTATTAGCGTCCTCCTCGGTAAAGTTCATGTGTGTTGGGCTCCGGGTCATAGGTCAGGTCGCCGTCTCAAGTGCCTGTCGTGTGCGTATGCAAAGAATAATTAGATAACAAAACAATTTTGCATTCAAACTTAACAAATCTTTCTGAACATTAAACTTTAAACAGTGATCCTGGTTGTGGAGTACAGCTGCGTGCTTCATAACTCGATTATATTCCTGGCTGTGTACCTAGCCTTTGCTCCTATACTCTCCCCTCTCTGGCTTCTGTGTCCTAGCCACAGTTCGGGTCCCTCTTCTCCCCAAGGGATGATTCGCTCCTATACCTACCAGCCCTCCTCTCATGTGCCCCTCTCTCCCTATCTTGTTCCTGGACTGTGCGTGTGACGAGTGGCACGCTGGTAGCAGCGGCCTGGCGTGAGCGAGCCTGGGGGGCTCCGTCGTACCTGGTGGGTCTCCGGCTAGTGTGGCTGTGGGTCGGGCGCCCTAAACCCCCTTCCAGCGTGCCCCCCCTGTGCTTCCCCCATCCGCTCGTTGTCCGTGTATGAGACTCGGTTGGATCATCACAGGGCGGTCAGGACCCCAGCGGTGGGGCCCAGTCCTAAATAAGCTCCGGTGTTTTCACCTCCCATGCCCTTCGGTCCCCCCACCCCTCGGTGTCAGCTTTGGTGTATGTGCCAAGGATGGGGTCGGCACCCCCTGGGGTCGATCCCTGCTTGATGGGTTTGAACCCTAGATGTGGGCCATCTCCAGCTGGCTCCCCTCCCCCTCCCGGCACCCACCTGTTGTGTTGTGCTGTGTTAGCCCGTCTGTTGTACTATTTATGTTGGCTCGCTTATGTGCTCAGGGGAGTGTAGCTTCCCCTGTGGGAATGGCTCGTCTCTGTCTAGTAGCAATACATGTTAATGTCTAGCTGAGCAGAGAAGATATACAATATGTAGATATATGTTGCTCCTCTTGCGCTTCCCCAATGCCTCTTCCCCTCAGGGTGTGTGAGCTAGGTAGCCCCCCCCCCCGTGTACGCCCGTCCCCCCTTCTCGTAGCTCGATGCGGTTTATGGAAGCAGTCCTGTTCCCCCCATTGTCTATGAGGGGGCCGGTACCCTTATTGGAGCGTGAGTCCCGGTTGGTGGTACTTACGGTTATGTGCTGCAGCTGCTGACGGTAGTCTCTTATGCCGCCGTCCCTGAGGGCCGGATGGCCTGTTGTTGAGTCCCTCTGCTTCTGTGTTGCTGTGGCAGGAGCCCCTGGTTCAGCGGAGGTGTCGTGTAGAAAGCGAGGGGGTCTGGCCATGTCATGGTAATGGGTGGGAGTAGCAGTTCCGTGGTAAGGGCGCTCAGGTCCTCCACGTGTCGGACCGTGAAGGGACCCTTCGAGGTGATGGCATGTAGCCCGGTCGGGAAGGTCCACCGGTATCTGATGTGTTGGAGGATTCTCGTGAGGGGCTTCATCACCCGCCGGTAAGCCAGGGTAGCCGGTGAGAGATCCGGATACAGTTGTATTTCCACGCCATTCAGCAGCACCTTTTCTGTGCTTCGTGCCTTCTGGAGGATGTTTTCCTTTAGGCGGAAGCAGGCCAGGCAACAGACAGTGTCCCTTGGGGGAGCCTCCGGAAGGCCCCTCGGCCTCAGTGCACGGTGGACTCTAACAAACTCGATTGCGGTGGACACTGGGCGGCCCATTATCTTGTTGAACAATTCTTTGAGGGTGTCTGTTATCGGCGTGGTGTGGTCTAGGTCTTCTGGGATGCCTCGCACCCGTATGTTTTGGCGCCTGCCTTGGTTGTCCAGATCCTCCATGTGCAGGGCCATTTGTCTAATTTGCGTTGTGTGGTGGTGGATCACGTCTGTATTTGCAGACTGGGCGGAGGACAGATGGTGGGTGTCCACTTCTAGTTGGGACACATTGGTGTGGAGGCCCTGGATGTCTTCCCGGAGGGAGTGTAATTCCACTGTGATGGGGGCTCTGAGCTCTGAGTTAGCCTCTTTCAGGTCCTGTCATGTCGGCAGGGCCCGGATCAGTTGAACCCAGTCCGGTTGAGGGTCCGAAGGGGTCTGGGCCTGCATCATCTGGCGGCCGCCTCGTGGCGACGCTGAGCGGGATACGTCGGCAGTCTCCGAGGCAGTGCAGTCCCGCGTGACCGCGTCTGTGGGAGTCACTAGGAATTGCCGCAGTGAGGCGGCAGCTGTGCCCTTCGGCGTGTCTGTCGGCTTGGTTGTGTTCGATGCCCGGTGCGTTTTACCCATTTTTGCCCAAGGTTTAGGTGCTGCGAGGATTTGTGCTGAGCCTGTAGTGGAGCTCCGGGTTTACGCCGCCATCTTTCTCGGCTTCCAAGCCACGCCCCCAAATTTATATATAACAAAAAAATTGTAAATCTATGTGTGTGTCTGTCTGTCAGTGTGTATGTGTGTGTGTTTGTCAGTGAGTGTGTCTGTCAGTGAGTGTGTGTGTCTATCTATCCGTGAGTGTGTGTCTGTCTGTCTGTTTGTTAGTAAGTGTGTGTCTGTCAGTGAGTGTGTGTCTGTCTGTCAGTGTGTGGGTCTGTCTGTATCTGTCAGTGAGTGTGTGTGTGTGTGTGTCTGTCTGTCAGTGAGTGTGTATGTGTCTGTCTGTCTGTCAGTGAGTGTCTGTCTGTCAGTGAGTGTGTCTGTCAGTGAGTGTGTGTGTCTGTGAGTGAGTCTGTGAATGTATGTGTCTGTATGTGAATGTGTGTCTGTATGTGAATGTGTGTGTCTGTATTTGAATATGTTTGTATGTCAGTGAGTACATCTGTTTAGGTGATCGGCCTTCCAATCACATGGGAATGGTGCTTTTACTGACCTTTTTTCAACACCGTACAAGATCATCACTTGACGATCTCAGCCAATCCAATGCTTTCCCATAGGAAAGCATTTGGAGACTATTGCGCATGTGCAGTAAAACACGCTTAAATCAATCAGCACCTGTATAGTGCGCATTAAGCGTTTCCATGCGTAGCATGGAGACTTGTATAGAGCTCCTGCATACTGTGCAGCACTGACCCAGAATGCACCTTGTGGCAAACCTAGCCACTTCTGGACTATAATATAGAAAGGTTGTCTGCATACTGTACCGTGTGAATTGTATATCTTCTACTGTATGTATATTAGGCTATGGTCGTTCGCACGCTGGCAGCCGTAAGCTACCAGCAGACAAGCACTTCGTTCGATGAACAGCGGTTATCCGGGCTGTTCGTGGAACGAATGCGGGCTTCCCTGATAGACCACACGCTTAGAGGCGTGTGGTGCTTGTTAACCGATTGCAACAATGTTGCAATCGGTAATTAGAGGCTTTCCTGGGTGGCCGTCGTTCGGCTACCGACCATGCGGTGGTCGGCCATCTTGGATCGTCTATTCTTCAGCGGTGTTTGGTCGTCGAGCGCCTGGAACCAAAATCGGCTACTCGATGACTCGAACACCGCTGGACTTCCAGACCGTTCGGGAGCCCAGCGTTCGGTAGAATCATTCCCCTAAACGCAATCGGTAGATTGAGGGGAACTTTCATATACGACTGTATTTGTTGGGGCGTTCGGTCATTTCAGCTGGGATCTGAGCGGTATTCTCTCAAAAGATGTGCTTAGACCCCAGCTATCTGCCGAACGTTCGGTTATGTCAATGTACCGTATAAAACTCGAAAAAGGTATTTTAAGGTAAATTGTCGGTTTTGCTACACGAGGGGATAATCCACTTAATCGTCCATTTTAGTGGGAGTATCCCTCTCGTGTAGCAATGTACCCTGGGAGAATTATACTGCATTATGGGAGAAATCCCCTGTAACCTCAATAAGGAAACCCCTTGCATGGGGAACTGTATAAATATACAAGCCTGCAAATAAAGCCAGTTAGTTGACTCCCAAACTGTGTTTCGTCTGGTTATTGGGAGGATTTGGGGACTTGCATTACTTTTCAGCGCTGACTGTGGATTTACCGGTGAAACCAGCGGAGATCGTGGATTATAATACTGCCCTCCTCTACAATTGGTGGCAAGCGACGGGATCCAACCTTACAGCCGAAAAAGCGCAATTCGTGCAAATTGCAACTGCCAAATGAGAAAAGGGAATGGCAAGTGGAATTCAGCAAAAGAACCGACTACCGAAGTGAATGGAGACGGATTATTCTAAACTAAAGAGACAAACGCTAAAAGAACTGCTGGAAGCCAGGGGTAAGATAGCCAGCAGCAAACCCAAGGCTACACTAATTGCCGAGCTGATGGAGGGAGACCGAGCCCGCAGCGCTACACCCCCAGCAGCCATGGAAGAAACCCTCTACCAGAGGGAAATGAAGACCAGGCTGGAATTTCTGCCACAGCCTATATCCGAAGCTATGATGCAAATGGTAATGGCGAATGTGCAGGAGTACGTGATGGCACACAGCCCACAACATACACTGGCCCGAGCGGTATCCCCGACTGGGTCACCCTACAGCCAGGTAAAACCACAAATTCCCTATCATGCATTTAAAGTATTTTGCGAGGAGAAGGATGAGATTGATGGGTTCTTACAAGATTTTGAAAGGCTGTGTGATTTACATGACTTAGAACGGGCAGTATGGGTCCCACTGCTGGCAGGCAAGCTGGCAGGACGGGCAGCCGAAGCATATTGCGCAGTACCCAGCGAGGACAGTAAAGACTATGAGAAAGTGAAGCGAGCAATATTATAGAGGTATGCCATTACCCCAGAGGCATACCGGCGGAAATTTAGAAACCTGCGAAAACCAGATAAAGATTCGCATGCTGAGTGGGCACACAAGCTGGACCAATCATCGCAAGTGTGGATACAAGCGAGCCAAGCCACTACCATGGAAGGATTGCGACAGTTAATGCTGTTGGAGCAATTCTTCGACGGCTTGTCTCCAGTGACACAAGAATGGGTGCGGGACAGGAAGCCTCTAACCCTAACAGAGGCGGCCCGCTTAGCCGACCAGCATTTTGATGCAAGAAGGCATCAGATAACCCTCCCCAAGAGTTACTCGCAACCCACGGGGTCACCCAGCATTCCAACCCCCCACGCTCCCACTGCATCTCCTTTTCGCCCGTCCCCAGGGAACATACCACCCACCTCCCGGTATAATGGACGGGCCAATATCCAGTGCCACACCTGCAAACAGTGGGGGCATATGGCCTGGGAATGCACCCAAAATCGAGGCAGACCTGCCTGGAATCAAGCCCGACCGAATCCAGCACCAAGGGCTGCTGCCCACCATTATCAGCAGGCACCAGCTGCCCAAGAGATGTGGAGCGTTCAAGCCGAGGAACCTCTAGGGGTATTACATGAGGTGATGTCTGTCCGAGCCACCGACAACAGGCAGCATCATCGCCAGCTGGTGACACTAGAAGGGAAAGAAGTACAAGGGCTCCGAGATTCCGGAGCCACACTCACCTTGATCGCACCACATCTAGTTCCAGGTTCCGCTCACACTGGCGGATCAGTGGCCGTAAGGGTGGCAGGGGAAGCAGTGTACCGTTTACCCACTGCTAAAGTACATTTGGATTTGGGTGTGGGAGAGGGGGTTGTGGAAGTAGGTCTCATGCAAAACCTACCAGCGGATGTTGTACTGGGGAATGACTTGGGCCAGATGACCTCTGCTTTTGTCCCCCAGGCTCCCTACCAAGAAGCCCATCCAGTCACCACACGGCAACAGGCCCGCACCGCGGCTCCTCCAACACACTCTGAGGCTCAGGTAAGAGACCAAGACCCCCACCCGACACGTATGTCCTGGGATACCCCAGCTAAGTTTGAAGCCGAGGTGAAGTCAGATCCCAAATTACAAGTATACAGAGACAGGGTACGCACTGTGTGGCGAAACCAACCTCGCTACTGGGCCCTGGAGAAGCCTGTTTGCTAGCATCCTACCTGCTGACTATGGCCCCTGGGGTATTTGGGGCATATTCTACTTTATATTGCTGCTACTGGCCCTTTAAAATCATCGATGGACATATTGGGACTTTTGGGATACTGTACCTTTAAGACTGTGGAGCATATTACAGTAATACTGCCTTTGGTCCTTTAATATCATGTATGCATTTATGTGTTCAGTTAACCTGGGTTATATGTATGCAGCATTCTCTGATTGTTCGGTAGAATCACTCCATTCAGTATATTGTGTGAAACTACCGAACAACCAGACCACCCAGGAATAAGTGTGCCTCCAATTACCGTTTGCAACAATGTTGCAAACGGGTAATTGGAAATCAGTGTAATATATGCTTTGTCCTCTGGGTGGCAGCCAATCGGGAAACAAACACGTGGCGGCGGCCATCTTAAACTACTGAACAGCGGTGTTTTGCCGTCGAGTGTCTGGAACTAAAATCGGACACTTGACTAGGCAAACACCGCTGAGACCTCCATACTTCCAGAAATTCATATAGAAACTACCGAATGACCCGCCGTTCGGTAGAAAGAACCCCACAAACAAGGGAATTCATTCAAACCTTCTCCAGGCTCTATAACACAGGCAATTTGTCTGTTTTCATTCCCTTGTTTGTGACCGACCGCAGGGCCAAAATGCATGGAACTGTTTTCGGATACTTTACCCATGCGGTCGGTCAAATCTTTGGAACCTCATATCTCCCGAACCATTCATCCGAATGACTTGAATTTTGGAAATGTTGTCCCCCTGAATAAGGGCTATCCAGCGATGCTGGATTTAAAGGTGTACCCCCGGTTTTTGGGGTACATCCAGAACTTGGCTGGAAAAGTGTACCGGATAATTGGGTTTAATGTTATCTGAGGGGAGGGGATGTGTGGGCTGAACCATGTATGTGATTGGTTAATTTCATCCTCCCCCTGGGAGTGTCCTGTATGTATCTGTTTGTAATAAAAGCCAGGCTGGATGTGCCAGTCCAGAGTTCCTGTTTAACCCTCAAAGTGATGTGTCGTCTCATTATTGGGGGAAGGATTTATTGCATGCTGTTCCAGTTGACTGCTAGGAGTACAAGCCTATTCGTATGGTTCCTATTCAACTGTCTACAGCATTCAGAGGCTTGAGAGCATTCATATGCTTCTCAGATTCGGTGATTGTGGTGTCTGCCAGAGTGCTTGGAGTCCTCAGGAAGCGCTAGGAGCATCCTTTAACGGAGGTACCCGGTCGGGGTGCCAGGCGATCCGTTACACACTGACCAGGGGGGGCTAGAGGGGGAGCGATACACTTGGGAGAAGGGGCTGCTTTACCGCACTGCTGGACGGGAAGTGGGAGGGTCAGTCACAGTGACCACCAAACAGTTAGTGGTGCCCCAGAAGTACCATCCCAAACTACTTAGGATTGCCCACGATATCCCCTTGTCTGGACATTTAGTAATGACCCGTACTCGATATAGGTTAACTCATGCATTTTTCTGACCAGGGATTTCTAAAGATGTGAGACAATATTGCACCTCCTGTGATATATGCCAGCAAGTGGGCAAGCGAGGTGACCGTCACAAAGCTAAATTATGTCCCCTCCCGATTATTTCAGAATCCTTCAGTAGGGTGGCCGTGGACATAGTGGGACACTTACCAAAACCCAGTCCCTCCGGAAAACGGTTCATCTTAACGGTAGTGGACTATGCCACCCGATACCCCGAGGCCGTAGCGCTCTCGAATATTCATGCAGAGACGGTGGCCGAGGCTTTAATGAAAATATTCTCCCGGGTAGGGTTTCCCCAAGAAATAATATCCGATAGGGGCACCCAATTCACTGCCGAGGTCACCCAGCAACTGTGGAAAATATGTGGCATTAAGCCCATAGTAAATTCTGCGTACCATCCCCAGTCCAATGGCTTATGCGAGAGATTTAATGGTACGCTGAAGCAGATGCTCCGTACGTTTGGAGAGGCTCACAAAGACTGGGAGCGTTTTCTGCCCCATTTGCTATTCGCATATAGAGAGGTACCTCAAGAGTCAACAGGGTTTTCCCCTTTTGAATTGCTGTTTGGGAGAAGGGTACGGGGGCCATTAGACCTAATTAGGGAACATTGGGAGGGAGAGAGTAGCCCAGATGGAACCCCTATCGTATCGTACGTACTGGAATTTAGGGACCATCTGGAGGCGCTGACTCAGGAAGTGCGCACCAACCTCCAGGCGGCCCAACAACACCAGCGCCGCTGGTACGATAGGGGAGCCAGAGACCGCAGCTTTCAAGTGGGACAGAAAGTTTTGATTTTAAAACCTGTACGCACAGACAAGCTGCAGGCCATCTGGCAAGGCCCATACCAGGTGGTGGAACAGAGGTGTGACACCACCTATGTGATTGGCCCCTGCTCAGGGGTAGGGAAGAGACGCATGCTCCATGTGAACATGCTCAAACCCTACCATGAGAGGATAGAGGACGTGGCGGCGATATGCGCCTCAGCCTCTGAGGATCAGGAGAATCTGCCCCTACCTGACCTATTAGAACAGGAAGAACGGACCGAGCCCTCCAAGGGGGTTCAGCTGGGGGAGCGGCTAAGCCCTCAGGAGCGTGCCCAGGTACAATAGCTGATTGTAGCTAAAGGGGCTACCTTCTCCAATTTGCCTGGGTACACTCCGCTAGCCACCCACCGAGTCGAAACCCCGGGACAGCTACCCATGCGGCAGACTCCATATCGCGTCCCTGAAGCAGTCAGGACGCATATGAAAACGGAAATAGACGAGATGTTGCAGCTAGGGGTTATCGAACCTTCCGATAGCCCCTGGGCATCGCCGGTAGTGCTGGTACCCAAGAAGGATGGCACGACACGTTTCTGTGTCGACTACCGGAGGCTAAATGACAAAACGGTGTCTGATGCCTATCCGATGCCCCGGATAGATGAGCTGCTGGATAAGATGGCACGGAGCCAGTATCTCACTACCATAGATTTATGTAAAGGATACTGGCAGATTCCCCTAGCCGAGGATGCCATCCCCGAGTCGGCGTTTGTCACCCCGTTTGGCCTGTATTAATTTCGAGTCATGCCATTCGGGATGAAAAACACTCCGGCAACGTTTCAGCGGATGGTAGATCGGTTACTGGACGGATTCCAGGAATACGCCTGTGCCTACTTAGACGACATCGCTATATTCAGCCAGACCTGGGCAGAGCATCTACAACACATAGGGGCCATCCTAGATCGTATTGGAGAGGCAGGGCTAACGCTAAAACCTAGCAAGTGCCATATAGGGATGGCAGAAGTGCAGTACTTGGGCCACCGGGTGGGAAGCGGGCAACAGAAACCAGAACCAGCTAAAGTAGAAGCTGTAGCTAAATGGCCCACCCCTAGGACAAAAACCCAGGTGCTAGCGTTTCTGGGTACCGCAGGGTACTATAGAAAATTTGTGCCCAATTATAGCGCCCTGGCCAAACCCCTGACTGACTTGACTCGTAAGAATCTCCCTCTACAGGTTGTCTGGGCCCCAGAGTGTGAGCAGGCATTCCAACAACTAAAAACTGCTCTAACCAATGCTCCTGTACTTGCGGCTCCTGATCCAACTAAAAGATTTCTTGTTCACACAGACGCTTCAATGTTTGGATTGGGAGCAGTGCTGAGCCAAGTTGGACCCGATGGAGGAGAACATCCCGTAGCTTACTTGAGCCGAAAGTTATTGCCACGAGAAGTAAGCTACGCCGCTATTGAAAAAGAGTGCCTGGCCGTGGTGTGGGCCCTTAAAAAGTTGCAGCCCTATCTGTATGGACAACCTTTTTCCCTACTCACAGATCACAACCCGTTGGTGTGGCTGAACCGTGTAGCTGGGGACAACGCCAGGCTGCTGCGCTGGAGTTTGGCGCTGCAGCCCTTCGACTTTACAATCCATTACCGCCCAGGGAAACAAAACGGTAACGCTGACGGGTTATCTAGACAGACTGAACTTGAAAAGTGATCTGTGAGTACTCTCCCGGACCTCCCCAAGCCGATCCGTTGGGATCAGACTGTGTATGCCGGCTTGGTTCTGGGGGAGCATTGTGGCAAACCTAGCCACTTCTGGACTATAATATAGAAAGGTTGTCTGCATACTGTACCGTGTGAATTGTATATCTTCTACTGTATGTATATTAGGCTATGGTCGTTCGCACGCTGGCAGCCGTAAGCTACCAGCAGGCAAGCACTTCGTTCGACGAACAGCGGTTATCCGGGCTGTTCGTGGAACGAATGTGGGCTTCCCTGATAGACCACACGCTTAGAGGCGTGTGGCGCTTGTTAACCGATTGCAACAATGTTGCAATCGGTAATTAGAGGCTTTCCTGGGTGGCCGTTGTTCGGCTACCGACCATGCGGCAGTCGGCCATCTTGGATCATCTATTCTTCAGCGGTGTTTGGTCGTCGAGCACCTGGAACCAAAATCGGCTACTCGATGACTCGAACACCGCTGGACTTCCAGACCGTTCGGGAGCCCGGCGTTCGGTAGAATTATTTCCCCTAAACGCAATCGGTAGATTGAGGGGAACTTTCATATACGACTGTATTTGTTGGGGCGTTCGGTCATTTCAGCTGGGATCTGAGCGGTATTCTCTCAAAAGATGCGCTTAGACCCCAGCTATCTGCCGAACGTTTGGTTATGTCAATGTACCGTATAAAACTCGAAAAAGGTATTTTAAGGTAAATTGTCGGTTTTGCTACACGAGGGGATAATCCACTTAATCGTCCATTTTAGTGGGAGTATCCCTCTCGTGTAGCAATGTAACCTGGGAGAATTAAACTGCATTATGGGAGAAATCCCCTGTAACCTCAATAAGGAAACCCCTTGCATGGGGAACTGTATAAATATACAAGCCTGCAAATAAAGCCAGTTAGTTGACTCCCAAACTGTGTTTCGTCTGGTTATTGGGAGGATTTGGGTACTTGCATTACTTTTCAGCGCTGACTGTGGATTTACCGGTGAAACCAGCGGAGATCGTGGATTATAATACTGCCCTCCGCTACACACCTCTAGAGACTATCTGAGTTACGGCCACTAGAGGGTTTAGTAGGCTGCAATGTAAACACTGCCTTTTGCATTAAAAAGCATGTACACACAAGCTATAGACCACAGAACAATTACATTAAGCTGTAGTGGTTCTGGTGGCTATAGTGTCCGTTTTAGAATGGTATTTTTGCCTTTGAAAAACCTGCGTCCAGCTGTTTTAGCTGTCTCCATGATTCCAAGCAAATTTGTCAAGCCCTGTCGTATCAGTAGTCTAATTTAATTTTTTTTTCAAGCATTACAACCAAAATTTGGTAACAACACAAATACTTTTTTTGAATTTCTGGCGAACTGAACAGACTTGTCGACAAATTTCAACCAAACCAAAAACTGACAAACCCAAAATCAAAGGTAGTGTCGCACTCAGAGAACACAATAGAGTCTGCTACAGGCCTGGAACACTATGGAAGGGGTCCGCAGTCCCTTAGAAGTACCCAAAATCAAAGTCCAAAGGCTTTACAGATTAGTTCAAACAGGAAGAGTTATATTCAGGATCAGGAGAACAAAACTATATACAACGTTTCAGCTTCAAGTTAAAACGTGATTAAGGCTTGAAAATGTGTATATAATGTTGTGCCCCAGATCCTGAATAAAACTCATTCCTATTTTAACTACTCTGTGAAGTCTGGAATTTGATTTCAAACGCCAGCAGATACAAACCTGACAAATTGAAAATTCTTCCCGCGTACCTGTCAGTACAGCAGTATATCTAGAATTAGTGAAATCGGGGGAGGTTGTAAAGTTTCAGTATTACCCCAACACAGTGGCGTAGCAAGGGGGGAGCAGAGGGAAGAAAGGGGGACGGTCTGCCCCCGGCGGCACTTTTGTGGGGGTGGCAAGGTCCCTGCTCCCACCTTCTGAGGGAGACCTGGCAGCGATCCCTCTAGTTTTTTTCTAGTCCATCTAGGGTTAACCCTGCAGCTGAAAACATAGTTTTAGAGAGGGTTAATCCAACCCTCTAGTAGCTGTCTCATTGACAGCCGCTAGTGGCGCGTCCGCGATTCTCACTGTGAAAATCACAGTGAGAAGACGCTGTACGTCCATAGGAAAGCATTGAGTAATGCTTTCCTATGGGTGGTTTGAATGCGCGCGGCTCTTGCCGCGCATGCGCATTCGGAGCTGAGAGGCGGATCGGGGCGGAGAGATCCCCAGCGCCAAGGGATCCCAAGGTAAGTGCTGGTTGTCTTTTTACCCAAACACACACACACTCTCACGAACAGACTCATACACACTAGCTAACAGACACACACATTTACTGACAGACACACACCCAGTGACAGACATACATATACACTCACTGACAGACAGACACACATACACACTCACTTACAAAACATACACTCTCACTGACAAACACACACTCACTAACAGATACACACTAGAAGACACACACAAACTAACAAACTCAGTAACAGAAACACACACACACACACACACACAGTAACACACACACACACACACACACACACACTCACTGACACACACAAAATAACACACTCATTGACACTCACTAGCAGACACACACTCAATAACAGACACACACTAACAGACACACACAGTAACACACTCACTGACACACACACACTCACTAACACTAACACACATACACACTCACATTTTTTTTTTTACATTTTTAAATTTAATCCCCCAGCCTCCCTACCTTTGGGAGTGCTGAGGGGATTCCAGATTTCCCTGGGGTCCAGTGGGGCTGCTGGGCGGCTGGTCCTGCAGGCGGCGAGGGAGCACTGATCCTCTTGTTCCACTCCCTCGCGCGCCGCTTACTGATGCCGGAGTGACATCATATTCCGGCTCCGGTATCACTGCGGTGAACGCGAGGAAGCTGGGCAGAGAGAGAGAGAGAGCGCTCAGGGGAGAATCCTCCCTCGCGCGACCCCCCCCTCGCCAAGTGACACCACTGCCAGCCTCGGGGGGTCCTGAGGTGGCCAGCTCCTGGGCCCCCCAGGAGAAGAGGCTGGCAAAATGTGGCCGCACTGGCGTACATACCCGGGTCGCAGGGCGGCCGGGCCCCCTGGTGGACCAGCCCCAGTCGCAGCTGCGACCCCTGCGACCACGGAATGTACGCCAGTGCCCCTCTCCCCCTGCCTCCCCTGCACATAACCCTCCCCTGCACAGTTCCCCCTGCATCCCTGCTCTCCCCTGCACACACCCGCTCTCGTCCATCTCTCCCCCCTCCATCCCCTTCACAGATCCCCTCTCGCCCTCCATCCCCTGCGCAGATCCCCTCTCGCCCTATACACATCCCCTCTCCCCCTGTCTTCCCTGCACATAACCCTCCCTTGCACAGTTCCCCCTGCATCCCTGCTCTCCCCTGCACACACACACTCTCGTCCATCTCTCCCACTCCATCCCCTGCACAGTTCCCCTCTCGCCCTCCATCCCCTGCGCAGATCCCCTCTCGCCCTATACACATCCCCTCTCCCCCTGCCTTCCCTGCACACAACCCTCCCCCCCCCTCCAGCCACTGCACATTTCCCCCTGCATCCCTGACAGGCCCCCTCCCTGCCACATCCCCTCTGATCCCTCTTCTCCCCCCGTCTCCCCTGCACACAACCCCTGTCTCCCTCCATCCCCTGCGCAGATCCCCTCTCGCCCTACACAACCCCTGTCTCCCCCTGCCTTCCCTGCACAAAACCTTTCCCCCCCTCCATCCACTGCACAGATTCCCCTGCCTCACTGAAAGCCCCGATTGCTGCACAGATCTCCTCTCCCCTGCACAGATCCCCTCTCCCCCTGCCTCCCCAGCTCCCTGACAGCCCCCCTCCCTCCCCTGCACTTTCACAGAACCCCTCTTTCCCTGCACAGATTCCCTCTCTCCCTGCACAGATCACCTCTCTCCCTGCCTCAACAGCAGCCTGACAGTCCCCCTCCCTCCCTCCCCTGCACAGATCCCTTCTCCCCTGCACCATTCGTCTCCCTCCACAGATCCCACTCCATCCCTGCACCCTCCACACACACTCTCCCTCCCATAAAATAAAAGTATATAATTTTTTTAAATGTGTAAAAAAATGTATTCAATAAGCTGTGTTTCACTCCTAAGTGTTTCTTTTCCCAGCAATAAAAAGTTAAATATACTGAAGCGCTTCAGTAACAATAATTATTTAAAGGAACACTCTGCCCAAATGGACAAACCCACCCTCCATACAATCACTGCTTAGTAGATATGCCCCCAATGAATTACTTGCATGATTTTTTTTATGCATGTATTCACTGAGGGTATAGGGGCAGCAAATGCAGGGGCAGCCCTGGGCGGCAAAAGCTCTAGCTACGCCACTGCCCCAACTTCAGTAATGCACAATGCTGTCAGATAAACCAGCGATAAACACACACAGCTGGATTAAACAGGTAGACGGCCTGTGTGTGCAAGGGGTGTACCAATTCCCCATGCACAACCTATTATAAAATCGTACTCTCCCATGTTTAGAATACCTGCACACATTTCAGATCGATATGAGTAAGCCAATTAAGAGGATGAAAATAGTATACACCTAGTATCACTACTGAGAGAAAGATTTGCACTTTGTACCACCTCGTTTATAATTACACAAGTTTGGCAAAGCTTCAGTTTAGAATTACACAAGTTTGAAGGTAAAAATGTTCCCCCTATGATTGGGCATTTAATAAATTTAAAAGAAAATAGAGTACACTGTATGAAGCTGTGATAGATAAACAGACCGATTCACAATTTAGGCTACTAATACTAATTTTGTTGGGTGTGAATGCATTTTGCTAGGACAAAGATGGCTGTTTAAAGGGACACTGTAGGCACTATTACCATTTTATCTTATTGAATTGGCTGTAGTGTCTGGGGTCCTCTGGCACTGTCCTGCCATTTAGTGTTTAACTATTTTTAAGCGGGATAAAACTGAATGAGGTTCCCTTTCCACCCATAGCCTGCCCCCACTGGAGATGTGGCTAGCATAGAGATGACATGCTTCCTTCTAGCCCTGGGTTAGGCAACATTCGACACTCCAGATGTTATGGACTACATCTCCCTTGATGCTTTGCCAGCATTGTGGCTGTAAGAATATTACGGGAGATGTACTCACCAATATCTAGAGTACCAAAGGTTGCATACCCTTGTTTTAGTCATATCGATTCATTCTAGGGATGGGCTCCGTGATATGCTGAAATTAATCAGCTGACACTTTCGACAACTACAGCCACCAATTGTTGTTCAGTCTAATGATTTCTTCTTTGCCCAGGCAGGACAGAGGGGATTGGCTGCCGGGGACTCTTGTTTAGCTTTAGAACATTACAAACAGCTTAACAAAGAACGGAAGGATGGCGCCAGGGGACTGCAGACATTACAACCGCTTCAATGAGATGAAGCAGTTACAGTGGCTACAATGTCCCTTTAAATGAATTCTCAACCAAATGTAAGTTGTTTAATACACACAGATAATGTCATCTCCTGTTCCTGTTGTGTAAATTGCTAGATCCCGTAAGTAATATCAAATAATGAAGGAACTCACTGCCCAATGGACTTGTATAAAAGATCTTTTAATATAATCTCTTCTTTACAAGCATAGTAATAAGAGAGTTTCATTGTTTTAATAAAATAGAATATGAAATAATTACTTTTAAATAATTGAAGGGGCCCCATCACATTGCATCATTCTGCTGGCCTTTACGCATCCTCCCATGTTACACAGATTTGCTTAAATTCAATTAAAATTGATTTTATTGTTTTGTTACACATATTTCTCTCCCATTTCCAAAAAAACGAATAATAATCAAATCTTATCGTATGGCATAGATATAAACAAACCAATGCTGTGTATGTTCCAAACAAGACAACTTTATTATATAATGGTTGTTCTTTAGTTCACCGGTCTGTTCACCAGCACTAGAAAGATGAGGACACAGAATGAGAGAAGTTTTAAAGAGTTACTTTATCTTTTCTGTGTAAATTGCCTATTGGGCACTATGGAAGAGACCCATATTCTCCGATTGCAATAAAACCAGAATTTTTTTTTTTTTTTTTACTCACCTTGAATCTAGCGCAGAGCAAAGCTCCCAGTGCTAGCTTACACGCTCCATCCTCACATCACTGGGGCTGCACGCAGTCCAAACACAGGCTTCTCACAGAAGATTCTAATGTATGTCATCCGCTTGCATTGATGGCAGGCTTTTTTTATGCACAGAATTGACATTAGGCAGTCCGGAGTTCTTGACTGCCAGTTTCACAAGTGTAGAGGGTGCAGGTAGCCCACAGCACACAATTAACAATATCTCTGTCTGTGCAGCGTTTCAAGAAGAAACACTGCCCATCCAGACTCCTACCACCATGATTAGTTCAATTAACTGAAGTGGTCATGGTGATTGGAGTAACCCTTTAAGTGTTTGCTCCTTTAAGCACAGCTTGTGTATTTTATTTTGGATTTTTATAAAATGTCACTTTGTACATTCCAATCTGCAATCCATATTACTTCTCTTCATATTTTATGTTAGTATGTATGAGATCAGTGAGAACACAAGCATTTTGTGCATACTGCATGTATTCTCATAGGTTGTGCCATCTCGTATTGAGTTCCAAGGGCAAACGTCAATTCAAAAATGACTTACTAAAACCCTGTTCTATCGCCATCAATAAACTAACATAGTTTATATTGTGAAGATTAGAAAAAAAGAAATTAAAGTGAGTGCAAGATCACCATTTAATATTTATTATTAAATGATGCTTAACTTAAGTTAAAATGGCACTGCCGCCCCAATATAAAAAAATTGTGTTTAATAAAGATATCTTTATAAAATACTCATTATGTCTGCATTGGAATTTCGACAAACTTTCAACCCAATCAAGAGATATACAGAGACAAGGTAGGGACAAAGTTAGTTAGATCAGGTAAGTAATCTCACTCTTACCTACCCTGCGGCCACTGGACCATCAGCGGCGATGTCACCTTCAAGGGAAGAAATTTCTGTGTCTAATTTGGAATAAATGAATTTGGAAATAGATCAGGGTTCCTCAATCTTAATACGCTCAGTCGGAGCCAAAGCTTAAAAGTTTAGCTATAGAAAGATGCAGCCAAATCATTAATAACCCCCTCTCCCCCAATTAGCCAATGCACCTTATTACCACGAGGCTACAGTATGACTTTGAAAACTAAAAAACTAACCTCTAGCCTCTCAGAGAACCCAGTAAGAAATCATTGAACCTAAAAACCACATTGCTTACTTTACGGTATTTACTGATTTTTATTCACTGTTTAGCGGATTAAAGACATTGCTCTCTAAATCAAACTGTTTATACGTTGCTATATATCAACATGAGCTAAGCTCACATAAACAGTCATCCAAGTCACTGAAAAACAATGCATGACCTGTGATGTAATTATAAATACTTGTATGGCTTGTTTCCAGATACATTAGTGAATGCCTGTAATATTGTAGGAAAAAAACAACAACTTAAAGTTGTAAAATGGAGACACGGTTGTCTAAACATTGGATACAAATAAATAACCTAAAAATTGTATCTGGATGTTTATATCACTTAGAGGGCAACTGACTATTTTCCTGAAACAAAACTATTAATAAAACATTAAAAATCACCAATAACTTGTCAGGGCAGGATTTCCATCACAAACGCCTCCCCTCTTCAAAATAATAATAATAAAAAAAGAAAACTTGAAAGCTTAAATATTGTTGTATGTATAGATTGAGTGTATGTGTACAGTTGTGCTCAGATTTTTGCAATCCCTTGGAGAATTGGTAATATATGTACAAAACACATTTCTTTTATTTCTTATGGGATTCATATTCAACTGTAGGTTATAACAGAATGGCACAATCATAAAACAAAAAGTGTCAACAAAGAAAAAAAGGAAATGACCCCTGCTCAAAAGTCTGCATACCCTTAGTTCTTAATACTATGAATTGCCCTCTTTAGAATCAATGACAGCGTGCAGTCTTTTTATTATAGTTGTCTATGAGGTCCCTAATTCTTGCAGGTGCTATACCTGCCCATTCGTCTTGGCAAAATGCCTTCAGGTCAATCAAAGTCTTTGGTCGTCTTGCATAAATTGCACGTTTGAGATCTCCCCAGAGTTGCTTAATGATATTAAGGTCAGGGGACTGTGATGGCCACTCCAGAACTGTCACCCTTTTCTGCTGTAACCACTGGAGGGTCAACTGGGCCTTGTGCTAAGGGTCATTGTCATGTTGAAAAGTTCAAGGGCGTCCCATGCGCAACCTTAATGCAGAAGAATACAAATTGTCTGCCAGTATTTTCTGATAACATGCTGCATTCATCTTGCCATCGATTTTCACAAGATTCCCCGTGCCTTAAGAGCTCACACCCTCCCAAAACATCAGTGAGCCACCACCATGCTTCACAGTTTTGAGGGTATTCTTTTCACTATAGGCCTTGTTGACCCCTCTCCAAACATAGCACTTACGGTTGTGACCATAAAATTGTATTTTGGTCTCGTCACTCCAAATTACAGTGTGCCAGAAGGCATGTGAGGCATGCCAAGGTGTTGTCGGGCATATGGGCAGTGAGCAGCTTCCTGTTGATTAATTTTTGTTGGAGGTTTGGTGGTTGTCTGAAGGCCAAAATGGGTGTTTCAGAGAAAATGTTTTTCAGAGTCTCATCTTCTGTTAACATTGGTTGAAGGTCTTTAATGATTTTTCAGATTTCCTCAAGAGCTGGGTTGTAGGTGACCACAAGTGGTACTCGTGTAGATATTTTTTTCTCTCTGTACTGTAGCAGGCGCGTGCGTGGAGTTTTTACTGCAGAGTTGATTTGTTTGGTAATAGTCTTTGGTTTGTAGCCTTTCGGTCTCATAGATTGGGAGAGTACATTTAGATGGGAATTACAGTCATTAGGATCAGAGTATATGCGATGGTACCTAGTGGCTTGGCTGTAGATGATACCCTGTTTAGTATGGAAGGGGTGGAAGCTGGAGTTGTGAAGGTAACTGCACTTGTCTGTGGGTTTTCTGTAAACAGAGGTATTGATTGTGCAATTGTTACATGTCACAGTGATGTCCAGAAAATTCACAACATTTTGTGGAGTATTTCATTTTTAGTTTGATTGATGGATGGAATGTGTTAAAAGAGTCATGGAACTGTATCCGTTTTTCTTCGCTTTCAGTCCAAATTATGAAGATATCATCGATATAGCGATAATCTTTGTATGGTTTGGTGTGCTGTATTTCTAGGAATCGCTGTTCAAGATCTGCCATAAACAGATTAGCATATTGGGGTGCCATCTTAGTGCCCATAGTAATGCCGCTGGTTTGTAGGTAAACCTCATTGTTAAAACTGAAATAATTATGTGTGAGGACGAGTAGTGCCAGTTCTGTGATAATTTGGGGGCTGTATTTTTGGTTGTCGGCATAAGAGAGGAAATGGAAGCAAGCATTGATGCCATCTGTATGTGGAATGTTGCTGTACAGAGAGTCCACATCCATGGTTACAAGGATGGTGTTAGCAGGGAGATTGGTGATTTGGCTGATTTTGTTTAGGAAGTCAGTTGTGTCTTTTATGAAGCTGGTGACTAGAGGTTTTAGGGTATTTTCTACCAGTCCTGAGATCTGTTCTGTGAGAGTTCCCATTCCTGTAATTATGGGTCTTCCGGGATTACCTGCTTTGTGGATTTTGGGAATCATATAGAAAGTGTCCATGTAGGGACTAGTTGGTATTAGTGATTGCAGTTCTAGAAGCAAATTCTCAGGGAAGGATTTAATGAGCTCCCTAAGTTGTAATGTATATTCCTTGGTGGGGTCTTCATTTAGTTTTCTATAGAATTTGTCATCTGACAATTGCCTGTCCCACTCTTTTTTGTAGTCCTGGGTGTTCACTATCACTACTGCTCCTCCCTTGTCTGCTGGTTTGATGGTGATAGCATGATTATTTTTCAAGTTATTTATAGCCATTTGTTCCTGTACTGAGAGATTATGAAACATTTTCTTTTGGTTTTGCTTGGTTGCCAAGGATACTGTTCTTAGATGGAACGTTTCAATGTAACTATCCAGTTTGGCATTTCGTCCTGGTGCTGGCGTGAAAGTAGTGTTCTCTTTCCTGTTTTTGTAATCCATTGTGGTCTCAGTGCTCTCTTTGTCACGGAAGTATTCCTTAAGTCGTATCCTTCTGAAAATTCTTCCACGTCAGAGTAGAGCCCAATGTCATCAAGTTTTGTGCTAGGGCAAACTGATAATCCTTTGGAGAGAACCGATGCTTCTGAGTCAGATAGTTTATACGGCTACAATCGCTACTTGACACTGCTGTATCGCTATACATATATGAAACCAAGTTTTCCTGATAAAATGGTTAATAAAAAATGCTTAGGTAAACAGCCTGAGGATGTACGTTCTACAAATATGTACTTTTGTGTAGTGGTTTTGGATCCTGTAACGACTATAAAAACTGTAAAAATCTCAGCATGCCAAATTCGTGAATCTATTTTTAGTTAATTTTCCTTATTTGCACTTGTTGTATAGAAATATATTAAATGTAAAACTGAGAAAAGATGTGTTTATATTTACTTATTTTTCCATTTCGTAATATATATTCTTCCTACTTAATATTGTGTTATGTTATGTGTTATCAAATATAATATGTATGGGTGCACTTAAAAAGAAAGGGTGAAGTTGCGGTAGAATGAACGCATGGCAAAAAGGCTTTGGTCACAAACACATTGTGGCTCAAACAAGCCTTAGTCCTTAATGGGATCATTTTATTTTTATACTATTGTTTATAAACACTATGTCACTTAGCAACCATTACACAGTGGGGAAGTCTTAGTACTTCCTTCTTCCTGTCACATGTTCCTTGTTGTCACTCTTTATTTACATGTTGTATCAGTCCCTTTATGGCTTGATAAAGACTCCAATACGCTGCCGTGTGGGAAGTCTCAATAAATATAATTAGTGGAAAATGTCTTCAATGTGCACTGTACACTTATTACTTATAGCTATGGCTATTTACCTTATGCTGAACACTACAGAATGGTCTCTTTTTATGACTTTACATTGATATATCTTTCCCACACCGGTCAGTTAGGTGAGAGCGACTTTGTATCATGAATTATAAAGTGAGACATTTATCAAATGGTCCTAATGGTCCTAATAGTGTATTTTTGTGCTGGTTCAAAATCTGGAAAAAAATGAAGTTTAAGTTTTTAAAAGCAGTTTGAAAAGTGTCACCGTTGTTCTTTGTATGTTCCAATAGGTGTCTACCTTGTGATTATCTAAGAAATTCTGTGTAAATATTAGGAAACGGAACGTGTTACAAAAAACAGTAACACAAGAGAAAAATAGCACAAAATATACAAAATAAATAAATAGGGAATAGGTCGCGCGAAAACAAACCCAAATGAGGCGAAGATTATTCAGTTTGATAAATTTCTTTCATAGCGCTGATTAACACACACATTTTTATATATATAAATAAATAGCATGGAGCTGCTGTAATGCTGTAATGTTTGGTCTGTCTATATGTTTCTAGAAAAAATAATATACCATTTGAATGTTTAACTCTATATATAGCAGCTACTATTTTAAATATAATAGAAGTTTGACTCTGAAACACAAAGTGTTAACTGTAGCCAGGCTAAACTTTGAATACTAAGTTACAGATAGTTTTATGTACTGCGTACAGTGGATATCAGTTACTTAGAACACGTTATATCTCATTCTGTCATGTAAAATATCTGCATTGTGTCAGCTAAAAGGTGCAGCTTTGACAACTAAAAGAATGGTAAATATTGACCGTTTAGCTATTGACAGATAAATTATTAATTTTTGTAACCTACCAAGAAAATAACACAAAAAAAAAAAACAAAAGCTGTCAGTTTAGGGAGTGTCATACAAAACAGTGGTTTTCTTTTCAGAAGGGCTCAGCGAGCAGATTTTATATATTTCATTTAAAGGGGTACTATAGTCACCAAAAGAACTTTAACTTAATTAAGCAGTTTTTTGTTGATAAATCATGTCCCTGCAGTCTCACTGCTCAATTCTCTGCCATGTAGGTGTTAATCACTTTAAATCACTGTTTATGCAGCCATAGGCACACCTACCTGTATGTGACTTGCACAGCCTTTCTGAACACTTCCTGTAAAGTGAAATCTAATGTGTATATTTCCTTTACTGCAAATTCAGTTTAAATTAGATTTTCATATTCCCTGCCCTGTTAATAGCTTGCTAGGCCCTGCAGGAGCCTCCTGTATGTAATTAAGGTTCACATTACTAAGCAGGAGATACAAACTTTCAAAGTAAGTTACATCTGATTGAAAGTGAAACCATTTATTTTTCATGCAGGCAGGTGTCAGTCGCAGATAGGGGAGGTGTGGTTAGGGCTGCATAAACAGAAACAAAAATGTAACTCCTAAATGGCAGTGGATTCAGCAGTGAAACTTCAGAGGCATGATCTACACACTAAAACTACTTAATTAAGTTAAAGTTCTTTTGGTGACTATAGTGTCCCTTTAAGAGTGAATTGTGGCAGCGTAAAGACAGATATATATAAAATTTAGGCCAAAAACGACATGGAGGAAACTGAGCTGAGTGGTAGAATATGTCCAATTCATCGACTTTGGCCCAAATTTTACAATTTTATTTTCAATTCTATATAAGTGATATAAATTATAAACTCCTATACAATAGTGGAGCGCTAAGTAGTACAAATCAAACAGTTTAGTGTTTTTAAATTTTAAAATTTGTATTGGTTCAGCACCGTCATATCTTCAACAGTTCTTCATGGTTATTAGTGTTTCACACATAGCAATGTGGAGTACATTTGGCAACAGTGTAGCAACATTAGTGCCTGATGACATCCGCGTTTATACAGCGTGTATAATTACATTTCTGAACCATCTGTTTGTCATAAAAAAACTCCTTAACATTCAGGCATAAAGCAATTGTGAAAAGAAAAAAGTGAGTGAACGCGTTGATTATATTGCCCACTTCTCACCAGAAAGGTTTTATCACTTCACATGCCCACCAGTTGTGTGTCACGGTACCCAGGCCTTGTCCGCATCTCCAGCATCTATCGGTGGAATTCAGCCATATGTGGTGGATTTTCGCAGGCACTGAATACCAGCGGTATATTAGTTAGCGTTGTAACTCCACATGAGTGGCACATGAGATTACCCCTTTATGTTATGAGTAGGCTAGTGACAAGTTTTCCTTTGTGATCTCTCTATCTGGTTCTGCATGCCAAGATAAAATGTGCCTCTCGCTATAAATGCCTCCTGGTTCTGTGAGCAACTGAAATCCTAGTGATATCAGCTTTTTTAAGTTTTTTTTTTTCCCATGCATAATTGTTCGAATTCTGGCATGGTTCACTTCAAGTTGGATTTGTGTTTGTTATGTTTGTTTACGGCTAAGCAGGACTTCAGCTGGAGATAGGAGAAGATAAGATGTGAAGGGAGGTTCGTGCAGTTGCGTGTCCGATTTGAGTTCCATGAACTCAACGACAAAACACCGCTGAATACTTCAACTTCAAATAAGATGGTCGCCGCCACGTATTCGAATGTCGAATGACGGCCACTTCAACACTTCGACTACTTTGACTGTAGCTGGAGTGCCACTTCGAAAGTTTGTTCCAGTAGAAGTCCAAGTGGCAGAAATAGGGTCTCTCAACATTAAAGGGGCCATAGTCACAGGGCATTCAAAGGGAAAATTAGGATTACTGCACAAACAGACGAAATAAGAAATAAAATATAAAATCCAAGGACAGAGTGGTCTGTCACAAGCACTATTATGGGCATTGGGACTGCCAGCTCATGGCAAGGAAGCGAGGAGAACGAGGAACCCCTTCCCTGGACCTAGTGACTGTATTCCCCTTCACCACACAAGACCACCCATCCACGAGCACTCGGACATGAGTATATTTTGATCCACTAGAGCGGCAAGCAGCATCTTTTTGGGCTACACTCGTTACACGCCACAACCGAAACACCCTCCACCTTGGAAAAAAGACGCCTCCACTATGAGTCCTAGAAATAAGTGGCGCTGCTCCATAAGATAGGGGTCTGGCTTTGTACCTACCGCAACTCACACCCCACATCCTGTGCCCCCTTGGTTAGGGGCATTAAACACTAGAACCGGTTTAAGCCCAGTGTGTACCCACACCTTAGGCCCATAATGTGGGGCTACTCAAAACAACATGCCATCTATGGACAATTGCCTCACATGTTTATGAGATAGCGCAACTGGCCACGTTACCTTTAAAAATGCTAAGTCACGGGGGCGGGGCCTGACAGGCAGGCTGAGCGGACGCATGCAGGGCGAGCTCCTGACCAAAGCCTGCAAATTAAGCCTTTTCCCGCATGCTACCTCAGCCATACTAGCGCACAAACAGCTCGAGAGCACCCTGAGGACACGGGAGACTCCAACGGTACCAATCTTGACACTGTCCTGACCCGGTACACCGGACCTCGGCCTCTTGCGGCCCACAAGCCTGACTGGCGTCGGAGGGACGGCCGCTCTCGAGGCGCCACATCTTGTACCTCACAGCAACACTCCCCCGCCTTCCCCCCTCTGGACCGGGGGGGTCATCCTGGTCTCAGGAGACCACGCATCACTCCTTCACAGCGGCAAAAGCTACTGCACATGAGTGCCCACGCGGCTCCCAAAATGGCGGCACCCACAGCCAAAACCCTCCTTGCCTCAACCCTGAGCAAGCTGGATGACATACTTGCCAAATTCTGGGCGACAATAGAAGCAAGACAAAAGCATGTCCACACCCTGGAAGCACCGATATCAGAGACTCACACACCTCAAACCCCCTCGCCCCCTTTGACGAAAAGAAAACTGAGGCACCGAAGAACCCGGATACCTGCAAGGCGGAGGCCCAAGAACCGAGGTACACCCAGGGCCCAACACCCTGGGGGTAAAACCGGCAGCCAACTGGGGCCTAGCCAAGATACAGAGACTGGGGACCTTGAATAGCCGACCTCCACAAAATAGCTCCTGCCACGCAGATGGACCGCTTGAATGCCTACGCAACACGCGCCACTCCATGGGGAATATGCACCTGACAACCCAGCAAGCTCCCTGTAAATCGGGAATCGGATGAAAGGGCAAGAAACTCAAGGAGGCATTTGCATGTCTCGCTCACCAAGCGGTGGACTCCTGTATTTAGCACAGAAGCAGCTCACTCATGATTAAGACAGCTCCCTTTGTTTGTTTATTTTTATTTTTTCTAGCATAGCACAATTAAAATTCACAGCATAGACCAGACATACTACACTAAATGCATAACACTGTACAATCAGATACAAAGATAAAAGTGTTTAGCTATGATCTGGAATGCAATGTCCTAGCCTGAACGTTAACCTTACTGTGACTAATAGGTGAAACATATCTGTGAAACAAACTACTGCTTTCCTTTGATTTCCTTTGTTTTTACGAGCGCAAGTTATTACCCTGTTTATATAACTACCTGTAAAAAAAAAAAAAAGTGCAATGTCATTAATTCCCATTAAGTAAAACTGTTCCTCTCGCCTGCACTGAAGGGATTGTAATTCTCCTCTTTGCCTCAGCATGCATATTATTTGAAAGGGAAACCCATGCTAAATCTGATTATTTTAAAGCAGACTTAAATAAAATCTGGAGCTTACAAAAATAAAAAACAGGAAGAAACAAAATGGAGTCTCCCTGCTGTTGTAAAATAGTATTCCCATAATACTGCCTATAGGCCTATCTAGTGCATCTTAGCAGTAAAGCAAAGAATGGATATAAAATAAAGTATCCCTACAAGTCTCCAAAAAATGATACACACACTGTTTCTGGTTTCAACTAGACACAATAGTCATGTTACAATTATGTAGAACAATGGTGAATGACCCTTTATTGAGTTACATCAATGTGTCAAATGTTGAGCAGTATTTATACATATGTGAAGACAGTCCACGGCACAAAACATCATTCTGTATTCAGACATCTTAAGTAAGCAAAGAACATCAACAAAGTATCATCTATTCAGTACGTTTCTTTCCAGTCAGACAGGTTTATAGAATTATAATCCTCTTAACCTCAGAATGGGCATATAGGTTTTATTTGTTCAGTTTCGGTTGGAACCAGATATAAAGGGCATCGGGCATTTTACTTGGCTTACAAAACTCTGAGTGAAGTTCACAAATGACTTGGAACAGAATTCTTACATAACAATAACAGCGGACAACTAAGTAAATCACCAGTATAGTTATAGTTTCCTCAATATGAAATAGTTTTTGAGAACCACGCTACAGGGAGGGCGTTAGAGAGTGTTCCAAAACCCTGACCCAAAGGTCCACAGGAGTCAGATAGGGGTGATAGGGGTGAGAAGTCTTAGCAGACACAAGCTCATTGTGAAGCTCAGAAGGTGTGGTTACATGTATTTGATTTGGAAACACAAAGTGAGCAACATAGAATATAACAGAACTTTATTGCCATACACTGAGATCCTTAATGACATTAGGACATGCCATTACGTACTAACTATACTGTGCTTTAATGCTATTAGGGCGTTACGGAATGCCCTAACATTCTCGTGTGAACAGAGTTAAATCTCTGTACCTGGGGCTCCCTTTTGTCAGCTTAGGCCATATTTAGTGGCCCAGACTGACTGATGAACTGCATGCAAAACTCAAAGTGAGTGCTGAATGCAACCCTTTAAATTGTGATTGCGTAACTGCACTGATTTTCGTGCTACATACTGTAAAAAGGAGACACCCGGGGTCTGAAAAGAACCATCGGTATAGACAATTTTTTTTTCCCTTTATATATATATATATACATATATATATATACGAAGGGATACCAACGTCATCTATATCCTAGTGTGGAGATCATACCACTTAACGTCATACTTGTAGAACCACAGTTCAGGATCCATAATATGCGAGTGCACATTTTTATATTGTTTTACTGCTGTTATTTAGTCTGGCGTACTAACACTATATTATCTTGATTTACTTCCACATATGCACAAGAAAATCCATTACTACAAGCACTACACGCAATTTCTGCACCACATTATATCCCAAGGAAGGGCTCATTCCACCCAAGCATTCAAGTTGCAGCTAAATCTTAGCTCCCAAAAAAGCTTGAGTGAACTACTTTTGTCATTTTAATTCACTATATTTTACATAATACACAATTAGTTATCTCATGTATTGATACAAATATTTCCAAGGACATCCCATGCGCTACACCAATCCTCCTGCTTTTCCCACAGGTTTAGAATTAACTACCAAAATGTTATTTATATGAGGAAGTTACCAATCAAGGATGGTAAATGAATCTATTTTTAGCACTTGTTTCTATTTAGTTGCACTTGGTGTGTAACAAATTATAATGAGAAAAAAGTGATAAAAATGTGATAAGTATTTTATTTATACGTAAGCCTCGATTATCATTTCAATAAATTTAGTATTTTTGGATACACTTGCAAAATTATTTTCTTCAAAATATTGAAAGATCAAAATAGATACTATATATATATATCGAAATAAAATATAAATATTAAAATATGAATGCATTTAAACATATAAAAATATGAAAGCATATAACAAAATAAAAAGTTTAGCTAAAAATATTAAATTGATGCCCTAATTTAAAGGAACACCATAGCGTTAGGAATACAAATATGTATTCCTAACGCTATAGAGACCTAGTCATCTAAACGGTGACTAGGGCACCGTTCCACAGTTAATTAACCATTTATTTATCTTAATCCTGCGCTGGGCTGCCTCGGCACTGGTGAGCTCTCCTCCTCCATAGACGTCAGCTCCCAAGTGGAGCCAAATGCGCATGCGCGGCCAGAGGCGCGCACCCATTCAAAGCCGCCCATAGGAAAGCAGTACTCAATGCTTTTCTATGGGGATCTTTTTTGACACTGGACTCTGTGTGGACGTCCAGCGTCAAAAAAGTGCGATTTACTCAGTGCAAATCGCGGAAGAAGCTGCAGGGTTAGAACTAGGGGGACCTGACACCCAGACCACTTCATTGAGTTTAAGTGGTATGGGTGCCTAGAGTGGTCTTTTAAGTGGAATAATACGTTTTGTTTTAGTCCAGACGTTGGACAATTGCCTGTGTCCTTATGGAGTTCAAGGGACATGCAGAGAAAATTAATGTATCCGGAAGAAGAAATAAAAAAAAAAAAGGATTTCAATGTCAACTGTACGAATTAAAAAAAAAAATGGGGGTAGCAATAAAACGAAATACCTGTAAATAAAACAAAAAAAAAATCATACTTACCATTAGAAGTCTTCTTTTTTTCTAAAATCTTATTTTTTCAGCCCCCAAAAAAGGCCAAATTAAAATCCATAAAGCCCGTCAAACTAATTCAGACAGCAAACTTCCCGTCCGAATGTGGGAAAATAGCAAATGCCCAAGTGCTTAGCTGTGGATGGGCGGGAATTTAACATTTGGGGGTGACAAGGGGGATAATACAATGTATTGGATGTAAAAAATAAAAATGAATGCAGCCATGACAGTGGCTCTTTAAAGCCCACCTTAAATTGAAATTCACATTGAAATCCCATTGAATTCTTACGTTAGTAAATAACTAAGCTATTTTTTATATTAATTTGTTATAATGCATTATCGGTTCTTCATAACTGCAGAATACGGTGGAGCAATACCAGTGGATGATAATAATCTATAACATATAATGTGTAACAGCTTGATGGGAACGCCAAATGATGGGTATTTTAGTGATATGAAAAGTGACAGATGGTTTATCGTCTCTTGCCAAAAATGATATTTGCACAACAATATAGCTGCAATTAATTAATAATGATATGTTGCAGGCAAAGTGGATTTCACCATTAAATTGTATAAATGGCAGTCACTGCAAACTATGAGTATGTTCCAATGCACAAACCATACTAATAGCTTAATAAAATCTGCCAAGAAACACTCCCAGCTGTGACAAGCCTGATTACAAAGGTAACATTAACAGGAGCCTGGATTTAGGAAGGGTGCCGGCTCATTCTGAACTAACACGGGTCAAATTCAGTCCCATTTATTCCTAAATCCTGTCCCACCTCTCACTGACCATGCTGCCATAAACTACGACTTCTCCAAGACAGCTTAATGGAGGAAAGTGATTATAAAGGGTTATTATTGCACTCTATAAGTGATTGAAATATTTTAGTTTTATTTTTCTAAATAGATCTTCACATCCTGTAACAGTCAACTTGACCATTCTAAATTTACTCCCCTATCCTACTCCTAGGAGTGTAACACCATTACTGCCCCACTCAAACTCACTATACACTAACTGTCCTCACTCTAAACACTGTAGGTTCACTTCCTGTCCTCACTCTCTTTACTATAGATTCACTTCCTGTCCTCACTATATCCATTATACATTCACTTCCTGTCCTCACTCTATTCACGATAGATTCACTTCCTGTCCTCACTCTATTCACGATAGATTCACTTCTTGTCCTCACTATATCCATTATACATTCACTTCCTGTCTGCACTCTATTCACTATAGATTCACTTCCTGTCCTCACTATATCCATTATACATTCACTTCCTGTCCGCACTCTATTTATTGTTTATTCACTTCCTATCCTCACTCTATACACGATAGATTCACTTCTTGTTCTCACTATATCCATTATACATTCACTTCCTGTCCGCACTCTATTCACTATAGATTCACTTCCTGTCCTCACTATATCCATTATACATTCACTTCCTGTCCGCACTCTATTTACTGTTTATTCACTTCCTATCCTCACTCTATACACGATAGATTCACTTCCTGTCCTCACTCTATTCACTATAGATTTACTTCCTGTCCTCACTCTATTCACTATAGATTCACTTCTTGTTCTCACTATATCCATTATACATTCACTTCCTGTCCGCACTCTATTCACTGTAGATTCACTTCATGTCCTCACTCTATTCACTATAGATTTACTTCTTGTCCTCACTATATCCATTATACATTCACTTCCTGTTCCCCACTCTCTTTACTATAGATTCACTTCCTGTCCTCACTCTATTCACTATAAATTCACTTCCTGTCCTCACTCTATTCACTATAGATTCACTTCTTGTTCTCACTATATCCATTATACATTCACTTTATATCCTTACTCTATTACCTTCACATTTACTTTTTACTCCCTATTTAGGAGGGACCAAATGCATCTGTCCCTCTTTTCTAGGAGCTCCATATTGTCGGTGTGTTTGAGTGTATAACAGAGCTCCACAGCAATAATACTCCCAGTAATCTGTCTGAGTGTATAACAGAGCTCCGCAGCAATAATACTCCCAGTAATGTGTCTGAGTGTATAACAGAGCTCCGCAGCAATAATACTCCCAGTAATGTGTCTTTAAACTCCAATAAGTTTGTTTATAAATCATTCTGTGTAAACAATAAACATTGTTCTTGTTCTAAATTACATTTTAGTTGGATAAATTGTTATTAGTAAGTCACCTACCATTTCTCAGAACAACCTCATTAGGGATGTGCATGGGGAAAAGTTTCGGTTCGGTTTGGCATTCCGAAACTCGGGACTTCGGCAATTCGGAATTTCGGGATTTCGGCACTTCGGAACTTCGGCAACTTCGGAACTTCGGCAACTTCGGAGGTTTCAAAACTGACCTCGGTTTGCATGGTGCAGAGACGTATTTCCACTCCTGCAGAGCAAATGGACTGCCACACAGCAGTGAGGGTACGGCTATGCCTGTACTTCCCTTTTCACACGCTACCAGACCTGCGCAGGAGAAGCGATCTCCTTACACATGCGCACTATTATCACCATGTGACACGGAAGTTAACCGCGCGCCATATGACGCAGAAGTAATACCGATTGTCACATGACATAAATAATCGTTATAACTTTCCAAATAAGCTGTGTTTTTGTTGCAACTAATCACCACACACAAAGACTGAATACCTTCTCTAAGAATTAAAAGTTTAAATGTCTGTATATATTTATGATCAAGTACTGTTATTGACCCGCCCACATGACATCATTTTGGCGCCAAATTTGAATCATTTGATTATCATTTGTGTCCTAAGTAAACCAAAAGATGCCAGTATGATTTTCTACTTGTATTTATCTACTTGATAAAGCCTTGTAAGGCGAAACGCATTGTAGATATTTTTTTACTTGTACCAATAAAGAATTTTTTAATCTTTTAATCGTGGTATCCTGACTCTACTATTTCAATCAAGGACCAATGTCATTTTTTACCTTTCCAGTTTTGGAATCATCCTCATTGAAAATTTCTGGAGAAATTACATACCACATACATCCCAGAAGTGAGGATCATTTCACTTCACGCTACACACACCAGAGCACACACACCAGAGCACACACACCAGAGCACACACACCAGAGCTGGATAAAGCTCTGGTAAATGTGAGTAGAATATACTCCATCTATTTCTATATCCATTTTGCATTATTTACTACACCATTGGAGTACCCTTGTTTTCCTCTGGAGCGATAAGAAACCCTTCAAGAACGTTTTTATCCCATCAAGATTGGCTGTTCCTCTTAAATACTTTTTTTATTCTTTATTTTTAATACAGTTTATCTGCATTCTAAATATTTAACTGGACATTTTACCTTAGACAAATTATTTATTACATATCTTTTGGTATATTATAATATATTTTGGGCGCAGCCTTATTCTCTTTCTACCTTACAATCATTACCTGCCCTTTCTTTATTTACTGTACATTTCATTTGTCTGTGCTTCACTTGTTCTTCGGCAGGGCCGATCTTGGGCGGGTGAATGGGGTGAACCATGCCCAGGCACCACAATATTGCCATATTACCAAACTGAATTCCCATATTTGTTTGCTGAGATAGGTGATATTAGGAAGCCTTGTAGAATTTAAAAATGTTTTTCATGTGTGCACTGTTCCTTAATCTGTATTATGTATACATTTTGTTCACTATGGCAGCACCAATACATTCCTGCAAATTGTATGATGCAGGTCAATTCCTTTTTGTCTTTATAGTGTGTGACTCTGTCAGTGTGCATATCTGTCAGAGAGTGTGTCTGTCAGTGTGTGTGTCTTTCGTGAGTGTGTGTGTCGGTGTGTGTGTGTGACAGTAAGTGTGCCTGTCAATGTTCATGTCTGTCAGTGAATGTGTGTGCCTGTCATGAGTATGTCTGTCAGTATGTATGTCTGTGTCTGTCAGTGAGTGTTTCAAATAAGTGAGATTGTGTGTCTGTGAGTCAGTATGTTTGTCATTATGAGTTTGTGTCTTTCATTGAGAATGTATCTGTCAGTGAGTATGTGTATATCAGTGAGTGAGTGTGTGTGTGTGTGTGTGTGTGTGTATGTCTGTCGTGAGTATGGCTGCCAGTTTGTATGTGTGTCTGTCAGTGTGTGTGTCTATCACTTGGTGTTTCAAATCATTGAGATTACATGCCTGTCAGAAACTGTTTCTGTTAGTGAGTGTGTCTGTCAATGAGTGTGTGTCAAATCAGTGAGAGTGTGTGACTGTCAGTGAGTGTTTCTGTCATTGAGTTTGTTTCTAATCAGTGAGATTGTGTGTCTGTCATTGAGAGTGTGTCAGTGTGTCCGTCAGTGAGTGTGTGTCTGTCAATGTGTGTCAAATCAGTGAGTGTGTATGTGTGACTGTCAGTGAGTGTTTCTTTTAGTGAGTGTGTGTCAAATCAGTGTATGTGTGTGTGTTTGTCAGTGAGAGTGTGGGACTGTCAGTGAGTGTGTGTCAAATCAGTGTGTGTGTTTTTGTCAGTGAGAGTGTGAGACTGTCTGGGAGTGTGTGTCTGATTAAAAAAAGTGGTGGGGCTTATAGATGAAGAGGTGGAGTGTATGCCATAGAAACATGCATGTCTGGACTGGACTTTTGCAAAAGGGAGGAGTAAGTAAGCTGACCACAACCCCCCTGCGGCACCAAAAAAATATCTGCACCCAGGCGTCTGTGATCCTAGGATCGACTTTGCTCCCCGGTACATTGGAACAAATTTCACATTTGGTTTAATTGCATTTTTAAATGTTAGCAGATGGTTTATACACAATGATTTAACCTAGACCTAGTATGACCTATTCTATTAACAAAAGCAAATGTGTATATTATAGGTATTTACAGCACTCCAACTGTATCCTCACATTACATGCACTTTGACGTTTATTTTCTAAAACGTTTAATTGCATTTCCACTGTGAAAATAATGTTACAAAAAGCACAGGAAATAGAACACTTCAAGTTCATCTTGACAAGACTTCACAAATACTAAAGTTTAATTGTAGAGTTGAAAAACTGGGACAAGATAATTTCAGGAGATTTCCATACATTTATAAAAAATCTCACGGGAAACAATTAGAATTTTTTTTCTTGATACTCTATATCATTTTTTTTCCCCTTTAACTTAAAATTTGCATTGAGGACACGTTTCCCATAGAGGGTGCGATGTATCTCTCCAAAGAATCGTTTTGGCAAACTCCTTACATTGCTTGATTGTTAGATGTCATTGACACGATTTGTGTATAACAGAATCACATCGTGAGATGCAATGAATAAATTATGTTAAGCAACTTAGTCCATTACCTTCCATAGTTAAAGATCGGTTTTGGGATTACCGTACCTCGTTTACTAGTAATAATGGTGTTCTTTAGTTTGCATAAAACGGTTTAATTGATAAATCAAAAATGAAGGATTACAAAAAATACATAAAAACGTAAATTAAATGAAAACTTAAAAGTCCACAGGTCTTACGCGTTTCGTTCTATATATGAACTTCCTCAGGGACCAATTGATAAAAGGCAATAGTTAACAAAAAACAATCTAGCCAAATACAGAAATGTCCAGATACACCAAAGCGTGGAAAAGAAAAGACACACACTTAGTGGGCAAATAGATAGAGAAAAACTCTAAAAACAATTACCCTTGTACTAAAGTACTGTAGATAAGGACTCCTCACAGTCCTCAGATTAATATGGAAAATAGAAAATCTACAATACAATAACAACAGAAAAACATAGTGCAATAATGCTATAACAATTTAGAGATGGTGAGTAAATGCAAAAATTTCACACTCACAAACCAAAATTGATTGTAGGCGTTATCATAAATCTCAGGACTTGTGGAGCATCATGGCAGATATAAAGGAGAGAAAATATAAAAATAATAGTGCAGAGTATCTTGATAAAAATGAACACTTTAATTTACAAACACACTTACAAAAATGAAGTGGAAAACAGGCACATCAATAAATCCAATCTCGGGATCCCTGGAGTCAGGAACACCAAAAGGACCAATATCCAGAATATAAACAGATGTGAAAGTAAAAATAAATAATAAAAAAAACAAAATCAAATGTTCTGCACTAAAATAGAAAAGCCCTACGCGTTTCGTTCAGTAGCCTGAACTTCCTCAGGGGCAAGTGGATCTCCTAGTCTGCATGCAACATCCTTCAAGTCCCGATCTCCTTTTAAACTCATCTGAGTTTGGCGCGCAATAAGTCCCAGCCTATCCACAGCGTACTTCCGGGTTCGGCATTTTCTATACTTCCGGGTGCGTCCCAATGACGTCACCGGAAGTGCGACTCCGGTTTCATTCTCGGGCTAAAACCGGATATGATGATGATGTTGGAATTGCTGAGAATTCAATGTGAATTTCAAAATTAAGGCCAAAATAGCAGAATTTAAAAAAATCTCCAAGTCAACTCTGTTATCAGTTTGGCTAGCTTGATCTTAAATGTGAAATATACTTTCAATTCACTTTGAATTCCCAACAAGTCTACACTTTCATACCCCTGTTTTGCTGCAGAATGATATGACTGAAACAATGACAATTAATTGAATTAAAATTAGCATTCCTACGTTTTGGAATTATTTTTGGATCATATCCATATATTAACTACATTTCACCTTATGTGCCATTTGCCTGACATTCTCCAGTGTCGTCGTCCCCAGAACGTTTTATTTTAACCCCTTAAGGACTGGACTTTTTTTGCGATGTTGTACATTTGCGACCAGGCATCTTTTTACACTTTTGTGGTGTTTGTGTTTAGCTGTAATTTTCCGCTCTCTCATTTACTGTTCCCATACAAATTATATATTGTTTTTTTCAGGACAAAAGGGGCTTTCTTTACATACCATGATTTATATAATCTCATGTAACTTAATTTTTTAAAAATGAAAAAATATGATGAAAAATTGAAAAAAATACATGTTTTTTGACTTTTATGTGAAAAATCTTTTACTCATCTACAAAAGCGAATGAAAAAAACTGCTAAATAGATTCAAAATTTTGTCCTGAGTTTAAAAATACCCAGTGTTTACATGCGTTTTGCTATTTTTTTGCATGTTATAGGGCTATAAGTACAAGTAGGATATTGCGGTTTCAAAACATACATTTTTAAAATGTATCAATAGTGACATTGTAACACTATTATCTGTCATAAATCTCTGAATAACATCCCACATGTACATATTTTTTTTAAAGTAGACAACCCAGGGTATTCAATATGGGGTACGTTCAGACTTTTTTAGTAGCCAGTTAGTCGCAAACACTGGCCAAAGTTAGCGTTCATATTTGTTTGTGTGTGAAAAAAGTAAAAAACTAAATTGAACGCTAATTTTGGCCAGTGTTTGTGACTAAGTGGTTACTAAAAAAGACTGGACATACCCCATTTGCAATACCTTGGGTTGTCTTCTTTTGCAAATGGTATGCCATCATGGGGGTAATTCTCATTCCTGGGCTACCATACGCTCTCAAAGGCACGTAACCAACCTGGCCATTTTCAATGTAAAAATATTTGACCCATATATTTGACCCTGTAACTTTCAAAAACGCTATAAAACCTGTACATGGGGGGTACTGTTATACTCAGGAGACTTTGCTGAACACAAATATTAGTGTTTCAAAACTGGAAAATGTATCACAACAATTATATCATCAGTAAAAGTGCTGTTTGTGTGTGAAAAATGCAAAAAAAGTCACTTTCACTGACAATATCATCGCTGTGATATGTTTTACTGTTTTGAATCACTAATATTTGTGTTCAGCGAAGTCTCCCGAGTAAAACAGTACCCCCCATGTACAGGTTTTAGGGTGTCGTAGAACGTTACAGGGTAAAATACAGTGATAACAAATTAAATTCTCTGGACTTTCGGCCTGGGTTGGCAGGCAGGTCCCTTAAATTGCAATCAATAAAATAACTTCATTATGTAAAAATATTACATAAATACGCACGTAGAATTTAAATATATATGCATATTTATATATTTGAAGTCTACGTGTATATTTATATAATTATTTATGTAATTTTTTATATGGACATATGAATAGTTCGTATTCTTTTTATTTATTTATATATACATAGATATATATACAATTTCATTCTAAGTGTATTTTGATATAAATATATATATATTAATATCAAAATACAGTTAGAATAAAATTTCGTATAGATATATAATTTTTTTTAATTTTTTATTATTATTTTTTTTTTTTTTTTAATTTAATTTACTTATTATTTGTATTTTATAATAATATATATATACAATATATATAGTTATTATATATATTATATATATACGTGTGTAATTTAATTATAAGTGTATTTTTATATTAATATATGTACATATTAATATAAAAATACACTTAGCATGACATTATATATATGACATATAGACATATATTATATAGGTATAATATATGTCTATATATCATATATATATACACATATATAATAATATTTTTTTTTTATTAACTTTAACTTTAATTTTTTTTAATGATTTTACAGCAGCAGGGAGACTGCCTGTCAGCACAGACAGTCCCCCTGCAGGCAGACACTAGGACACCTATTGTGACCATGTGGTCGCCCTGTTGGGCGATCACATGGCCACAGGGGTCCTAAACCGCCATGGGGAGACTGTCTGGGCTGCAGGCAGTCTCCCCACACCGGGAGCACCGCCGATCGCCGCCGGGGGAACGACGGCGATCGGGTAAGTACATTTAAATTAAGGACGGTTCAGGACCGTCGTCGGTCGGCAATGGGAAAATGCCGATGACGGTCCTGAACCGTCCCGCGTCCTTAAGGGGTTAAGAACCGTTAACATTAATACAACAAATAAATACACTGAACAAAATTTTAAACGCAACACTTTTGTTTTTGCCCCCATTTTTCATGAGCTGAACTCAAAGATCTAAGACTTTTTCTATGTAAACAAAAGGCCTATTTCTCTCAAATATTGTTCACAAATCTGTCTAAATCTGTGTTAGTGAGCACTTCTTCTTTGCCGAGATAATCCATCCACCTCACAGGTGTGGCAAATCAAGATGCTGATTAGACAGCATGATTATTGCACAGGTGTGGCATATCAAGATGCTGATTAGACAGCATGATTATTGCACAGGTGTGGCATATCAAGATGCTGATTAGACAGCATGATTATTGCACAGGTGTGCAATATAATACATTTTATAATTTTGTTCAGTATAAATAGAAGGGCACTGTGCCTGTAAGACTGTGTTTAATACAATAACAATTCCCCCTATACGTATGTATGTCGCTGACAGCATATATTTAAATATCTGATTTATCTGGCGAAAGTCTAATTTGATTCCATTCACAGCAAACACCTGATGCTTTCACTCATTTCCTCATAGAGCTCATTTAAATTGAATTATTTATATATATTTATATCGTTAAAGATGTATTCCACCACACATATGCTGACAATTCAGTCATTTATTTACCAATTTTTTTCTTCCTTTCTAAATAAAGTCACCACACCTGCCTACCACATATGTTTTGGCAAAATAAAATTGGCTATTATGACACTGCACATCCAAGTAGAAGACTATATTTAAAAGTATGACATAGTCTTAAATTCGAGGGGCAAAGGTTTAAAAATAATATCAGGAAGTATTACTTTACTGAGAGGGTAGTGGATGCATGGAATAGCCTTCCAGCTGAAGTGGTAGATGTTAACACAGTGAAGGAGTTTAAGCATGCGTGGGATAGGCATAAGGCTATCCTAACTATAAGATAAGGCCAGAGACTAATGAAAGTATTTAGAAAATTGGGCAGACTAGATGGGCCGAATGGTTCTTATCTGCCGTCACATTCTATGTTTCTTTTTTTTTTTTTTTCAGTGCATATAGAAGTTACAGCAAGCTTGAGGTACCCCAACGGCATTCCTCAGGCAAATCAATATGTAGTACAAAGGGGTGATCGAAGGTTCATGCACAATTTTTTATGTTAATATCAAGCTAGAACTGGAAAGGTTGTGTCTAAGTGAGAGGAACGATTTTAAACTACTTGTTCAGATATGTCAAGCATAGTCCCGCGTAGGGTTCACTATAGGCATTTGCATCAAAAGAGTATTGAGAGGAGCGGCAAAAAGGGGGAACATGACATGTACAATCACCATATAAACAAGGCTGTACCATTGATAATAGTTTCCCCCTTCATCAATATACACAGGTTTAGCATTTCTTTCTAAACGATCACTACATGACATGTTTGTCTGGCAATAGTTAACTGAAGGCAAGGTAGGCAAATTCAGAGGAGTTTAACAATCCACTGCTCTGCCTGGCAGAGGTGAGTAAGGCAAGCATTGTAAAGTGAGAGAAAACAATAGCTTATACATAGATAGGTAACAGAGTTAAATCAGCCTAAAGAGTAGTCAGGTGAGGTACACCGTATATATTATGCTTCGGCAGTTTGGTATCAGATAGTTCTCCTTTCGTGGTTACTTCACCCAATGCCTTGACTGGGCACAGCTCGGAGGTTGCCGTGAGATCCATCAGGCTGGGCCCCGTAGCAGCCCCTGTGGGGATTTCCCTTACACTCTCGGCGCCTGTCTGAGCTTGTGATCCGTGGAGCAGGGCGGCGGTCATAGGTGGCGGCACGTGGGGAGCGAGGTAGATTCACCCTCCAGCCCCAGGCCGGTAGAGAGCCCGGCATCTTTGGTCCATGGACCCGGTAACCCTTAAGGGCCGAATCCCTCCTGGGGTAGGAGTAGTGGGGGGTCCCGAGGGTATGTCGCCGTCTTCGGCGGTGGGCCCTCCTTCTGTGTGGGCGATGCATTCGGGTCGAGCCCTTGGTGGCCCTCGGCCCAGGTAGGCTTCCACGCTCTCCGGCTCTCACCTCCCTTAACAATCACCCATGGTTGGAGTGACAACTGTGCTTGGCGGTGCTCTAGGGCATCCCAGAAATGCTTAAAGTGCTCGTCGAGCCTTCGTAGGAGTTGGTCCACGGGGCTTTGAGGGTTTGCTGCAGTGGCTATGTGCGTTTCCTCTTGAGGGTACGCTGTCCCCGCCATTTTGTGACAGTCTGCTGTGTCCAGGTCTTGTGGCTAGAACCCGGTTCGGGTGCAATGGTAGGTGCAGTGCGGGTAGGCTCGTGCCGTCCAGTGGGGATCGGGATCACCCCCGCCGGTCCAAAAGGGGGGGTAAGAGCGAGTAGGAACTATTCATTTGCGGATGAGTGGAGAGATCGTCCGGCTCTCCCCAGCTCTGTTGCAGTAGGCCGCAGCAGTGGATCTCCAGTCTCCGTTGGTGTCAGACTTCAGAAAGTTGCCAGGTTGTTTTGCCGCTTACCCCTGAGGTTAGTAGTGCCTTTCAGTAATTATGGGGTTAAGGTATCTGGGGTTAAACCCCAGAAATCAGCTTGTTTTGCAGGAGCTCAGGGTCCACACGTCTGCTCAGCTTGATGGTTCGGCTCCGCTCCCCACATTCTATGTTTCTATGTATTCTTGGGCTAAAACTGCTCCCAGTAGGTTTAACCCCTTAAGTACACATGACATGTGTGACATGTCATGATTCCCTTTTATTCCAGAAGTTTGATCCTTAAGGGGTTAAATCTTCTGATACAGAACCTTTATCGGTATTAGGTTTTTAATGGGACAGTCCAGGTTAATTTTCACTACTCCTTTTTCAAAGCATATTATGCGTTATCATAAAACGTATATTAACAAATCTTTGAGGACCTTTTTTAACACATATGTTTCATCAAAACCGCACTTCTACAGCTAGTCCACATAATGTCAGGTTTAGCTGTACTTAGAGCAATTCACAGTGACAATCAGACAAAGTGACTAAGATGGGAATCTTAGTGTGCGATCCATGCAGTTCCCCATCATCGTGGTATCGCCAGCTGTACAAATCCCCTGCTTGCGTATAATATACAATTCATGCAGTAGACAGCCAGATAAATAACAGACGTGCAATTAGTAGGTAGGTTAGTATGTGACTTTCTGACCGTATTCTTCTCTAAACAGGATGCTTGACTTCCAGCAGTTCAGCTCAGGTAATGCTGTCAGTGTCTGAGCTATGTACATATATTGATAAGGATGTCATTATATAGAACGAGTGACGGGTGGCTAAAGAGGTAGGTGTATAATAGAAGTTATTTAGAATGGTTGTCTTCTCCAAGTCCTCATTAGCTGCAGTTGATCTATTTCTGGTTTCAATGGACATACGGTTTACTATTTTGCATTTTTATTCATTTATACTGTTATTATCAGGGTTACTTTTGCTCTCTTTTATTATGCAGTTTATATTTGAGCCCCCAAAATCAAAAATAGAACAATTACAAACAAGCATACTTAGTGCCCTAGTTTTTATTTGAATTAAACAATCTAATCTGATTTTTCTGCAATTTAAATAATTTAAGCCAAAATAAATAAATGAAATACATTAAAATATAAATAAATAAATTACATTTCAGACTGCACTCAGATGGGATGCCAAACTTGGTGTTTTCAATGTAAGCACGGGGAAATGTAAATTAAAACATGTGGCTTTTCATGTGTTGTTCTGTATTCTTTTCAAAGTATATTAAAGATCGCAATCCAGTTCAGTCCTGGCACAGCCTGGCACTTATTCTATTGTAGGAGGTGAAATAAAAAAACATTCCACATTGTTCTTTAAACACTGAACTGTAACACGTTGAAATCGGATTGCTATAATTGAGCTGATTTGGGATTTTTTTCCCAACACAGTTTGGCTATTTTAGTCTGAATTGTATCTGCATTTCGATTCATTGTAATTCAGTCATTCATGGATAAAACCTATTTTGTTGTCTCTTCTTGACCATTTGCTATGTTTTTTTTCTTGTTGTAAGGATGTCTCTATGATGACTGACACAATCATTTTTTCAATGATAGAAAAGGACAGAGTATAAAACACGGGTTGACAGAAAAGGTGGCATGCCCTCCCTCTGTGCCGCCTCTGACCTTCCTTAAGCCCGCCATACACGACGTCCATGTGATTTAAACATAGGATATAATTTGGCTTAGACACTGGGACGGAGGTTTGTTTCAGAGAAAGAAAGAATCGAAGAATTTATTCAATTATTTCTATTTAACAATCACTAAATTCCAAGGATTAATAAGCATACTTATATTACAAAATTCAACAGTTTAGTGAAAGCTTGGTGGTTCGTTGTTTTCTAAATATAATGGACAGAAGAAAACAAGCCATATTGCTTTTATAGCAGACAGGTGGGGTCATACATGTTCTCCAGAAATCCATATTGTGGTTGTCAATCAGCTTTAAGGGCCTTTTAAAAGATCAGGATATACAAAGAATATAACACATGTTATATTGAATATATAGAGACAATAGGACCTCTGATCATCGCAAAATATTGATTGATTGATTGATTGATTGATTAAACAATGTTGCATTGCTGCAATGGTTGTTTTACTGAGAGACCAATGGGCTATGTGGGAAGACGTAATCAAGAGTGACTATCATTTATGTAAAATGTAGCCTCCACTTGACCGAACATAATGTATAATACTGTTAGTACTTAAATGCTTACACACTGTGCACAAAACATGTAAGTTTTTTTTATTTAAAGCTTTACTTATATTATATATGTTAATTAGTATTTGTATCATACATGCATATATCATTGGATAATTGTTTTAATTTTTACACATTTATTTTGTCTGTTTTATGTTTATTTGTTTGCTTCATCCCCTTTCTGTCTATTATTATTTTTCTAATCAATCATGGGTTAGCTCCTCCCCTCACAACAGAAAGTACAGGAAATAGAATTCTGAAACTGGTATAAATAGATCCTTTTTTTACTAATAATTTAGTAGCTGCCACATTTTCTATGGTTAATCCCTCTATTTTTTCACTACTATCGTGCCTCTGGCTAGTAATATCTAATATTCGTTTTATTGGTTTCAACCTCTCCTCTGGTTTATCATTACTGCATCAAGCAATCCATTTACAGAGTGAGATACAGTTGTATCCGATATTTACAACATGCAGTTATAGTTTCGGTGTTTTAATAACAAACTGTCTAATTCTCTACCAGGCTCTGTTAGGCAGCTATTGTTTTTTTTTTCATTGCTGTGGCTACAGGTAAGTAGCTCACAAGGCAAGATGAAGCAGTGAGATTACTGTCTGTAATAAATCCATCCATCCAGAGAACGATGGGATTATCAGTTTATTTCTCCTCGCTGCTTAAACTGTTTCCATTCAGCAATGTCTGGATTTTCCCGGATTGTTCCAGCCCGTTAACTGGAAGTTATGTCTTTGATAAGATTCTAATTTGAAAGTGCCATCCATTGGTTATTTCATCTATATCTGAGAAGGATATTAACTTCTGTTTTTGACAATATAAGTCTATCATTTCTAAGCTGTGTCTTTATGTTTCAAGGACGTTCTCTAATCTATTTTATTCTCCAGTAGTAAGATAGATGCAAGACTGGTGTCTCATTTCTTACAGGAGTTTGTCTTGTATAAGTCTAGCCTTGCTCATTTTGATTACCAGGTTTGGTTATCATGACCTTAATTCCTCCCTGGCACAGTAATTCTCCAGGATATCCCTTATGTTTGAATACCAGGTGGTTTCTGACCTATCAACCTCCGGGATAAAATACCTTGTCTCAACAGATATTATGACAATATCCTGTTAATTATTTGTTTGTGATAAGGCTTATTAGGTTTATGCAGCCCAATCATGGTTTTATAACTATTAGCTGTATTTGAACTCTGTCCCTCCCTCTATATATATTGCTTGGGCATTCCCCGTGAGTAAATGCTGCCATGATTGATCAGGAATTACACATGGCAGCATTTCGGTTACACCCATTTACTACGTGAATTGTGATGCTAGTTACTAAGACTGCCCGATGAGGAGAAGGTTGATGTATTTATACCAGTTTCAAAGTTCTATTTCCTGTCCTTTCTGCCGTGAAGGGAGGAGCTAACCCGTGAGTAAATGCTGCCGTGTATCAGGAAAAGAAAATGACGGTAAGTATGATACAATGTGCGTTACTTGTTTATTGTTATTTACAAAATTGTTCACATTTTCAATAGAAATTATGTGACAGAGTTCCGATGGAGCCACCATACTCAATTTATTATTTTGGTGTGTATACTCTCCAACTGGAAACCAAATATATACCCACCTCATTATTGTGTCATCAAAGAAAACGTCAGCTTTAAATGATTAATTAAACCATAATTATTACAATCTTTAGTTCAACAGCTAATTTGGCACACCTTGATGATATTGCTCCTTATGCAAAATAATCTAAATAATAATAATAGTTTGCTAAAATGCATGCACCGAGACTTTCATTTTCAATATGCCCGGAATAAGAAAGTTGTTACCTAACTCAGTGGTATTTCTATATTGACCTTTAAAAGAAGAAAGTATTGAATGAAACTACTCACAGAACATCTTGGAACGCTAAGAAGATAATGAGACAGGGAATTATTTTGTGATCATCATCCTTTGTGTGTCAACCCAATATTTTATTTATAAAGACCAACAATATGGCTTTCGTCGACCTGCAATGTACACATACACTATGTATCACCTCAACCAAGGTTATCTAACAGTAACATTAAATGTTGGATAATCTAAAATATAATGTAGAGTTAAATTGCTAATAAAATTCTTCAGACAAAGTTAAGATATTTTTAGTAAATCATTTTACTCCTTCGCTACCAAGTTATTTACATGAAACATAAAAAAAAAAACCTAAGCAGTGGGTAAACCAGCAATTTTGTGTCTAGATACCAAAAAAAAATATCAAAATTTAGGTATTTTCATTTTTTTTTTAGTTTATTCATTCAGACATTGCAAATGTATTGTGGAGATAAATAGTTGTAGCGTTTACGTGATCTTCTATTCCTGTAATATTTCAGACTGTGTCTGAAATCTTAGCATTGAAGCAGATTTGGTGTGACAAAAATAGATGAAAATGTCTGGATGCGGAGTTTAGGCATTTTCATACGGAACATTATGACATTTCAACATAAATACCGTAAGTACAGTTACGCCGATGATCTGTACAGTATGCAGCATTAATGGTGTTATCACAGCCTGCAAATAATAGCTGTAGTGTGCTCATAGTCTTAGCGGACCGCTAGAATACAGCAATCAAGTCTGAATAACAAAGGTTCCTGTATGGGATAAGGGTTGCAATGTGCATCTATCCAAATACATCCATTTGGTAACAGGGTTCTAACAGACGTTTGTTTCTCTTCAGTTTGCAAATCAGAATGGGTACAAAGGAGAATCCATACAGAGGTTTATTGGATTCATTTAACATTGTTTTTTTTAATGCAATATAAAGGTTAAATATAAAGAGGGGTGTTATATTAAATTCTCATAGAATTCTGCTTCCCCTCGATATTCGTCAATTACTGTAAACCTGCCTAACATTCTTGACCTGGCTGACCATTGTGCTGTCAGACTCAGAGCCTCCAGTGCGATCCCACAAATGAGCATTGCATCACCTGTCAGTATTACATATTCAGAAATATCATTTATTTACAACACAGTTATCTCTAACTTCATAATTCAGTAAATTATTTATTTTAACTTTTTCTTGTCCAGCAAAAGTATTCATTTTTCTTTCCATTAAATAATGTGCAATCAATCTATATTAAATTAATTAATACATTTAAACAATACTTTCTAGGACACAAAAAGAAATCCTGAATTTCGGTGTTCTTTTTTCCACAAATCTCTTGATGGTAAAGGGATTAAGGCATGTACAATAAACATAAAAATAACTAACTCCTGCCATACCTAATACACAGAGTCATAAACATATTAACATTCTCTGTCGGGGCTTAGAATGATATTTACACCCTTCCCAGAGATAGTGAATCATTTAACACCTCGCAGATATCACAGCAAGCATCTGAGAGGGCACATCATCTTCTTAGGAAAAGTCAGTCCCCCAAAATTGTTAGGCTTCCCGTTCCTGTTCCAAAGTCTGAAGCCAATGGTTGGAAATCATTCATTCCTCTTGCGGTTTTTGACGTCCATAAACTGTACAGTACTGTATGTATAAGGAGAAGACGTAAACGCCATTTATTGGAAGCAGTTTGCTGTAAGTATTCGCCCTAAAGCAACAATCTTATTAGCACTGTAATTCAAAGCGATTAGCATAAGTTCCCATAACATCTGTAAACACAAAGCCATCACAGCTATTCTAAAATTAATTTGCTGAATTTACTATTTAAGAGAAAAACATATAAAAACCTGCAAATTAATTGTAGCAGTTACTTCCTACAGCAAAGCAGAAACCGTATTTTTTTCTACCATCTTTGTCGGAGAACGTATCTATCCTGTTGCTGTTCCGGAAATGCTGCAAACATCTGACAACATTGTCAGTTTGTGGTTTAAAATTATTTATTTATTTATGTATTTATAAAATATTTTACCAGGAAGGATACATTGAGATTTCTCTCGGTTTCAAGTATGTCCTGGGTCCACAAAACGTTGCATTGTTACAATAGGGTACAAAATTACAAAAAATACACTACACAAACGATATATATCCATACACACATATATAAATTTAACACATAACAGGTGATAAATATATTCAATTATGACAGGTGCATTCTGTATTGAGGTATACTGCCAGAGATCTCATAGATATTAGATTGAATGAAGATTTTTTAGAATTTTAGATTTTAGAAAGATATTAGATTGAATTGAAAGATTTGCCCACTTTGTCCCATGGCTGATCTCGCTACTTCTGATCCGAAAATAAATGCAAAGATTTTGTCAAGCTGGAAATTAGACTTTATATGATAACAGTCTAAATGAAATCCATGTAGTTTACTTTCTTGGCTTCTCTTTTGTGATGTGCCTGTTGTTTTAAAGTGAGTGGGATTATTGTAAAGGAAACACATTCATCTTTTTGAGAACTCGAAGTGTCATCTGGGTGACTGTACGCATCAAAAGGCTGAATAGCTGCCTCAAGGCAATCTGTTAGACCTGGGAACAATGAACTCACCCCTCGACTTGCAAGTTCTCTTAATGCAAAAAGCTCGTACAGCATTTATTTGAAATATGGGATTCACATTTTGTAAATAAATGCCAGAAGATGTAGCAATTATGTACATAACTGTTTAGAGTTATTTAAAATGAAGTTTTACAAATTTACACAATCATATTTTTTTTCTCTTTTTATTAATATTTGGGAGTTGACAGATATGCTACGGTTTTATTTGTATTTCAATATTTTAGAAAGTTACTACATTTCCCTTGATGCTTTGCCAGCATTTTGGCTGTAAGAGCATGTAGTCCACAACATCTAGAGTGTCAAAGGTTGCCTCCCTCCCCAATCTAGGGAGATAGTCAAATCTGAAAAATAAAGTGATTTGCGCACACAGAAAAAACAAGTGTGAGTTTTACCTCTTACACAGGGTATTCTTGTGTGTTCACACTACATACAGTATGCATCACCTATATACAGGTAAATAAAATACACATAGTGTAAACTGTAAAAAACAAATAATGTTTTAAAAATGATGTATATCATCAAACTCACACTTTTCAGAGCCCATTTAAAGTTGGCTCTAGACTTATAGCGCTTTTCATCTCACTCTTGAGATATCCAGAATTGGAAAGGTGTGTATATCCACAGGAACTTGGAACTGGTAGCTTGCAGTGATGCTCCAAAAAGTCCAAGGCAGGTGTGTAGTTAAAAGTGTTTTTATTCCAAGAGTTATTTTAAAATACAAAATAAATATATATACACAGTAAAATATATATATATTAGCAGCACAACGCGTTTCAACCTTTCAATAGGTCTTTCTCAAGTGCATCTGATTTTCCAATGGGCTCTAAAGCCCTAATATATGCCAAACAATCGGTTAATTACCTTAATGATATTCACATCTGTGGGTTAGTTCCCACCCATGTCCAAACATGGTCACAGCCGGAAGTGTTATGCCACAGGGGACAGGAGTGCACAGACGGAAATGTAGCCATATTGAGTGTGGCATAACACTTCCGGCTGTGACCATGTTTGGACATGGGTGGGAACTAACCCACAGATGTGGAATATCATTAAGGTAATTAACCGATTGTTTGGCATATATTAGGGCTTTAGAGCCCATTGGAAAATCAGATGCACTTGAGAAAGACCTATTGAAAGGTTGAAACGCGTTGTGCTGCTAATATATATATATTTTACTGTGTATATATATTTATTTTGTATTTTAAAATAACTTTTGGAATAAAACACTTTTAACTACACACCTGCCTTGGACTTTTTGGAGCATCACTGCAAGCTACCAGTTCCAAGTTCCTGTGGATATACACACCTTTCCAATTCTGGATATCTCAAGAGTGAGATGAAAAGCGCTATAAGTCTAGAGCCAACTTTAAATGGGCTCTGAAAAGTGTGAGTTTGATGATATACATCATTTTTAAAACATTATTTGTTTTTTACAGTTTACACTATGTGTATTTTATTTACCTGTATATAGGTGATGCATACTGTATGTAGTGTGAACACACAAGAATACCCTGTGTAAGAGGTAAAACTCACACTTGTTTTTTCTGTGTGCGCAAATCACTTTATTTTGCAGAATTTATCACATTTTAGTGTAAGTGGTGACATTACACTTCGGTGGTTTTTGCTGCACCGGATCTTATTAATTTAGCGCCATTTGTGTCCTTTCTCTGTTTTAAATTAGATAGTCAAATCTGTCATATACTAAGGGGGCAAAAATTGTTAATCTAATATTATAAGAATACACTGCTTACAGTCATTTATAAGAATCCTGGTGGCATTGCTGGGAATCCAACGTCTGTCGATACAGGGCTTTGCAGACTGCTATTGCAGCCTCCATAATAGAATCCCCGACAAGGTGCACCTTCCTGGGGGGGCTGAATAAAACTGTGGTTTTACTTTGAACATTTTGATTTCATTTAAAGCAATCTATATGACTACATGAACAACCACTTAGGACAGGGGTTCTCAACCCAGTCCTCAACGACCCCCTGCCAGTCCAGGTTTTAGGGATTACCTGGGTATGTCTAAGGTGTTTAGAAAAAGAAAAAAAACACCTTAGACTCTTTTTTTTTCCTTTTTCTAAACACCTTAGACCAGTGTTTCCCAACCCAGTCCTCAAGGCACACCTACCAGTCCAGGATTTAAGAATTACCCAGTTTTGTCTAAGGTGTTTTTAGAAAAAAAAGAAAAAACACCTTAGACAAAACTGGGTAATCCTTAAATCCTGGACTGTTAGGTGTGCCTTGAGGACTGGGTTGGGAAACACTGCCTTAGACACACCCAGGTAATCCCCAAATCCTGGACTGGTAGGGGGTCCTTGAGGACTGGGTTGAGAACCCATGACTTAGGACCATGGGGCATGATAGCAAGGTCAGTTGATAATCGAGATGCAAAGCGCTGGACGAATTAGCCAAAACCGTGAATACGTTTTCTTTTTTTTTTTTTTTTCTTCTGTTTCAGACTATACCCGCCTCTTTGTAATTCAAGTATATCTTCATATGTGGCCGGGTATCTTGGTCATCATAAACATTTGCTGGCTCAACTCTACTTAATAAACACAGCAGTTAACTACATGACCCAAGTTGAGCTTTTATTATTTTCTCCTATCCTCTCCCTCCCTCCCCTCCCCCTCTTACTCCTCCTCCCTCTCCCTGCCTCCCTCTCTTCTTCCTTTCGTATTACTTGTCATTGGTTATTCAAGGGTCTTCTATCTAGAGAGGGGACGGGACCAGCCGAGAGAAAGAGGGAAGAACGAAGAGGAAAAAACTGCCAAAAACAAAAGAAAAACAGCATCTTGACCTCATTCATACTCTCATTCACACCATACAGTACTGCTACCTATCTTTCTCCTTTTCTTTCTCTCTTTTCCTCTTCTCAGCTTTCTTATTTCTTGTGCCCTTGCTATCCTCTTGTCTTTCATTTTTCTAGCTTATTACCAAGAGAGTTCTGTCTCTAGTTTCTCCAAATTTTTGAGCCATACTTCCCATTTATCAAGTTCTTTATACTGGTTTTTAATTTTTTTTCATCCCTATTTCCATTTGGATCTGGTATTTTAATTGCTGAATAATCTGAATCTTTGTAAATATTTGTGTCTTTTTCCAATTCCTAGCAATAATGATCTTTGCTGCTATTAAGGCATGTGTTGTCAAAATTTGATTCATTCTACTAAGAGCGGGCCACCTTATATGGAGTAACATCATATCTGGATTAACTTTTAATCCTACGCCGTTTAAACTGATTAACAATGAGTTTGTCATAGACCAATACGTTTTCAAACATTCAATTTGGAAATATTTACCGGAGCTGAATTTTTGTGATTATACTCACTACAACTCATTGTTTAGTGCATAAATCTCTTCTTGGGTAAATATAGATACTATCACACGATACTCTATTTATCCATATTTATATACAATGTACACAGCTTGAAACATTACTAGACATTTTATTGGATGTCTCGTGACATGTATGAGGCAGTATATATTGTGTAGAAGATGGCTAAATAGACCAGAAACGATTGGGAAAGAGATAAAAGAAAAAGAAACAAACAGAAAGGTTAAATCAAAAACCCCGTTATTCCTTATGAGGCGTTATTCCTTATGAGGAATGAACAAACTGGTACTCAAGTTACAAAGTACCAATTTACTGAGTTATCTGCTAAACTGTTGATAGATCAAAAAAAAAATAGCTCGCTTATTAATTGTGATCATTCAGCTGTTCAGTAGATAACTCCCTAATGTTATATATTTATCAAAATGAAATGATTTGTTTACATTTGTTACGGATCTGGTCATTTTCATTACCTTTAATTTTCCATTGATTCGGACGTTAGGAGGCTTTCAAATTGACGAATTCAGAAACAAATGGCGTGTCTTTAAATTGTACGCTCATTTGGACAGGGCCCTCACTCACTGACTGTCATGTCATCTATGTCATACCTGTTTTGTTAGACTTAAATGTCTTGTCTTGTCTAAGGTCTAAAATGGATGAAGGATAGAGTCAGCTGCCAAGACGGTTTCTTTAACTTTACTTTGGGAATGTGATGTTTAAAAACAATGGGAAGAGCTGCCGATTTTATAATTTATCATTACTTTCGATGATCTTTTACTACAAGTGTGTTTTTCTATATCTATTGTTTGCTTTCTTAAACCAATATTTCATAATTAGTGACATCGCCTTCATAAATGACTATTCTTTTTTTCTTGGCAAGAGAGCATCTTAAATCTAGTAGAAATTAAAAAAAAGAATGTTTAGCACAGATGCTAGAGATGTTATCAGCCGAAAGCTCTACTAAATAATTCATCAATAGACTGTGTTCCTGCCTATGTATGTCATTTTCATAGCAGAATAGGATTATCTCCAGGCGTACTCTGATACATTGCGTGTGCAGGTTTCTTGCATTGGATGTTGATACTAAACCCTTAGACTGACCGAATTTCCATTCCATCTATTGCATTACATATCAGTTTAAATCACCTAAAAGAGAAAGATAGGCTGCTGCATGCGGGCAACCAGAATTCATCCCTTTATATTGTACCAATGAAAATCTTTATATATGTTTTTGTTTGTTTTTAAGTTATATTTATAAACTTGTGTGTGTTACCTATTGTTTCATGAAATTTGACTTGATAAAACACACCATACCTTTCCTGTTTATAGCATACGTGTCCAACTTTTTGTCTTCCTCAGGCCACATTAAACGAAGAAGAATTGTACTGGACCACACATAAAATATATAATATAACTTCAAGTCTTATTTTTGATATTTCATTTGTTTAGTAGATAACTCCCTTTTTTGTTCTCTTTATGTGGGATTGCCATATTTAAAGGACACTATAGGCACCAAAACAGCGCTAGGTTAATTAAGCAGTTGTGGTGTATAGATCATGCCTTTTAAGTCTTGCTGATCAATTCTTTGTCATTAGGAGGTAAATCCCTTTTGTTTCTGTTTATGCAGTCGCAGCCACACCTCCTCTAGATGTGACTGACACAGTCTGCATGTAAGAAATGGTTTTATTTTCAATCAGATATACCGTATATACTCGAGTATAAGCCGACCCGAATATAAGCCGAGGCCCCTAATTTTACCCCCAAAAAATGGGAAAACTTATTGACTCGAGTATAAGACTAGGGTGGGAAATGCAGCAGCTACTGTTGAATTTCTAAATAAAATTAGATCCTAAAAAAATTATACTAATTGAATATTTATTTTCACTGTGTGTATATAATGAATGCAGTGTGTGTGTGTATGAGTGCAGTGTGTGTGTGTATGAGTGCAGTGTGTGTGTATGAGTGCAGCGTGTGTATGAATGCAGTGTGTTTGTATATGAGTACAGTGTCTGTGTATGAGTGCATTGTGTGTGTATATGAATGCAGTGTGTGTGTGTATGAATGCAGTGTGTGTGTATGAGTGCAGTGTGTGTGTGTGAATGCAGTGTGTGTGTGTGTGTTGCAGAGCCTTGGTGGGGGATGGGCATTTTTATTATTTATTTTTTATTATTATTTTAATAATTTATTTTTGGTTAAATATTTTTTTTTTATTATTATAATTTTTTTTCATTATTATTATTATTATTTATATTTGTATAATTTTTTCGTCCCCCCTCCCTGCTTGATACATGGCAGGGAGGGGGGCTCTCCTTCCCTGGTTGTCCAGTGGCATTGGCAGTTCAGTGGGGGGAGGGGGGCTGGCTGAGAGTTTACTTACCTCTCCTGCAGCTCCTGTCAGCTCCCTTCTCCTCGGCGCCGGTCCTTGCAGCTCCCCTGTCAGCTCACAGTGTAAATATCGCGAGAGCCGCACTATGACCCCGCGGCTCTCGCGAGACTTACACTGGGAGCTGACCGAGGTGCTGAACGGACCGGCGCGGAGGAGAAGGGAGCTGACAGGAGCTGCAGGAGAGGTAAGCGCTAGCTGCCAGCCCCCAGTCTGTATTATGGCAATGTAAATTGCCATAATACAGACATTGACTCGAGTATAAGCCGAGTTGGGGTTTTTCAGCACAAAAAATGTGCTGAAAAACTCGGCTTATACTCGAGTATATACGGTAACTTAATTACAAAGTTTTTTTTTTATCTCCTGTTAGTTATATTAAACTTTAATTACATACAGGAGGCTCCTGCAGGGTCTACAGAAGACTATAAGCAGAGCAGGAGATAAGAAATTCTAAATTAAACATAATTTTCAATAAAGGAATTGTAAACATTAGATCACTTTGTACAGGAAGCATTTAGGAAGGCTGTGTGAGTCACATGCAGGGAGGTGTGACTAGGGTTGCATTAACAAAGTGATTTAACTCCTAAATAGCAGAGATTTGAGCATTGCGACTACAGAGGCATTATCTATACACCAAAACTGCTCTATTAGCTAAAGTTGTTTTGGTGACTATAGTGTCCCTTTAATGATACCAAATTAGGGAGCTATCTACTAAACATTATGTATATACATATACACATAACTGCAAATACAGACACAGACACACACACTATCACAGGCATACACACAATCACAGACATACACAATCGCAGACCCACACATGCCCACATACAATCACATACATACACATAATCACAGATATACACAGAGAATCACAGACCCACACACATACAGTCACAGACTTATACACACAATCATACGCATACACAAATGGGCCGCATTACAAGCGGCTCAAGGCCATGTGCAGCCCGCGGGTTGGACACACCTGGTTTACAGCATTATTTTTACTTTCTTGCACATAGGGCTTGGAGTCAGTGTAATGTGACTGTGGCAAACCTAGCCACTTCAGACTATGAAACTGTGTCCTTAAAGGTTGTCCAGAACATTGCTGCCCTATTCTGTTTAATGTACTGTGCTTGCTGTATAGAAATGTATCCTTGCTGGTAATTCCTATAGAATTCGTTTGCTGGCAGCCGAAAGCTGCTAGCATTTACCTGGTCGTTTCACAAACAGTGGTTTTACCGGCTGTTCGTGAAACAAATTATGTACCGAACCCAAGCCCACACACTGAGGGTCGTGTGGCACCAATTACCAGATTGCAACATTGTTGCAATCGGTAATTAAGTGCGTTCCTAGGTGGCCGTCGTTCGACTACCGACCATGCGGCGGTCCGCCATCTTGGATCCTTTGTCTCCCCAGGTGTTTGGTCGTCGAGCGCGTGGGACTAAAAACAGCTACTCAACGACACGAACACCGCTGTACTTCCAGGACGTTCGGGAGCTCCGGTCTTCTTCTATTGTGGTTCCCCATCGGTGTGTGGTACTTTTTAACAAATTTAATAAGCAAATGTATTTTGTGCGGCATTCGGTTGTTTTAGCTGGGATCTGAGCGGTATTCACACGAAATGTGCACTCAGACCCCAGCTATCTACCGAACGCCTGTTCGTGCAAATAATGTCAATATGGTTGGAGTTATGGATTTAAATGTGAAATGCCGGTTCTGCTGCACGGAGGGATAATCCACTTAACAGTATATTTCAGTGGGAGTATCCCTCTCGTGCAGCAGTGCCTGATGGGAGAATTGCTCCAAATGTTAAGTCCCCCATGTAGTCCCCTACTGTATTACCCCTGCTATGTCAGTAAGGAAACCCCTTGCATGGGGACTTGCATAAATCCTGAAGCTGTGAATAAAGACCTCAGTTGACTCCCAGAACTGTGTTTCGTCCGGTTATTGGGAGGATTGGGATATTGCCTTACTTTTCACCGCTGACTGTGGATTACCTTTAATACCAGCGGAGATCGTGGGATTTAATATTGCCGCTCCACTACAGTGACATTAGTGACATTGCACACACCATGGAAACCCATGAGCAGAATTACAAGAAATTCTAAACCAATGAACTAGCTGTGTGTACTGTAAGTCACACCTACCCCGCCTGATGATTGTACTCTGACAGTAACAGTATCTGTAGAAATTATCGCTAGAAATATTGCAGGATGAGTTATTGCTTAAATCATGGCAAACTGTATGATTGCATTACAAACCATCATTATAAACCTCCTTACATTGGAACTTTATGGCAACCAGTCTTGTCAAGAATGATACAAAAATCTAGGAGACATATTTGGACATAGGTACTGACTGGCTCGAATCCAGTGAAGCAGTCCTGCTTTTTTTTTAGCTGCTGTTATATAGCTTCAGTTTCTTTTTGCTGTTTCCTGTTTCTGGGTCTTAATGAAGTACATCCATCCACATTGCCAGTGACACTAGCTGCATCATTGTTGTACCTCCACTCTAGCCACATGCGCTACCACCCCCTCCTTTCTAGTGTTCACAGGTATGTTGTAAGTGGTCTGGAACTTCGGCACTTCAACACTTCAGAACTTCAGCACTTCGGCAATTCATAACTTCGGGACTTCAGGAATTGGGGCAAGTGTAGGGTTAGGGTAGGGTTAAGTTAGGGGTAGGGTAGGGTTAGGGTAGGGTTAGGGGTAGGGGTAGTGTTAGGGTAGGGGTATAGTAGGGCTAGTGGTAGGGTTAGGTGTAGGGTTAGATTAGGATTAGGGTTGGTTTAGGAGTAGGGTTAGGGGTAGGGTTAGTGGTAGGGCTAGTGTTAGGGTTGGGGTAGGGTTAGAGGTAGGGTTAGGGGTAGGGTTGAGCTAGGAGCAGGGTTAGGAGTAATGTTGGGTTAGGGGTAGGGTTGGGTTAGGATCAGGGTTATGGGAAGGTTAGGGTTAGAATGGGGTTAGGGGTAGGATAGGGTTAGGGTTACCCTAACCCTACTCCAACCACTAACCTTATCCCAACCCCTAACCCCAACCCTCTCCTGTTTTGCCACTTTTCAGAAAAACTGAAGCACTTCGGCACTTCTGAATTCGTAACTTCGGCAGTTTGGTTTGGTTCGGAATTCCGAAATTCGGAAGCATCCGAATGTCCAAATTTCTGAAATTCGTCCGAATTTGCATTCGGAACAAATTGAATTGCACTAGTTCTTGGTACCAAATGCTTTAAATTTTACCAGAACCCACACCAAAACAACTTACCAAAACAACTGATGGATCATTTCCAGGGTTCATAGAATTCTTACCATAAACTTAGGCTACTGCAGGAGGGAGACGGCGTGAGTTTTATGACATTCAGGGCAAGTTAACTGAGTGATTTGGGATGGAAGAGTGTTCAAACCTGTCATTAAAGATGATGGTATTGAGCTTTAGTGTTATATAAAAAATAAGTCATAAGAGAAAGCAGGGTTTCATGGACACTTGGAACCTTGGCTAAGGCTAAAGCAAATGCAGAGATCTGGATCAGAAGATAACTGGACAGATTACATTATCTGGAAAACACTAATGTGAACTCCAATGGCCCTTTATCTTGGCTTTTTTCCCTTTATAGACAGGAACCATCTCTAAAGTCCAACTGCTGTTTCCTCTGCGTTCAGAGAACATTCTGAGCTGCTAGTATAAACTCCAACTGCTGTTTCCTCTGCATTCAGAGAACATTCTGAGCTGTTAGTATAAAATCCAACTGCTGTTTCCTCTGCATTCAGAGAACATTCTGAGCTGTTAGTATAAACTCCAACTGCTGTATCCTCTGCGTTCAGAGAACATTCTGAGCTGTTAGTTAGTATAAACTCCAACAGCTGTTTCCTCTGCATTCAGAGAACATTCTGAGCTGCTAGTATAAACTCCAACTGCTGTTTCCTCTGCGTTCAGAGAACATTCTGAGATGTTAGTATAAACTCCAACTGCTGTTTCCTCTGCATTCAGAGAACATTCTGAGCTGTTAGTTAGTATAAACTCCAACTGCTGTATCCTCTGCGTTCAGAGAACATGCTGAGCTGTTAGTATAAACTCCAACTGCTGTTTCCTCTGCATTCAGAGAACATTCTGAGCTGTTAATATAAACTCCAACTGCTGTTTCCTCTGTATTCAGAGAACATTCTGAGCTGTTAGTATAAACTCCAACTGCTGTTTCCTCTGCATTCAGAGAACATGCTGAGCTGTTAGTTTAAACTCCAACTGCTGTTTCCTCTGCATTCAGAGAACATTCTGAGCTGTTAGTATAAACGCCAACTGCTGTTTCCTCTGTATTCAGAGAACATTCTGAGCTTTTAGTATAAACGCCAACTGCTGTTTCCTCTGTGTTCAGAGAACATGCTGAGCTGTTAGTTTAAACTCCAACTGCTCTTTACCCTGCTTGAGCTGTATACATGTAACAGAAAATATTAGTTTGTGCCCCAACTGACATCTCTCGTTGAATGTGTGTTCTGATGTCTTTTTGTATTTGTAATCTGTTTGCTTGACCCTTGTGCCAGCCAATCTCAGTTTGCTTGCTAGAGGCACGCAGCCAAATGTAATAACCCAAAAGGTGCCCTTCTCACGTATCATTTTAATTCCTTGTAGTCTACTCGCTATTGAATCACTGCGCTACATGCTGTCGCATTCTAGTCCTTTAAAGCCACAGAAACAAAGATTTCACTATAAAACGTGCCGAATCACTCAATGTTAATTGCTTGATAATGCTAATTACAGACATTGTAAAGGTCTGACAGCCATACATCTCTGGAGGGACTCCCACGCTAAAATTCATGACTTCATTTAAAATACAATTATTTGATAACTTGTTTATTTCCGGTGTAATATGTGGGTAAGCATTGATGAAGAATCTGTAATCATAGTCCACAATCTTTTATTATCTGATTTTATGTATTTAACTGCAGAAGCACAAATAAAAGTTTTTGGCGAGGTGTTTTGTATCTACGTGCTAAACTCGCTCTACGTAAAACACACTGATAGTGCGGGGGAGTAAACACAATGCTATTACAGATACAGAATTTATTTACAGCAATGCACAGTATTTGAATATCAAACCGGGAAGTGAAACAGATAATGAGAGAAAAAGAAACACACAGGAATAAAAAGATCACAGACATGTGGCATTCACCCTAACCCAGAATAAGCTCCATTTAGTGTCTAGGCAATTAGACTGTATGATGGGTCTGTGTGAATGTCTTTGTTACAACAAACAGTAATGTTCACAAGATATACTAGGACATCACTGGACAAGAAATGTAAATATTCCTTGTCTAACACAAAATGGATTTATGTCTCTTTGGTGAGGGATTCCACATCATATTGTGAGAACTTGGGCACAATGTATGTACCAGATGTTGATGTGTGTACTTGCAGGGCCGGCCTAAGGGGTGTGTGAGCTGTGCGGCCGCACAGGATGCCGTGGACCAGGGGGCACCATATGGCCGACACAGCTCGCACATGGCCGGGTGACAGGAGTGCAGGGGAGTTAAAACAGGTACCCAGGACGAGGATTACATTATTCTCCACCCGGTCTATAAAAAAATAAAAAAAACGAGGCAGCGGGGGTGGGGCTTACAAAGCGATGGGGCAGGGCTTATCGGGAGGCGGAGGCAGGGCTAATACCTACCCAAAGCCCCTGCTAACTGCTGCACAGGAAGAGGGAGGAAGGAAGGAGTCCATGTTTCTCCAACAACCAACTGCATCCACTCCCCCTTCCAGCCATAATGGAAAGAGGTAAGTCTGTGTGTGTGTGTGTGTGTGTGTGACTGTCTGCGTGTGTGTGTGTGTGTGTGTGTGACTGTCTGTCTGTATGTGTGACTGCCTCCCTGTGTGTGTGTGTGTGTGTGTGTATGTGTGTGACTGTCTGCCTGCCTGCCTGTGTGTGTGTGTGTGACTTTCTGCCTGTGTGTGTGTGTGTCACTGTCTGTATGTGTGACTATCTGCCTTTAACTGAGTGTGTGTGCCTATCAGCATGCGTGAGTGTCTGCATGCCTGTAACCAAGTGTGTATGACTGTCTGCTTGTAATGGAGTATGTATGACTGTCTGCTTGTGACTGTGTGCCTGTAACTGTTTGTGATTGTGTGTCTGTAACTGTGTGTGACTGTCTGTGTTTAACTGTGTGTTTGGCTCTCTGACTGTCTGCCTGTAATTGAGCATGTGTGCCTTTCTGCCTGTAACTGTGTGTGTGTGTGTGTTTGACTGTCTGCCTGTTACTGAGGGTGTCTGACTGTCTGCCTGTAAATGAGCGTGTCTGACTGTCTGCTTATAACTGTTTGTGTGACTGACTGCCTGTGCCTGTGTGTGTGTATACAGGCAACTTGGTGGGGGGGGGGCACCGTGAAGACTTTTTGCACAGGGCACCTAATGGCCTAAGGCCGGCCCTGTGTACTTGTGCATGATCTGTGCACAAGTATTTTACTGTGTATTTTAGAACAATAAATAAAAGTTTTTTGGCTACCTCACCGTACCAATCCTCTTTTTATTGCACTCTTTATGCACTTTAAACTTTTTTACTTATTCCTGGCATTTTAAACATTCCTGGTTACTTTTACTTCCACTGGCAATTTTACTGTTCCAGTACTCCAAGAAATCCTAGGTGGGGATCATAACCAATGCCTATTCATAGAGCAGTACCTCTGCTCTATCTTTGTGAGTATTATTTTATCTTCTATTTTACTCTCTTAACCTATCACAATTGAGAGCACTATCGTTGCTTTTTATCCTTCTATCTTGGAGCTTTGGATCACCAGACGCTGCTGACGGACGTACTGCCGTATAACCCCATCAAAATTGAGAGCACTATTGTTGCTTTCTACTTTATTTTCTGAGTTTTGGACTACCAGACGGTGCTGACGGAGACCCCCTCCCTACATATCCCATAAGCGGGGATTATACCGCTGTACGCAATCCACACCAGAGCTGGCCATAGCTCTCCTGAATGTGAGTTCTCTACCTCTGTTATTTATTGCACCCTGAATTTTAGATACTATACCATTGGTCACCTCTACCTCTCTTGTATTTGCATATACTGAACGGTCAACACCGGACGCACCTACCTCCACAAAGAAACTCTATCAAGTATCCCACACCATCTACTGGCACCCTAGCAATATTTTACTGGACTATCTACCCGCATTTGGCGCAGCCTTTTCATATCTTTCTCTCTATCTGTGTTTATCCACTGAAGGACTTGAGGGGTTTTCCTTCATTTGGGTTGCTGCCTACCTCGACTAATTGTGTGATTACTAGCGCTGAATTCTTTTTGTGATGATCTGTGCAACTGTGTATGATGTGTGCAACTGTGTATGATGTGTGCACCAGATGTTGATGTGTGCACCGGATGTTGATGTGTGTACCTGTGTATGATGTGTGCACCAGATGTTGATGCGTGCACCTGTGTATAGTGTGTGCAACCGTGCTGAGACATGGAACTATGCATGATGTGTGTGTCTGTAGTAATAGATGCTCCTATGTATACTACAATTAGTCCTGTGTTGTGCAGGTACATATTACAGATGGGCATACTCACGTCATGCTATGTTACGCATGTTGCAAACAGATGTGCACACACCTTATTCTTTAACATCTGAAAAGGTGGAATTGCCTGGTAACAATCACCATTGCTGCAATGTGTACGATCAAACAGGGAGGGGAAAAAATCGGTGCTTCAAAATTGTAGTTAAGTTAAAACTTTTATTTGAAAAGAGTAAAAAAAATCTTATATCAAATATTATTGGAAACTCCACCAATGTGACACATAGAAAACAAATTGAGAATCACCTCACACAGAGTAACAAAAGACACAGGAGGTCACAGAATGCTGTAATCTTATCAATATGATGTTTGACAATCTGTTTAATTAAATTGCAGGTTTTAGAGGCTCATTTGCAATGTGATTTGGTATCCCTTTATAGTGCTGCTCAGGTAATGTGTGTGTTATAGGAGGTGTGGGGAGCTGCAGTGAGTGTGCTGCTCAGGTAGTATGTGTTATAGGAGGTGTGGGGAGCTACGGTGAGTGTGCTGCTCTGGTAGTGTGTGTTATAGGAGGTGTGGGGAGCTACGGTGAGTGTGCTGCTCAGGTAGTGTGGGTTATAGGAGGTGTAGGGAGCTACGGTGAGAGTGCTGCGCAGGTAGTGTGGGTTATAGGAGGGTTTGGGGATCTGCAGTGAGCGTGTTGCTCAGGTAGTGTGTGTTATAGGAGGTGTGGGGAGCTGCAGTGAGTGTGCTGCTCAGGTAGTGTGTGTTATAGGAGGGTTTGGGGAGCTGCAGTGAGTGTGCTGCTCAGGTAGTGCATGTTATAGGAGGTGTGGGGAGCTGCAGTGAGTGTGCTGCTCGGGTAGTGCGTGTTATAGGAGGTGTGGGGAGCTGCAGTGAGTGTGCTGCTCAGGTAGTGTGTGTTATAGGAGGTGTGGGGAGCTGCAGTGAGTGTGTTACTCAGGTAGTGCGTGTTATAGGAGGTGTGGAGAGCTGCAGTGAGTGTGCTGCTCAGGTAGTGCGTGTTATAGGAGGTGTGGGGAGCTGCAGTGAGTGTGCTGCTCAGGTAGTGCGTGTTATAGGAGGTGTGGGGAGCTGCAGTGAGTGTGCTGCTCAGGTAGTGCGTGTTATAGGAGGTGTGGGGAGCTGCAGTGAGTGTGCTGCTCAGGTAGTGCGTGTTATAGGAGGTGTGGGGAGCTGCAGTGAGTGTGCTGCTCAGGTAGTGCGTGTTATAGGAGGTGTGGGGAGCTGCAGTGAGTGTGCTGCTCAGGTAGTGCGTGTTATAGGAGGTGTGGGGAGCTGCAGTGAGTGTGCTGCTCAGGTAGTGTGTGTTATAGGAGGTGTGGGGAGCTGCAGTGAGCGTGGTGCTCAGGTAGTGTGTGTTATAGGAGGTGTGGGGAGCTGCAGTGAGTGTGCTGCTCAGGTAGTGCGTGTTATAGGAGGTGTGGGGAGCTGCAGTGAGTGTGCTGCTCAGGTAGTGCGTGTTATAGGAGGTGTGGGGAGCTGCCGTGAGTGTGCTGCTCAGGTAGTGTAGAAGTTTAACTGAATTACCACCTTGAACTCAGACTGACTGCTAGCCCTTAATAGCCAACAAGCTTCCTCCTGCCCTGATCAGACACCTAAAGTTGGTGTCAGTGAGTTATAGCTGCAGAGGTGCCCAAAAGGTAGATCCCCAGATGTTGTAAAACTACAACTCCCATGATGCTTAGCATGCCTATAGCATGAAAAATCATCATGGAAGCTGTAGTTTGAAAAGATTCTGAGATCTAATGTATTCAGTCACTGACCACTTACTAATCACTTACCACTTACCACTTACAGAAACCAATGCAAATTCTGTTCAATAAACACCTTATCTCTCTCTATATATAGAATATTTATTAATACATTCTAATGACAACTTTGGACTTTCTGAGTCAGTTTATCATAGAAAATACTTATTATTATCATCCATGGTGAGGAACCGACATGGATAGCGGTACTGTAACATGATACGTTGTGTGAGCCGGACTAATACTGTCGTTTTACCCAGGCCATAAATTAACATGGCTGTCACTTGTCTACTTGATAATAACCATTTGCCTTCAAGCTCACTGCATCAACACCACAAATAAATCTTTCTCAGACAGACATGACCTTCGCTCTCTCAATATATAGAAAGGGAGGGCAAGTGTCTCTGGCAATCGGCAAAGGACTGGGAGTAGAAAGTCCCCACATCCGAGGCTTATGGAACATTAATATTTGTTCCCACAACTACCCCAACCTAAAGTCATTTTGTCATCAGAAAGTCTATATAGCACTTTAATGATCATACTTAGTGTTAATGTATACATTTGTTTCATAACAGATAATAAACATTGAAGCTCATCTTTTGGTTTCAGTTTGTTTGTGCTTTAAATCCCATTACTATAACCATCGCTGCTGCCCAAGAGTAGTGGGAGTTCGAGTGTAAACACAATAATGGTTTTTAATCTATGTTTTTGTATTAAGCAAGCTTGGAACAGTGCTGCCACATGTGTGCCCTACTTAGGGTTAATTCATTTACTGGGATTCAACAGAACACCACCTTCTTTTTCATTAGAGATGTTTCCTTACAGTTGAAAACTGCGAGGTGCCTTTCTAAAAAGGACTCTCCTAAGAGTTTTGCCTTGACATTGGCAGAGGAGCTTGCAGTTTGATGGCCTTTACATTGGTATGAATACTTCTGTTATGTGAACGTGTATGTTGGGTTAGCACAGGTAACGTTTTAACGTTGAGCAGTCAGATTGTGATTGGTTGCAGGAATTAAACTCTCTTAAACCACATCTTCCGGACAGTATGAATACACTGAGCTATATTGTATGAGTACACTGTGTTATATTGTATGAATACACTGCGTTATATTGTATGAATACACTGCGTTATATTGTATGAATACACTGCGTTATATTGTATGGATACACTGCGTTATATAGTATGGATACACTGCGTTATATTGTATGGATACACTGCGTTATATAGTATGAATACACTGCGTTATATTGTATGAATACACTGTGTTATATTGTATGGATACACTGCGTTATATTGTATGAATACACTGCGTTATATTGTATGGATACACTGCGTTATATAGTATGGATACACTGTGTTATATTGTATGAGTACACTGTGTTATATTGTATGGATACACTGCGTTATATAGTATGGATACACTGTGTTATATTGTATGAGTACACTGCGTTATATTGTATGGATACACTGCGTTATATAGTATGAATACACTGCGTTATATTGTATGAATACACTGTTATATTGTATGAGTACACTGCGTTATATTGTATGGATACACTGCGTTATATAGTATGAATACACTGCGTTATATAGTATGAATACACTGCGTTATATTGTATGAATACACTGCGTTATATTGTATGGATACACTGTGTTATATTGTATGAATACACTGCGTTATATTGTATGAATACACTGCGTTATATTGTATGAATACACTGTGCGTTATATTGTATGAGTACACTGCGTTATATTGTATGGATACACTGCGTTATATAGTATGAATACACTGCGTTATATTGTATGGATACACTGCGTTATATTGTATGAATACACTGCGTTATATTGTATGAATACACTGCATTATATTGTATGGATACACTGCGTTATATTGTATGGATACACTGTGTTATATTGTATGAGTACACTGCGTTATATTGTATGGATACACTGCGTTATATTGTATGAATACACTGTGCGTTATATTGTATGAATACACTGCGTTATATTGTATGAATACACTGCGTTATATTGTATGAATACACTGCGTTATATTGTATGGATACACTGCGTTATATTGTATGAGTACACTGTGTTATATTGTATGGATACACTGTGTTATATTGTATGGATACACTGTGTTATATTGTATGAGTACACTGTGTTATATTGTATGAGTACACTGTGTTATATTGTATGAGTACACTGTGTTATATTGTATGGATACACTGTGTTATATTGTATGGATACACTGTGTTATATTGTATGGATACACTGTGTTATATTGTATGAGTACACTGTGTTATATTGTATGGATACACTGTGTTATATTGTATGAGTACACTGTGTTATATTGTATGAATACACTGTGCGTTATATTGTATGAATACACTGAGCTATATTGTATGAGTACACTGCGTTATATTGTATGAATACACTGCGTTATATTGTATGAATACACTGTGTTATATTGTATGGATACACTGCGTTATATATTATGGATACACTGCGTTATATTGTATGAATACACTGTGTTATATTGTATGAATACACTGTGTTATATTGTATGAATACACTGTGTTATATTGTATGGATACACTGCGTTATATTGTATGGATACCATGAGTTATATTGTATGAATACACTGTGTTATATTGTATGGATACACTGCGTTATATTGTATGGATACACTGCGTTATATAGTATGAATACACTGTGTTATATTGTATGAATACACTGTGTTATATTGTATGGATACACTGTGTTATATTGTATGAGTACACTGCGTTATATTGTATGGATACACTGCGTTATATTGTATGGATACACTGCGTTATATTGTATGGATACACTGCGTTATATTGTATGGATGCACTGCGTTATATTGTATGGATGCACTGCGTTATATTGTATGATACACTGCGTTATATTGTATGGATACCATGAGTTATATTGTATGAATACACTGCGTTATATTGTATGAATACACTGCGTTATATAGTATGGATACACTGCGTTATATTGTATGGATACACTGTGTTATATTGTATGGATACACTGTGTTATATTGTATGGATACACTGCGTTATATTGTATGAGTACACTGCGTTATATTGTATGGATACACTGCGTTATATTGTATGGATACACTGTGTTATATTGTATGGATACGCTGCGTTATATTGTATGGATACACTGTGTTATATTGTATGGATACGCTGTGTTATATTGTTTGGATACACTGCGTTATATTGTATGGATACACTGCGTTATATTGTATGAGTACACTGCTTTATATTGTATGAATACACTGCGTTATATTGTATGAATACACTGTTATATTGTATGAGTACACTGCGTTATATTGTATGAATACACTGCGTTATATTGTATGAATACACTGTGTTATATTGTATGAGTACACTGCGTTATATTGTATGAATACACTGTGTTATATTGTATGAATACACTGTGTTATATTGTATGAATACACTGTGTTATATTGTATGGATACACTGTGTTATATTGTATAAATGGACTGAGCTGTCCGAGTAGTGTTATATCACATATGAAAACTGTGTAGTTTGACAGGACTAAGTGATTAATCCCACAATCTCCCAGCACTCCCTGCAAACACTTGTATAATAAACCATAAGGCAAGACTCAGAGAGTGCAGATTGGTTAGCAGTGGAAGTGGCTCACTTTTATCCTACTTGTATTAACCTGCATAATGCATTCCTTCTGGACTATAAAGCAGAGACGTTACCAGGAGGTTAACTCTGTTATCTGACAAGGACAATTACTAGATTATTTACAAAATACTTTACCAGGAAGGATACATTGAGACCATTTTCAAGTATGTCCTGGGTCCACAAAACTCTGCATTGTTACAATGGGATACAGAAAAATACAATATACAAACAGTATATATATACATACACACATACATACATAAATGTACACATAACAGGTAATACATATATTTAACTATGGCAGGTGCATTTTGTGCTGAGGTATATTGCCATAGATCTCTTAAAAGCTTTTCGATTGAATGAAAATTTAGATGTGATATAGGATCACAGGACATACTGGCATTTTACAAAGAACTGATATTTGTTAAATTGTTAGAAGTCAGGGTTGTGGGATAGATAGGCAAATCTATCATGTGACCTTCTCTAAAGTGCAGCTCCTGTCAAGCTCAGCCAGTATTTAAAGCAGGGGTGGGACGATCAGAAATTCCTAAATTAGGCAAATTTGATCTAAATGATTTTCCCCTCGGACTCAGACAGCCTGTTTCAGTCCGAGGGATTAACGAGGGAGGTGCTAGGGGCTGGTGCAGCCCCAATTAGGATGCCGGCTGCTGCAGGGAGACCTGTCAGTCTCCCTGTACAATGCTAAGCAATTCAGCAATTCACCCTTGCAATTCACCCTTGCACCTAAGCCCCACTTCCTGAATACAAGCCCCACCTCCTGTGAGTAAGCTTTGCCCTACATGCACGCTGCTGACCTCCCTGGAAGGAAGAGGCCAAAGTATGACAAATTCAACTACCAGTGCCAGGTAAGCTTCAGCCATGACAGTGATTGTGTGTGTGTGTGTGTGTGTGTGTCTGCTAGTGAGTGAGTTTGTGTGTCTGCTAGTGAGTGAGTGAGTGAGTTTGTGTGTGTGTGTCTGCTAGTGAGTGAGCTTGTGAGTGTGTGTGCCTGCTAGTGAGTGAGCTTGTGTGTGTGTGTGTGTGTCTGTGCCTTCTAGTGAGAGAGCTTGTGTGTGTATGCTAGCGAGTGAGAGCTTGTGTGTATGTGTGTGTCTTTTTGTGTGTGCCTGCTAATGATTGAGCTTGTGTGTGTGTGTGTGTCTGCTAGTGAGTGAGCTTGTGTGTGTCTGTGTGCCTGCTAGTGAGAGAGCTTGTGTCTGTGTGTGTATGTGTGTGTATGTGTGTGTGGCTGCTAGTGAGTGAGCTTGTGTGTGTGTGTGTCTGCTACTGAGTGAGCTTGTGTGTGTGTGTGTGTGTGTGTGTGTGTGCTAGTGAGTGAGCTTCTGTGTGTGTGTGTGTGTGTGTGTGTGTTTGTGTCTGCTAGTGAGTGAACTTGTGTGTGTCTGTGTGCCTGCTAGTGAGAGAGCTTGTGTGTGGGTATGTGTGTGTATGTGTGGCTGCTAGTGAGTGAGCTTGTGTGTGTGTGTGTGTGTGTGTGTCTTCTAGTGAGAGAGCTTGTGTGTGTGTCTGCTAGTGAGTGAGAGCTTATGTGTGTGTGCCTGCTAGTGAGTGAGCTTGTGTGTGTGTGTCTGGTAGTGAGTGAGGTTGTATATGTATGTGTGCCTGCTAGTGAGAGAGCTTGTGTGTGTGTGTCTGCTAGTGAGTGAGAGCTTATGTGTGTGTGCCTGCTAGTGAGTGAACTTGTGTGTGTGTGTCTGCTAGTGAGTGAGGTTGTGTGTGTGTGTGTGTGCCTGCTAGTGAGAGAGCTTGTGTGTGTGTGTGTGTGTGTTTCTGCTAGAGAGTGAGCTTCTGTGTGTCTACCAGTGAGCTTGTGTGTGTGTCTGTTAATGAGTGAGCTTGTGTGTGTTTGTGTCTGCTAGTGAGAAAGCTTGTGTGTGTGTGTGTGTGTCTGCTAGTGATTGAGCTTTTGTCTGTGTAGGTCAGTAAGCTTGTATTTGTGTGTGCCAGTGAGCTTGTCTGTAGTAATCTTGTGTGTGTGTGTGTGTGTGTCAGAGTTTGTCTGTACTAAATGTGTGTGTTTGTACCAGTAAGCTTGTTTGTGTGTCAGTGAGCTTGTCTGTATTGAGCATGTGTGTGTGTCAGTGAGCTTGTTTGTAGTGAGCATGTGTGTTTCATTGAGCTCTTTTGTAGGGAGCGTGTGTGTGTGTGTGTGTGTGTGTGTGTGTGTGTGACAATGAACTTGTCTGTAGTAAGCTTGTGTGTGTGTCAGAGTTTGTCTGTACTAAATTTGTTTGTGTGTACCAGTAAGATTCCATGTGGGCTTCAGTGAGCTTGTGTTTTTATGTCAATGAGCTTATGTATATCAATGAGATTGTCTGTGAGCCTCTGTATCAATGAGCTTGTGTCAGTGAGATTGTCTGTGTCTGCATGTGAGTATACTTACTGTTTAATTTAATTACCCTGAAAGGATCAATATTTTGAATTAGAAAAATAAATATACCAATAATATGTATGGCTATGTCTTGCCACCCGATACAATTGAGTAATTTATAAACACATTAAAAAATAATAATAATAATAATACAAATAAATAAATAAGACAATAATTAAAATGCGTGCTATGTTTTTTAGATGGAAGCAACAGGATTTGGCGATTGATTGGACATGAGGGGTGAAGGAGAGTTTGGAGTCAAAAAGAAGATCCTGCGAGGCAGAGGTGATGGTAGTGCCGTTGACTTGGAGGGAGACAGACCAGGGAGTAGTAACACTTGAGGGTGGAAAGACCAGAAGTTCTGTTTTGGACAGGTTGAGTTTAAAAATGTGAGCAGCCATCCAGTTGGAAATCGCAGAGAGGCAGTCAGAGACACGAGTCAAGATGGGAGGAGAGAGATCAGGAGAGGACAGGTAAATTTGCGTGTCACCTGCATAGAAATGATAACGGAATCCAAAGGAGTTGATGAGTTTAACAAGGGAAGCAGTATAGATAAAGGACAGTGGGGGACCAAGGACAGAACCTTGGGGGACGCTGACAGAGAGGGGTTGGGGGGAAGAGGCAGGATTAAATCGTTGGATACTTTGATCAAAGCCATTTCGACAGAGTGACCAGCGTGGAATCCAGAATGAAGGGGGTCAAGCAGAGAGTTGGTTTCGAGAAAGTCAGTCAGTCTGATGTACACAACTCTCTCGAGGATCTTGGAGGCAAATGGCAGTAGCGAGATAGGGCGGTAGTTGAATGGGGAGTTGGGGTCAAGGCTGGGCTTTTTCAGAATTGGGGTTACAGTTGCATGTTTGAAGGGTGAGGTAAGTGTGCCAGAGGAAAGGGAGAGATTGAAAATTTTAGTGAGAGGAAGAGCAAGAGAGGGAGACAAAGTGCGGATGAGATATAAGGGAATAGGATCGAGGGAACAGGTGGTGGGGCAGGAGGGCCAGAGCAGAGCAGTATCCTCTTCTGCTGTAGCAGGTGCAAATGAGTATAGAATTGTGGAGGGAGTGGGGTTGGGTGATGTATTGGTAGGGGAAGGAGAGAAATTAGCGATCTCTTTTCTGATTGTAGAGATCTTCTCAGTGAAGTGAGTTGCAAAGTTTGTGGTGGGCAAGTTGGTAGAAGGAGGGGTAGTAAGAGGGCGAAGAAGAGCATCAAAAGTGTGAAATAGGTGTTTGGGTTGATGGGACAGTGTACTTATGAGGGTGTTAAAGTAATTTACTTTTGCAGAGGAAAGAGCCAGGCTGTAGGAGCACAGCATAAATTTATAGTGGAGGAAGTCAGATGCAAAGTGAGACTTTCTCCAGCAGTGTTCAGCAGTTCTAGAACATTTTTGGAGGTAACGGGTCCGCTTGGTGTGCCAGGGTTGTAATTGGGGGCACTTGCTGCATCTAATTGTAGGAGGTGCCATGATGTTGAGTTGAGAGTAGAGAGTTGAGTTGAAGAGGGAGTTTGCAGAGTTAGGGCAAGTTAGATTTGGGATGGGTAAAAGGAGAGTTTGGTGGAGAAATGGTGGAGATCAAGGCAGTTGAGGTTTCTGCGAGATTGGAGAGTTGAGGGTGGTGAAATTTGGGTACGGGGTATGCTGATGTCAAATATTAGCAGATGGTGGTCAGACAAAAAAATGGAACATTGGAGAGATTATAGGTGGTACAGAGATTGGTGAAGATGAGGTCAAGAGTGTTTCCTGCTGTATGAGTTGCTGAAGTAGACAACTGCGTGAGGCCAAAGAAGGAGGTTACTGAAAACAGACGGGAGGCATCAGGGCAGTTGAGGTTATTGATTGGGATGTTAAAGTCCCCAAGTATGAGGGAGGGTGTGCTAGAGGGGAGAAAGTGGGGTAGCCAGGAAGAAAAGTGTTCAATGAATAGCCTAGGATAACCGGGGGAGGCGATAGATGATGGCAATTCTTAAAGGAGTGGGCTTAAAAAGGCGGACAGTGTGAACTTCAAAGGAAGTAAAGTAATATATATATATAAATAATTATACACATTACATGGCACAATGACCTATGGGGCTGGCATAGATTGATTTTATATTTTATATTTTATACAGGGCTGCTTTGTATCCCCAGTCAGACCCTGACTACATCTCCCATAATGCTCTGACAGCCATAATGCTGGCAAAGCATCAAGGGAGATGTAGTCCAAAACATCGGGGGGGCCGAAGGCTCCCCAACCCTGATTTAAAGGGACAGTCTAACCAACATGAAAAAAGCAACAAAACAAAACAAGCTGATGGTGCCTCTGAAGCCTTGCTGTTGTAAATAGTGGTGTTTCTGAGAAATGGCAGTGTTTACATTTTGCAATTTACAAACCAAAAGGTGGCTGTGATACAGAAAGACACTAGGGGCTTCGGACTAAAATAGAATCAATTATTGGATCTGTTTGGTGTCCAGTGTCACCATGGAGATTAGGCTGACACCAGATTCTGTACTGTATTCAATGTAATGTATTCAATGTTTTTCATAGAGGAGAAGCATTGGATTGGCAAATAACAGGGAATCCTGCGCATGCACCAATACTGCTCAATGCTTCTCTATGAGAATAATCTGATTAAACAAAACTCATAGGGACTCACAGGAGGAGGATCAGGCTGCTGGGAGGTGTCTGGTCTGGCACTGGAATATAGTGAAACTTTCTGGATGTTATAATTATTAAATAAAAGGAATACATTTTATTAAAGATGTTGGTGTGTTCTTTTGCGTTTTCTTAAGAGATTTTTTAACACAATGTAACTTGTTCAACTTATAAGAGGTAAGAGTCAATTAATTTCCTATCCTTGATGAAGCTTTACAATGTTTCTCCTTCTGGTGGATTAAGAGTTAAATCTCAGTATGATGTGCTGTGAGCCTTACTGGGCTGGATACTGTATCTCTGGCCATTTAAAAATATAAATACTGTATCTCTGGCCATTTAATAATACAAATGTTCGCACAGAGTGAATAATAAAGATTGGAGATAAAATGCATCAGATCACAGTATCTCACCCTTTAATTCACTTGTATTTGTTGATACATAATAAGGAATGCCTTGGTTTTTGGTTGCCATGGCAATAACATTTTACTTTGGCTTTTTATGTTTGTAAGGAGTAACATTTGCTTCATGACAAGCTCCACTGCAGTGTGAGCATCACAAATTCAGTGAAGCTCCTGCACACCCCAAACAGCCACAGCACACCCCAAACAGCTCCAGCACACCCCAAACAGCCCCAGCTCACCCAAAACATCCCTAGCACACCCCAAAAATCCCCAGCACACACAAAAATCCCCAGCACACACAAAAATCCCCAGCTCACCCTAAACAGCCACATCACACCCCAAACAGCTACAGCATACACCCAAACAGCCCCAGCACACCCCAACCAGTCCCAGCACACCCCAACCAGTCCCAGCACACCCCAAACAGCCCCAGCACACCCCAAACAGCCCCAGCACACTCCAAACAGCCACAGCACACTCCAAACAGCCCCAGCACACCCCAAACAGCCCCAGCACACCCCAAACAGTCCCAGCACACCCCAACCAGTCCCAGCACACTCCGAACAGCCACAGCACACTCCAAACAGTCCCAGCACACCCCAAACAGCCCCAGCACACCCCAAACAGTCCCAGCACACTCCGAACAGCCACAGCACACTCCAAACAGTCCCAGCACACCCCAACCAGTCACAGCACACTCCAAACAGCCCCAGCACACCCCAAACAGCCCCAGCACACCCCAAACAGCCCCAGCACACCCCAAACAGTCCCAGCACACTCCAAACAGCCCCAACTCCGCTGAAATAACCATAACTCACCAAAACAGCCCCAGCTCACCCAGACATCACCAGAACACCCCAAACAGTTGCAGCTCTAATGAATGGATCAATTAATCCTTTCTCATCACAGACAATTTTGCAGAAAAACAATAGAAATTGGTTATTGTTATGGCCAAGTCCAGAATCCACTCTTACTGCCAGTATCACCATACTCAAACAAACCTTCATATGTAAACATAAACAATACCATTTCTGTAAATCATCATTGGGCAGGGTATGATATCAAACATGCAACTCCAGCATCTTGGGATGATTAGACTGAGTGTGATAGGAGCAGCAGTCCATTACACAGAGATAGTTATAACTGGAGATTTATCAAGGCAAAAAACAAGTGCTATTCTAAGCAAAGTGCTAACTAAGGAGCAGTCACCATGGAAACCAATATAATGTTTCTCAACATTTAGCAATTTGCACCCAAGATAGAACAAATTCTGTCCTTGTTTTTCTCTGTCATGACACCAACCCCCCGCCCCCTCCATTCCCCACAGAGCTTATCCTGTGTCACTTTTCCTGTACCTTCTAATATTATCCCTGCCAGCAGTACCCTACCCCATGCATGCTATCCCATCCCCTACCCCAGCCATGCCACCCATGCCATCCTTCGACTATACCAGGCAAACCACCCCTGCCATCCATCTCCTACCCCATGCAGGCCATCCTTGCCAGCTGCCTCTCACCCAATGCATGCCACCCCTCTTAGCAGTCTCCCACCCCAGTAATGCCTCCATTGCCAGCAGCCTCCTACCCCAGTCATGCCACCCCTGCCAGCTGTGACCCACCCAATGCATACCACCCCTCTTAGCAGTCTCCCACCCCAGTAATGCCTCCATTGCCAGCAGCCTCCTACCCCAGTCATGCCACCCCTGTCAGCTGTGACCCACCCAATGCATACCACCCCTGTTAGCAGTCCCCTACTCCAGTCATGCCACCCTTGCCAGCAGTCTCCTACCCCAGTCATGCCACCCTTGCCTGCAGTCTCCTACCCAATGCATACCACGCCTGCCAGCAGTCTCCTACTCCAGTCATACCACCCCTGCCAGCAGTCTCCTACCCAATGCATACCACCCCTGCCGCAGTCTCCTACTCCAGTCATACCACCCCTGCCAGCAGTCTCCTACCCCAGTCATGCCACCCCTGCCAGCAGTCCCATATTCCAGTCATGCCACCCCTGCCAGCAGTCTCCTACCCCCAGCTCTCAGACTGCTCTGTGAATACAAGCTGCCAGATGAAATATCCGCAGGTCCCTCCCCCGGCAGCCTGTGATAGGCTGCAAACTGCAAGGCTGGGTCTGCTGCTGTGCATGTTAGACTTTCTTAATGAAAGTGCAGAGCAATGGCCAAAGCAGCCAGAGTGAGGATAGACCTGAGTGAGTGAAGACAGGCAGGCTGAGTGTGAGGGCAGGAAGGCTGAGTGTGAGGATATACCGCTCTGTGTGCAACTTACCTGTCTGTGGGCAACTTACCTGTGCAGGATATTACTGCAGTGTAGCTGTCTGTGTGCAGTATACCTGTCTGTGTGCAGTGTAGCTGTCTGTGTGCAGGATATACCTGTCTGTGTGCAGGATATACCTGTCTGTGTGCAGTTTAGCTGTCTGTGTGCAGGATATACCTGTCTGTGTGCAGTGTAGCTGTGTGTGTGCAGGATATACCTGTCTGTGTGCAGTGTAGCTGTCTGTGTGCACTGTAGCTGTCTGTGTGCAGGATATACCTGTCTGTGTGCAGGGCAGCCTGGGATCCTTTGCTACCTGTGCACGGTTTGCCACATTCTACCTGGAATCTCTATGTGACACCTACCTTGGGATATCTTGGCACCTGCTGACTATTAAAAGCGACCTGACAGCTGACAGATCCTAAAACCCATTGAGGAGCAGAGTGAAGTCAAAGTACCATGGGATCAGTGAAACAATGTATCCACTGGTGGCTTCTGTCCACTGCCATCTGCTCTGTGAGTACTCACTGGGGATAACTGTTGTGCTCTTAGAGGGGTAATGGGGTCGCTTGTTTGTGCTTGTTAGTGTAACATTCTATAATAGTTGATACAATGTAACTCTCTTTTTAACCCATTCAGTACCAAAACAGAACATGTAGGTTTGGAAGGAGGTGAAATCCCATCATGTAGCTTCAAATAAGCTTTTTATTTAAATTATCCTCCGTTATTTCATGGGGCAAATATATCACTGTATTCCCAAACGTCCGGAGGTATTATATTATATTGTATTATATTATATTATATTATATTATATTGTATTGTATTATATTATATTATATTATATTATATTATATTATATTATATTATATTATATTATATTATATTATATTATATTATATTATATTATATATTCTGAATACCGGATACTTTATGTAAAAAATTGGGAGTTTAGAAAAATGCGAATATAACCTCAGAATTTTCCACAGGTGAAAAGACTATATATTATTAAATCTTAGTTTATGTTTTATCCCGTTTAGATCATTTAACCCTTCAGCTGCCAGGTTGGCTGACTTTGCTGCATTCCTGCAGTTAAAGCGTTAAATAAATGGACTCTGCATTTTTTTTTTTTTCCTCAGTGATTTTGGACGTTTGATGGTTACAGTAGAATTTGTGTTACCTATAATGTTTGGTATACCACATCTACCCGATTCACCACGTGTTCTCTTTAGATGTGCTTGATATTTCTTTGTGTGCTTGTTTATTTTTGTAGTTCAATGCATGGCACCAAATGTTTCTGTTTCAGTGTTGGTGATGAGTGTAGTATTCACAGGTAGATCTCTATATGGTGGGAGAATGAATGACTGATTGGTGGGATAGTAATATACTGATGACATATTCCATATGCTACTAACTTTCTATTCCAGCTGTTTCTGGGTTAACTGTAGTATTTCCAATCTATTCCCAGTCAATTACCACTAGTAAAGTTAAGTCCCACATTGCCCCAACACCCCCTATAGGAATTGCTCTATACCAAACCCCTCAATGTCTTGGCATCTAGTAGAGATACAGTGTCCATTAAAGACTCACATAAGCACAAACAAATATTCCGATAGCCCAGGCTTCCAGAGAGATGTATAGCCTGATATAAATGTGTTAACTCTTTCAGTGCCAGAAGACAGGCATCAATGTCCCTAGACACTAAAAGGGTAACATGGGAATGTATAAGATATCTGTCTGAAGTGGTAGATTAGTTTATAAAGACCATGCTGACACAGTAAGAATATATAAATATATATTTTAGTTTTTGCCTGGTGAGATGTTTTTTATATAATATTATTACAATCTGGGAGACTTTAAATCACTGTTAAGTGAATAAGCGAGTGCGCTGGATTGTGTATTTTGAAAGTTGTATAAATTGGCCCCAGCAGCACCTTATAACGTAGGCATGTGCAGGTGAGTGCAGCCCTAGCCATCCTTGGCTTCATTGGTATATACACACCAGTTATAAAACACTTATGTAGGTAAATAACTGGCATCATTATTACATGACCCTGGAAATTAAGAGGTGTCTTGGATCCTGCCATTTTTATTGCTAAAAAAAAGTTTCTGAAAATATTTACTACTTAACAAATGGTCTGCTATCTTGCTTTGTAACATTGTTGCAATTGTTAACCCTTAACGTTCTGGTGACCATGCAATGTTGTGAAGTCTACTCTCCATCCAACTCTTATGTAAAATAGTTAAATTGTGTATGGTATGTTAGAGAACGAATATGTGTGTGTGTGTGTGTATGAGAGTCTCTGTTTGTATAGTGTGTATGAATGTCCGTGTGTATATTTGTGTCTATAGTGTATGTGTATTTGTCTGTGTTAGACTTATGTGTCATCGCATAAACATGTTTGTAAGTGTATTTCCTGTTTGTTTGTGTTGTGTGCTGAATGTATATGTTTACTAGAGAGTGTATTTGTGTCTCTGCAGGTGTGTGTGTGTGCGTGTGTGGTATCTCCCCTGTGCATTTGTGAATATTTTCCTTTCGCTCTACATGAAGCCTGATGACAAGTTTATCTATTTTGAGCCTGCTGTCCAGCAGAAGCTGTGCACCTTATCAGGTCTGTGTGTGCAGCCCAATCCGCCAACACACCAATAAAGATATGAATTGGGGACAGAATGAACGAGGCACCTCTGCTTACTGGGTGATTAGATCTTTTCTAGGAAGGCAATATATATTTTTTGTTGTCCATGACTAAGCTGAAAGACAAACGTCACCCAATGCTTGTATTGCCCAGCATAATAAATTTATTGCCTTTATTCATTGCTCCGAAGTCACAGCTGAGTTATACTAATGTCAATATTCCATTTATTTATATGCTTCCATGGTTACGTCAGTTACAGGCAGGGGCAGAAATGAATTGGTTGTGAATGTACCTGACATGCCTCGATGGCCGCACAATGGCTTGTGCTAGCGTGACCTCTTATCTGTGTTGATCATGTATGTTTCTATGTATTTTAAGGTTTCGTGGTTGTACATTCCCAACTCTTATGCTAATCACGTCCAATTAGTACCTTCGTGCATGAAAGTACTATGTCCCATTTATTTAGAATGTAAGCTCTTGTGGTTAATGGTCTGATGTATGGCATTGTTTTTGCAGGAATACTGAATTTTTATTAAACGGTGTAATGTATGAGGTATGCGTTTGTGCTAGGTCAAGAACCCCGTTTATTTATATATATATATATGTAAAAAACAGATAAATCTACATCACTGGACTAATGCGGCTACAATCTCTACATATTTCCCCTGCTTGACATATAAAAATATGATTCTTATAGTAATTATAATTATCATATAACTAAATATTTTAACTGTCGAGAACATCTAGCCAAGGTACATCTCCGAGTATGGCTAATGGCCAAAGAGGGGCACTTTTACATAATGGGTGTAACTGGAGGTGGGACCAATAGGTGGAACAGAGTTGTTTGCCATTAAACATGACTTTTAGAAAAATGACAACATATTGTATTTACAGAGACTTCATTATTTCTATATTTATTGGAATTTAAAGACACATTAATGTCAGTTTTAATATTTTCGAGCTCTATAATCCACTCATACATAAATTTTTCTGAACTCCAAGAAAAAAAAATGGGACATTGGGATAGGTAAGAGGAGCAGATGGGACAAATGTTAATGGGTTATCCTCGTAAATTAATTTCATTAAAGGAATCTCTGTGATTTCTCAGGAATTTGTATTATTGAATTTAACACAGAAAATAAATCACCCATAACTTGTGTTAACCTTTTTTTCATGAGATGTCTTGTTTAACCACTAAAGGACACATGACATCTGTGACATGTCATGATTCCCTTTTATTCCAGAAGTTTGGTCCTTAAGGGGTTAAATTGAAAGATTTAACAAACAACATTATCATCAGTTCAGACAAGGCACAACCAGATCAAACATTGCAAATGAAGAGGCAAGATGAAAACATTGTTTCATTTCTCCCCCTCTCTGTATGCTCTCTCTATGCTGACTGCCAGGTGTAGAGGACAGAGTTTATAACAATGACTGACAGGGAGCTAAGATGCAGGCGCCCAGTTGCTGGGTAAAGACTTATTGATTTCAATATTTACATTTATTTTTCACACTGCACATATAATATTTGTTAAACATAGTAAAGTAAACATACTATTAAAATCCTAGGAAGAGATGCTTCTCCTTAACCATACCATAACCATACCATAACCACTAGAGTCGATTATTGTGTTTAAAGTCGAACGCTGGCCAACCTTGTACATCAATAATGGGCTGCAAGTACTGGGTGCATCATTGATAGAATGATGGCACCATAACCACTACAATAACACTATTCTGCTTATGGTGTTTTCATATGTCAGACCTTTTTTTGTTAGAATCAAATGTTTGTTTTGTTTTATATTGTACTGCACTGCGGAATATGTTGGTGCTATATAAATAACTGTAATTGTAGCGTGCTTGCTTTAACCCAACCACCTCTCCGGGGCTCTTGCAGTGTGATATGTGATTTGCCGTATCCATTTAGAAAACACTGTTGAGTATGTTTACATTTCTTCTGTTCCCGTCACAGAGAACGTTTAACTCAGCTGATGTCTTCACTACGTCACGAATGTCCACCTTGGGCTTATTTAGCAGAAGTCAGCTCAGTGTTAAAAAAAACTGTGATGCAAAATACATATATATTAAATAAATCAATTTGTAGGAGAACACAAGGTCACTTGGTAAATGTACACAGTTTTCAAGCTGTTGTAAAGTTGTGCAATAATACGCTAACTTCGCTTTTCATTGCTGAATGGCTGTCACATGCTGTTTTACAGGCTGCGCTGCTTAACGTATATATTTATAAAACATTCACACTGCAAACCTACAAAGTGGAATGCGAGTGAAGAATGCTGTGCGATTGCCAAGATCATATGGTGATTTAAAAAAAATATATATATCCTGTAGTAATTATCTCTGTATATATTAGGGTGTAGAAAAAAGAATCAAAACATCTAAGTAACTCAATGGCATGAGAACGCAATCAGGCCCATAATTACATGTAAAAATATATTTTCTATACAAATCTAAAGAAAGGATTTTCCATTTCTAGACTTGGTTGGGTAAACAGATTATGGCTCCTTTGGACAATTGTTTAATGTCTCTATAATGGTCACGTATAATGACTTTAAAAAGATTACGTTCCAAATAAAAGTTTAAGATTTGGGGTTAGTCATTCAACTGTAATCCAAAATAGCCAAGCTTGTAAAACAAACTGAATTGTTTTGTAATTTAGCTGTCTGATTGCAGAGTAATCTTCACAATTCAAATTTTAGTTAGCAAATGCAAAGAAATTTATAAAAGAAAAACTGTTTGTGGTACAAGAAAAGCGTTAACCCATTTAAAGGAACACATTACATTAAATAAATAAATACATTTAACCAAAGAAAAGAAAATGTTACTTGCGCTTTTTCCTTAATCCCTATGTATATTTCTAGCCTGCTTCCTTGAGCTTCTGGCAAAGATATCTCTAATGAGACAGAAAGGGGTATTTTTTATATACACCCCTTTACTTATTAACCCTTAATAGGGAACACATGGGATGGGTAGCAGCATTGTAACCAGGCTGTGTGATACAAAGTAAATACAAATACAAAAAGAGAAGTCCTGCACTTAAGCAGCAAGGACTACAACACACATCAGCCCCAATATATAGTAAAAACCAAAGAAAAGAAAATGTTACTTGCGCTTTTTCCTTAATCCCTATGTATATTTAGACAAATGGAGGTCATTTAGTTGCTCCAATGGCCATTGGAGGGATGCCCGCCTGCCAACGTCAAGGCAGACCTCCCCTAAGCGGGTCCTAACACTGACCCTTCAGCCTGCTTCCTTGAGCTTCTGGCAAAGATATCTCTAATGAGACAGAAAGGGGTATTTTTTATATACACCCCTTTACTTATTAACCCTTAATAGGGAACACATGGGATGGGTAGCAGCATTGTAACCAGGCTGTGTGATACAAAGTAAATACAAATACAAAAAGAGAAGTCCTGCGCTTAAGCAGCAAGGACTACAACACACATCAGCCCCAATATATAGTAAAAACCAAAGAAAAGAAAATGTTACTTGCGCTTTTTCCTTAATCCCTATGTATATTTAGACAAATGGAGGTCATTTAGTTGCTCCAATGGCCATTGGAGGGATGCCCGCCTGCCAACGTCAAGGCAGTCCCCCCCTAAGCGGGTCCTAACACTGACCCTTCAGCCTGCTTCCTTGAGCTTCTGGCAAAGATATCTCTAATGAGACAGAAAGGGGTATTTTTTATATACACCCCTTTACTTATTAACCCTTAATAGGGAACACATGGGATGGGTAGCAGCATTGTAACCAGGCTGTGTGATACAAAGTAAATACAAATACAAAAAGAGAAGTCCTGCGCTTAAGCAGCAAGGACTACAACACACATCAGCCCCAATATATAGTAAAAACCAAAGAAAAGAAAATGTTACTTGCGCTTTTAAATAAATACATTTGTAGAGATAACCCCCAAAGAAAACATGCATGCGATTTGTTATGAATGTTTTCTTTGGGGTTATATGAAATCTTGGTTTGAGCGTTCTACAGATCTACCCCCGCCCAGACTTTATGTGGCTGTCCAATCACAGACATTTGCTGCCTCTTGAGTTTAGCTTCACTGAGCAAAGAAACCAGGAAGTAACAGAACCTGTTGTTTGACTGACAGCCGGGGTGGGTGTAACAAGGTTAAGTTCTAAAAGTGCCAATTTCTGTGGAAATCTTCACTTTATGTAAAATTAAAAAAGATAACCCACTTTTCACACAAAAAGCATTTTAGTTAGCCTAAGAAGTGCTTTATGCGTTTAGGGTATTCCTTTAAACAGAACGCTGGTGACAGTGTAGGCTAGCATCACAATCTGGCCATTGTAGACCATTTGCTAGCATGAGCGGAACATCTCATAACAGGGTACAGTCTCTAAATGCCAAACTGTTATCATGGCATAGACTAGGGATATAAATTGAGTATTCCATATGTTGTGGACTATATCTCCACTTATGCTTTGCCAGTATTAATTATGTAAGAACTTTCTGGGAAATATAGTCCATAACGTCTGGAGTGTTGAAGGTTGCCTACCTCTGGCAAAGAATGCCAATCCTTTATAGGTTCATTCAATAATGACCAAAGGGTGAAAAAAATACAACTACCGCAATGCTTTGTCAGCTGTTTTTCATCTTGTTGGTGTCTGTCCACTAAAGAAAAAGAATAAAGCACACTCGAAATATGCCCGCTTAGATTCCCACACCTCATTTTGGTTAAATTGCTTTAGGTTCAAATCCCGGTCCGACCTCCTTCACCAGTGAGTGTTCCCGGACAAGCCACCTACCTGAAATCTTCATAGATTGTAAGCTCATTTTAGCAAGGCCTTCTTCACCTCTCAATAAGCCCTTTGGAGTGGGGTTAAATAGTAATAATAATTTTCTCCCTCTATCTTTTACCGATAATTGTCTATCGGATGGGGGATCCTCTGGACCACCTGTCAGTCTGGAGGTAGTCATACGAGGAAGTTGGCACTCAGCACTATATCCCTATCAAAAAACACAGAGATTAGGTGAGTGACCAGCAAGCTGGGCATCATTCCTCAAAATAAACTCTTGTTTTAACGTTTGTGGTAAGTGAATGTAAGTAGGCACAATGGGGCTCCCTTTTGGATAAAAATGTGTCCAGAGAATCCACTCAAACTTTATCATTAACTCACACACCTCAAGGAGGGTAAGGAGTCATTACATTCATCAGGAGTCACGTTTTACCAGTTTATCTTCTGCGTCTCATAGTGGAGAGATGGGGAAGTAACTGTACAGCTGCCCTCTGTTTTAGCACGCGTCCTGTGGAGACCCTCAGTGCATTAATTTATTATTTCATATTTTTTTTTACTGTTTGTTCAGCGCAAGTCAGAGCTTAGAAAGGGGCTTACTTGCTACATTTTAGTAAAACATCTGTTACATTTCATGAGATACCCAACTAAAGTACCTGAGCAGCGTCTGTCATTTACAACAAGGGACTTTACAACCAGCTTGCCTCTAGTGAATACTTACCTAAGCTTTTTCTCATTTAGACATTGGAAAAGCTTGCCGCAGAGACGGTGGATCTCAACCTTTAGTGAATAAATGCAATAAGTAGCATCTGGTAATAAAGTAGTTAGCAAACACATTATATAGAACAAGAAAATTGAGACTGGCGTAAAAATGACAGGGAATATATGCAGGTGTTCTGGAGTTATTACTTCATACGTTTAATACTACAAGACGTTACTGATTTTAGGAATGCCTAATGATTATATCATTAACAGAGTTTATCTGTGTGCTGTAAATACTTATAGCTCAAAATTGTGTTAAAGGTTAAGATGGGAAAAATATCACATTTCATCACAGTACTGGTTTCCAAAATCAATTAAAGGGACACTATGGTCACCAGAACAACTACAGCTTAATTTATAGTAAACAGCTTAATGTAGTTGTTCTGGTGTCTATAGCCTGTCCCTGCAGGCTTTTTAATGTAAACACTGCCTTTTCAAAGAAAAGGCAGTATTTACATTGCTTCCTAGTAACCTCTAGTAGTTATCTGGGTGACTGCCACTAGAGGTGCTTCCTGTCTCAGTGCTGCACAATGTGCAGTACTGATATTCAGCATTTCCACCCTCTGCATTGATTCAATGCATCTCTATGAGGAGATACAGATTTGCGCAGCACAATGTTTTTCTGCACTTTCGCAATAGCCGTTCAATGCTTTGGTGGAGTCAGTCGTAAAAAAAGAACGGCGCGGAAGGTGCGGTAATTTTAAACACATTCTTAATGGTAGGCAAGGGGGCCAGCCACATAAAATGTGCTTTTACAACTATAGGGTCAGGAATACATGTTTGTGTTCCTGACAATATAGTGTTCTTTTAACTATTCAAGCATATTAAGTAGCGTAGTATCAATAATTGATTAGGCTGTGTCATTATTGCCAAACAGGAAGCAACATTGATAAACTCACAAAACATGGAACCAGAGACAGTTTAAATGTACCAGTGCATCATGGGAAAGTCAAATTGGTTAGCATGATATACTTTGACAATAGTTGATGCATATATTCCAACAGGACTGTTTTAAAGGACCACTATAGGCACCCAGACCACTTCAGCTTAATGAAGTGGTCTGGGTGCCAGGTCCATCTAGGATTAGCCCTTTTTTTTTTTTAAAACATAGCAGTTTCAGAGAAACTGCTATGTTTATAAATGGGTTAATCCAGCCTCTAGTGGCTGTCTCATTGACAGCCGCAAGAGGCGCTTCCGTGCTGAAAATCACAGTGAGAAGACGCCAGCGTCCATAGGAAAGCATTGATAATGCTTTCCTATGAGACTGGCTGAATGCGCGCGCGGCGCTTGCCGCACATGCGCATTCAGCCGAAGAGGAGGAGGAGAGCTCCCCGCCCGGCGCTGGAATAAGAGGTAAGTTTAACCCCTTCCTCTCCATCCAACACGGCGCGAGGGGGTCCCTGAGGGTGGGGGCACCCTCAGGACACTATAGTGCTAGGAAAACGAGTATGTTTTCCTGGCACTATAGTGGTCCTTTAACTTAAAACTTTCACTATACGAGAATTCAAGGTGAAATATATTTAATGCTGCTGTATGTTTCTATGGTTGCCCTGGCAACATGCACCCATGCACCTACATCTGCAACACTGTACCAGTTTCAGCTGCTTCTGTGCACAGTGGTTGCATCACCATGGTAACATGAGCATTTGGGAAGACTATTGGGTAGGGTTTCTCAAGAAATGATGCAAAGTGCTAAAAGTAGGGCAGTCACCATGGAAACCAGTTGAATCTGTAGGATCATTCCTTTGGTGACTTCTCCCTTTTTTGCTTCTTTTCAAAACAAAACACTTTGGACACAGATTTTATTTGATATGTGCAATTAAATGAATAATATTAAAAAGAAAGACACAAAGTTCAAAGGGACACTCCAGACTCCATAACAACCTAAGCCACTTTATAGTGCTTATGGTACATTAGACACATCCATTATAATACAAAAAAGTGTCTCTATATAAGGCGCACTGGGATGGACAATGTCAGGGAGTATCTTGAATCCTGTAGATTCCATTGAAAAACATAGCCCACATCCACTGCTTTCTTATGCAAGATGCTACTAATTAGCTTGTCCACGCTCTAGTAATAGATTATGTAACCCTCTCCTAATTGGTCTTCCCAAAAGCCACATTGCCCCGCTACAGTCTGTAATGAATGCTGCTACCAGACTTATTTTCCTCTCCAGTTGGTCCTCTCACACCTCACCCCTCTGTCAGTCCTTACATTGGCTTCCTGTATCCTATATGAGTCAATTCAAAGTGCTAACCCATACCTATAAAGCACTGACCAATTCTAGCCCCTCCTATATCTCTTCGCTGATTCATAGTTATGCCCCTTCACTGTCTCTCCACTCTGCCCATGACCTACTCCAGTCCACTGCTCCCACTCTTAAGGCCAACTCATGCTTGCAGGACTTCTCATGGGCAGCTCCCATCCTATGGAATAGCCTGCCTACCGCCATCAGACTCTCCCCTAGTCATCAATCATACCTGTCTCTTGCTCTCTCCTAAACGGCAGCACTCTAATCTCTCCTCCAGCTCTGCTTCACTCCCACCTTATTTGATTGCTATTTCCTGTTCTATTGTGCTTTCCACTCCACCTCCTATAGAATGTAAGCTCTTTTGAGCAGGGTCATCTTCAACCTATCGTTCCAGTAAGTTTTCTTGTAATTGTCCTATTTATAGTTAAATCCCCCCTCTTATAATATTGTAAATCGCTACGGAATCTGTTGGCACTATATAAATGCCAATAATAATAATCTTTTTGTACGTGCACATTGAAATAAACCATCACATGAGAAGATGGCAACTTGTGTAAATGGAAGAGTTTGCAGGATGTTAGAGAGCTGGTTATGGTATAAAAAGTGTGTGATAGCTCCCAGTTATGCGTCTTTTGATGCCTTGTGCCTAGCCCCTCATTTGCCTCCCCGAAAATGAGGTGTAGCCAGCTGCTCCAACCCTGGGGGCAATGATAGGCTGCCACAAAAAGCAAAAGGTGAACATTTTCCCATTTTTGCACATTTAATGAAACATAATTATTATAAAAAACTGGTCATGGGGAGAATTTATCATTTTATAAAAAACAACTTCCAAAATGACAGGTATGCTTTAAACTGGTTAAATAATGTATGCGAGACTTTCTGTTTTGATTCAGATAAATGTACTTTGGATTCACGTGGACCGCATTCAGCTACCGGAAGACTGTCTGTCTAGCTCTCTGAGAGCTGTGGGTTCTTATTAAAGTGAATAGGAAGTGGTTTAATCAATGGTAAGGTGGCATACTTTGTTTCGTCTACGTTAGGTTAAAGTTGTTCCCTGATTATTTTTTTTGTGTGTTTTTGTTTCTGTGTTGTCCTACTTGGGTACATGAGAGCATTATTAAAGGGGCTTGTGGCTGTGCAGAACCATAGCAAGGAATTTCTGCATATACAATAGTGTTTCAGCAACCCTCTGATTGCACACCTGCCAAGTGTCCCTATTTATTGGGGACAGTCCCTATTTTGGGCCAAATCCCTCTGTCCCTCTGTTCTCTCCTAATGTTTTTCTAGGAGCTCCATATTGTTGGTGTGTCTGAGTGTACAACAGATCTCCACAGCAATAATACTCCCAGTAATGTGTCTGAGTGTATAACAGAGCTCCACAGCAATAATACTCCCAGTAATGTGTCTGAGTGTATAACGGAGCTCCACAGCAATAATACTCCCAGCAATGTGTCTGAGTGTATAACAGAGCTCCACAGCAATAATACTCCCAGTAATGTGTCTTAGTGTATAACAGAGCTCCACAGCAATAATACTCCCAGTAATGTGTCTGAGTGTATAACAGAGCTCCACAGCAATAATACTCCCAGTAATGTGTCTGGGTGTATAACAGAGCTCCACAGCAATAATACTCCCAGTAATGTGTCTGAGTGTATAACAGAGCTCCACAGCAATAATACTCCCAGTAATGTGTCTGAGTGTATAACAGAGCTCCACAGCAATAATACTCCCAGTAATATGTCTGAGTGTATAACAGAGCTCCACAGCAATAATACTCCCAGTAATGTGTCTGAGTGTATAACAGAGCTCCACAGCAATAATGCTCCCAGCAATGTGTCTGAGTGTATAAAAGAGCTCCACAGCAATAATACTCCCAGCAATGTGTATGAGTGTATAACAGAGCTCCACAGCAATAATACTCCCAGTAATGTGTCTGAGTGTATAACAGAGCTCCACAGCAATAATACTCCCAGTAATGTGTCTGAGTGTATAACAGAGCTCCACAGCAATAATACTCCCAGTAATGTGTCTGAGTGTATAACAGAGCTCCACAGCAATAATACTCCCAGTAATGTGTCTGAGTGTATAACAGAACTCCACAGCAATAATACTCCCAGTAATGTGTCTTTTCATTACAATAAATGTGTTTAGAAATCAGTCTGTGTAAATAAGATACATTGTTCTGGTTCTAAATTACATTTTAGTTAGATAAATTGTCAGTAAGTCACCTAAAACTTTTCAGACCAGCCCCGCCCCTGGCCACACCCCCATCTACATCTAGATCAGCTCCACCCCTGTCACACACCCCTAAAATTAAAGTGTCCCTCTTCATCCATTTGAAATGTTGGAGATGTTGAAGAATGTATTATTCTGTGTGACTGGCTCCCTCCTGTCAGACATACAGGTTGCCACACACTGCCAGTGAGGCCCATTGCAGTATTAGCCCTATTCCTTGTTGTCCCACAACACTTTATATTTCCCCAAATTGGGAAACAGGCATAAATCCAGAAAAGGCTGACCTTGTTTTATAATTCTACTCTCAGTTCTCTCCAAACACATTTATTTTACGATCTATAGTAAACCCACCAGACCTCACCTTCTTCTATATTGTGTCAGACATACTTATTCACTAACAAGAAAACTGTTGGGAATTAAATGTGAATTTCTCCTTTAGGGCCAGCGTAGCTTAACTGGCAGCATAGTTGACTTTGAGAATTGTTTCAGTTTGCCTATTTTGGCCTTAAATTGTAAATTCATTTGCCATTCCTGAGAGTGAATAGCCCACCGGGCATATTTGAGCATGAAACGTATGATGTGGTTTTTAGTGAGTTACATATTACCAGTTAGGACTCCTTTGAGGCCATTTTGTAACTAACTACCTGATTAATCAATAGATTAACTTACTGCTACATATAACATGCATGGCAGCACTTTGTCACAAGCCCAGCTTTGAATGCTGGTCAGTCCACCTTTACCACTTAGTGTCCTTCAGGAAAACACCCAACAATATATATCCACCTACCTCAAATCCTCATAGATTGTAAGCTCGTTTGAGCATGTCCAGTTCTGCTTTATATGACACGTGCCCCAACAACCCGCAAAATAAAGTGTCTGATATCCCTGGAAAACTAACATAGTCTGTTGGAGCATTGCTGGAGTGTGACAGTGTAACTGTAAGATCGAATGTTACAACACTGGAGTGTGACAGTGTAACTGTAAGATCGAATGTTACAACACTGGAGTGTGACAGTGTAACTGTAAGATCAAACGTTACAACACTGGAGTGTGACAGTGTAACTGTAAGATCAAATGTTACAACACTGGAGTGTGACAGTGTAACTGTAAGATCGAATGTTGCAACGTTGAAGTGTGACATTGTAACTGTAAGATCGAATGTTACAACACAGGAGTGTGACAGTGTAACTGTAAGATCGAATGTTACAACACTGGAGTGTGACAGTGTAACTGTAAGATCGAATGTTACAACACAGGAGTGTGACAGTGTAACTGTAAGATCGAATGTTGCAACGCTGGAGTGTGACAGTGTAACTGTAAGATCAAACGTTACAACTCTGGAGTATGATAGTGTAACTGTAAGATCAAATGTTACAACACTGGGGGTTCTGGGAGAACTTTTACATCTAGACACACAACTGCCTTCTACACACAATCTGTACAGGGAACATTCTCTAAAGGATATATAGTCCATTTTAATAGTGCTACTTGCTAACTCGCCAGTGTTTGTAGTCGGTTAATGTTTGCATGTCCTTGTATCGCAGACTAGGTTAATTTTAAAGGGTTATAAATGTTGCCTTAAACACTTAAAGACAGTCGTATGAAATTCAAAACGCAGCGAGACCTTTATGTTTCTGTATACTGATTACAGTTTAACATAACTAAATCATAAACCTCGGCTACCTGCTGAAAGTCTGTAAAGGCATCAATCAGCACAGGCAGCTAGGAGTCTATAAGGTGACACGGATATAATTACAGCCTTTATTGCTGCACACCAGCTATGTCATTTTATTTGAAGTATAGATAACAAAGGTTAGTGGTTCGGTGGGTGCTTTAATTATATTTTTTATTTTGGCTTCGCCATTTGATGTGACAGCAAAGGGAAGAATGATTCACACATTAAACACTTACCTGCTGACATATTTCAATTGCTTTAACTACCGTCTTTCAGTCTACGAACAATAAAGCTTGGATATTGAACAGCATGTTCTATGGCTTTTTTATGCGGCCCATTGGATCACTGACTGGTCTATGAGAGGCCATCCTTGATGGCTACTGATATTTTAAATTATAGTGAAAATGCACCTGTGAAAGCTGGGTTAATGGTTAACTTTGCAGCTGCCCACACAGTTTGCAGACCAAAGCAACTGGAGAAACCAAAAATAATAAGTCATTATTCAATTGCGTGTAGCACAGGCATGTGGGAAATGTTTAGTTTGTAACTTTGTTTCCGATGTACAAAGTAGTCAATAGACAAACTCAATGAGTTTACATCAACTAGGAAGAGATACTTCATATAATATAAAATATTTCAGCCATGTTTACAAAGCAGAAACTCCAAGATAGGACACATTAACAGAATACAAATAGCGCATATAGACATGTTTTAATTAAAGGGACACCCCAGACTGTCAGGGTACCTGAAGTCTCTACCTCCGAGAGAGGTAGAGACTTAGACGTTCATCCGTCCGGACGCCATGTCTCCTCTGTTCCTCGCGGTCGACCCGGTCACACAAACGCCGGCCGCGAGGGAGTCTCTTCCTTTTGTAGCATGGTGCCCGGAGGCCGACGTCATCACGCCAATCCGGAACGACCTGTCACTCAGTCCGAGACAGACTAATCAGGTTTCGTCGGAGGCGTGTCTATCCTCTCTAGCCAGGGTATTTAAACATACTTCGCCCTGTTGCTCATTGCCCTGTCGTGGTTCTAGCCTGTCTAGTCACACAGTGCTCTGGTGTTTCTCAGTTATCCTTTTGGTTTCGACCCGGCTTGTTTCCTTACTCTGTTTACCTCCGTTATCCTTGACCCGGCTTGTTCCTCGCTTACCTGTCTTCTCGTTCCCTCGACCTCGGCTTGTCTCTGACCATTCTCTATACTCTCTGTACGTTAGCCCGGCCATTCTAAGGACCGGTATACGTACCCTGTACCTGTTTGTACTTTGCGTGTTGGATCCCTGTCCCGATCCTGACATTACGACAGGGCCAATGGATCCTGCAGGTACAAACAGTCAGGTTGGTTCCTCTGATTCCAGGTTTGACGCCATGGAACACAGAATGGACCAAATGGCCTTAGCACTACAGGCATTGTTGTCTCGTGCTAATAATCCTCCAGAGGAGACGCGTCCTACTCCTATTTCCTCTGTAGGTTCAGGCCTAGAGGTAGCTACTGTAGGTGCCTCTTCCCGTGTTACTCCACCTGTACGTTATGGTGGGTCACCTGAGAAGTGTCGTGGTTTTTTAAACCAGATCAGCATTCACTTTGAATTGCAACCTCGCTCCTATCCTACCGATAGGGCAAAGGTTGGGTTTATTATCACCTTACTCATTGAGAAAGCTCTGAGATGGGCTAACCCATTATGGGAGAACGATAACCCGTTGGTATACAATTATACTGCCTTTGTAGCTGCTTTTAGAAGAACTTTTGACCCCCCTGGTAGAAAGGTCAATGCAGCCAGATTACTGTTGCGCCTGAGACAGGAGAACCGAACATTAGTGGATTATGCACTAGAGTTCAGGTCTCTGGCGTCAGAAGTTAAGTGGAATGAACAGGCTTATATGGATGTATTCTTGAACGGGTTATCAGATGTTATCCTTGACGAAATTGCTACTAGGGAGCTACCAGAGAATTTAGAGGACTTAATTTCGTTCATTTCTCGTATTGATGAACGTATAAGAGAAAGACAGAACACTCGAGAGAGGAACCTAAGACCTGCCTTTAAATTAGCACCCGCATTTCTAAGTCCTGAGTCCAATACCTCACTAATTCCTGAACCTATGCAGATAGGCAATACTCATCTCTCAGAAGAGGAGAGACTGTACAGGAGAAGGGAGGGATTGTGTATGTATTGTGGAGTCAGAGGTCATTTACGCCTGAATTGTCCTGTTCGCTCGGGAAACGCCCGCACCTAAGTTTCTCTAGAGGACAGGCCTTGGGTGTTTCTATTTTGTCCTCTACGCATAATTACAAAAATCACAGGCTTTTACTACCAGTTTCTTTAACATGGAAGAAGGAAGTACTTAAGACCGTGGCATTGATAGATTCCGGCGCTGCTGAGAATTTTATCGATCAAGCCTTTGCCACTAAGCACACTATTCCTTCCCAGTTAAGAGAGACCCCCTTGGCCGTTGAGGCCATTGATGGTAGACCACTACTCGAGCCTGTTATTACTCGTGAGACTATATCCATGAGCCTGTCTGTTGGTATCTTACACGAGGAGAGTATATCTCTTATGCTTATTTCGTCCCCTTCCGTTCCCATAGTCCTGGGGTATCCATGGTTAAAGAGACATAACCCTACTATCGATTGGGAGTTAGGGGAGATACTCTCGTGGGGTCAGGGTTGTCAGGAGAGGTGTTTACAGAAGGTATCCCCTTTGGCTGTAATTTACACACCTGACACTACTACCCAGCCTAAAGAGAGACAGATACCTCCTTTGTACATGGACTTAAAGGCAGTATTCGATAAAAAGAACGCTGATACTCTACCTCCACACAGGTCCTTTGATTGTAAAATTAACCTATTACCTGGTACCATGCCTCCTAGGGGCAATGTATACCCTCTATCCACTAAAGAGAATGCTGTTTTAGAGGAGTATATTCAGGAGAATTTAGACAAGGGATTTATCAGGAGATCCTCATCTCCTGCCGGGGCTGGGTTCTTTTTTGTTAAGAAGAAGGATGGGTCACTCAGACCTTGTATCGATTATCGAGGGTTGAATAAAATAACCATCAGGAATGCCTATCCTATCCCCTTGATTACAGAACTCTTTGATCGGTTAAAGGGCTCTAAGATTTTCACCAAGTTGGACCTCAGAGGGGCGTACAACTTGGTGAGAATTCAGCAAGGCCATGAGTGGAAGACAGCGTTTAATACCCGCTATGGTCATTATGAGTATACGGTCATGCCTTTTGGTCTCTGTAACGCACCTGCAGTTTTCCAAGATTTGATTAACGAAGTTCTTAGGGAATTTCAACATGATTGTGTTATTGTCTACCTGGATGACATACTCATACACTCTAAAGAGATTGAGACCCACCATCGACAAGTCAGACAGGTATTACACAAACTTTTACAACATGGTTTGTACTGTAAACTTGAGAAATGCAGTTTTGACCAGACCCAGATAGACTTTCTTGGATACGTGATTTCTGGGGAGGGCTTTAAGATGGATCCTGACAAACTCCAGTCTATTTTAGATTGGCCATTGCCTCAGGGACTCAAAGCTATTCAGAGATTTATTGGCTTCTCTAATTATTATAGACGCTTCATTAAGGGCTACTCGTCTATTATTGCGCCCATCACCAATATGACCAAACAAGGGGCGGATACTAAGACATGGTCTACTGATGCTCTAGCTGCTTTCAAGAGTCTCAAAGAACTTTTTGCTTCTGCTCCAATACTAGTCCATCCGGATACGACCTTACCGTTCCTGCTCGAGGTCGATGCCTCTGAGACAGGAGTAGGGGCGGTTCTGTCACAAAGATTGGGGGTAGATAAACCATTGCACCCATGTGGTTTTTTTTCTAGGAAACTTTCGGGCCCTGAGAGCAGATATGACATCGGCGACAGAGAACTCTTAGCAGTCATTAAAGCCTTAAAGGAATGGAGACATTTATTAGAGGGAACCTTACACCCTATTACTATCCTGACGGACCACAAGAACTTGTCCTACATTGGGGAGGCTAAGCGCCTGTCCTCTAGGCAGGCTCGTTGGCCCTTATTCCTGACTCACTTCAACTATGTGCTGACTTATAGACCTGGTTCAAAAAATTCTAAAGCCGATGCCTTATCTCGCCAGTATGAACCTTCTACTGTACCTGAGCCGGTTCTTTCCTCTATAGTTCCGAAATGCAATATTGTTGCTAATACGAATCTCAGGATTCATTCTCCGTTACTGGCCGAGATCGTTAAGCTACAACATTTAGCACCTAGACAGACTCCTGTGGGTCGACATTTCGTTCCTCCTGCTCTTCAACTGGAACTGTTGCAGTGTTTCCATAACAGCAAGATGGCGGGACATCCTGGTATTCGCAAGACTTTTGCGTTAATCTCTAAGGATTTCTGGTGGCCTGCTTTACGTAGGGATACTAAAGATTTCATCGCTGCATGTGAGGTTTGTACTAAGACCAAACAACCTCATACGCTTCCTTGTGGATTCCTGCACCCCTTAGAAGTTCCAGAGAAGCCGTGGTCCTGCTTGGCCATGGACTTTATTGTCGATCTACCTATCTCTAAAAAACAGACTGTTATCCTCACCGTGGTTGACAGATTCACTAAGATGGCACACTTCATTCCTCTGCCTAAACTTCCATCTTCTCCCGAATTGGCCGAGATATTCGCTAGGGAGATTTTTCGCCTACATGGGATACCCTCTCAAATTGTGTCTGACAGAGGTTCCCAATTTATTTCCCGTTTTTGGAGGTCCTTCTGTTCGCAACTTGGTATCAAATTGAACTTTTCTTCTGCCTATCACCCTCAGTCTAATGGAGCTGCTGAACGTACCAACCAGAAAATTGAACAATATTTGCGATGTTTTGTTTCCGAACACCAGGATGATTGGGTCGGTTTGATTCCTTGGGCAGAGTTTGCACACAACAATCTCGTTTGCGATTCTACTCATTCAAGCCCCTTCTTCATGAATTATGGCTTTCACCCGTCTATTCTTCCTTCGGCTTCTCCTTCCCAGGGGGTGCCGTCGGTTGATGTTCATGTTGCTAATTTGAGGAAGTTGTGGGATCAAACTCGGCAAATCCTTACGCACAATTCTATGCTGGTTAAGAAACATGCTGATAAACGTAGAAGGGCGGCTCCGCTCTTTGTTCCGGGTGATAGGGTATGGTTGAGCACGAGGAACATCCGTTTAAAGGTGCCCTCCATGAAGTTCGCTCCCCGTTATATTGGACCTTACAGGGTGTTGTCTCGTATCAATCCAGTTGCGTATCGTCTAGCTCTTCCTGATACCTTACGCATCCCTAACTCGTTTCATGTGTCGTTGCTGAAACCTCTTATTTGTAACAGGTTCTCCTCCACAACAGCCCCTCCTTGTCCTGTTCAGGTGGAGGGTCAGGAGGAGTATGAGGTTAACTCTATTATTGATTCTCGTATCTCCCGGGGGAAAGTACAATATCTGGTCGATTGGAAGGGATACGGTCCTGAGGAGAGGAGTTGGGTACCTCAGGAGGATGTTCATGCTCCTCGTCTCCGCAGGGCGTATCACTCTCGCTTTCCATCTCGTCCCGGTTCTTTCCGCCCGGTGGGCGTATCTGAGGGGGGGGGTACTGTCAGGGTACCTGAAGTCTCTACCTCCGAGAGAGGTAGAGACTTAGACGTTCATCCGTCCGGACGCCATGTCTCCTCTGTTCCTCGCGGTCGACCCGGTCACACAAACGCCGGCCGCGAGGGAGTCTCTTCCTTTTGTAGCATGGTGCCCGGAGGCCGACGTCATCACGCCAATCCGGAACGACCTGTCACTCAGTCCGAGACAGACTAATCAGGTTTCGTCGGAGGCGTGTCTATCCTCTCTAGCCAGGGTATTTAAACATACTTCGCCCTGTTGCTCATTGCCCTGTCGTGGTTCTAGCCTGTCTAGTCACACAGTGCTCTGGTGTTTCTCAGTTATCCTTTTGGTTTCGACCCGGCTTGTTTCCTTACTCTGTTTACCTCCGTTATCCTTGACCCGGCTTGTTCCTCGCTTACCTGTCTTCTCGTTCCCTCGACCTCGGCTTGTCTCTGACCATTCTCTATACTCTCTGTACGTTAGCCCGGCCATTCTAAGGACCGGTATACGTACCCTGTACCTGTTTGTACTTTGCGTGTTGGATCCCTGTCCCGATCCTGACACAGACCACTAAAACACATTAGTTTTTCATTCTACAAAAAGTGCAGAATCCAATAAAGTTGTCGTTTTTATTAATTAATATTGTTACATCAACCTGGCTGTCAATCAGACAATGACCCTGTTACTTCCTGGTTTGGTTAGCTCAGTGACACTAAACTCAAGAGGCAGCAAAACTCAAGAGCCCCTTGACTTGCAAAGACTTCTCATTGAGCTGCACTGGGAAGTCTGTGATTGGACAGCCACAGAAAGTTTGGGTGGGGTTAGAAGGGGAGGGCTTGCAAAGGCTGCAGACAAGAGAACAGCAGCTATTGCAAGCTATTTTTAGATATGTCCCAAATAAATAAAAAAAAATACACAGTTAAATGAATGCATGTTTTCATTGGGTGTATATTTACTAAATAGTTGTTTATTTATTTTAAATAACAAGAAAATTACTAAAGCTCTTAACCCCTTAAGGACAGAGCTTCAGAAGCTTGACTTACGCTTAATGACACAAGCAATTTTTGCATTTTCTTGCTGTTTGCGTTCAACTGCAATTTGCATCTCTCTCATTTATTGCACCGACACATATTATATACTGTTTTTTAAAGGACAGAAAGGGCTTTAATTTGATATAACATATATATATATATAAATGCTTACTTATTATAAAAAAATACAGAAAAATGCAAAAAAAATGAAAAATATTGTTTTTTTTTACAGTTTTTGCAATCATAATGTGTGCATAATTAGTGCAGGTTAAGGAAAGTAATTAAAAATAAATTCATTTATTTGTTCTGATTTACAGAATATATAATGTGTCTGGGATTTTAAGTTTTTTTTGGTAGTTACAGGCAGGGGCGGACTGACACCTCCAAGGGCCCTCGGGCAGTGGGTGATCAAGGGCCCACCCTCCTGGTCCTGGTACAAGATTTTCTGCTCCCCTGCTATTCTTCTCCCCCTTCTTTCTGGTGCTTAACACATATATTATGTGTAGGCTGCCCAGCAAACAGAATGGATGTGTGAGAGCCACACATCCCTGACTCCCACATCCCTGAGTGCCCCCCAAAATGGCCAGATTTACTTTTAAGGGGTTAATCCAACCAAAACCAGTGTTTTAATAAACACTGTTTTTAGATGGAGTAACCCTTGCTGGCGTGCCTCCCCAGCAATTAAAATAAAGCACATTTAATTACACACTTCCACTAATTTTGCTAAGGACATCACAAGCAGCACCCCCCACATGTACAACCTTACAACTAGCCACATGTGTTTGGAGTCTACTTGTGGGGTTGCGTGTGTGGGGATGTGGCTAGTGATGTTGTGTTCCTGTATGTCAAAGTGTTGTGTTAGATTAATCCTTTCTCTTGTTTTACCTATTGTACAGCGCTGCAGAATATGTTGGCGCTTTATATGAGATTGTAAAAGTTGTGTGTGTGAAGGCTGTGTGCAGTATTGCAATGGTGGGTATGCTGTTTGTGATGTGTATGTGAAGGGAGGCTGCATGTAATTTTGTATGTGTGGGGATGCTGCTTGTGGTGTGTCTATACAGTGAGGCTCCTTGTGGGTTTTTGCTTGTGTGAATGGGGCTATTTGCAGTGCATTATGTGAATAGAGAGGGCTGGCTGTGTTGCAGTGTGTGTGGGATAGAATCTGTAGTAGGCATCTGGTGGTTACTGGGGCTGTAGTGTGTGCGTGTTTGGATTATAGAGGCTCTACTGTGTATAAGTTGGATAGTGGCTGTATTGTGTGTGTAGGGGGATAAATGCTGAAATAGGTGCAGGGAGGCACAGGGGCTGTGGTGGGCACTGTGAGGCGCGGGAACTGAGGTGGGCGCGGGGAGGCACGGGTACTGAAGTGGGGGTGGGGGTGGGGCTGGACAGAGTATGAGGTGGGACATAGATGTTGTGGCGAGCGCAGGATGGACATAGGGGCTGTGGTGGGTACTGAAAGGGATAGGAGCTATGGTAGTTGGAGGTGGCATAAGGGATGTGGTGGGAGCATAGGGGCTTGGGTGGAAACATGGATAGGTAGATCCTGGGGTGAGTGTTGGGAGGAATGGTGGCTGAGGTGAGTGCAGGGGGCCTGAGGTGGGTGCAGGAGCAGCTGTGGTGGATGCAGACGGGGCTGAGGTGGGTGCAGGGGGAGCTGTGGTTGGTGCAGGGAGACAGGAGGCTATGGTTGGTAAAGGGAGAGCTGAGATGGGTGCAGGGGGAGACGTGGTGTGTGCAGAAGGAGCTGTGGTGGGTGCGGATAGACAAGGAGCTGTTGTGGGCACAGGATGGGACATAGAGGCTGCAGTGGGCACAGGGAGGGACATAGTGGCTGTGTGGGTACTGGAAGGCGTAGGAGCTATGCTAGGTGGAGGTGGCATAGGGGCTGTGATTGGTGCATAGGGGATTAGGTGGGTTCAGGGATAGGTAGATCCTGGGGTGAGTGTAAGGAGGAATGGTGGCTGGGGTAGGTGCAGGGGAACTGAGGCAGGTGCAGGGGGAGCTGTGGTTAGTACAGGGGGGCTGAGGTGGGTGCAGGTGGAGCTGTGGTTAGTACAGGGGGCTGAGGTGGGTGCAGAGCTGTGGTTAGTACAGGGGGGCTGAGGTGGGTACAGGTAGAAAGGGGGCTGAGGTGGGTGCAAGGGGAGATGTGGTGTGTGGAGGAGGAGCTTAGGTGGGTATTGGGGGCTGAGGTGGGAGCAGAGGTGGGTACAGGGGGGCTGAGGTGGGTACAGGGGGGCTGAGGTGGGAGCAGAGGTGGATATTGGGGGCTGAGGTGGGAGCAGAGGTGGGTACAGGGGGGCTGAGGTGGGAGCAGAAGTGGGTACTGGGGGGCTGAGGTGGGAGCAGAAGTGGGTACTGGGGGGCTGAGGTGGGAGCAGAAGTGGGTACTGGGGGGCTGAGGTGGGAGCAGAAGTGGGTACTGGGGGCTGAGGTGGGAGCAGAAGTGGGTACTGGGGGCTGAGGTGGGTAAAGGAGGTTGAGGTGGGTAATGAGGGGCAGAGGTGGAAGCAGAGATTGGTACTGGGGGCTGAGGTGGGTACAGGGGGCTGAGCTAGGAGCAGGGGGGCTGAGGTGGGTACTGGGGGCTGAGGTGGGAGCAGAGGTGGGTACTGGGGGGCTGAGGTGGTTAGGGGCTGAGGTGGGTACTGGGGCTGAGGTGGGTACAGGGGGGTTGATGTGGGCACTGTTGTAGGTACAGGGGGATGATGTGGGTACAGGGGGCTGAGGTGGGAGCAGAGGTGGGTACAGGGGGCTGATGTGGGCACTGAGGTGGGAGCAGAGGTGGGTATAGGAGGGCTAAGGTGAAAGCAGAGGTGGGTACAGGGGGGCTGAGGTGGTTACGGGGGGGCTGAGGTGGTTACGGGGGGGCTGAGGTGGTTACGGGGGGGGCTGAGGTGGTTACGGGGGGGGCTGAGGTGGTTACGGGGGGGGCTGAGGTGGTTACGGGGGGGGCTGAGGTGGGTACAGGGGGCTGAGGTGGGTACAGGGGGCTGAGGTGGGTACAGGGGGCTGAGGTGGGTACAGGGGGCTGAGGTGGGAGCAGAGGAGGATACTGGGGGCTGAGGTGGGTACTGGGGGGGGCTGATGTGGGTACTGGGGAGGGCTGATGTGGGTACTGAGGGGGCTAATTTGGATACTGGTGGGGGCTGATTTGGGTACTGGTGGGGGCTGATTTGGGTACTGGTGGGGGCTGATGTGGGTACAGGGGGCTGATTTGGGTACTGGTGGGGGCTGATGTGGGTACTGGGGGGCTGATGTGGGTACTGGTGGGGGCTGATTTGGGTACTGGTGGGGGCTGATGTGGGTACAGGGGACTGAGGTGGGTACTGGGGGGCTCAGGTGGGTACAGGGGGGCTGATGTGGGTACAGGGGGCTGAGGTGGGTACTGGGGGGCTGATGTGGGTACTGGGGGGGCTGATGTGGGTACTTGGGGGCTGATTTTGGTACTGGGGGGCTGATTTGGGTACTGGGGGGGCTGATTTGGGTACGGGGGGGCTGAGGTGGGTACTGGGGGGGGCTGAGGTGGGTACTGGGGGGGTTGATTTGGGTACTGAGGGGGCTAATTTGGATACTGGTGGGGGCTGATTTGGGTACTGGGGGGGCTGATTTGGGTACTGGTGGGGGCTGATGTGGGTACTGGGGGGGCTGATTTGGGTACGGGGGGCTGAGGTGGGTACTGGGGGGGGCTGATGTGGGTACTGGGGGGGCTGATTTGGGTACTGAGGGGGCTAATTTGGATACTGGTGGGGGCTGATTTGGGTACTGGTGGGGGCTGATTTGGGTACTGGTGGGGGCTGATTTGGGTACTGGTGGGGGCTGATTTGGGTACTGGTGGGGGCTGATGTGGGTACTGGGGGGGGGCTGATGTGGGAGCAGAGGTGGGTATAGGGAGACAGGGGGTACTGAGCTGAATGAAAATTAGCTTACCTGTGCTGTCTGCTAGGCTGCTGTAGCTCCTTTTCGTCTGGGTGCTCTTCAGGCAGGGCAGGAAGTGATGTCACTTTCTGGCCCCGCCTCTTCCTCCTCACACACACACAGCACCGCACGGCTGGAGACCTGGCAGCAAGAACTGAATACTCACTGCCAGGTCTCCCTGAGAGAGGGGAAACGGGTGAGGGGGGAGAGAGGGGAAACGGGTGAGGGGGGTTTAACTACAGAGTGATATGCTGCAGGGGTCCTGCAGCATATCACTGGAATAAGGGAGAAATCATGTTCTGGCTGGGGAGATCTCTGATCTCCCCAGCCAGAGCATGGATGGGCTGCCGGGCCCCTGACTGCCTCGGGCCCTCGGTCCATGACCGATCTGCCCGACCTGTCAGTCCGCCCCTGGTTACAGGTCACAAAGCACAAGGAGTAAAATAAAATTTTAATGTGGAGCGATTTTAGAATTTGGTATGTTTGTCTTGTAAACCTAATAGCCATAAAATAAAACAAAATTGCCACACAAAAGTATATATTTATATAAAGTAGACATCACAGGCTATTTACCTAAGGTTGTTTTGACACTTTCTACGTAGCCATTTTACCGCCAACCTCTGCTAAATATTGGAGTAAAATTGTGTTTTTGGGGGGTTTTCGCACACAAACGTATAACAAAGAACTTCTCATGTGTATTTTGTAAAGTTGGTGTGTGCTATTCCTGTACAAAGTTTTATTATGTGTTCAGTTACTTCTGCTGAGTACAACGGTACCCCCATTGTATGTCTTTGGCACTATTTTGTGAAGCTACAGTGCCATATAGGAGACCTGTCCTTTTCAGTATTCACAGTAGAATTTTGAGAGACGGATTTAATGAGCCTATGCTTCCATTTGGGGTATTATAACAGTTTGACTGTTCAAAAACCCCAACAAAGGCCTACCATTTGTAAAAGTAGACACTCCAGGGTATCTCATAAGGTGCATATTGTGCCTTAACATGCCCCCATTTTTTTACCATTACATGCCAAAGTATGTGGTAAAAAATAATTTTGTGCATTTTTTACATACGGATTGCATTTTTGCTGGGCATTTTGTATATTTCATATGTGCCACTAAGTTCAAACCCCCCAAATTATGCTCAGCTAAGTCTTCTGAGTAAAAGGACACCCCCATTGTATGTCTATGGCACTATTTCGTGAAGCTACAGTGCCATACAGGAGACCTGTCCTTTTCAGTATTCACAGTAGAATTTTGAGAGACGGATTTAATGAGCCTATGCTTCCATTTGGGGTATTATAACAGTTTGACTGTTCAAAAACCCCCACAAAGGCCTACCATTTGTAAAAGTAGACACTCCAGGGTATCTCATAAGGTGCATATTGTGCCTTAACATGCCCCCATTTTTTTACCATTACATGCCAAAGTATGTGGTAAAAAATAATTTTGTGCATTTTTTACATACGGATTGCATTTTTGCTGGGCATTTTGTATATTTCATATGTGCCACTAAGTTCAAACCCCCCAAATTATGCTCAGCTAAGTCTTCTGAGTAAAAGGACACCCCCATTGTATGTCTATGGCACTATTTCGTGAAGCTACAGTGCCATACAGGAGACCTGTCCTTTTCAGTATTCACAGTAGAATTTTGAGAGACGGATTTAATGAGCCTATGCTTCCATTTGGGGTATTATAACAGTTTGACTGTTCAAAAACCCCCACAAAGGCCTACCATTTGTAAAAGTAGACACTCCAGGGTATCTCATAAGGTGCATATTGTGCCTTAACATGCCCCCATTTTTTTACCATTACATGCCAAAGTATGTGGTAAAAAATAATTTTGTGCATTTTTTACATACGGATTGCATTTTTGCTGGGCATTTTGTATATTTCATATGTGCCACTAAGTTCAAACCCCCCAAATTATGCTCAGCTAAGTCTTCTGAGTAAAAAGACATCCCCAATGAATGTCTTTGGCACTATTTTGTGAAGCTACAGTGGCATATTGGAGACCAAGCCATATCAGTTTTTACAGAACTTTGAATTTTGACGCTGGGCCTATGTGCAATTTCCAAGCATCTTCGTAAGTTTTAAATTCAAACTACCCCACAAAGGCCTACCATTTCTTAAAGTAGACACCCCAGGGTATTTCAAAAGGCATATTTTGAACCTTAGCGTGGGATAATTTTTCCGCTAGCTTGTACCAGGTGTAGTGGTAATAAGCGTTTTTTCTGCCTTTTTGACACACAAAGTGAGTTTGCACAGTATATTTTGCAAACCTTATGTGTACCACCACTCTATAATACTTTATATGTTGCTCAGCTATGTCGGCTGAGTACAAAAATACCCCCGTATGTACCTTTGCCAGGTATATGTGGACATCGGAGGGGCACATTTGGGACACAGCCATTCCATTTTTTTTCAAACTTTAAATTTTTACGCTGTGCCCATGTCCCATTTTAGAGTATTTTACCAGGCTATATAATCCAAATACCCCATAAAGCCATACCATTTCTTAAAGAAGACATCCCAGGGTATTTCAAAAGGCATATTTTGAAAATTAGTGTGGGATCATTTTTCCGCTAGCTTGTACCAGGTGTAGTGGTAATGAGCGTTATTAAATTAATTTTGTAACTTTTTAAAACTTTTTTTACTTTTTAAAACTATTTTTTAAACTTTTGTTTTGCTTATTCATTTTTTTTAAAGTTTCCTAAACTTTCGTAAAACTTTTTTTTTACAGATTTAACATTTTTCTAAACTTTTTCTTTTACCGTTAACCCCTAACTAGCAGTAAGCAGCACTAACAGTAAATTCCCCATTTTCCCATAACTCCCACCCACCCCAGCTAGCAAAATATTTAATTATACAATATTTAAATTAGTTAATTAAATTAATTTAACCCCTGAGGGTTAAAAAATAAATAAAAGTTAATCGTCAGGGGTTAAAAAAAAATTAGATCACAGTATAATACTGTGATCTGTATTTTGATCACTGTAGGCAGTGATAGACTGGCAGGTAAGGGGTTAATTTTTATTTGGACTGGGTAAAGGGTTTATTTTTTTTTCATTTTTTACTTAAACGTTATTAAAACTTTTTTTTTACTTAATTTTTTAACTTTTTAAAGCTTATTTTAAAACTTTTTTTAACGTTAACCCCTAGTTAGCCTAACACTAAATCCCCCAATTCCCCACTAACTTCCACCCTCCCCAGCTAGCTAAATTTATCATTTTAAAATATTTAAATTAATTAATAAAATAAATTTAACCCCTGAGGGTTAAAAAAAAAAAAGAATTAACCCTCAGGGGTTAAAAAAAAAATCAGATCATATTAAAATGTAATCCCTGCCAATTGATCACTGTAGTCAGTGATCAATTGGCAGGGAAGGGGTTAATTTTTTATTAATATGGGTAAAGGGGGGTGGGATTTTAATTTAACTTTTTTTTTTAACACCAGGGGGCAGGATCATCACTGATCCGGCTCCCTGCACTTCACAGTGAACCCGGAAGTGCAGGGAGGCGGAGGTGAGTATACAGAGCACATGTGCCCGCTCTGACATGCTGTCAGAGCGGGCACATGAGCTGGGACAGCCCGATCCGGTGCTCCCGGTCTGCCTCTAATGCAGAGGCAGACCGGAGCACCATTAACCCCACGATCGCCGCGATTGCGGCGATCTGGGGTTAATTTTACCGCGTGACGGACGAGGTCCGTCACCCGTCGTTAAGGGCATCCCCAGGATGACGGACCTCGTCCGTCACCCGTCGTGAAGGGGTTAAAATGTTAAATTATCTTTAAAAATTTTAATGCAATGTTGATTTTGACAATATTCGAAAAACTTTAAGGAGGCTGTAGCGATACACAGCTCTTGTCTGAGCCACATATTTTACATTTCTATATTAAAGTGACATAACTGACACTATAAGAGCTATATATGTAAATGTCGTTTGGAGACTCTGGGGAAATTAAATGGAAACTATCACCTCTCTGGAATTTACAATATTAAATATTAAATATTGAAAATCACCTAAAACTTGTGTTAAGCTGTTATTTTTTTAATGAAATTATCTGTTTTCTTAACATTTTTTTTATTAAAAACAACATTACCCGGTACAGATAAAGCAAAGCCAGGGAAAACAGTACTAGTGAAAAGATAGAAACAGTGATTCATTTCTACTCTTCTCTGTCTGCTCTGTCTATGCTGACTGACAGGTGTAATGGGCGGAGCTTATAACAGTGACTGACAGGGAGCTAAGATGGAGGTGGCTCTCTCTATGCTGAATGCCAGGTGTAAAGGGCGGAGCTTATAACAGTGACTGACAGGGAGCTAAGATGGATGTGGCTCTCTCTATGCTGACTGCCAGGTGTAAAGGGTGGAGCTTATAACAATGATTGACAGGGAGCTAAGATGGAGGTGGCTCTCTCTATACTGTCTGCCAGGTGTAAAGGGCGGAGCTTATAACAATGATTGACAGGGAGCTAAGATGGAGGTGGCTCTCTCTATACTAACTGCCAGGTGTAAAGGGCGGAGCTTATAACAATGATTGACAGGGAGCTAACATGGAGGTGGCTCTCTCTATACTGACTGACAGGTGTAAAGGGCGGAGCTTATAACAATGATTGACAGGGAGCTAAGATGGAGGTGGCTCTCGCTATACTGACTGCCAGGTGTAAAGGGCGGAGCTTATAACAATGATTAACAGAGAGCTAAGATGGAGGTGGCTCTCTCTATACTGACTACCAGGTGTAAAGGGCGGAGCTTATAACAATGATTGACAGGGAGCTAAGATGGAGGTGGCTCTCTCTACGCTGACTGCCAGGTGTAAAGGGCGGAGCTTATAACAATGATTGACAGGGAGCTAAGATGGAGGCGGCTCTCTCTACGCTGACTGCCAGGTGTAAAGGGCGGAGCTTATAACAATGATTGACAGGGAGCTAAGATGGAGGTAGCTCTCTCTATGCTGACTGCCAGGTGTAAAGGGCGGAGCTTATAACAATGATTGACAGGGAGCTAAGATGGAGGTGGCTCTCTCTATACTAACTGCCAGGTGTAAAGGGTGGAGCTTATAACAATGATTGACAGGGAGCTAACATGGAGGTGGCTCTCTCTATACTGACTGCCAGGTGTAAAGGGCGGAGCTTAAAACAATGATTGACAGGGAGCTAAGATGGAGGTGGCTCTCGCTATACTGACTGCCAGGTGTAAAGGGCGGAGCTTATAACAATGATTAACAGAGAGCTAAGATGGAGGTGGCTCTCTCTATACTGACTCCCAGGTGTAAAGGGCGGAGCTTATAACAATGATTGACAGGGAGCTAAGATGGAGGTGGCTCTCTCTACGCTGACTGCCAGGTGTAAAGGGCGGAGCTTATAACAATGATTGACAGGGAGCTAAGATGGAGGTAGCTCTCTCTATGCTGACTGCCAGGTGTAAAGGGCGGAGCTTATAACAATGATTGACAGGGAGCTAAGATAGATTTCTACTTGTAATGTTATTTTTCACACCTTACTAATACATATTTATAAAATATATGAATAAAATGTAATATAAATAATCCTGATTAGTGGCAGTTCCCTTTTAAATACCCTTTTGAGATTTGCACCACTTTGCGTTATCATTTTATATCATGTGATATTTCCTAGTATAAATAGCCCAGGCCTGTTGAATGTTTGTTATTGATCCAAATTCACAAATCAGGCGTCACACTGTATCAATTCTCCGAGCACATTCATCCTTGTAAATATGACCCTTAATCATCAGTTTATGTTTAAAAGAGTGTCCCAAGTGATAAGCTCCCCTTTAGGCTTTTCATAAATGTATCCCATTAATGCTGAGTTTAATGGTTTAATTATAGAAATAATGATATAACCTATATAATAATTTCATCTATAATTAGAGAACATATTTATGGAAGTCTCCCATGTGATTTCCTGATATAGAAATAAGTGGTTGCCTAGGATGATAAGAAAAGATAAGGGGAAAAAATTAGCTGGACCTCCTGTGCCGTGTGACTGCACCAGGGCCTGCCTGCAGTAGGAGCCCATTCCTCATACGTAGAGGCACTCAATGGGCATCTCTGATCAGGAGCTCAGCTGGGTTCCATGGGCCATTAACAGCTTGACTGTCCCCTGTCAGATGGCGGTAGGAGGAAGTGAGTTCAGACCAGAGAGAGAGAGAGCCACAAGGGGAGAATGCAGAGAAAATGAGGGAGAGAGAGGAGCAGACTCCCATCAGTTTCAGCCAGCAGACATTGGATGCTGCTTGGGGGATGGGGGGGGGGGGGAGTGGGAGGGGTTAGAGACAGTAGCTGGAGGCAACTTAGGGGTTAAACTGTTTAAGAACGGCTTAACCCTTGAAGGTGGAAGTGAACCTAGGGGCATCCTTGCACAATAACAACTTAATTTAAATGAAGTTCTTTTGGTGCCTGGAGTGCCCCTTTAATTTAGTTTTGTTCATTTTTCTTTCCTGTATACCTACTGGCACCTCTTCATCCCCTGGGCTCTTTTTATAGCTGCTCAGAAGTTACTCAGATGCCAGGCGAGACATTGCTCAGCCAAATTTGAGGATTTTTTTATTCTTATCTCAGCAGTTAGTAAAAGGCTTGAACCGAGTCCAAATTTAAACTATGAACTTCACATATGCTGACTTGAGAATTTTCAGTCACTTTCTTTTTTTTTATAACTTGCATCTAACAAGCTTTAACCATTTTGTACTTTCATTTAAAAAATGATCGTCATCAGTTTCCTTTAATTACTTTTGCTTCTGAGCACATACATGTATTCCCTTTAGATTGTTAGCATCTGAGCACTGCCTCTTAAATTAAACTTTTTTTTATTGAATTTAGTAAATTATGAACCCCTTGTACAGCGCGGGTTAAAAAAAAATATAAAATTAATGTTAACATTGTTTTATTTGTTTATATATTGTGCCACCTTGGTGTCTATAAAGATATTGGTCCTTTTTTCCACTGTTTCTATGCTAATCACATATTGTGTGACCCAGCATGCTTTGCAATTGGCCTCCTGGGTTTAGATATCTATGGGTACTTTGTACAACACATGCAGACAGACCTATAAAGCTAGCTAGTGGCCACAGAGCAGTCAACGCAGAGAGACCATTTAATTTGTAAAATATGTGCCTGTACATTACCAGCACATCTTAGAGTCTTTCTGTCATTTGAGGACGTTAATTCACATTTCTCTGGGGCTGCTAGTTTGTTGGATTAGATATTATAAGTAGCTGCAAATAATCTTACTTTTATTGTTAGACGCTTACGCGTATGATAATTTTAACGCAGGGATCATATCTGCTTGTATTAGCGTTAAGTAGTTTAAAATGCAATTACTATAAGATAAAATAGTTTCACAAGTGACATGTTTACTCAAAGGTGTGACTTAATTTAATCTATAGCAGCACTAAAGGGTTAAAGCAACCCTTATCTTGAATGTTAATCAGAATCGAGGTAATTGTTCCATTAGTCTGTTAAAAAATATATACCATTTAAATGTTATTATTTCCCCCATTTTTTTGCTATCACATTTCGGGCTGTAAAATCCGCATTTTATTTCTCTACCACTACTGTGTAACTTGATAAATGGCCGAGGTCACCCAGGTGTCACGTTAAATAGGTAGCTTCGCTCTCAACCCAATCCACCTCTAATGGAGCAATATGTTGGGTATTCTTCCAAATAATCCCAGAGTGGATTATGTCTGGAGTCCAGTTGGATATGCTAATCAATTTTTATTGGCCAATATTTTACTGTTGGCCCGTTCCTTGATTATTGGCCCCACCAACAAAGTTTTGTTTGTTGCGCTGCATGTTGACAGGTGAAAGGTGCATTTTGAAGTAAATATTCACAAAATAGCATGCTGATCTGATAAGTATTATGGAATTTTCTATTACTTTAAACGGATTTGTGCTGTTAATTGGTGTATCCTACAAGTAAAGCCAAAAACTACCCTTTGCAGGTTTTGGTTTTTAAATAATATTTTTATTTTGTAACCTCAATTATCCGTTTATTTATTTTTTTTAATTCACCTTAGTAGGGACTACTTTTTCTTTTTGGGAATGTGATCTCTGGAAAGGAACAGAGCTTAAGCAATGTTCTTTTTCAATGTATTTGCTGAACTGATTTACCCACAATCCATTGTTGAAAAGAATCCCACCAAAGCCAACCTGCAGGTATCATGGACAAAGGAGAACATAATGGAGCCGCCCGGCTATTGAGATCAAGTGGGAGGAAAGAAACCATAATAAATATAATTACAGTCATGGAGAAGGGGGGATTATAATCATTAAGGAAAGGAAAACTGACATATAAAAACAGGCCATTGCTGCTTTAATATATTTAGAAGTAAACACTGTTTCTGAGTTTTGCTCGTATGATGCAATTACAAATTACTGTAAATGTTCATTAATTTACTACAGTAATTTTGTATATTTAAATTATCCACGAGGAAGTAACCGCAGTTCGGAGTTATATTGATTAGTACGTTTTATCTACTAAAAGTAAACATTTCCAGAGACTGGGATTTTAGGATGTCAGCCATATGCTTGGAAACAATTAATAAATATTACACTTGCAGTAGACATGACTGAGCTGATTCATAATATATATAAGAAGAAAAAACCTGCAGAGTTTCCATGCCATCTTTCATTCTTTCCATTGAAAATGAAGGTTTAAACCTAGGTGTTAGCTATTATATTCCCTGAGACATAATATCAAAGCAGATACAATAAGTAACGTGGTTTCAGACTGTGGTGCCTTAAAGGACCACTATAGGCACCCAGACCATGTCAGCTCAGCTGGTCTGGGTGCCAGGTCCCCCTAGTTTTAACCCTGCAGCTGAAAACATAGCAGTTTCAGAGCAATTGCTATGTTTACAGTGAGGCCGCTTCTGCAATTCTCAGTGTGAAAATCACACTGAGATGATGCTGTCGTCCATAGAAAAATGCTTTTCTATGGGCGGTTTGAATGCGCGCGGCTCTAGACACGCATGCGCATCCTGAGCTCATGTAGGCAGGGGTAGGAGAGGTCACCAGCGCAGAGGGATCTCGGCGCTGGATTAAGGTAAGTGGCTAAAGGGGTTTTACCCCTTCAGCCCAGCGGGAGGGGGGCCACGAGGGAGTGGGGGACCTAATAAACCTATAGTGCCAGGAAAACGAGTTTGTTTTCCTGGCACTATAGTGCTCCTTTAAAAAGGAGACTTTGTATAAATGTATCATTACAGAGTATGTCATAAATACAGCTCTTTGCGTTATCTCATTGCATTATTATTGCTTTTTGTATTATTAACCATTTCTTGTATTATTACAGCTTATTGTGTTATTATATCTCATTGTGTTATTACAGCTTATTGTAGTATTGCAGCTCATTACATTCTTAACCATTTCTTGTATTATTACAGCTCATTGTGTTATATCTCATTGTGTTATTACAGCTTATTGTAGTATTGCAGCTCATTACATTCTTAACCATTTCTTGTATTATTACAGCTCATTGTGTTATATCTCATTGTGTTATTACAGCTTATTGTAGTATTGCAGCTCATTACATTCTTAACCATTTCTTGTATTATTACAGCTTATTGTGTTATTATATGTCATTGTGTTATTACAGCTTATTGTAGTATTGCAGCTCATTACATTCTTAACCATTTCTTGTATTATTACAGCTCATTGTGTTATATCTCATTGTGTTATTACAGCTTATTGTAGTATTGCAGCTCATTACATTCTTAAAAATGTCTTGTATTATTACAGCTCATTGTGTTATATCTCATTGTGTTATTACAGCTTATTGTAGTATTGCAGCTCATTACATTCTTAACCATTTCTTGTATTATTACAGCTTATTGTGTTATTATATGTCATTGTGTTATTACAGCTTATTGTAGTATTGCAGCTCATTACATTCTTAACCATTTCTTGTATTATTAGAGGTTATCATAGTGGTTATGGTGCTATGATCTCTGGGTTATGTCCCATATTGTTGTGACATCCATAACTTCCCTGTGTCTGTTTGGCTGTGGCAGACAGAGGTTATTTCACCATAGCTAAAGGAATGTGGTGATTCATAATGGTAAATAATCACATCCCCCTGTGTTTCCTGACTCTCAGTGCAAGTGCGAGCACGCGTTCTCTGCAAACACTCGGACAAAAATGAAAAATGAGGTTTTCTCATTATGACATTGCTAAAGGTGTGGGTTTTGGGTCCAGGAAGTTCATCTGGGTTTCATCAAAACAAGATGATAAAATAACCACGTGACTGCACCATAGCTCCCAAGCACCAGGACCACTGCAGTAATAGTTGTTATGGTGCTTGGATTGCGTCTTTAATGTTCAGGATTTTCCCCTTTGCTCTCAGTTTACTGAGATACCATAATACTCATGGCTGAGCTCGTAACAGAGCAGTCCGGGAACTCTCGGTTTTGAAAACAGTGACATTATAAATTAAATGCAGAATTGTAGAGACTTGAAAACCAAATGGTTTGATTTTGCTGTGATTAAACCTGAGCTGGAGGATTGCTTTCGAATCAGATATTTTTGAGTAGCATTCGTAATTTAGCTGTAAAACACTGCAATTCAATGTTTAACGAGCAATGTCTCTTTGTTAATAAAACTCGGTGTTAATAGTAGAGGCACGATAATGTATTGTCTAAAAACACTATTACAAAAAGTATTTCTTCATGCTTTGCTACAAATAGATTTCTGCAGAATTTCCTCTTTTCATAATTTCCTGTATAAATAGGAACACATATTGTGTAAATCTTAAGGCTTCAAATTCTGCACCTTACCGTCTTTACAACCAAAATGGAATGTTCCACATTTAGCTTTGGCTGTCAAACCATTTATTATTATTATTATTATTAATATTATTTATACGGCGCCATCAAATTCCGCAGCGCTTTACAATCTGTTATACACAATCTTATCCAGCAACATGTGACGAACCTGGAATAGACCTTAACCTACTTAAAGTGGATCTGTTGTGATTTTTATTATTATTTTTGTTTTCTTTCCCTATGCCCGTTATATGTTAATGCTTATACTCCACCGTTGCCACTTGTCTATTTATGTTTGTCATCTTTTTTCCTCGTGTCGGATCTCAATACCTGGGCACTGCCATTGTGTTCTCATCCGTCCATGATGTCTGCTATTTGACCTTCTGTGGAGTTGCCTTTACCGTTGGACTGTGGGTATAACTGATTGGAAACTGAAATGGAACCTTTCTTCAAGTTTAAAACAAGAGATTCAGACACTATATATGTAGATGCCTTATAGAATCAATAACATGCTAATGATTACCTGGTCAGTATAACATCCCAAGAATCTATGCTATCCGTGACTTTAGCTTGTTTTGTACATAGAGGACCTCTTACCATCTCTCAAGGTAGTAGCCAATTAGAGATGATGGAAGTCCTAGCAATCTCTTTTTTTTTTGTCAGATTCCCCATGATAAATATTGGGAGAAAAGGATGGAGACTGTGTCTATGGCAACACATATTATTATTATTATTATTATATTATTTATAGAGCATATAATTTGTGAATTTAAAAAGGCTGGGTAAAATGTATTGTCTTTACCTCTGCCTCAATCCATTTCTAGATAAATTATTATACTACTAAAATCATTTTATAAAGGTTTATAAAGCTTGTACATGGATGTACATTGATCATAAAATACTACTGAATAAAAGTACATGGTTGTCAAATCTTAACAAAAAAAATCATATATTGGCAAAAATATTAGGTGTTTCACAGAGTCCCATAGGACATAAAAGAATATAATGTAAGCCCCTTCATAATGAATTCCAGGAAACGTGTATCATTTGATCAAAGACTCTTCAAAATAAGTGGAGCTCTAAATTACTTCTCTACTGGTGAAATGCCTTGTACAGAAAAGAGTCTCATAGCTTGGAAGTAATTACTGATACATACAACACTGAAGGTTTCAAATCACAGACGCATCATAGTATTTCCAATAATGAACCTTCTACAGATTGAGCACAGAGCTCCTTGTAGACACAAACACTTGTAGTCATTATATTACGAAGACATTCATTATAAGGATGACTCAATTTGTGAATACCTGCTCTATTCACATGTTTATATGATAACTGATCATTATATCAAGTAGGATAATAGGACAAACTATCAATAGAGAAATGTTTAAGATCATTAAAATATGATGGCCACTTACAGGTGGAATAAATTTGGAGAATGCTAGTTGTCCGCCCCAGGTGTGTCTCATGTTTATCAGTTGTCTCCATAGCATCTGTGCCATCTGTCCCCAGTGGAGGCTGGTCTCCATAGGGGCAGATGACCCCCCCAGTTTTTGCAGTTGATTTGGCGTAATAAAATGACCAGCTCTAAATGAGCAGTGCTGTTTTTTTTTCCATTGAGGAGCCACTTGATTCATGCTATTGCTGATTGTGCGGTCACTTTCCTGAGAATGAAATGAATAACTAGCTAGTAAGCCACTCTGTGTCTCGCCTTTTAGAATTGTTCTCTGAGAATTCTAAAGATGCACGCAGTGTTTAAAGGGGTATCCTGTATCTTCATCGTTAGTTGAATAATAATAACTAATAACTTATAATAATTATAACTTCATCGCTGTGCTATAAACAAGTCTTTATTTGTTTTCAGATGAAATGAAAGATAAACACATTTGTCATTAATTTTGCCATTCGTCCAAAACGAATGCACATGTTCTATGGGGTAATTAAACTGACAATAGGCTATTTTTTTTTTCCTCTCACTATAAAGTAGCCTTTAAGCAATACTAGGAAGTCGATCTCTGTGATCAACCCTGCGTTTAATGTCCGTATGCTGCTCACATCTGCCTCCAGAGATACCGACTACCACTTAGTGTTGACCATTTTGCAAATTAAAAGTACAAGAAAAAGACTTGCCTTCCATTTCATTGTCAAAACATCTCTAGTAGGACCTCACAAACTAGTTAGTGCTGCTGTAGCAACTCTACCAGGATACAATATAAGGCTCCATTCACATGACTGGAATTAGAAATACATGTATTTTTTAAATACAGGATGTATTGAGAGTTTGCAGTCCCTAATTTGTTGTAAGTCAGTGACTGCATGAAATATGGCAGGAATTTCTACTTAAGTGAGATTTTAAAGTGAATTAAAAGTGAATCTCAAATTTAAGGTCAGAGTAGCTAAAATGAAAGAATAGGTGACTTTGAAAATGTTTTAATTGTGGAAATGTTGACCTAAAATTTGAAATTCACTTTTACATTTTCACGTTCGTTAATCACTCGGTTTGTGTTTATCGTTTCCAATTAATCTCTATGGGAGACACATTCAAAGTTTCAGCAGCCACTGATTACCATTGGTAAAACATTGGATTTCATAGCATAGAAACAGCTGGTAATCTAACATTGCGACAGTCATTTTAGCAATTATCGCCTTGTAAGTACCTAATTGCGACAGGTATGGAAATGATAGCAGAGAGAGTCTGAGTCTGATATTTTTAAACTTGTTATGTAACTCTCTCATCAAAAGTTTATTACAGTTCATAAAACGTTGTTGGCATGTAACGTTCTTCTATAAAAGTGCTGCTAAATCTTTTGTTAACCATTGTTTGTTTGTTTTTTACACAATCAACTATTCCTATATCCTATCGATTACTTATTTTAAATCTGACTTGATATTAGCATGGGAAAGGGAGTTGAGCCTACAGCTGGAACTCGAAGACTAGTTTATAAACGGATCTGCCCTCAGAGGTATTACACAGTGCTCCAATCGTTAATTATATACCATTAGAACCTGGCACCTTCGTGATTACATAAAATGAATGTCAACTTTCTTCGGATAGGTGTTGGAGAGGCTTCCCATACAGCCACCATATGTGAGACGATGTAGGACCCTGGGAACATTGTCTCAGATATGGTGGCTCTGTGATAAGCTTCAACATTTTTGAAAAGGAATTCATTTATGAATCAAACAAATTGATCAATCCAGAGTTGGGTTTATTAAAAGAAATTCCCTGATACAGTTAGTAAGATAGATAGAATTGGGATAGACCACATTCTTTTACTTATACCCTGTCATTGGAAATGCTTGACTATTTCAATGAAAGAAAGTATTTGATAATTGATAATAATGAACTGGCGTCAAGGCCTCCCTCTCCCTAAAATGCTCAGTTAGGGAATCATTGGAAAAGTTTGGAAAATGATGTTCGGAAAAGTATCTCCTATAATGAATTTCACATACCCAGAAATATTTGAAAAGCTTTTGGCGACTGTCACGTGCATGTTATTCTGCACTCTGTATTTTATCATTATTGGTATTTCCGTAGCACCAACCTATTCCACAGAGCTTTACAATATTATGAAAGGGAGAAATTTAACAATAAATGAGACAATTACAGAATGTTACAGGAACAATAGGTTGGTGAGGACCATGCTTAAATTACCTTGGGAGGCCATTAGCATTGCTGAACAGATGGGTTTTGAGGGGCTACTTAAAGGACCACTATAGGCACCCAGACGACTTCAGCTTAATGAAATGGTCTGGGTGCCAGGTCCAGCTAGGTGTAACCCCTTTTTCTATAAACATAGCAGTTTCAACTTCAGAGAAACTGCTATGTTTATAATAGGGTTAATCCAGCCTCTAGTGACATTGAGAATGCTTTCCTATGGACTGACTGAATGCGCGCGTGGCTCATGCCGCGCATGCGCATTCAGCCAAGGAGGAATAGGGGGAGAGGAGGAGGAGAGTCCCCCGCCCGGCGCTGGAGAAAGAGGTAAATTTAACCCCTTCCACCCCCCAGAGCCCGGCGGGAGGGGGGCCCTCAGGGCACTATAGTGCCAGGAAAACAAGTATGTTTTCCTGGCACTATAGTGGTCCGTTAAACAATTGAAGGGAGAGTCTGATGGTGGTAGGCTGACTTTTCCAATGGAAAGGAGCCGCCTAGGAGAAGTCTTGCAAGAGCCAGTTAGCAGTAAGGGTGTGAGCAGCGGGCAGCAGAAGGTCACTGACAAAGCGGAGAGACAGAGAAGGGGCATATTTACGAATCAGTGAAGAAATGTCACTTTTATGTATATAATGAGATCATTTCAAGATACATACTTAAGAATGGAAACTCCTCCCCTTTCCCTTTTGTTATCCCTCCACTTTTTTATTCCCCATTCTTAATTTATTTTTCGGTTTAAAAGTTTTTGAAAAATGTTTGATAAAAATAATTTTCAAAAAAATGGAAAAAAAAAAATGTAATTTACTCAATGGATAAAATGGAATATGATTTTGGAGAACCTCACTATTCATTAATAAGCATTGCATCTCCGTACCTCAGTGTGAGGGACTTTTTTGTATTAAACTGGTCTCTGTTACTATGGTAACAGCCAAAATGCTCATTTACCGATTACTGCTCACACTGCACATGCATCGACAAAATTCTTGTAATACAGTAATAAGATATCTTTTGCATCTGTTAAAAAACTAAAAACTTTACATTAATGTTTTAAGTCATTTTAAGAATGCAAAATCACTTAAAATTCAAAATAAGAATGTTAAATAGTTTCTTTCTCTGTCTCTCAAGACATCCACTCAAACATCTATTTTCGGAGCTGTTAAACAGGATATTATTGATTACTTTTTGCATTTTTACTGTACAAGTGGGAGGAGACATTTTTGGAAAAGGGATATGCACACATTTTATGGTAGACAAATTTACAACGTAAAATCAATCAATCAAAAAGAAAAAGGGAAAATATCAAGCCCTATAGTATGGCACTATCTGTTAGGATTTATAGATCTCGGCACAGTATGACTTTATGTTTGTTTGTTTTTATGTTTACATGGTTTGTCATAGACAGTGAATAGCTATTTAAGGTTCTTTCAAGTCGAAGTGAAGACACTAAATTTGGTATGTCGTCTAATTTAGGGTAATAAATTAAAAGTTTGGTATCTTAGAGTGCTAGAACTGTCGGAACGTATTTATTGTTCTATTGTCTTTTGTTTATATTTTTAAATGTAAGTCTTTTATTGTCTATTGTGATAAATTTTTCGAAAAATAATAAATAATGAAATGAAAAAAAAAATCAATCAATCAATAAAGAAAGAAAGAAAAACAATTGGGAAAAAAAATCATACTTAAAATAATTAGTTGAGCGTTTATGCATCATTTTTCTAATAAAGAAGGGGACCTATTTTAATACTTGGTAACAGTGTGAGAATCATGTCAGACTTGTAACTGCATTACATAAACATATATTTTGATAAACATCGTATTTAGTAATCTAGGGAATGTGTCCACTAAATAGTAAATGATAACAAATTGGAAATTACAACATGCAGTCCAAAATAGACAACGGCAACATTCCCCACTATACTCCCATCTCTGGTATCTTAGCCTCAATTATGCAAAACAGTTAACGATTCAAAACATTTACAGTTTAGCTTGTTTTCTGATCCTCTGCCTAATAATATATATAGCAAATACTATCCTGTTTGCTATGAAAAGAGATTGTGTGGCCACAGAGGACGGCTGTTTTATCTTCCAGGACAAGGATAGATAGACAGACAGACAGACAGACAGACAGACAAGACAGGTAGATAGACAGACAGACAGACAAGACAGGTAGATTAACAGACAGACAGACAAGACAGGTAGATAGATAGACAGACAGACAAGACAGGTAGATAGATAGACAGGCAGACAGACAAGACAGGTAGATAGATAGACAGACAAGATAGGTAGATAGACACACAGACAGACAAGATAGCTAGATAGACAGACAAGATAGGTAGACAGACAGACAGACAGACAAGATAGGTAGATAGACAGACAAGATAGACTAGACAGACAGACAGACTAGATAGACAGACAGACAGACAGACAGATAGATAGATAGATAGACAGACAGACAGACAGATAGATAGATAGACAGAGAGACATAGATAGATAGATAGACAGATAGATAGATAGATAGATGACCAGTATATTTGCACAAGTATTTAGTCTATATATATTATATAGTCTGTATTTTCGATTTCAACATTCTAAACTATCAGCAGTCAGTAGAAGAATAGAAAGAGCAATATTTCCACTCCAATTGGTGATGTTTTGTTATTTTCATTTCCTAATTCTCTCCCGTCGGATCGTCTCCCGGTAGGCTCTGTCAATCTGGCATCTTTGGCATCATCCAGGTGTCTATTTATATAACCACTTAAATAATTTTGACAGTTTACATTTTGTTTCTTCCGTGTAAAGTCACCAGAAATGATTATAATCTGACCTTTTTTCTCATCGAAAATAGCATTTGTGTTTGCTTAAAGAGGAGTGATGCAATGTGGGACGGCATCCAATTCCCACTAACGGGATTCCTTGCCAGATTCATTAGATTCCTGTCCTGGGAACACTAGGGGCACATGTCTTGTCAGTGAACAATCTTGTTTTAAACAAATTATCTTTCTTATCTAATTACTTGAAGAGGCATTACCAAAAATAAAATGTTTAACTTGCGAGCGTTAGAGTCAATGCATCCTATGTGACGCAGTACTTGCTCATTAAGCTGTGTTAAAGGGCAAGTGATCCAAACTAAATTGCAATTTCCTGTTGAAAGTTAGCAAGACAATTAGTGTGACTGAGGGACAATGTATTTTTTTCCATTTGTTGAAATACTGATTGTTCTTACAGACCTGTAACTTGGCTTTAGACGAGACCATTCCAGTCCCCAAATATTCCCTGCTCAAAGAAACACGGACAGCTGGACCACGTTACTTATTAAAAAAATATTAGAACAATCAAACATTCAGGTTTCTAAATATTCAGAACCTGCTGGGCACTGGACACCATGGGTCTCTTTCCAATATGATAATATTTAGCAACAAGCGGCTAATCGCTAAAATAGCTCTAATTAACATTACCGGCTGCTTCTATACTAGAAAATCTTACCAATTGCAACTATTGGCTCCCAAAGAGAATCATAGGAGACGTTACGGGCTACTTACCTACTTGTTTTCTGTGCCACGGTGCTGCTATCTACCTACCTCAGCTAGGTTTAAAGAGAAATAAATGGATAAGTTAACAATTGCAAACTCTCAATATAACATACAGGGCAAAAAATAGATCTATTGAGAAGTATTAATTATGTCAAACATTCTATCAACTAATGGACGTATAGTTATAACTATTCCAAAACTATTAACTATAAAAACAAACACATACAAATTATGAGCTTAATTAAACATTACCCCCATCCGAATTCTTCCTCCCTTCTCTATGACTTTCCTGAACCGTGTCCCTCCCAAACACCATGTCCTATCCCAATTCCCATTCTCACCCCTACCCCTCCCAAATAAGGTGAGAAGGAATCTATTTGTTCGAATTGGGTGTAGAGAATCAAGGGTGGGCCGTGATCCCTACTAACCTGGTGGCTGGCCTGATGGAGGAGAAATATACTAATGGGGAGGAGAACTGTTTGTTTGAGACAAATTTGGAAAGGGTGCTTCGGCTGGAAATCCACATTTTATCAGCTCACAGTCTGATCTACATATGGAACTAGTCAGTACCCTCAGGAGGAGCTGCTCCCTTCACAGTCTCCTGAATAAGTTCCATGACTTCTGGTAGAGCTCACATAGTGCATGATTAGTCTGTGTGCCAGAGAATTCTATAAATGATACCCACTGGGAGGCTCTGGGTGTCACGGATACTAAAAAGGGAAGACGAGCATTAAAGATTAGGGAATTTTGCCTACACTGCGGCAATTCGTGAGCATTGCAGTCGTGTTTCAAAAGTTTGCCTTTCACAATGCCTTTCTAATTCTGTGTTTTCTGTGGTTAATTGAATCCACATGATCTGTATGCTAGTTGATGTCCACAAAGTGGAACACTGAAAGTAAGTGTATCCATCAAAGGATGAGCACAATATATAGATAGTTTAAATGTGTACTTGGAATAAATAGAATGATGCTTAAAGATATAGAAACTCAACATGTCTTGTCTGCCTGGAAAGCCCATTTAAATAAGATGTGTCACGGTTAGCAGTGTGACATTTGGATGAGTAAATAACATTAATTAAATAATGCCCTATCAGGTTTCTCAGATTATCAGCATCTTTTCAGCAAAGCTGTGTTTGAGTTCGGTATCCAAGATCATTAATTTCTTATCTAGTGAACTATTTAAGTAGCTATTGTATAAGAGAATGACATGTGGGTGATTGAATGTGTCTTGTGAATATTTGTAGTAACCCGAGTGCTTTAAAGATTAGTGGAATAAAAGTAACGTGTATACCAGAACAAAGGAGATATGTTTTATTATTTTATATTGAAGGCAACAAAGAACAATGTGACAGTGCATCTCTACGCAAGTATTCTTAATATAATGAACTCATCAAGAACTGTCTGCTGACAGTGTCACAACACCATAACATGCACTTTGACATATTTTACACTTTTCTGACTTTACATCAAATATATTGTCATTCTGCTACTTCCTGGCACATGATGCAAATTCTAAATGTCCGGTGATTCCTATAATTAAAGGAACACTATAGTGTTAGCAGCACAGATGTGGATTCCTGATGCTGTAGTGCACTGTTAAGAGTTTAAGCTCCTTTCCTCCCTCTTTGTGGAAGAAAAAAGTCAATCCAATGCATTTCCACAGAAATCTGATTGAAAATACGTTTTTTTCAGTGAAAGCGCCTCTAGTGGCTGGCAGTGAGGCAGTCACATTAGCATTTAAACCCTGCATGATGCAAACTTTTACACCATAGAGTTAAAATGGCAGGGACATGGCACCCAGACCACTCCACTGAGATGTAGTGTTTGGTGTGCCTATAGTGTCCCTTTAAATACTGCTATTTCTTTAAATACTGCTGTTAAAGGCTGCTATGGCATGGCCTGACATCTTATGTCTCTTTCAAAAGTCCCACGCTAGCAAAGGGAATCATGGGAAAGTGATGCCTGCTCTGCATCCAAGCAGAGGCCTTCTTGAAAATACGGTTGTCTGGAACTGTACTGGGCTTGTATCAGTTCACTTCCACTGCACACCTCACTCAATACACCGGTAAAGTAATATATGAATTATTATTTTTTTAAATTAATGCTCATATTAATTATTATTGGTTTTTAGTTACAATCACAAGATGGTAGGCCATTTTGTGGTTACTTCAACATCGTTAACGGTACAGAGGAGAGCAGGTTAATTTGCAGAATGCTGCAAAACATGTTTTTTTCCCACACAGCTATACTAAATTGGGCAGGCAAAAAAATACAGCTAATTATTTAGACTGAACATTATAATATGCGTAAAAGTTTTGTTGGTTCCTGCAGTGTCACATTAAAAATACATTTCCTATTCGAAGCAAGGACTGAAAAGCTTGGATTCATTGGTAAGGCAAGATGTACGTAGTGATTTTTACCTCATCCGAAGTGTCAACGGGTGGGGAAGGAGGGCTAGAACACTGAAACCACTAATCAAAATTATCCCATTTTTCACTATGAACCACAAAAGAATCACCTCTCTGCAGCCAGAGACATATAATATTCCTAATATAACAGCTTGAAGGAATAGACTCATTAACTATAAGCAAGGCCATCCATCTCTGAAACACTGCGACAAGCAGTTGTATGCCGCGGGCGTCTTGTTCTGTACTAAGTGCAGTAACTGAGCAGATAATGGGAATATTTTTATTGAACCACTTTAAATAATGGAACCATCAGCTTTATTGATTCCAGCTCCTTCAAGCAAGTCAAAAAAATGTTTTCAACAGAGGTGACTGGAGCACAAATACCACTGGTGTTGTACTCATTTAACTTGGAATTCATATAAAAGTATATATAAATATCATTATTTTTCGTCCGCTCTATCAGATCAGCTGGCCAATGGCCATCGTTTAAATATGGAGCCCCCTTCTTTCGGAAGCCGAAGATTAATGAACTTTCCAAGCACCATAACCACTACGGCCTGCTGAAAACAGCATAGAGAGTGTTGGGGATGTCCGTGCGTGGCATATCCAGCCATAAAGGCATGAGGACTAAGATGACAGACTGTCCATATGCCAGAAACTGCTTTCATCGCAAGGGGAGTGAAGATAGGTTTACTAGAATCTCTGGTACAATGGGTTACAGAGCCGGTCTGCTGGGTGATCAGGAAGATTGTGTGTAAATCATGTGCCAGCCCACAACCCGTGCAAGCTAGCAGCCCAGGGAGAATTGTTTGCCATACACCTCTTTTCTGTAGGTCCATTGAGAAAGATTTACGAAATCTGCTTTATTATTTGTTTGCTGAACAGACACTGCAAGTTGCTTTCTTAAAATGTGATTGCCGGTTACGTCAAGAAGAAAATGATGATTGAGCATAGGCATAACAGCATTTAAGGCTAATTTTTAGTCAGGGCATCACTGTATGTGTAAAGGGACATCGGTTTGTGGTATTTTTCTTAAGCAAGAAATGCATACCTTCCAAGACTTCCTAATTAGGACGTTCAGCACGCAATCCCTCCATTCCTCTTTTCTCTCCTAATGTCCCTCTTTTCTAGGAGCTCCATTTTGTTGGTGTGTCTGCGTGTATAACAGAGCCCACATCAATAATACTCCCAGTAATGTGTCTGAGTGTATAACAGAGCTCCACAGCAATAATACTCCCAGTAATGTGTCTGAGTGTATAAGAGAGCTCCACAGCAATAATACTCCCAGTAATGTGTCTGAGTGTATAACAGAGCTCCTCCGCAATAATACTTCCAGTAATGTGGTGAGTGTATAAGAGAGCTCCACAGCAATAATACTCCCAGTAATGTGTCTGAGTGTATAACAGAGCTTTACAGTCTGTGTAAATGAGATACATTGTTCTTGTTGTAAATTACTCATTAGTTGCATAAGTTGTTATTAGTAAGTAACCTCAAATTTCTAAAAAAAATAGCCCTGCCCCTGACCACACCCCCACTCACCCGTAAATCAAAGGGTCCCTATTTGTCCATCTGACATGTTGGGAGCTACGACCTAGGAATTGCAATGTAAACTATATTTCTAAAAATATACATCACGTCATTGCATGGCAGAGTGTGGGAGGAAAATGGTTGTATGGCAAAGGTGGTATGTCCTATGGGAAGTAACACAGAGAATACGTCTGAGCATATCTTGGATGTTCTCTCTGAGTAATTGTGTTGTTTTCATTAAATATTACTTGTCAGATGTCCCAAATTTGGTGGACTAGTTTCGAATGTGATCCCTGTCCCTCCATTCAGGGTTTATCCTGTGTTGTCCAACTTTACTTTTTGTGGTCCTATCGGACAATCTGTACTCATGCTATACTGATTACATGTACATAGTATCTCGGGAAGTGCAAGTCCCGAGGTCAGTCCCAGGGACAGTAGGAAGGTAAGGTTCTTAAATGTGAAATATTAGATCGCTTTAGGAGACGGAGTTTGAAAACATTTTTGGAACGCCAGCAGATTTTATATGGTCATCTGTAGTGATTAAATATAAAAATGTCCAACAACATAGACTGTCTTTTGGTATTACAGGGATGTATTATAAAACAGAGCTATTTTATTCAATAACTTCCAGAAAATATCATTTGTAAGATTACTGTAGCTGTGCCTTATTGTATCACTTTATTTCACACATTGTGAGATTAAATTGTAGGAGCCGCATTGTGTAGCAAATCTTGAAGTAAGGTTCAGTAAATGGAGCAATCATCTTAAAAAACAATGGGATGTCAGTGCTGATTGCAACACTTTAAACTCTTTGCTTTAGAATTCTACCATTGATTTAATAAGGCAAATAAACAAAAACAAACAAACAAGCAAACAAGCAAACAAACAAAAACATGAAAAGGCGGTAACTGCAGTGTACTTACTACAGAATAATAAACCTTTTTTTTCGGCTGCAACTGTGTATCATATGAACAGTACAATCACATACGCTGGTATAATCTGAATGAAATGATTACCTGTGCCAAGTATTTTCCTTATCTGTCAGCATACACACACCAACACACACCAACACACACCAACACACACAAGCACACACATCATAGAGCGGTCAGTATGGTTACCGTGAAGATGTTTCATGTAACACTCACAGGAATCCTTGTAATGGAAAATAAGTGTAATATTTAGATAGGAAGAATTGAAATGGAGATTCTGGGTGGGCGTCAGATACCTCTCCCACTGTTTGCTGTAATGCTTTTAGGTTACACGTGTCGTTTATGTTTAAACATTCCTCTGAGGGATTTTTGTTCTTTTTATGAACAGAGATTGGATATATTTGTACACAAGACATGTTGTGGTGTGCGCATAGTGTGCTCAGCACTTTACATTAGACTGTGCACAAAAAGAAAAATACCTAAACTTAAAAAAAATACTAATTTAGAATATGAGGAACAAAGATACAAATTTCTTCCACCAGGTGTGTATACAGAAAATTATGATTTATATTTTCTTCCAAAACATAACAAACGAACCCACACAATACTGCCCATAAATACCAAGACAGTGGACAGGGAGGGGCTGTGCTGGATGGATAGAGTCAGTGCTGGGGGACATATGCTGTGGTGGGGTGAGTAGAGGCTTATTGGGGGGTAGGAGCTGTAGTGGAGGGAATAGTGGCTGTAGTGGGAGGACATGGGCTGTGGTGGGTGGAAATAGGTCTGTGTTGGTGGGGTAACAGTGGCTATTGTGGGAGGGGCTTGTAGTGGGAGGATTGGAATTGTAGTGTGGGGGAAGGGGCTGCTCAAAAAATGTTTGATTAACAAAAAACAACTAATGAGTTTTTCCTCCTCCCTGATGCTTACCTTAGGCCAGAGAGGGGGAAACCTAATCCCTGCTGGTCCGGTGGGAAATGTTGCTGTCTGTACCTATTTGGTGCAGAAAGTTCATTCTGGCCTTCACCGGGGGATTTTTACCTGTTGCAATGCTCAGATACAATAAATATCTTCTTGAGTCTTGAGTGCTGACCGCCGGCCTTGCATGAGATCTTCCCTGTGTGTTTGGCCCCACGGCTGGACAATCAGCTGGCCAGTGAGGGAGATTTTCGATTTCCCCACTTTGCATGCCACCCCGTGGCCGTGGCCTCAGTGGCCTTATGACAAATCTGGCCCTAACTATATGTGAATAATGTTATGGTATAAAAATAAATGCTGTCACAGTGGCTAATATGAGAGGGGCTTATAGTGGGAGGACTGGAATTGTAGTGTGGGGGCAGGGGCTGAGGGGCTGCTTACCCCCTTAAGGACCAAACTTCTGGAATAAAAGGGAATCTTGACATGTCACACATGTCATGTGTCCTTAAGGGGTTAAAAAAAATGTTTGATTAACAAAAAACAACTAATGAGTTTTTCCTCCTCCCTGATGCTTAGCTTAGGCCAGAGAGGGGGAAACCTGATCCCTGCTGGTCCGGTGGGAAATGTCCCCACTTTGCATGCCACCCCGTGGCCGTGGCCTCAGTGGCCTTATAACAAATCTGGCCCTTAGCTATATGTGAATAATGTTATGGTATAGAAGAAATGCTGTTACTATATGTGAGTAATGTTACTGTAATGGAAGTATTGTTACTGTTATGGATAAATGCTGTTACTATATGTGAGTGATGCTAGTGTATGGAGGAACATTGTTACTGTAATGGGAGTATTGTTACTGTTATATAAGAATGCTGTTACTATGTGTGAGTGATGTTTGTGTATGGAGAAGCAATGTTACTGTAATGGGAGTATTGTTACTGTTATGCATAAATGTTGTTACTATATGTGAGTAATGATTAACTATAGGAGGAATGTTGTTACTAGTGAGTGATATTAGTGAATAGTAGGAGTATTGTTACTGTAATGGGAGTATTGTTACTGTCATGTAAGAATGCTGTTACTATATGTGAGTAATGTTACTGTTATGGGAGTATAGTTACTGTTATGGATAAATGCTGTTACTATATGTGAGTGATGTTAGTGTATGGAGGAACATTGTTACTGTAATGGGAGTATTGTTACTGTTATGGATAAATGCTGTTACTATATGTGAGTGATGCTAGTGTATGGAGGAACATTGTTACTGTTATGGGAGTATTGTTACTGTTATGTAAGAATGCTGTTACTATGTGTGAGTGATGTTTGTGTATGGAGAAACAATGTTACTGTAATGGGAGTATTGTTACTGTTATGGATAAATGTTGTTACTATATGTGAGTGATGTTAGTGTATAGTAGGAGTATTGTTACTGTTATGAATAAATGCTGTTACTATATGTGAGCGATGCTAGTGTATGGAGGAACATTGTTACTGTTATGGGAGTATTGTTACTGTTATGTAAGAATGCTGTTACTATGTGTGAGTGATGCTAGTGTATGGAGAAACAATGTTACTGTAATGGGAGTATTGTTACTGTTATGGATAAATGCTGTTACTATATGTGAGTGATGTTAGTGTATGGAGAAACAATGTTACTGTAATGGGAGTATTGTTACTGTTATGGATAAATGCTGTTACTATATGTGAGTGATGTTAGTGTATGGAGGAACATTGTTACTGTAATGGTAGTATTGTTACTGTTATGGATAAATGTTGTTACTAAATGTGAGTGAGGCTAGTGTATGGAGGAACATTGTTACTGTAATGGGAGTATTGTTACTGTTATATAAGAATGCTGTTACTATGTGTGAGTGATGTTTGTGTATGGAGAAGCAATGTTACTGTAATGGGAGTATTGTTACTGTTATGGATAAATGTTGTTACTATATGTGAATGATGTTAGTGTATAGTAGGAGTATTGTTACTGTTATGGATAAATGCTGTTACTATATGTGAGCGATGCTAGTGTATGGAGGAACATTGTTACTGTTATGGGAGTATTGTTACTGTTATGGATAAATGTTGTTACTGTATGTGAGTAATGATAACCTATAGGAGGAATGTTGTTACTGTGTGTGCGTGTATCTGAATGCTCTCTCAGCATGGCCTATTACAGGGGTCACCCTCTGGTCGCATTTTAAAGACTCTTCTCCTTATGAAGCCCCACAGCAGCGAATCAGCCAATTCTAAAGGTTTCTGCCATTAAAATTGAATTTCTTAGATTACATTATGGCCGTGGGTGGCATCAAAATAAAGATGTGTAGCTTATGGTAAATGACGGCCAGTTCAGTGCTCATCCAATAAACACCAACGCAAAAAGTCAAACAATTTCATGCAGCTGCTAGCAGAACAGCTGTTTCCTTTGTCAATCTTCCGTGACCTTTCTATCATTCAGAGAAACACAGAGAAAGTAAATGCATCAAATACAGTGGAGTTCGACCAACTTGGTCTGAATTTAGGAGAAAGGCTGAGAAGTTCGAAGCCGGACATCATATAGAGCATTTTCACATTAGACACATGCATTTGTTCCAATCGTTCATAAACAAATCATCTACTTGTGAACACTAATTGAAAGTTTTTGTTTCAGATGAGTCGATTTATGTAACATGTGCATGTCTGCTTGTCAGTATCTGCTCTTTGTAGAAGTAACATCAGGTGACATTTAATTACATGAATGGTGGGATCCCTAGATCAGGGTGAGAAGGGATTACTGGGTCTTTAAACTTCAAATAATTGTAACGTGTGTCTTCCTGGAACCGTCCTGGACATTGAAATAAAGAGATGTCCAGCTATTTATGAAGGATCGGTATAGACACCCATGTAGACAGACAGATGACACAAGACCACCCTGCCACGCAGGCAATGACTCGGGCTGGGCTGAAACATCTGCTTTTCACCATCACTGTTAACCACTTGCAGTCCATACTCGTATTAACGTAATATGAGCATGTACTCTATAGTGCTATATGATATGCTTTAGTTTCCACACATGTTATGATTAGCTATATAGCAATTTATACAGCAGGGGTTAACAAGGCTAACTGAAAGGACAGGCATGGTATACGCAGCCTATTTAATAGCCAAGAAATATCCATCAAAATATCAGTGCTACAAAGTAGCCTTGACCCGGTTTAACCCATGCATTACAAAGTAAACTTGCCATGAGCCATCAGAATTAAATGGGATAACTGATATTAATTAGAGGAGATTTAAAGACACTATGAGACAGCATTTATGGATTGCTGGTGCTTTATTTAATTCAGGGCTCTGTCTACAAAATAAATGTAAAATTACGTAAAAATGAAACCTCAAGAAAAAATAAACATACCACTGAAATCATATATATAGTGATCTAGTGATAGTGATCTAGTTTGAAAAAGTTAAACCTTTAAACACATTATTATTATCATTATTATTATTGGTATTTATATAGCGCCAACTAATTTCGCAGTGCTTTACAATATTAGAAAAGGAATAGGTTGATGAGGTTGATGAGGACTCTGCTCAAACAAGCTTACAGTCTACACAGCTTTTTATGCTGTTGATCCAATAGAAAGCAAAAAATAAAAAAGCAATTTGAGGCAAAGGCCAATTGGATATCACCTTGGATTAACCACCCATAAACATGTTAATTATATTCTTGAATATTCTGTTTAAGAAAATCTAGGCTTTTTTTATATGTAAACATTTAAAACTTCTACATTATTTGATAAGACAATCACTTTGGGCAGATAATTACACGTCTTGATTGTTCTTACTGTAATGAACACTTTTCCGTTTTAATGGATGACCTCTTGTTGTATATTACTGCTAACCAACAGGTTAGAGGTTTGTACTGACATTGTATATGTATACGTATATTTATATATATATATATATATATATATATATATATATATATATATACCATATTGTATATTTGTATAATGCTATCAATTCATATGCCCTCTCTGACACATTCTTTCTCTAAAGAAAACAAATGCATTTTTTTCTAACCTTTCTTCATAACTAATGTTTTCCATCCCCCTTATTCATTTTTAATCTGACCTCTGCAATTTATCTAGTTCTGCAATATATATCTGGTGCCCAAAATTTCTCTGCATATCCAAGGTTGAGTCTTTACCATCAGTTGGTTCAATATTCCTTATTATACATGACAGCACCTTACTAGCCTTACTAGCCTTTGCAATGGCAACCTGGAATTGTACATTGCTACCTAGTTTGTTACTAAGAATTATTGCCAAGTCCTTTTTATATAATATTATTCCTAACTCAACCCCATGTGATGTATAAGTGGCTTGTGAGTTCTTCATTCCAAAATGCATGATTTTTCATTTATCTCACCTGCCACTTGCCTCAGTCCTCTAATTTATCCAAATCCTGTCCACTACGCCAATTTATCCCAATGAATTCACTAACAGATGACATTATCTATGCAGCAACTTTAGTATTAGGGTTAAACGTTTTGTCTCCAGCAGGCTGAACTTTTATTCTTTCACACTCAATCAAATCCCATTCCCCACCATTGATAAAAATGAAAATAATTGAATAGTAAATTCCATTGGCTAAGACTTAGCAGAAAATAAGGGCGACCTAACTGTATCCTTCCTAGTAAGCCATTCTTGTATTGGTAGTGGGATTTATAAATTTGCCTTGCACTATTGACAGACACAATATAGCAATCACCAACTACAATCAAACATTATCCAATGATTGTACTTTGCATTAAAATTCATTAAAATATGTGAAAAAAATAATCAATTAAAAATAATGAAATGTAAAATGTGATGTGCATTTGGTGTTCCTACATTTGCTGCAAATCCCTATGCTTTGCATCTTCTGCTGAAGCCAACCATGATATTCACTAAGCTTTATTTAATTCTGATAAACTTCATCCAGCACTGCCTTAAAGGTGCAGCAAGGGTCTTAGGGAGTTGAAGCTCAATTGTCCCCGAAATTATAGTTCAGCTTAAAGGGACAATGTAGTCACCAAAACCACTATAGCTTAATGTAGTGGGCATGGTGTCTATAGCCTGTTCCTGCAGGCTTTTCAATGTAAACACTGCATTTTCAGAGAAAAGGCAGTGTTTACATTGCTGACTAGTAACAGCTCTAGGTGCAGTGACTCAGATGGCCACTAGAGGTGTTTCCTAATTCAGTGCTGTACTCTTTCCGCTCAGTAGATAAATCTACCAAACACCGACCATCTCCCTGACTCATTAAGTTCAAGAAAACCGCAGGAATTAGTGATCTCCCTGTGTGGCCGCCGTTCATATAACTGAACGCTATCTTGTCGCACAAAAGGAGGCAGCGGGACTTAGTCTTCGACTGTCTGGAACTCCAAGTCGCACACTCGACCCTCCGAACACCAGTCAACTTTACGAATGCCTGCTTCCTTTCACCGACAAGTCAGGAGAGCGCTGTTCAGTAGTTTTGTTCACACAAACACTGAAAACAAACGCTACATGTGAGCAAGGGGTGGCGATTCGGCTGCGTTCGTAGGATCTGAGTGCTATTTGGACAACTTGGGCGCTTAGATCCAGGCTATCTGGTGATATGACATTTATGGGGGTTTCTATATGTTTTATGTGTATTATTATGTATTTTTCATATTTTTTATTTTCATGCAGAGTTATGGTGACTCAGATTTTCATGGGTGTGTTGGGGGAGTTTTTATAGGCGTATACACAGTACTCTGGAATTGCATAAAAGCCGTCCATCTGGCCTAAATAAAACATTCTTGTTGTACCCTTCAACTAGGCAAGGCTGATGTTTGGGTATGTGACTGGCAAACCGCAGGATTTACTTGTATGCTGCATTTTGATTCTTGGGGAACGTAAGAATCAGTGCTCCAAACTACTGGCTATAATCACTAAGTACCTAGCAGTTCGGGAACATACCAATGAACGGGGATACGAACTACCAGCGTTCGTTACAGGAACTCAATTAATTTGTTATGGTGCATTAGGGTAATGTGGAAGAATAAAGAGGTGAAAGTGATTGGCTGAGACCGCGTGAAAGTGTCAATGAACCTTATCACTTGCTGCCCATTGTGAGCCTTGGCCCCCCCACCCCCATTGTATGTTTTCAACCCATTTTGATTTCTACCTGACGTCTGCTGAGCACCAATCCCTGACTCCACTACTCTTCTAAGCTGGAAGCCTGGGCTCAAGGGTTTGACTGCTTACATTGGAAAAATGCCTGAGAATTCCTGGCACCATAAAAATACAGCGTGCTGTAGTGGTTATGGTGCTTAAAGTGTTCCTTTAAGCCAAAAATAGGTATATGCAATGTTTGGACTGTTGTCAGATTTTTTATTTCCAACTGAGCTATTTTGTCCTGGATTTTGCAACCCCAGTGTTAATTGACTCTTTATATTTTTCTCCACTTAAACTCAACCGTTTGAAGATGAAAGACATCCTTTAAAATTGTTCGCATACTTTCAGATATTACATCACGGAGAGAGGGCATATCTTAATGTTACTGAGACTGACGTGTTGAGGATCAATGAACTGTTAAGAAGTGAGCTAAAATAGGCAATGTTGTGAAGTACGTCAACTAATTACGCCATTTGACATATCTAGAAAGATAATCGTTTGGTGCAAATGGAAATATTAGTTTGCGATGTATGAAACACAGTGAAGGAAAGTGGTAAAGATACCTTAAAACAAACCTTGACAGCAGGAATTCATTTCTGATTCCAGTAAACATTCTCGAACATTACATTCTCCTACAGTAGAGGATAATATGCTATTGCAATTTTTATCTCTCACGTTCGCAGAAGTTAGCGGATAAAGTGTGGTCGATAAAAAGTTAATAAGGTAAAGGGTGATGAACAAAGGATTGAAATGATAAATGATAAGGAAGGTCAACAAATAGTTACCGAAAAGTGAAACAATTAGGTTTGTCAGCAGTATATTAATAATAAGTAAGTAATGGAGGATTGGCAGTGGGTTGATAAAAGTTTAAAAAAAGATAGAGACTAATTGGGTCTAATACGAGATTAGAAGAAGGTATGAGACAAACAGATTAGAAAATGGCACTATATAAAGTGCTTAATACCAAAAGCACTCGTAAAAAGTGTTGAAAATATAATTGTGCAAAATATCTTAAAGTCTTAGTATATAAATATGTACATAATAAATCTTCTAAGTGCAATAACCTTACCTGATAATGGACTTAAAGTGCATCAACCGTATGTGCTAGGTAGCAAAAATAAATAAGAAATATACAAAAAATGCGAAGCACAAAAATAACGGTGAGATATTTATTTATATACTCTTACCAATATCTCCCATTCACAAGCCCTTCAAAACAAAAATATATACATCGACAAGTCACGGTTCCCTTTTATATCCCAATATGAATACACCTCACAGGATTAGAGTGGTTAAGTGTCTATCAAACTACTGCATCCCGGGAGGATCCCACCTTACTTGGCAATGGACCCAAAACACTGTCTCCAGCTCCCAAAGGACAGAAAGGAATAAACGTCAATATGGAACTGACCACATTTATTTAAAAAAATTTGAATAAAAAATCCATGAAAAACCAATAGGAGGCAAAATAGGCAAGCCGTAGAGGTATCTGTAGAGAAAGTTCATTATTAAAGCCTTATGTAGCCCTTTTGTAGCCCTTAACAAAAATTTAATTAAATGTAGAAATCCAAATTTCCGGTAACTGGGCACTTCCATCTTAGCGTCCCCATACAGAGTGTGGGGACGCTGGATGGCAGTGCTGCCTACTGTGCAGCACTGCTCCAGGAAGCACCTCCAGCGGCCATCTGAGAAGGGACCACTTGGAGGTGTTCCTAGGGGGATGTAATCGCCGCCTTTTCTCTGAAAAGACAATGTTTGCATGGAAATGCTTGTATGTAATGATTCTACTCACCAGAACAAATGCATTAAGCTGTAGTTGTTCTGGTGACTATAGTGTCCCTTTAATGTAGTATTAGATATCCTAGGATATGAGTACTCCTCTTTAACATAGAGGTGTAGCCTAAACCCATTGAATGCTAAAACGTGATCGGTGTTAAATAGTTTATTCTAATTGTTACCAATTCAGAACCCGACACTGTTTTCAAAGACCTCGCTTTCGGTACCGTGAGTATAAAACAATTTAGACAGCTGTAAAATAAAACAATTCATTAGCAAAGTATTTCATGTAATGTGAACAATCCTGAGGCTCAAAAAATGGCTCATCCGCATTTTTTATCTTTTTCTGCTACTTTCTAATTACTTACTTAAGGAAATGAATGGCCCATAATTGCTTTCCTGTGTTTTTGTTTGACAAGCACAGATCACAGAAACTCCTATATTGATTTCACCCAAAGTCAATAACACAATGTCTCCGAGATAGCGTAATAAAGGCCAGCATTTGTCTTCTCTTTAATTATTAGTAACGTTCAATAATTCCAGAAATCTATTCAGAAATCTGCTCTATTCGATGCATTTTAAACCCAAAACATGAGAAGGTTGGATATATTTGTACAATTAATACTAATTGCTAAATGAAGAGGCATTAGGCACAATAGTTTGGAGGGATTTGTTTCTGATATTTTTTTATCCTTTAAAGATTTTACAGAAAATGTGGAAATCCATTAAATACAATTCCCTGCACACACATATACTTGGCTGATTGACAATAAATCATGAGCAAACCATAAATATTGGGACAATAAGGGACCACTCTAGGCATTACCAATCACTAGGCAGCTGGCTTTGGGTTTCACTGATTTCCTGAATTCATTGAAACATCCGCAAAATGAGATTTCTGTGTCCTACTAAAATGACAGATATGTAAATTCGTAAAGGGCTCTCATACTTGTTCCCTGTCTCAGCACTTAATGATTCACATACTCCAGTTTCTAGGTAACAATTAAAAAGAACACCTGGCTGAGATTGCCTTAATCCAGAATAATAAATTAAATGGACAAACACGTGTGAGGAACATCTTTACATATTCTACAACCTAGCACATTATGAATCATAGGCTGCGATTAACGAGTCCTCAAGTCACATGAGCCATGGTCCTGTGCCAAATTCGGGACAGCTGTGAACTGAAAGGCCACCATCTGTTTCTGATGCTCCTGTGTCAGATTCATCCCATTATCATCCAATTATCACCCTTTGCAAAGTTTGCATAATTTTTCAAAGACGCTTATTACTAATATTGATCCACCAGTGTCATCTTCCAAGCTGATCAGGCATTTGCGTCAGTCAGTGAATTTCTAACCATTTGGAGGCAAAGTCATTTTCATCAGGTCGTGCTTGCACCACTATGGCCAAGATCATCATTGATAAAATTACGTTGTCGGGACCGCCTACTTTTGCTCCGACTCCCCCAGCGTTATTTGTGACACAAACTGTGGAGTTTTATGGGTACCCGAATTAAGTCCCAAATGGCGAACTTACAAGACTGAATTCGGGTCCTCTTGACAAATTCACCGGACCAAATTTGGCGCACAAAAAAGATGTTGATCCGTCAAATGAAGTGTTCTATCGCCCACGAATCATACGTAATTCAACTATAACGTGAGCCATAGAAAGCAAGCACTGCCTATATATATTTACCTCTCTCACTCCATGTTGCCCTGTTGCTGTTCTTGTAGTCCAAGAATGTATTCCTTGTATTTCATGTTCCTTGTTTCTGACTTTGTCCATTTATTTGATTCTTTTGATCTCTGATATCCTTTGACCTCAGGTTGTTATAACATTTATCCGTATCTCTCCTGTCCTTGACCTCTGCATTCTCTCTAACTCCTGTACCCATTCTAAGAACCGGTACACAACCTGTCTATGTATCGTGTTATAGTCTGCACGTTTAGGTTCCACACTGACCCTGACAAATGTGAGCCAAGACCATCGCACCTTTCATCTATTATTAGTTGGCACTTGGCATGCTTTTTGATGCATTGTGATTGTGCATGACTGTTGCAAATGTGACACAAGGGCTTGGTCCTAGTTAAACCCTTCCCGCCTTTGAACCAGTGTCCTTTCATAGGCTAACAGCCCTATGGCGTGTTACTCTGTAGTTACTGCTTTGTTCCTAACCTGGCTTAATCCAGTCCTGTCTTCTTGTGTACCAGACTTGGCTACATCGCTGACTTTATAATTGTCCAGTCCTGAATTTTCATCTGCCATACCCGGCCCAATTCTTGACTCTGTTTGCTTTAGTCCTGTTTTCGAGCATGTTACAATCGGTTTATCCTTATTTGCTAGTTTGATCCTGGCCAGTGTGTGGTTAGTATTAGCAGGAATATTACTTATATCTATCTGAGTGTTAATTCCAGCCCCTCCTATCTTTTCCTTTGCTAGATTGCTGATTTATGCTGAGGATCATTCCATATTCTGTCAGGAACCGACAGTGATACAGGAGTCTGACATCTCTATCCAATGGGGGACTGTTGGGAGGAATGATGTAATATTTTTGCTATTTAATCCTCACTCTGCCACTGCCTTAAAGTTCTCCAATTCTGGAAGTTCTTAACTAATCGAAACCACTTTAAATAGTACATTTTCAAATACTTTGAGAAACACTTGGAGTTATATTGTTTCCAGAGGAGATTAAAATACCATACCTACGTGGCTATCTTATATACCTGCGTCAAGGCAACAGTCTGGTCGGAATGTTAAATATATCGTAAAATACATATGGAGAGAAAAGCATTTACCAAAAAAACAAATATTAATTAAGTCACTACTAAGACTGAAATTCTGTGCAGCCCATTATTGACTTTTAAACAGATGATGCTATTAACATAATTAGATTAGGAGTGTGCAATATGTAGAATGTTTTGACTGAGTGGAAAACCAAGCAAGGAGTAAGCCAAATAACAACGGTTCCAGAACCAAGAAACGGATCTCTGAGTAATGATTGACAAATAATTTTTTTCTGCAGAATATGATTTATCAGCCAAACACAATCATTTTGAAACTAAGCTTGTTTTGTTCGTAAAAGAAACGCACAGGACAGTAATCATGGAATATTTTGACAATAGCTGGTATATTTGTGGGGTGGATTGAAATAAAATGTTTGTATTTTATAGATATAATCAAACGCGTTCTGATTTCATTCAAGCATTGTTCTGTTGGATCCCTACCATGTATACAAGTTTAAATCATAGAAAATGGCTGCAAATTGTGTTTATGAGACAGTATATTGGGGCAAATTATGACAGACAAACCTAAATTGTTTCAGCTAATACTGGAGTTATGTTTCTAAGTATATCTTCCGGAAGGAACCCAATGTCGCAAATTCTAAATTATGACCATTCCATTGGAAAAGCAATTTTAATTAATTAATAATTAGATTGCAAATATTGGTTCAAAAACTGAAATATTAACTGATATAGAAATTGTTATTATGGGAATTCATTTTCAAATGACTATTTATGCCCATACTTCGAGATTCAGTTCAACACAGCTCACTTTTCTGTGATGGCCAAAATGTAGATTAGCAGCTGTTAGAGAACTAACAATACCATAGTGCTTTGCCAGTCTTAAGCATGGCAATGCATCATAGGAGTTGCAGTTTTCCAGCAGTTTGGGTCCTACCATTTGGACATCCCTACACCATAGCGTGAGCTGTTTTAAATCGAATCCTAATTTCCACATAGAAATAGAAACACAACACATCGTGATCACGCTCGATATCTCAAGTCAGGTGATACCTTTTAGGAAATGTAATATTTATCTGTTCACACCTTGTTTATATTGACTAATAGAGAACAAAATCGTCTGATAGCAGCGTGTCTGAACATGCCCAGATATCTCTTTTATAAAACTGATTTGAAACATTTCTGCTTTGTATAAGAACACAGCTTGTTAAATATATTCTCCCCGTATGTAGTTAGGGCCGCACAAAGCCAAACTAATTACTTTGTGTGCAAACAAATTAGAAAAGGAGATTATCGAGAGATTTATAAGTCACTATTAAATCACGTCCAAAGCATCAACCATTTGTGGGAATAATAGGCCGTTATTGTTCTGTAGCTAATCTGATTTTTAATTTGGAGTCCATTAGTGAGTATTCATATAACTTATACCTTAATTGGATCAAGATCAGAGTCGGCTTCTAATAGAAATACAATCTTGCAAACATAGTATAAAGTTTGTATGCAATTATCTTACATTCCAGCATCTGATAGCTGGCAAAGGAATGAGGGTGACTGAGATTTAGAACCTATTCTTCTCCCGAGAAATTAGTATTTAAAGGAGCACTATAGTCACCCATGCCACTTCATCTCACTGACATGGTCTGGGTGCTGAGTTCCTGTTGATTTAACTCTGCAATGTAAAACATTATATTTTTTTCTTCAGGAAATGCAATGATCACATTGCAGGTTAATTTTCATATTGACAGCCACTAGAGGCACCTCCGCGGCAGTGACCGGGTAAAACTCGGTCACGTGACTGTGGCCCTTATTGATTCAGCATGCACACCAGGCCCCCAGTGCTCCTCTATGAAAATCATTGAATTGGACAGACAAGGAGACCATGCTTTTTCGATGACACCGTGGGAGGGAGCTTCGGCGCTGGATAATGGAAAATAAAAAATACTATTTAGAAATAATTTTATGCCGGACAGCATGGGATTACCACCAGACAGACAGGAATATTAGACTGTTACAAACATACATTTGTATTGGTAACACGTTAGTGTTCCTTTAATTAATTATTGATGTCATTTATTTGGAGAAAGTGAGAGTCTATTTGTAATTGTGCCGAACTATGCATATTGGGGTATCCAGGGTGTTCTAGCTCCTCTCAGTTTATATTGATTTTATATCCCTAATAAACAAGAATGTCCCATTGTAACTTGTGTAGGACGGCACTGATCTTTTCGAAATGTCCTTCCCCCTTGCGCTTGTTTTTCCTCAAACTTTTAGTAAATTAAGAAAGTCTCAAACAGGCGTCCCTTTCAGGATGCGCATCGACTGACCAATTTACTCCTTTCCTCAGCCACATTCTCCATTTTCTCTTCATTCACCTTTACTCTAGTCATAGTTTGTTTACTATGTCATCAATGCACCGAGCAACCATTTCTACTTTGAATAGAAAACACTTTGTCATTACCTTGTGTGTAATTCTACTCCATTTCTTTTAGATTATACGTAGATTTGCCCAGGGCTCTCACTACCTCCTATCCCTGCCACATTTATGTTATAGAATTTGCTTGTCTGTCTTATGAACCCATTCTACTGCGCTACAGAACATGTTGACACTTTTTATCTCATAATGATAATAATATGAGTATGCTACGGGGATGCTGGTTAAATTGCTGTATGTGCACTAGAATTCCCAAATGTGAACAGGTCTCAGTGTCTTCCTCTCTACATAGTTTGTTGTTACATACCTCCCACAATCCCAAACGCCTCTGTCCCTCTATTGTCTCCTGAGCCTGACCGCTTGCCAGGACCTATCCATTCTCCGGGAATATGACTCTGTGTTACTTTACCACCTGCTCCGACCTCCAGGCAGAATCCGGCCATAAGATTGTGTAACGTGCTTGACAAGGACTTCACAATTCAGATACCGAGCTATGCTGGTACCTGCCCGGATTATCAGACTGAAAGTGTTTATAGATAGTAATTTAGTCCTATTTGCCAGTTTTTTTATATAATCATACACCTTCCAGTAATGTCAAAGGCCGACATTTAGAGAAGAATTTAAACAATCTGCTGTTTGTGTCCCCGAAAAATAATTTCCTTAATATAAGCCAAAGCAATGCAGTATGTCCATTCCATTCATGAAAAGTAATATATTGATTGTATATCCTTGGAAGGTTAATGAGAAAAGAACATTCTCCGTGAAAGTTTCACTTTAACTCATCTACAGCAATCAAGCCCAAATCTTGCAGTTTGCAGTCAGATCTCGACTCGGTTATTGAATCCTATCTTCTTATTCTTACTGCTACCATTTTGTTATTTGTAAATCGATTTTGATTCTTTGTGTCTCATTTTTTAGATCTTTCTTTTTCCTTTCTTTCTTTCTTTCTTTCTTTCTTTCTAATATTCGGAGCTGTTTTTCACAATGATTCACAATAATTCCAAATAAGCACTGAATAAATGATTTATAGCGTATTGAAACATTCCATTTTTTGTAATTTAGTGTCAGTGAACACAGTGTAAATATTCGATGTGCTCTTTGCGAGGCGTGTTTCAATGTTACGTACATAGGACCCAAACTTGTATATCATTGTATTAGGTGACCCCCTACATAAATGGTTAAGACACCTGTCAAATATGTACCAAGTCTTTTATAATCTATCAAATCAAAGTATTGTTACACTTGATTTATTACACTATTACAGTTATTTAATTTTGTATAAGGTTGTTATACCTCCCTTGCTATTTGACTTTATTTATATTTATTATATTCTCTTCCTTGTACCGGATCTCAATATCTGGGTGCGCCATTTTGTTCTCACATGCTAGTCGTGTCTGTAGTTTTTTTGTGTTCTGTGTGATTGTTTTGACTGCTGGATTTGGGGTAAACTAGTTTAGCAAATTGCCAAATGCACTCTTCATAAAAAAAGTAATCCTTACTTTTATTTTGTGTATAACTAAAAAACTAAGGTGTATTTAAAAAAAAAAACAAAAAAACAAAGGGAAACAGCAGTACAAATATTATTAATCTAAAAACAAAACCTGCAAAGTGACAGAGCCACTTTAATAAACCTCTCAACAATTAGAATGAGAAAATCGAGATGGGGTGGCCGAGGCCATTAGGGGGTGTCCCAAGTGACGCAAACGGTGTCGCTAGCAACGCCCAAAATAAGCAAATCTAGTTGGAAAAGGAGAGGGCCACCCAACGAGATGCTTTTTGGCTGGCCCCTAGCCATCACGAGCATGCAGGGAGCCCAGCTGAAGAATAACATCTATTATTGCACTCGAACTGTGCTGCCCATGGACAGCTCCTCTGTTTTCCCAGATGTGGAACACCAGGGAACTTAGGCACGATGGGAAAGAATCCCAAAATCGTTACTCTCCTGCTGAAAGTGGGACTCTTGGGAGGCCTGTTTTAATAATGCTTTCATTCCCTGCATTCATTGCTGTTATCAGGTAAACTCTCATGATGAAGTTGGTGTGGACTTATCTAACCAAGTTAATTAACATTACTTTCACGACCAAGTAGATTTGAATAAACAGTGTGGAACTTTCAACTTTGTTGAACATGGTTCTATACATCACTTTGTCCTTCAGCAAGTGTACCTTGATTTTATATACTCTTCTACTTTTTATTTGTCAAAAACTTATTAAAAATGCAAATTTTGCTGAGTTACATCTAAACATCATAATTAGAACAATTACTTCCTTTTTTTAAAGACATTTCTACATACCCTGATAAAGGACTGGTACTGCAACAGTTGACCTCTGTCCTGCTTCAACCCGCATAGTTCTTTATTTTGTAAAACCAACCAAAGACAACATGATGTGAAAAGGTCAACTATATCTTTTAGTTAGCAGTAAATGAGTTTTTGGTTGTATCATTTTTTACAAGAGAAGATTCACTGTTGAATTTTGAGAATGAAATGTTCAGTACATTTTCTGACTTTTAGAACGAACCATTGTCATATTATCTCACTCTTTCTTTTCCTCGTTTTCAGGTGGTTTGCACACTGCCCGAGTGCTCAATCATGTGGACGATCCAGCTTAAACGTGATGAATGTTTCGAATTAATGGAGAATGAAAACGAGACTTCTGGTTAGTACCAGCGTTTCCTTTAAGTCCTGCTATGAAATGTGTGCATTCTTGTTTTCTAATGCATTTGCTGGAGTTTTTGAGGGGACTATTTGTGCTATTGCTGGTGGGATATTTAGTGTACTGTCAGAGAAATATAGGCTTCTTAAGTCAATGGTATTTTCTTATTTACAATAAAATCCTTAATAACTAAAATAAGTAGAGTATCGAGATCAGAAAAGAACTTCACCTAGTCACGAATATGAAAATTCTCGGTGATGGTAAAGTGTATTGTATTATGAAATGCTTTTATGACACAGCATTATGCTGTTTGAACATCGGGGAAAATGAAATCCTGAACAAGGGCCCAGTGCTTTTAGCTTCTACTTTCCTTTCATACTGTGTGAAGCAATGCCGTGTGTCATGGGTGCCAATACCTCACCTACACAGTAAATCCCAAACAGCCAGCCCACAAATGTGCAATAAAGCAACTAAGGCCAAGCTGGACAAGACAACTGTGTAATGAGTTCCTCGTCATGCGCACTTTGTTAGAGATCTGATAACATGACAACAAGTACAAAACATGCTGAACAGGTGGATTCCCCACCACGTGCTGCCACATTGTATCCAGTTATTTTACTATTTACCACTAATCACTTAAACATGCTGTGTATATCGACAGACAGACAGAGATAGATAGATAGACAGACAGATAATTTAAGCAATTGTTTCTGTAAAACAAACACAACTCGTGAACTTTGTTGCGTAATACTTTACCAACTAATGACAGCAATAAAACTAAAATCTACTAGAAAAATCAATTATGGTGCAGTGTATACCGATTTTATTAAAATAAATAGTGTTAATTACATTGAAATCACTCAAGACCCATCCCTGGGCTCTTTCTGAAACTCAGTGATTTTTTAGAATATCCTCCGAGTCTCCAACACACAAAGATATAGTAAATAATAATATGCAGTATAGTTAGATTTATATGATTTGTTGCATAAAGTGAAACACTCACTATCCTTAATCCTTAATAGTTACCTACAACCCAAGGTTGGCTTCTAGTTATCTGGAATGTGAGTCTGGAACGTGACTTTCAATATAATAAGATCAGTAGGGCACCATTCATCACATGTAGACATTCCAGGCATGGCATCAGCATTTAGACTGTCTCCAAACAGTCATATTTGTGTTCCAACAGCTCCAACAATTCCCGGACAACCCTCCAAGACACAGCCAAAAATATGTTTTATTATCACTTATTAACATTATAATTTAGCAAATTCTGCCTATGGGAAAATAAGAATCAGAATCTCTCAAAGGACTAAACGGTGATTAAAGAACAATGAAAGAGTCTTAATTACTCTTTACTTTAAAACTTGAATTCATTTGGCTTTTATACATAATGCTTAGTGAGCTCTGCCCGCCATTCTTACAGTCTGAAGGAGGGGAGAGAATCCTGCAAAATGTATTTTTTTTATGATTCCAAATGCTTTACATTTGCAGAAGCATCTTCCACCCTAGCTCCACTCACGTCTCTAACATTAAGCATTAAATGCTGACGAGCACATTTAGTAAATATTCTCGCACAATGTTTTCTCATTTAAGGGAATGAAAAGCTGGCATATGTGAATGCATGATTGTGTCTCGGTAACTCATCTCTCCGGCTTATGTACGAAAGTGAGAATTTAAATTTCAAAATATAATGCTAGGGCAGCTGTACTGACTTAACTTAACTCTGAAGTTCACTTTGAATTCTCACTTTGGTAAATAACCTTGTTTGTATCCAGGTTACCCATTCTGTGCCCTTTGCTGTCCCTTTAAACTACCTGGCCTGGTCACAGATGCATGCTGGGAGCGGTGAACTCTTTGGCATTGAATGTATTTATAGATAGGAATCTAGTCCAGGTTGGCATACTGTCTGTATTTAAGCACCCTCCTTCCAGACGTATTACATGATTGGGAGATTTACAGTCAATGTATGCAGCAATTACTTTACCAATCTGCTCGCTGTACAAGATAATGTTATTATTAGCCGTTGTTTTGTAGTTCACTAGGGCTGGGATGACATATTGCTCCTAACCTTCAGAAATGTTCTTGATTTGGCGTCCTATGAATAATGTCTTAAATTTTGTAACAATTTGTGTTTTTTGAAGTCACACAAGCCAATGAAAAAAAAAAGAAAAGTATTCAATATTATTAATTGTATGTACTCGGTAATGATTGCACAGTTCCATAAATCATTTGGGCGATAGGATACATCACTTTTGGCAAGAGCACCATGTGTGATTGCAAACGGTTTCACATCATCTTACTGATTACTGTTCATTTATTGTTTGTAAATATCTACCAAAACCTTAATGATGGAAAGTAACTTTAAAATTTTTATCATTATGGTGATTTTTTTTTTTCAACAAACGAGCAACAAAACCATTAAAACTTAACCCCATAGCCCTGTTACGGTGTACAATGCCATATCACATTTAATGGACTCTAAAGCCGTTGTTGTGGCATAGAACGCAGTAACGGCTTTGAGCCCAGAAGTGGCGGCATACTTACCTGCTCTGTGCTCCGGTTCTCGAGGACTGCCTGACAACCGAGGCAATCCACCTCTGACGATTCAGGCCCTACTAGGCCATGTTACATAGTTACATAATTACATAGTTACATAGCTGAAAAGAGACTTGCGTCCCTTAAGTTCAGCCTTCCTCACATTTGTTTTTTTGCTGTTGGTCCAAAAGAAGGCAAAAAAAAAACCAGTTTGAAGCACAATTTTGCAACAAGCTAGGAAAAAAATTCCTTCTTGACCCCAGAATGGCAGTCAGATTTAACCTTGGATCAAGCAGTTATTACCCTACATTGAAAGATTATATCCTTGAATATTCTGTTTTTGCAAGTATGCATCTAGTAGCTGTTTGAACATCTGTATGGACTCTGATAAAACCACTTCTTCAGGCAGAGAATTCCACATCCTGATTGTTCTTACAGTAAAAAAACCTTTCCTTTGCCTTAGACGAAATCTTCTTTCTTCCAGTCTAAACGCATGGCCTCGTGTCCTATGTAAAGTCCGGTTTGTGAATAGATTTCCACACAATGGTTTGTATTGGCCCCGAATATATTTGTATAATGTTATCATAACCCCTCTCAGGCGACATTTTTCTAAACTAAATAGATTTAAATTTGTTAACCTTTCTTCATAGCTTTTATGTTCCATTTCTTTTATTAATTTTGTAGCCCGCCTCTGCACTTTTTCTAGTGCCATAATATCCTTCTTTAGAACAGGTGCCCAAAATTGCAAATATTCAATATGTGGTCTTACCAGTGATTTATAAAGAGGCAAAATTATATTCTCGTCCCGAGAATAAATGCCCTTTTTCATGCATGACAATACCTTACTGACCTTGGCCACTGCTGATTGACATTGCGCATAGTTTGTTGTCTATAACAATTCCCAAGTCCTTTTCGTGTGTTGTTATCCCTAATTCGCTTCCATTAAGGGTATACGGTGCTTGTGTATTCTTTACGCCGAAGTGCATAACTTTGCATTTTTCCTCCAATCCTCCGGAACACTTCCTGAAAGAAAAGAATCTTGAAAGATTAAAACCAGAGGTTCACTTATTTCTACACTTAGTTCCTTAAGTACATGTGGATGGATACCGTCAGGCCCTGGAGCTTTGTTTATATTAACTTTCTTTAGTTGCTGCAGCATCTTGTCTTGATTTAACCAATTACAATTATTCTGCAAGTTTTTAGTAGCAATCATTTGCACATCTACAGGGAGTGCAGAATTATTAGGCAAGTTGTATTTTTGAGGATTAATTTTATTATTGAACAACAACCATGTTCTCAATGAACCCAAAAAACTCATTAATATCAAAGCGGAATATTTTTGGAAGTAGTTTTTAGTTTGTTTTTAGTTTTAGCTATTTTAGGGGGATATCTGTGTGTGCAGGTGACTATTACTGTGCATAATTATTAGGCAACTTAACAAAAAACAAATATATACCAATTTCAATTATTTATTTTAACCAGTGAAACCAATATAACATCTCAACATTCACAAATATACATTTCTGACATTCAAAAACAAAACAAAAACAAATCAGTGACCAATATAGCCACCTTTCTTTGCAAGGACACTCAAAAGCCTGCCATCCATGGATTCTGTCAGTGTTTTGATCTGTTCACCATCAACATTGCGTGCAGAAGCAACCACAGCCTCCCAGACACTGTTCAGAGAGGTGTACTGTTTTCCCTCCTTGTAAATCTCACATTTGATGATGGACCACAGGTTCTCAATGGGGTTCAGATCAGGTGAACAAGGAGGCCATGTCATTAGATTTTCTTCTTTTATACCCTTTCTTGCCAGCCACGCTGTGGAGTACTTGGACGCGTGTGATGGAGCATTGTCCTGCATGAAAATCATGTTTTTCTTGAAGGATGCAGACTTCTTCCTGTACCACTGCTTGAAGAAGGTGTCTTCCAGAAACTGGCAGTAGGACTGGGAGTTGAGCTTGACTCCATCCTCAACCCGAAAAGGCCCCACAAGCTCATCTTTGATGATACCAGCCCAAACCAGTACTCCACCTCCACCTTGCTGACATCTGAGTCGGACTGGAGCTCTCTGCCCTTTACCAATCCAGCCACGGGCCCATCCATCTGGCCCATCAAGACTCACTCTCATTTCATCAGTCCATAAAACCTTAGAAAAATCAGTCTTGAGATATTTCTTGGCCCAGTCTTGACGTTTCAGCTTGTGTGTCTTGTTCAGTGGTGGTCGTCTTTCAGCCTTTCTTGCCTTGGCCATGTCTCTGAGTATTGCACACCTTGTACTTTTGGGCACTCCAGTGATGTTGCAGCTCTGAAATATGGCCAAACTGGTGGCAAGTGGCATCTTGGCAGCTGCACGCTTGACTTTTCTCAGTTCATGGGCAGTTATTTTGCGCCTTGGTTTCTCCACACGCTTCTTGCGACCCTGTTGACTATTTTGAATGAAACGCTTGATTGTTCGATGATCACGCTTCAGAAGCTTTGCAATTTTAAGAGTGCTGCATCCCTCTGCAAGATATCTCACTATTTTTGACTTTTCTGAGCCTGTCAAGTCCTTCTTTTGACCCATTTTGCCAAAGGAAAGGAAGTTGCCTAATAATTATGCACACCTGATATAGGGTGTTGATGTCATTATACCACACCCCTTCTCATTACAGAGATGCACATCACCTAATATGCTTAATTGGTAGTAGGCTTTTGAGCCTATACAGCTTGGAGTAAGACAACATGCATAAAGAGGATGATGTGGTCAAAATACTAATTTGCCTAATAATTCTGCACTCCCTGTATTGCCATGGGTTCTTCCTTAATATATACGGAGGAGAAATAGTTATTTAAAATTCCTGCCTTTTCCTGGTCTTCATTAACTAACACCCCCGTTTCAGTTTTTAGTGTCCCTACACTTTCATGTTTGGTTTTTTTAGAATTTATGTACTTAAATAATGCTTTGGGGTTGGTTTTGCTCTCTTTAGCTATAATTTTTTCATTTTGAAGTTTAGCAAGTCTAATTGCCTTTTTGCACGCATTATTTGCTTTCTTATATCTTTTATAAGATGCATCTGATTTGTCCGATTTAAATGCTTTAAATGCCCTTTTCTTATTTTTAATCTCTTGTTTTACTTCTCTACTAAGCCACATTGGTTTTAATTTGTTTCTTTTATATTTATTTCCCAATGGTACATACTGAGAAATGTACCTTTCTAATATTTGTTGGAAGATGATCCATTTATCCTCAGTGTTCTTTTCACTAAAGAGTTTATGCCAGTCAATATATTGTAAAGCTTCCCTTAACTTATTGAAATTTGCCTTTTTAAAATTATATGTTTTAGTATACCCCATGTGCTTTTGTTTTTTTGAGTTTATTTCAAAGGACACTAAATTGTGATCACTATTTCCCAAGTGCTCACCTATCTGAATGTTGGTCAAAAGATCAACGTTGTTTGTTAAAACCAGGTCCAGACAAGCGTCCATTCTAGTTGGAGCTTGTACAAGTTGTGACATGAAGGTGTCATTTAACAAGTTTAAAAACCTAATTCCTTTTGCTGAGCTACTAGTCCCTATGTCCCAATTTATGTCCAGGTAATTAAAATCTCCAATAATTAAAGTATTACCCAGATTTGCAGCTTTCTCAGTTTGCTCAAACGGCTGTTGTTCCTCGTCAATATTAACATTAGGTGGTTTATAACATATCCCAACCAATAGTTGGTTTCCCTTCTTTTCCCCCAAGCAGATATTTACCCATTTTAAGATTTGGCTTTAAATTATGGTTGACATACAAACATACCCCACCACCCTTCTTGTTTTTCCTATCCTTCCTAAATAACGTGTACCCCCATTTAAGTTAACTGCCCAGTCATCTGTCCCATCCCACCATGTTTCTGTTATGCCTATTATATCATATTGTTTAGTGTATGCTAATGCCTCTAGTTCCCCCATTTTGTTATTTAGGCTCCTTGCATTAGTAAGCATACATTTAATATCATGCGTCACTTGTATATTTTGTGAATTATCAACATTACATAGCTGTGATCACTCTCACAGAGCGATTACATGACTGGCATAGGCGTCTGTGGATCTACCTGCAGGGGGAATGCATAGGAAAAAAAAATGAATTAGTAATGCCCTATTACTGCACTCCAGTGGGACACCATTTTGATAATGTCAGTTCTGTGCATATTGGACGTCTGATGTTGGTACGCACAGCATGGTTGTGACAAGCGACCAATGCCCATTCTGCCCAAGCCCACTCCTCAGGTCGTCCTCTCTGACATCTCTCCCCTCCAGTGCTGGGGGTTTATTGGGCTGCTGGGAGAACATGACTAGCATTAGAGGTACGTTTTTGGTATTTTCTTTATTTTTCGTTTAACTTTTGAATGGGGAAGCCAAGACAATAAAGGTTACTCTGACCAAAAACAGTGTTTTATTAAAATTCTGTTTTTTTGGTTGGAGTAACCCTTTAAATTGATACATAGTATCCAGAGACCTCAAGAAACTTGCCAAATATTGAAGGGACACTATCAGTACCATTATAACTTATGTGCACTGCATAGACTATAGGGGAGATGATCCCCTAGCATGGTCCCTTTACACACAATTACTCATAACTGCAGTGATTTGCAAAAATTGCAAAGCTGTAAGCCTGCATATAGATGCTGGTTATAGTATACACTTTAGCATAGCAGCAATAAGCATATTCCGCAATTTCCATGAATGGCCATCTGCCGGGTATCTGGTATAACTGGGTGGCTTTGTTTGGGGACTTCATTCTGTAAGGAAAGGAATTAGGGTGCTGGAAGAGACTCGACTCTACCATAGACAGTGTATTCCAACTTCCTTGTTACTGGTTTTAACTTCTCATCCACTGTCGAGACCCTCTACGTAAAAATGGGGTCTTGTAAGACTTGACCCTTCTGCAATTTTATTTCCTTTTTTTTTTTGGCCCTATTCTACTGGTGTGGCCTCAACCATTACTAAACTAATCAATAATCCATAAATTATCATATTGACCTTCAGGTATAATAAGGAACTAGTCAGTGTTACATTAGTTGTATGTAATGCAAACAATTATTTTTTTATATATTTGTAAAATATTTTTCCGGGTAAAAACAGGCTTCTTCACTAAAATGTGATTTGTTGCGAATTCAAAGGGAACTGGAAAAAAATATTTTAGACAGCTATGATTTCATTTTTGGGACAGTTAATAAAAGCTTCTGCCAATTCTGATCGAAACATGAGATGACCCACTTTACAAAAAATGTGCATCTTGATAGTATGTTCGACCGTTGTTCAGACTCTCACGCTATGAAATCGTCCTACAAGTCCTTCTAATTTCTGTCTCAGTCCTACCATGGTCAAACTTAATAAACTTATTATGCTCAAATGCCTTTCACGGTATCACTTAGAACAGACAGAAATTTCCCAAGGGACTAAATCCTGGAAATGGTCACTGTATCTTAATTGTTTTTGTGCTTAGCGGAGAAACTACTTATCCATCAATTTTGTTATCTTAACTAGGTCTGTTAGAAAACTAACTAGAAAGCTATGAAAGAGATTGATTTTTTTTTTGCCCGGCTGTCCTCTTAAGCACATTAATCTTTCTAAATGTTCTTTTCGTTATCTAATGATCCTAAATTCAATATAATTTTATTTCTTGCTGATTATGATTTTTTTTTCTTCATATCCATATGCTTAATTACCAAATATAATGAATGTGTTATTAAATCAATGCAGATATGTCTTCTGCCAACTATCTGCTACTTTCAGCTACTTCCCTGCTCCACCAATCGATGTCCTATATGTGTTTTGGCAGTACTCCTAATGCTATATCAATCTTGAGATACCCAATAAAGACACGGGATATATTGCTAAGTATTTGTTATGTGTCCCTTCTCTATCTGACATAATAAATGCAGGAGGCCATCACCTTCGTCCTTATGTTTTAGAAGTCTACAGATAAAAAGGTTCTTTTGCATTTTTAACAAACATAAGAGTTTTGTTCCATTAAGTGTGTCATCTTAAAAAATATACGGAGCACTAATTATTCTGTAAAGTGCTGTTCTACCTACACGAGAAATTAACTGAGTGATTTAGCGTGTCAAGCTAAGAAAAGTTAGCGTTTTATTCTTTGAGGTTTTTTATTCAAGTAGTGATGTTTGATGGCATGTTTTGATGAATGTTTATGGGATAGAGAAAGCTATTCGCCTTGGAACTCAAAAAGTGGTACTTTTAAATAATATGATTTTAGCAAAAATAGTTCACTATAACTGGGCAGGTTGTAGGTGCCATGGAGTACTGCAGTAATTCTTTTTGTTTCTTCGTAGCATGTATAATGAGAATTTTTTTGTTACTTTATTAAAAAGTATTTATATACATTTCACAAAAAAAAAAAAAAAAACACAACCAAGAATGATGTATGTATCCAAACAAGGCACCACAATAATCAGACATAAGCTCGATTTTTAGGAATGCCCCTTCTTACTCTCCACGTTATATGTCCTGGTGTGTCTAAGTGACATCCCCTGTATAGCCAGGTGTTACCAGTGGTGTGATTTGCATCTTTGACATGTCCCATTGCCGATGGTGCCACCTGATTAGATGGTGTCCTGAAAATGCAGGATCGTCTAATTCAAACTGCATTTTATTTTCATGAACAGACGCATGTCTTTGTTTTCCTTTTTATTACATTTAATTGTACCTAGAAGCAGTAGGTATAATCTGTGCTGCAACAATATTCTTTATCCTGCAGGGTCTGTAAGACTAAATAGTAAAATGTGCTGAATCCTAGAATAATATAATTACATTTGAGAATGAGGTAAAATGAAATGTGCTACTTTAATACCAGCTCCCTTCCCCCTCCAATTGTTTTGTAATATTATAACTAGAACCGTGTGTTTTATTATAATATGTATTCTGTGCATCTGTTCCCCTGATGTGTCAATTCAGGAATGCATTGGATTGATGTTCCATTCCCCTTTTCCATGATAGACTGTGTTTAGGGGTCCTGGAGGGGATTAAAAGGCTCATGTTAAATGTGAGGCAAGTGTTCCGATAAAACAGCATAATTCTATTCGTGGTATGGGCTATGGAATCTAGACAAGGTCTGTATCTGTCCATTTACACAGAACAAGCACACACGTAAGCAAACAATCAGGAACTTTAACGCTGCTAAAATTAGACAATTAACATGCAGTTTATTAAATAAATCAAATATTAAACTTTTAAAGTAAAAACTGCTTTATAGAAACAACCACAAATAGAAACCACTTAACATTTAAAGGAACACTATAGTCACCTAAATTACTTTAGCTAAATAAAGCAGTTTTAGTGTATAGATCATTCCCCTGCAATTTCACTGCTCAATTCACTGTCATTTAGGAGTTAAATGACTTTGTTTCTGTTTATGCAGCCCTAGCCACACCTCCCCTGGCTATGATTGACAGAGCCTGCATGAAAAAAAACTGGTTTCACTTTCAAACAGATGTAATTTACCTTAAATAATTGTATCTCAATCTCTAAATTGAACTTTAATCACATACAGGAGGCTCTTGCAGGGTCTAGCAAGCTATTAACATAGCAGGGGATGAGAAAATCTTAATTAAACAGAACTTGCAATAAAGAAAGCCTAAATAGGGCTCTCTATACAGGAAGTGTTTATGGAAGGCTGTGCAAGTCACATGCAGGGAGGTGTGACTAGGGTTCATAAACAAAGGGATTTAACTCCTAAATGGTAGAGGATTGAGCAGTGAAGCTTGCTGGGGCACGTTCTATACACCAAAACTGCTTCATTAAGCTAAAGTTGTTCAGGTGAGTATAGTGTCCCTTAAAAAAAAAAAATACAAGCACAAAGTATTATGTGTTTTTTTTTTTTTTTTTTAAAGTGAGTTCTGGATGTACTCCCCTTGCCAGTATTCCTACACCTCCCACATACCTAAACCCACAAGTTATTATTATTATTATTATTATTATTATTATTATTATTATTATTATTATTATTACCATTTATATAGCGCCAACAGATTCCGTAGCGCTTTACAATATTATGAGAGAAAACTTACAGGAACGATAGGTTGAAGAGGACCCTGCTCAAACAAGCTTACATTCTATAGGAGGTGGGGTGTAAAACACATTAGGACAGGAAATAGCAATTAAATAAGGTGAGAGTGCAGCAGAGCTAGAAGAGAGAGTAAAGTGCTGCCCTTTAGGAGATAGCAAAGGACAGGTATGTGAGCTAGAGGTTACTCTGGGAGCTTTCCTAAAAAGATGGGTTTTAATGCACTTCTTAAACGATTGATGACTAGGGGAGAGTCTGATGGCGGTAGACAGGCTATTCCATAGGAAGGGAGCTGCCCGCGAGAAGTCCTGCAAGCATGAGTTGGCTGTATGGATGCGAGCAGCGGACAGGAGAAGGTCAGGGGCAGAGCGGAGGGACTGAGAGGGGGAATACCTATACATCTGTGAGGAGATAGAAGAAGGGCTACAATTGCTCAATGCTTTATAGATGTGAATTAGTACCTGGAATTGACTCCTATAGGATACAGGAAGCCAATGTAAGGACTGACAGAGGGGTGAGGTGTGAGAAGATCGACTAGAGAGGAAAATCAGTCTGGCGGCAGCATTCATTACAGACTGTAATAGGTTTTTGGAAGACCAATCAGGAGAGGGTTACAATAATCCATGCAAGAAATTACTAGAGCATGGACAAGCTCCTTAATAGCATCTTGCGTAAGAAGGGGCAGATGATGTGTGTTTTTAAGATGGAATCTACATGACTTAGTAACATGCTGGATGTGAGGCTCAAAGATGAGGCCAAAATCAAGTATGACGCCAAGACAGCATGCTTGCAAGGATAGACATTAACTTGAAGGAAGAACGAGAGAGGAGGATCAGTATTAGGAGGAGGAAAGACAAGGAGCTCAGTTTTAGAGAGATTTAGTTTCAGAAAGCAGGAGGACATCCAGTCAGAGATGGAAGAAAGGCAAGCAGTGACACATTGCAGGACGGCAGGGAAGGAGTGCGGGGAGGAGAGATATATATATATGGGTGTCATCAGCGTACAGGTGCTAGTGGAATCCAAATACTATATAACCTTATATCCAAATAGCATCCTATAAAGAATTAATTTTGATACGTTGGAGATATACTATACCTCGTAACGGCTTGACAATGTTAGTGAAATATAGTTGCAATAAATTTAGTGAAGGAACTGGTCACCTTCTAATATGGAAAAGTTCCATCACACTTAACAATGTGGCTTCTATTGAAACAGTTCATACAGTCTTAAGCCTTCCACTCTTTGAATTTGGGTCTCATCCATGGTACTCAACATATTCTGGTGGAAGTCCACTTTCTTCTTCTCAGCCCATACGATTGTAATGTGGCACTAGTTAATCCAAAAATATACTTTCTATTTGAGAGGCTGCCTTACATAGTGATATTTGGATCTCCTATGCCACTATTTAGTGCTAGCTAATTAACCTGGCTAATGTAGCTCTACAACTGATGACTAGGCTTCATTTAATGACCTAATATTTACCATTTGATATTTCTGTTGTATGTGGTGAAGATTTACCTTCTCTACTTGCATCAAACATGTACTTCAAGAGAAAAAGATCAAAACAAAAGTAAATGATGAGAGAATCATTTTAAGAAGTTAATCGACAGATCACTTCAAGTTAGAATCAGAGACAACTTTAAAGTACGAAGCTGGAAAAACAGAGAATATGTTTTCTACTATTTAGTTCTAAGGCTTGATGACCATGACGTATCTGTTTCCTTCTGCATGGTGACAAGGAACAGGAAAGAAAATGCTCCTTCTTATCGACACCCTTTCAGGCAGGTGTTCTGCTAGAAGATCTGTTTGGCACAGCTAGAACATCTATTTATTCTATGTGATTTGGCTGTTTTACCTTTCAAGTCTGTTGTTGTACCTTTTCAAGCCATTTGGATTCCCAGTGATTGTTCACTGGTTCTGTATACAAGTTAATTATGCTATGCGATTGCATGTGGCTACCCTATCAACTCCCTTTATGGTCCTTTCTTTTCCACTTGGCCACAGGACTTGGACCATATGCTGGTTAATTTTGCCTTGCAATAATACGGTAGTGTCCTAGGCTTCTATGTAATCCTAGGGATGTTTTGTGTATCTGTTGCTTCTGTTTAAATGGATTTACTGAGAACGTATCATTCCTAAAACCCAAAGTCTTTACTACCAAATCTGTTGCGGTATTCACAAATCTATTCCTGACCTCACACTTCTCTCCAATCTTTCAGTCGGTATTACAACTATTTTGCTTACATGCCTACCTCAATCCTGCCCTGGTTTCTGAGTCCCATTGTAGTTTTCAGTTTTTCTCCATTGTCACCCTTCTTACAGTTCCTTCTTTAAAGGAACACTATAGTCACCTAGCCCGCTTCATCTCAATGAAGTGGTGTGGATGCACTGATCCTGTCCTTTTAACCCTGCAATGTAAAACATGAAAACAAAAATGTTAGAAACCATTGTAGGGTTAAATCCATCTCTAGAAGCCACTAGAATCGCTTATGTGGCACTGCCTGGGTAAAACTTGGTGATGCTGAAGCATATAGGAATACAGTGAATAAAATGCTTTCCTATGGGGAAGCTTGGATGTACATGCAATGCTCGCCATACATTCCCAACAGGTCTTTGATGCTCCTCTGTGAGACGGATTAGATTGGCCATTGCACGAGGCATGTTCTGGAAAAAGGTAAACAAACTATAGCGTTAGAAAAGCAAGTTTGGAGTCCTAATGCTATTGTGTTCCTTTAAGTTGTCTTTTCTTATTCAGACTTATTATGTTGTTTTATATTTTATAATATCAAGCGTGAACTAATATTCTGTCTCAATCGTTTCCTATTTTTCTGCCTATTAGATTCCTTAAAGCCCTTAGTTGCCGGGATACATACATTCATCATTTCGCTGGCAAGACAAAACAAATAAATCATTTTTTGCCCAAAAAAAAAATAGGCTTGAAAGGGGTATTGTTAAAATGACGCGTACAAATACATTCTTTAAAACTATTTATGAAATAAACAATTTTCTGTACACCTCATTCTCAGACAAACAAGGTGACTCTCACTGTCCCTCGCACGACTGACAAAGCATTTAATTGTGCTGTTCTTAGCAAAACTAGACTGAAAAATCATGTTGTTTTCTTACCCACTTATCCCTTGATTAAATATTTGCTCATATCTAATGGTTCTAAAGGCTCCACATTGTGGAGGAAGAATAGCTTCTACTGTCCAAAGCATCACATCTCTGCTTGAGAATATTTGCTGGCTTTGTAAACATTCAATGCATTGTTATCTGGAATATGTGCTGCTTGTAAAACAGATCTCGACAGAAGGAATAAAAATGTTATCATGTAGTTAGTGTTAGGTTAAGGTTGCTGTAGAATCTGGCATGTGATTCATGCCTTATCGGTATTTTGCTTTGTCCACACACCTAAAGAACTTTAGTTTGCTGAAGTACTTTATGTGTGAAAAGTGTGTCCTTTTTATTTCAGTTTGCAAAAAGTGCACGTCAATGGAAATTGTCACTTTTGTAAATGAACCATGCTACACCCCCCTGGCTGTCAATCATACAACCAGTTCTGTTACTTCCTGGTTGTTCAGCTCAGTGGGGATAGACTCAACTGCCCAGAGCACCTGCCTTGCAAATACTTCTCATTGAGCTGAATTGGGAAGTCTGTGATTGGACAGCCACAGAAAGTCTGGGCTGGGGAAAAAGGCAAGAGATCTGTAGCCTTTGCAAGCTGTTTTTATATACCTCAAAGAAAAAAATGCATAAATATTTTTATTGGGGGCTTATCTGTACAAAACAGTAAATTTTATTTAATTTTTCCAAAAAATCGACATTTCGACTTATGATATATGTGTCTATCCCGAGAAACCTTCCATTAAATTAATTAAAAACTACCCATGAACCCTCTGATCCGGGGAGTCTACTCGATTATCATTAAACCAGGAGAATATTCACAAATGTTTTTTAATTCAGCTATTTTTCCTGTTCAGTTGGTTTCGCCGAATATGTTCGATTTCATTGATAATTCTCCATAATATCTGGTTTTGTGAATAAAATGTGTAGTTTTGCATGACATTTATTTTGTTTTTCTTATTTCACGGCATAAAATATACGAGTAAAAGACTCGCCTTCTCACAATATTTATATCAGCATTAGACAACTGTGAGAAGCATGAGAATGCAGAATATCTTTACTGTGCCTGTCATTTATTGAGAACACACCAGGCAATAAATTATGTTAAAAGGTGTATGTTCAATGTACAGTCTATAGATAGAAATTTATTCACATTAACTTCCCTTTTACTGAAGGTGTGCTGGGACCGTCCAAGCTCTCACGAGAATTTTATCACTGGGTATTACTAAGCTGTATAATTACATTGTATTTATTTATAAGAATCCAACTAAAATTCCCACGAGTCGGTCTGCATCTTGGTTATCTCATCAATGCATAGATTCACTATGTAAATTAATTAAAATTGATTGGGCTTACCTTGTGTCTAGGATCACAAATAACACATCAGTTAAAAGTACCTATTGACTGTTCACTCATTGACACGTCTTAGCAGACACAAAGATTTTAATTGTCTATGAGAGGTACAGGCTTAGAGGTATAAATTCTTATTTTTTTACTTCTTTTATATAATTATAAGATGTATTCTTATTCCGCCAACAAATTCATCAGTTTTAAGCTTAATGTATATTTAACAGGTTGTCTTAATAATAATTTAAGGTCTTTAGTTTTGATCACCATAACATAGATTCCCAGCTTTTAGAATTACAACCACCAAACGTTAGGGTTGAAAAGCATCATGTGATTCGCCATTCTACCAGAACTGGAGATCTACTCTTTGGCCATCCCTGGCAGGGTCCGATTTGTCTGTCGGCAGCTGCCTACAGGCATCGGTCTGATTGGAGAGACCATCCTCACTGTAAATGTGCGTTTATTCCTTTTTACCTATTTTTTAAAATTCTGCAATTCATTTTTGGGGGGGTAAATTAGATGGGCCTGAGAATTCTCAATCATGTGTGAATCTGACCCTGTCCTTGATCTATAGGGTTTCAATATGTGTTTGTTAACATAGTTGAACATTTTAAGTGGCCACAATGCATCTTTCAATCAATATACTACCTCTTATCATTTGTTCTTAAGGGCCCCTTCGTCCAGCATTCTCAGCCTGACCCCCCTCAATTCAAAAGGAACCTGAATTCTCATGACCTACAGCGACTTTCAGCTAATGTCTGTTCTAAACTCTCATCCATTTCTTCCTTCTCCTATCCCTCTCTGGCTATCTCCTTATATAACGCCACGCTCACCTCTGCCATCGACGCTGCAGCCCCGCTCAAAACATGCACCTCAAGGAAGACTCATCTCCAACCGTGGCACATTAAGTCAACCCACTACCTGCAGAGATGCTCCTGTTCAGCTGAACGCTGCTTGAGGAAGTCTCGCACCTTGCCAGCCTTTGTCCATTATAAATTAATCTTGCCCTCACCCTTGCTAAACAGTCATACTATTCAACTCCCATTAGTTCATGCTCCTGCAATGTCAGGTGTCACTTTGACTGTCTCCTTTTCCCTACTGAAGCCACCCCACCCCCCCCCCCCCAAACTACCTTTTCAGTTGATAACTGTGCATGCTACTTTACCGACAAGATAAAAGAGTTAAGGAACAAATTCTCCTGATCTGAACCTAACCTAACTGCACCTGAAATGTGCCTTTCCTATCCTTTAGGCCTTCTCCCCGGCTACTGAACAGGATCTGGCTGCACTTCTCCTCTCCTCTCATCCCACCACTTGTCTGCGTGATCCCGTCCCTTCTCACCTAATCAGATCTCTCTCCTCTTGTCTAGTACCATACTTAACATACATCTTCAACTGTTCTCTTTCTTCTGATGTTGTCCCTACTTATGTTAAACATGCTACTGTTCTACCCATCCTAAAAAAGTAATCTCTTGACCAGTCTTCCTCTTTCAACTTTTCAACTAATACCTGCTCCCTTTTTCCTCAAAGCTCAGAGAAAGACTTGTCTTTACCCGTCTTGCTTGCTTCCTCAATTCCAACTCTTTTCTCAACCCTCTCCAATTCTGCCCCCTTCACTCTACTGAGACCTCTCTGACTAAAGTTACAAATGACCTAATCACAGCAAAATCCATAGGCCAATAATCCATACTAATTCTTCTTGACATCTCTGTCACCTTTGACACTTTTGATCATGTTCTCCTTCTCCAAACTCTTCAATCCCTCAATATCTGTGGCACTGTCCTCTCGTGGTTCTGCTCCTATCTCTCCCAATGTGCATTGTGTCTCCTTTTCCAATGACACGTCCTCTTCTCATCCTGTCTCAGTTCTTGATCCCATTCTGTTCTCTGTTTATAATGCATCTCTTGGTAAACTCTTTAATTCCTTTGGATTCAGCTAACACCTGTAATTCGATGACACACAAATATATCTCTCCTTCTCTGATCTGTCCCACGCTGTCCTACAACATGTCACCGCTTAACTTTCTTCCATATCTGACTGGATGTACTGCCACTTTCTGAAACTAAATCTCTCTAAAACAGAACTTTTCAACTTATAATATTGATACTCCTCTTTCGCCTTCCCTGCAAGTCAATGGTACCTGCATCCACTCGTCTTTGCAAGTGGCTGACTTGGTGTTATCTTTGATTCTAGTCTCACCTTTGCACCTCATATCAAGTCTGTTGCTAAAACCTGTCATTTCCACCTTAAAAACATTGCCCATTTTCTCTCTTTTCTTACGCAAGATGCTGCTAAGGAACACCTCCATGCTCTGGTAATTTATTACATAGATTTCTGTAAATCTCTCCTACTTGGTTTCCCTAGATGCCATACTGCCTAGACTAATCACTCTCTCCTATCGCTGCTCTCACACCTCGCCCCTCTGTCGATCCTTAAACTGGCTTCCTGTATTCTATAGGAGTCAATTCAAAATAGATAGAGCTCTAAACAACTCTAGCCCCTGTTACATATCTTCACTGATTTGTAGGTATGTCCCTTCTTGGTGTCTCCGCTCTGCCGGTGACATTCTCCTGTACGCTGCTAACGTGTGCTTGTAGGACTTTTCATGGGGTGCTCCTTTCCCTTGGAACAGTCTGCTTACCACCATCAGACTCTCCCCTAGTCTTCAGTAGTTTAAATAGTCTTTTACAACCCATCTTTTCTGAAATGCTTATGCCCTCTCAGAGTAACTTCTATTACTCTCTTCTAAAAGTCCACACTCCACTCTCACCTCCAGTTCTGCTACTTTTCCAACTTGTTTGTTTGCTATTCCCCTTGATGCCTTTCCTATTGTGTCTTTATATCCCACTTTTCTAGACTGTAAACTTGCAAGAACAGCCTCCTCATCTAGATATTGTTCCTATAGCATTTTCTAAATATCTAATTTATTGTTAAATGTCCCCCTTTCATAATATTGTGAAGTGCTGTGGCATAAGTTGGCGCTATATAAATACAAATAATAATAATAATAATTAAATAATCACTTATTACGGCTGTAGAAGTTGTGAATACAATATGTCTTTGCCACAGAACAGAAATGTCCAGTATTTGCTCAACACAATGCCAAAGCAGTCAGGCAAGAAACCCAGAGATAATGAATGTGTTTTCTGGGTAAAATGAAGTCAGACATTAAAATGTGTATAATCACTGGATTAAACGCCAGCAGCACGGTTTGGCAAGAGGATAAATAATTCAAACTACAAGTTGAGATTCAAAATGACAAACTTGAGAACAGTTTTCTTTAATGAGAAAGCAATATGTTCTATATACACTGCCTGGCCCCCCAAAAAAGTCGCCAACAAAAAAAAAAAAGGTCACACACTCTAATATTTTGTTGGATCGCCTTTTTACGGCATGCCTTCGCTGTGGCATTGTTTCGATAAGCTTCTGCAATGTCACAAGATTTATTTCTGTCCAGTGTTGCATTCATTTTTCACCAAGATCTTGTATTGATGATGGGAGAGTCGGACCACTTCGCAAAGCCTTCTCTAGCGCATCCCAAAGATTCTCAATGGGGTTAAGGTCTGGACTCTGTGGTGGCCAATCAATGTGTGAAAATGATGTCTCGTGCTCCATGAACCACTCTTTCACAATTTGAGCCTGATGAATCCTGGCATTGACATCTTTGTATATGCCCGTGCCAACAGGGAAGAAAAAAATCCATTATTGGAATAACCAATAAGTCAGCTGACCTTATTCTTTGGGCACATAATGTTGCTGATCCTAGACCTGACCTACTGCAGCAACCCCAGATCATAGCACTGCCCCCACAGGCTTGTACAGTAGGCACTAGGCATGACGGGTGCATCACTTTATCTGCCTCTCTTCTTACCCTGATGCTCCCGTTGGACAGTTCTTAACCCAATTTTAGTAGTTTCTGCAATCTCCTTAGATGTTTCCTCTGCTTGATGCATGCCAATGATTTGACCCTTCTCAAACAGACTAACATCTTTTTCATGACCACGGGATGTGTCTTTCGACATGGTTGTTTACTAAATGAGAAGCTACTCATTGCATCAGTTGGGGTTAAATAACTTGTTGCCAGCTGAAAGAGTCGCCCATGCAGTAACTATCCAATAGAATGCTCTTACCTATTTGCTTAGTTAAACCCAGGTGGAGACATTTTTTTGGCCAGGCAGTGTAATTAAACTATAAATGTGTAAAATAAGAAGGCTTAGCTTTATTATTAAAGTTGCATTAGTTCTAAGATTATTTAAACATGAAGCTAAAGAATGCTCAAAGAAACATAACCACTTCAGGGCTGTGTAGTACTGCTCTCGTAATAATGCACAGATTCTATAGATGCAGATATCTTGTGTAACGGATCCCCTATACGCTGGGTGAGTATATCGGTTAGTAGTCTCCCGAATCCCAAGTGCTGCAGTGATTATAGCTCTCCTGTTTCCAGCAGAGTAGTGATTAGAGCTCTCCAATCCCCAAAACATGAGCCTAGACTTCATGAAAGGGTAAAACGAATATGTTTAATGGGAGCCACACACAGCCTTTTATGCAACTCCCCAAAGGGTTACCTTAAACATTTTCATGGGGCATTCCCCTCTGGACCTGAGAGTGAACTAGTTACAAGCAAACATTCCACACACTCCTTCCCTGTGCCTGAGAGAGAATTACCTGAGCACACGAACATATAATTAAATTAACTCTAAGGGACAAGAAAAACCCACAAAATACCCCCAAAACACATGAAAACCCCACAAACGCCACATCCCCTGATAGCCCTGATCTGGGTGACCAACATATCCAAAAATCACCCAGATCGGTTTAGGGGTTTGGCATTTTCATGGAAGTAACATTTTTGACCGACCGTGCACATGGTCCTATGCTTAAAACAGTTCCAGGAAATCAGTGCAAATGGTCGGTCTCTTTCAGGAGCACAAAAGTACATAAAACACTGAACAGAATCCTTAAGTTACTTGTGTAGCCTTTACCTCTTGTTCATGGGAACATTTCCACTGAACAATGCCTTTCTAAGTGGGGTAGAACCGAACGCAGGCGATGATGGAGTTTCTGTGTCCGATTTTAGTTCAAGGAGATTTATGCCCAAACACCGCTGCCTGTGTTCGCGGGAACAAGATGGCCACCACCTCGTGGTCATTCATACGAAATGCAGCCACCCAGGTGAACACTTAGAACATTGCGGTGGAAATTGATACAAAGTATCAATTGAGCTTAACAAGCACCCCTGTGGTCTCTGGTTCGTGCGGCTGTTCGGTTCCCGAACAATATAAGCCAAATTGTACAAACCAAGCCTTTTTACCAGTTTATTTTGCATGGCCTATAATCCTGGGGCAGGAGGCTGGATGACAGGCTCCTGCAGGAGCAAGGGACAACGTACAATTCATTACATCTTGTGTCAAGGGTTAATGGTGACTCAAATACTTGGATACATAGTAAAAAAAAAAGGGAAACTATAGTGCCAGGAAAACAAAGTTGTTTTCCTGGACCTATAGCTTCACCTCCCTCACACCCCCTCGCCCACCACCATGGTGCAGAAGGGGTTAAAAATCCCCATCTGTCACTTACCTCAGTCCCGCATGGATGTCCCTCGGCGCTGGCTCGGGTCCTCCTTCACTCTTCCCCTGCCGACAGCCGTGGCAATGGCAGCATTCGCACTAACATTTCCCCACAAGAAAGCATTATACAGTGCTTTCCTATAGGGCTTTGGGTGATGCTGGACGTCCCCATGCATAGTGTGTTTATGTCCAGCGTCAGAAAGGCAACCAAAAGTCCCTCAAGCGGCTCTCTGGTGGCCAGCTACTAGAGGTGGAGTTAACCCACCAAACTAATTATTGTAGTTTATTAAAAACTGCAACAATTATCTTTGCAGGGTTAAAAGGACCTGGGACTATACATCCAGACCACTTCAATGAGCTCAAGTGGTATGGGTGCCTAGAGTGTCCCTTTAAGATAAAAACGTGCAATTTTGAAACTGAATTTGATCTATAAATGTATTGCGTGTAGCTCATCTAATTAATGCACGTTTCGGTGTAACCACTGGGGTGGTATTCAGTTAGAGTAAAAGGAGGTCAAGCTATAGCATAGGCTAGGGTTATTTAAATATGGAACTTATAGCTGTTTCCAAACTATAACTCCCCAAAACATTGCAAGATAGAGAACATTTTATAAGTACTTCTACCTGTGTTCTTTAGCAGGTTCCTGTGTTTAAATAAACCAGTGTTGAACAGAGAGCTCTGACTAAATAGGAAGAATAATGTCACCTTTTATTAGCTGAGTAAATTTATTTTTCCATTTAGCCCAAGTTCTTTGCAAACCGATCTCAGTAAACAAGCCGCGCTGTCCTTGCATTATAGTCCTTGCAATGTAATGTACAGAGAATAAACCTTATTGACTGTTTGTAGGTATGTGTCCAGGCTAGAATGCATACACAGATTATAAATATGAAATATTTGTAAATATTGTATGATGGGAGGGGGTAGCAGAGAGTAAAGCCATGCTGTGTGATACACATGTTTCTTACATATTCCAGCGTATATTTAGTAATGTATGGTTTGTAGTGATGTCCCAAACAGTTCGCTGGCGAATAGTTCCTGGCGAACATCGCTTGTTCGCGTTCGCAACGGATGGACATATGCGATGTTTGGTCCGCCCCTATTCGTCATCATTCAGTAAACTTTGACCCTGTACCTCACAGTAAGCAGACACATTCCAGCCAATCAGCAGCAGACCCTCCCTCCCAGACCCTCCCACCTCCTGGACAGCATCCATTTTAGATTAATTCTGAAGCTGCATTCATTTTTTTATTATTTATTTTTTGTGTGTTTGTGTTTATTATATATTATCCCCCCATAGCCAGTAACCTGTGTTTATTATACATTATCCCCCCATAGCCAGTAACCTGTGTTTATTATACATTATCCCCTCCATAGCCAGTAACCTGTGTTTATTATACATTATCCTCCCATAACCAGTAACCTGTGTTTATTATACAGTATCCCCCATAGCCAGTAACCTGTGTTTATTATACATTATCCCCCCATAGCCAGTAACCTGTGTTTATTATACATTATCCTCCCATAGCCAGTAACCTGTGTTTATTATACAGTATCCCCCATAGCCAGTAACCTGTGTTTATTATACATTATCCAACCATAGCCAGTAACCTGTGTTTATTATACATTATCCAACCATAGCCAGTAACCTGTGTTTATTATACATTATCCCTCCCATAGCAGTAACCTGTGTTTATTATACATTATCCCCCCCATAGCCAGTAACCTGTGTTTATTATACATTATCCCTCCATAGCCAGTAACCTGTGTTTATTATACATTATCCCCCCATAGCCCGTAACCTGTGTTTATTATACATTATCCCCCATAGCCAGAAACCTGTGTTTATTATACATTATCCTCCCATAGCCAGTAACCTGTGTTTATTATACATTATCCGCCATAGTCATTTATCGTTGGACCTAGGCAGCATGATGTCTTAGGCCGGCCCAGAGAGTGAGTGAGTCAGTGAGTGAATAATATAATATATATGTTCAGAAACATATTAGTAATATATGTAAATCGGGTTCATGCAAAGAGGGTGAAAAGGTATTAAAGAAAAACACACTTATTGCATCAAATTTACAAAGCCAAACTTTTAAAAGCTTTCCTCATTTCTTTCTCGGGATGAGGAATATATCGGTTGTAGACTGAGGATTTCCATCTGCCCAATCTTTTAATAATATGCACTGGAGTGTCAGTGTTGAAGGAGACCGAAGCTGCCCCTATTCTAAATGAAAGACCCGAGACATGGATACAACCCAATCTTAGGAGTAGTGTTCTGATGTAGAAGATGAATTTAGCCGTAGTCAGAGGGATTCAGTGAGAGTAGTGGTGAAATGTGTGTGGCATGACTGAGTGTGGGTAAGTAAGAGTCAAGTATTTTAACTGGGCACTAGTTCTAGGTGGGATAAAGTGGTATAGCTGATGGATGAGTAGTTTGGTTCGTTTTAGAGGTTTGTAGAGAAAGTATATAGTGATCGTGATTTTTAGCGATATCCAATATTTTTAAGGTGGTCTCAAACAAACATAAAATGCTATATAAAATTTGTGGGAATATCGAATAGTCGTGTACAGTAAATCAGAAAAGGCTCAGGATATCGAACCATCGATCGGTAACCTGGATGAAGTAGGGGGTCTATCTGTTTTATTAAATACGTGGTAATATGCTTTTAATGGGATAGGACGTTAGTGATTGGGATATGTGATTGGGATATGTGGTTGTGGCTGTATTTACCTTATCCTGGGACCGACCTGGCTCCTAAGCTTGAGCCGCACGTGGCTGGATCACTCCTGCCTCCACACGAGCCGCATGCGGCTTGATCTCCTCTTCTGACTTAGCCGCGTGCACTGACTGCAGTGATCGGTCACGTGGCCCGCCTGGCACTAGGAGCACGGCTCGAGTCACGAGCTCGCTCTTAAAGGGGCAGTGGGAGCCAAAAGTTGATTCAGGCTCCCATTGGCCCACATCATTCCAGCACCCCCACACACGAACGTTTTGGGGGCGTAGGCATGACGTGGGCCAATCAAATTTTAAAGGAAATTTAAACTTCCCTAGCCCTATCCATGTTGTCCTATCGTGGTTTCTGTGTCAGTACCCTTTAGTGCGTTCCTTGATCTATTTTGTTTATTTTGATATTGACCATGGCTTTGTTCTTGACTCTGAATTTATCTTTAACCCCTTTCCTGTCTTGTTTGCCCATGTGACTGATTACCATCTACCTGACCGCTATTAAGCATGTCGGGTCGGTCAGGTAGGAGCAACATTGCTGGGTCATCCCCTTCTGGGGTGAAATACGCTTGTTGATAGCTGCTTAAAGTGAGATATTGAGGGAGCTCACACGAAGTGCGTCTTTCCTCCATGACAGCTAGGCCCCGCGCCCCAGAAGCTGCATTATTAGTGAGAGGAGGGACAGTGTAGCTGCTGCTGATTTAATAGGGAAATCGATAGCTAGGCTAGTGTATTCAGTGTCCACTACAGTCCTGAAGGACTCATCTGATCTCTGCTGTAAGGACTGCACCCCAAAAAGCCCTTTTTAGGGCTAGAACATCAGTCTGCTTTTTTTTTCTTCTGTGTAATCTAATTGCAGTTGCCTGCCTGCCAGCGTGTGTGTCAGGCTCACAGCGTATACTGTGCCCACTTGCCCAGTGCCACCACTCATATCTGGTGTCACAATAGCTTGCATTTAAAAAAAAAACAAAAAACTTTTTTGACTGTAATATAATAGCAGTCAGTTTCCTTCACACGTGTGCATTTCAGGGCCTGCCAGGGCACAGTGTCACACCAGTGCAACTCGTATCTGGTGTAACAGTAGTGTACATTTAAAAAAAAATACAGGGGGCTTGTTGTCACCTTTCGGGTACCCTTGGTGTTGTACGTGGCTGGGTGGAGGAAGAGACCTTCAATGACATCATTGAGGACAAGGAACGGGACATGGCTAGCTTGGTATCCAACCTTGTGCAAATGGGAAGTTTGCGGTTGTGCAAATGGACTGTTTGCGGTTGTTTGCGGTGCGTTAAACGGGGAGTTTGGTCTGTCACTGTGACGCGGGCATAACCCTTACACTACCTGATCGATACAACATCATACCTGATGTTTTAAAGCATGTTATTCCAAACAATTTAGGAATGTTAGGTGATTTATGCCCTTTATGGATTAAAACCAGACTCTGCATCAACTATGTAATTTTCCATCGGAGTTTTGCCATGGATCCCCCTCCGGCATGCCACAGTCCAGGTGTTAGTCCCCTTGAAACAACTTTTCCATCACTATTGTGACCAGAAAGAGTCCCTGTGGGTTTTAAAATTCGCCTGCCTATTGAAGTCTATGGCGGTTCGCCAGGTTCGCCCGTTTGCGAACATTTGCGGAAGTTCGCGTTCGCTGTTCGCGAACGGAAAATTTTATGTTCGCGACATCACTAATGGTTTGTAAACATTTAAAGCATCAATGTTCTCATGAAATTGACCTACATAAAAAAAGATATTATTTTAGTTCTAGTTAACTCTGTGATTTTCAGGTTTTTCTTTTTAATTTTAATTTCCTTTTGTGTCTGCTCGAAATGTCACATATCAGTTGAATATGCAAATACATAATGTCAGTAATAAGCCTGACACATTATGGACGAATGACTTAGATACAAGTAAGCTAAAACAGCATTTTTTTTCACCTGGAAACCAATTAAAATATATAAAATGATACTTACTGTAAGCATACCTCCCTTGTGTCCCTATTCAGATGGGTGCTCATTAAAGGGCATGTCTGGACCATGCAGAGGGTGCTAATGAAGCTCTCTCTGCATGGTCCTATTGCCCCCACCAGAGAGTGAGCATGTCTTACAAGTCATTTTTCCTGTGAGTCCTAGGACAATTCTCTGGTGTCCCCAGATGCAGGGCACCAGGGAACAAAATGGTAATGTGGGACAGAACCTTAAAATTGGGACATTTCGTTCGAGATCGGGACAGTTGGAAAGCCAGCCAATGGGACCCAGCCGAGAAACGAATCTAAAATTTAGTTTTAGAACTTCTCAAATGTGTGGATACAAAGCCCAACTACAAGCACATTATGCAATCACTGTATACACCACATAAATATATATTTAGATAAAATGTTACTCCTTCTTACTTTCCGATGTTTGACTTCAAGCCTGTTCTATCAGGTAGCAGTTCTGAATTCCTACAGTGCACACAAGCATCGCCTGATGTGTGTTGGCATTGTGTGACTGTGCTGGCTGCATACGTACAATGCAGCTGCCATATGTGCAGTTTACAAATGTATGCCAACAGCAAAAAACAGATTAAAAGTTTAAAATTTTTTGATTAACATAGTTACACAGCCCTTGGCACATGAAGACTGCAATCTAGTCTGTTAGCTCTTTTCCATCTTTAACCCCTTAAGGACACATGACATGTCTGACACGTCATAATTCCCTTTTATTCCAGAAGTTTGGTCCTTAAGGGGTTAAATCTAGGCTATATGTGCACCGAAAGCATGCTTCATGTGCCGGACCCTCCAGATTCCTAAAAGCCAGAGCAGAAGGATCAGGGCAGCGCTGCTCAGTGAATCCTGAATGTATCATGTTATGTAAGAGTCCAGATCTAAAATTAGAACTCCATTTCACTAATTGCCTTATGTAACTATAGGAAAAAGTCAATTTCATTTTATTGGTAAATAGCTGACACTGAAAAACTGAAAAACTGCGTGACTGACCTGTCCTGGTTTTAAACCGGACAATTGTTATATTATTATTCTAGTTTAATTATACAATTTTCCGCTATTTGTTTTTAGAACAGCAAATGAAAAGAAGGCAGGACAGGGCAGACATTTCAATCATTATACAGTTTTTTGTTTATTTGGAAGGAACAATGATAATAATTATAAAAATGATAAATAACTTATATAATTATATGTATTTAGCTAGAAAACGAAATAAAGTCGAGCCAAATGATCAAATTGGTACACCAATAACGGGGTTTAAACCCAAAAGGAAACTATGTAAGTGAAAAAAGAGAATGGTGTACCAGGGGGGACTAAGTACCGGAGGCTGCCAGCGAACTTCCACACTAGGAGGTACAAATGAAGAAATATGAAAAAACATATATGGAAAATAAATACGTTTTATTAATTCAAATAACACATTGTGAAAAACCCATTATATATATAGTGGTGTTCATGTACAATGCAATAAAACAGGTATTCAATAAGCAGGTCGATTGTATAGTTTAATGTTCCCCCAAGCGTATGGCAATACAATGTGTAGCTATATTCGTCCTGAGTAGCGACTAAAGGGTAGAGAGACTCCAAGGAAATACAAGATCTGCATATATCTGTGCACACGTCTGTGCTGTAGTATATGAAGGCTTGAATCAGTAAGTTTATTAGAAGGGGAGTCCTCAGTAATAATGTCTAATTGGTTGGGGGATAGTTAGTGCAGAGGAAGAGGGGAGAGTTGCCAAACAGTTGAACTTGACAGGACTGGAATTCAGAGTCAGTGTGTAAATTATATTAGATACAAATTAACGATCTGATCCAGTGTGAAGTCTTTCCCGTGCCTATATCGGTATGTGGTTACTGGCCTCCTATTGTATAGCGTGGTAAAGAATGCTAATTGGGATGAACCTTAACAGGGAGTAGCATGAATGTGTCTTACCTTAGTATAGAGCTCGCTAATATAACTCCCATGTCACCATGGGTACCTACCACCAGTGGTGTATTTTGGATTTGCGCTGCCCTAGGCACGACTAAATTTGGGCACCGCCAAAATGTAAATGTGACCCCCCAATTCATGTCAAGGCCACTTTTTTGACTGACAGACACATGCCCTCATTGATACATGCACTGATATACACTGACTGACAGATACATAGTCATTGGCACACACATACAGTCATAAGCACACACTGTTTAACCAACACACACTTTCACTGACAGACACACACTCTCAGATACACATAAAATGACATACACACACTGACACACACTCACAGGCACACCCATTCTCACTCACAGACGCACACTGACAGCTACACTCACTCACTCACTCACTCACAGTAAGGTGGGCAGCCCCAGAACACAAGGCAAGCAAGGCATTTGTCTTGGAGCTTGGGTGGCATTTTTTGGCGCCCCCCCTGAAAGTGCCTACCACTAGATAATTGTTAACTAGTAACGCTACATACTTGGGAACATGATCAGTCAAAATTAGTGAAAAGGAGGGAACCGCAGTATTAAGCATGCCTGCTGTCTGTGAATACCGAAATGCGGCAGATATCAAGAGTTCTAGGGAATAGAATGATACAGAAAAGGAGGTTAAGGCACAAAGGAGTTAAACTGGGTAAAGCAGGCTGCTAAGAGTTCATTCAATTGTCAATATACAAACAGCATAGTCTAATCGACGAAAATTAGTAGAGTATTTGAGGACTATTTTCGGCGATTAGACTATGCCATTCTATATAGGGGAGCATCTGATTAGGTGCCCATGAAGGCACGGGTGAAATTAACATTGAATTAGACAGTCACACTGTATTTAGCTATATACTGATAGCAAGACTTTAAAAGACTTAAATCCTAGTCCCAAACCAGTGAGACCCAAAATATCTATACTGTACAATCCATGGTCACTTTCAAGCCATTGACCCTTTCGAATCACAACCCATGCTTTGGTTTTAAAAAAACAAACCGTTTTTAAGATTCTTTTTTTTTTACTGGAGTGTGAGCGATAAGGTTTGTTCTTTTGCGTAAATCTAGTTCCAAGTGAGACAGGATTGCAACATTTAAGCTAAACAAGCCAAGCTAATTTTTTTTTCTCCAAATTAACACTTTTACACCCAAAAGTTTGCAATTCTGTTTTAAAATCAATAGAATTTAGTGAATAGTGAATGAGTCCCTTTTTATTGCTGTAAAGTAAAAATCGAATTGCGAAGTTGAGATTATTTTTGCCAATTTGTGTTTGTTTTTTGCTTCTTTGTATATTCTTCTTTTGAGTAAGTACAGATTTTTTTTTGAAATTACTATATTTTACTGTTCAATGCAGCCACATACTCACAGTGCATACTTTAGGAAAGCCTGCTGTCAACACTTAGTCCCTAATCTCGCTCATTTAATAAATTCCATAACTCAACACCATTTTAAGGATAATTTTCCAAGTTTATTTTTGTTCCCAAAAATAACTGCGTGTTTGTCTGTACAATATGTCATCGGCCATTTTACTGCCCAGTCCCTCAATTTGTCCAAATTCCCCCCGCAGAAAAAAAAAACCCATCAGGTTCAGATTGAATTAATTTGGCTAATGTTGTACAATCAGCAAATACTAATGAGCAGATCTCAATGCCCCTGCAAGATCGTTAATAAATAAGTTAAAGAGATATTGATCCAGAAACAAGACATGAAAAAGAAAGGGGGGCGGAGGGAGCAGGGGGCGGCATGTGGGTGGGGGGGTTCATGGAGATTTAAAGTAATTCAGAGCTATTTATTAACATGAGAATTTTCAGGAGTTCAATGTAAGGTGCATTTCAAATTTAAAGCCAAGTATCCGAACTGGAAAAAAATGCCCAAATCAAATCTGCTCTGAGTTCAGCTTGTTTGGCCTTACATTTGAAATTCACTTTGAATTGCTGACAATTCTCACTTTAGTGAATAAGACGGATGATGTTGCTATTTATTACGTTCTCATAATACAAGATTTTTAGAGAACACTGCCTTTGGAGTACTTGCCCTCAACTTGCAATCTAATGACTTAAAATATATTTTGAGGAACTTCTTATCTGCTATTAACATTGATATTAGCATCAATATGCTTTAACCCTGCTGGGACATCCCCAGAAGCTTCCAATAAACTGGTGAAAATATATTGCATAAAAACGAGACCAGAGCAGTTACCTACAAAAACAAAGTCAATTCCCAGCCCTAGATCATTCTTAAAGCCCATCTCTACCCACATGTACAATCACTGGCTGCTGAGTAAGCTGTTAGCTCTTCTTCATGGTGCCAGCTGTCCCTTTGATCCAACATTGTAGATCCCAAACATTCAGCTTACACTTTCCACAGTAATAAGGGTATGTGTTTGTGTTTGGAAAAGAAAAAAATAATGCGTTTTTGCTATTACTTTGATATGACTTGAAAAGGTCTCCTTGAATGTCTTTCTCAGTCTTTCCATGTTTTCTCCCACCACTTATTGCTCCATTTGAATATCTTCCCTTCTTTTCTGTTGCTCTCCTAGCCTCTCTTCTTGGCTCTTGCATTGCTTTTTTTCTAGCCTCTCTTCCTGGCTCTTCCATTGCTCTCCTAGCCTCTATTTGCAGCTCTTCCATTGCTCTCCAAGCCGCTATCCTGCTCTTCCATTGCTCTTCTATCCTCTCTTCCGTGCTCTTCCATTGCTCTCCTATCCTCTCTTCCCGGCTCTTCCATTGCTCTCCTATCCTCTCTTCCCGGCTCTTCCATTGCTCTCCTATCCTCTCTTCCCGGCTCTTCCATTGCTCTCCGAGCCTCTCTTCCAGGCTCTTCCATTGCTCTCCTATCCTCTCTTCTTAGCTCTTCCATTGCTCTCCTGGCCTCTCTTCCAGGCTCTTCCATTGCTTCCCTATCCTCTCACCCCCGTAGATTTAAACACACATAACTAGCCACTCACCCCCGTACATTTAAACACACATAACTAGCCACTCACCCCCATAGATTTAAACACACATAACTAGCCACTCACCCCCGTACATTTAAACACACATAGCTAGCCACTCACCCCCGTACATTTAAACACACATAACTAGCCACTCATAAAAAACAATTCTCCTTCCGTCTTTGGAGACTAAACTAGTGAGCATCCCAGCACTGCAAGGGTTACAGTGTAGAGGGGGCAGAAAATGACTAGCTCGGTTCTTTACAGAACAGCCCATTCTGGTACTTGTGGTTCAATTACGAGCATTCTACTAATCAAAATGTAGAATGGTGCAAAACTTACACAATAAAATATAAATACAAAACAAAGTATAGGAAATGCAGAAACTACAGCCAGTACATACCTATTATACTAAGCCTGCAGTGTCCCTTTAAATGCAGTATCGCTATATTTGCAGCCAGGAAAGATTGCCAGCTGTAAAGAAATCTGGAATCTGCAATGATGACAGGACTGTAAATTATGAAGTTTTACTGAAAATGTTGTGGGTTTTAAATCACATATGAAAGGAAACAGGCGAGGTGGCTCAAGAGGCTCTTATCTTTAGTGTTCTACTTCCTTCTTTGATCTCCTACTCTTCAATGTAGCCAGTTTAGCACTGTATATAGACTGAGATACGAGCTATCTCTTTCTAAAGCAGGAGACGGTTTATTCCGATCACTGACATGCCAGCAGAGGATTCCCCTGTACTTGTTTTTTCAGCAGTTCTTAAAATGGCCCTCTAAGCAATGTTTCATTATAACAAAGTGGTCTGTATGCAGTTGTCCTGTCATTTTAACCCTTCATGTAGGTTTTTTAGAAACAGCAACTAGAGGAAATTCCGCCCACACACTGACTACGTAAAACTTGGTCACATGATGCGGAAACTCATATGAAAGCATTGGATTCAATGCATTACTATTAGAACCTACTACTGGAACTATTGCATGCACGCATGTTGCATCAGGTCTTCAACGCTCTTCTATGAGGAGAATTGGATTGGCCCGTCTCCAGGAAAGGCTATGCCTCCTCAATGATGTCACGGGAGGCGGAGAGTTGAGCAGCACCAAGGAAAGTGTGGCCCTAGAAAAAGAAGATTATTTTATAATTTTATACATTTTCCAGGAAAAGTGGTGGGGGCCGATATATAACTAAGACATGGGTTCTATAGCAGTAGGAACACAGGTTTCTATTCCTAACACTATAGTGGTACTTGACTGCTAAAACATTTAGGAAAGGTTTAAAATAAAATGTAGCCCTTCAAGTCACACACTGTCCCCAACTCAGTCCATACTGATAATGCAGAATGTGAATGTCTGCGTTACTGACGTCAGTTATCTCCAACGTGAACAAACATGATTGACTCTCGGACTCTCAGCAAGCTTGTCAGAGTGAGTAAAAATTACATAGATCATTGAGAAGTGTTAATTCCACGTTATGAGTGCAGCCATGGGGAGGGTTGTCTCTGGATGCCAAGAAGAGCCTAATTTGATTTCAAACCAGTTTGCCATTAAACCTGAGGACAGCACAAGGATTCTATAGCAGAGAGCTGTACTTGCAATGTTGCTTAGAGTGTCCCTTTAATGCAGCTTATATATTTATTTGTGTTTGCTAAATATAAATTGCGATATTACAATGATGAATTTAAATTGCAATATTACAATGTAAAGTGGTAAATAAATAGATTGGGACTGTGAAATGTATTATCAGAAACAAGAGAAGGGATATTTGACTAAAGAATAAATAGACTGTAAAAAGGACCAAGAGAACTTAGTTTAGCAGACCCGTATGTTAGTATTATTCTTACCTGTGGTTAGTGATGTGCAATGTTAATCTATGCAGAGGTGCGTTAGGATATACTGTGTTTATGCCTACCTGACATGTGCACAGACGTTATTCGGCATGTGCAAAATTATAAATAAAACACAGACACCGCTTATTCTGTTGGAGTACAACGTCCACAGCTTTATTAATTATAAAATATTTAAATTAACAATTTAGGGTCATTGTCAACAGTAATAACTCCGTTCCTCTCGATCCCAAATACCCCTGACAATGACCCTACCAAAACAATACAAACATAACAATTGATACATAACGAATAATACCTGGCCTACCAAAGAGGCCCCCAACATTTGTTTACCTGCAGGGGTGTACCCAGACACCCCTACACCCCTAGGTTCGTCGCCACCTACGGGCTAGAACCTACCAAACACTTTAACTTCCGTCCTACTCCAGCCTAGAACTTGGCATAACACATTCATAACCCCCAAATAGCCAGTTTACCCAAGCCCTATTTCCGCCACAGCACATGGCTTGACCCCTTAAGCTCCTGTGCGACCCCCACCACACATAAATAGGGCCTGCGCAATCCCCTCTTGCAAGCCTAAGTTGAATAAGTCGCAACCTACATCAGAAAGGTGAACACCGTCCGACCTAAAGTAACCAGGTAACATCTCCTCCAGTTCCCTGTGTCGTACCACTACGCCCCCCACTCTCCGAACAAAACTAGCCATGATCTTATTGATCTTACCCCTGGATTGTGCGACCGCAGCCGTGTCCCTGGCGTGTCTCCACCTGCACCGAGGCACCATCTCCGACCACACCACTGTCACGCCAGGGACCAGGTCCCTCAGCCGATCCACATCCCGCTTCATCTGCCTTACCAAGCCGCGCAGCGGCACCAAACCCAGGTCATTACCCCCGCCGTGGATCACCACCACGTCTGGCAATGCCCGTCCCGTCACCTTGCGAAAAAGTTCCCCACTGATGCTCCGCCAGTCAAAGCCCCGATAACCAAACCAGTATATCTCCACTTGCTCCAAAGGAAAGCCCAGCTGTATCCCATTCTTTCGAACTGCAGCTCTCTTCTGAGCCAAATAGACGTAAGAATGACCAATTATCCATGCCGTCCAACCTAGGAGAGACAAAAAACAAAGGTAAGCATCACCCCTGCAGCCCGGCTGCACCCCCACATTGTTATGTTCACACCAACCTGTCTGGGCGTACATACGAGCGAAACCGCATTGATTCCCAACGACCGATACGCTTGATCCGCTCGTTCCCCAAACCCAGCCGTGCGGCTTCCGTGGCCGCCCCAATGCGGAAGGAGTGCGTTCCGAATTGCAGGGGATCTAGCCCCATCCCCTTTAACCCCAACCGAAAAATCTTAGTAAATTGGAAGCGCGACAGCGCTGAACCATCCGCATGCACTAAGAAGCAACCCTTGACTTCCGGCCTTAACTCCAGGAACCTGGCCCCGCAGGCCACTGGGCACACACCCGATCCCGGCAACGCACCCAGCGTAACCGCACAACCTTTCCCAAAGACATCCGTCTTGGAACGGGCCAACCGTATCTGCACCCTGTCCGAACACACCGCTACGTCCTCCATTCTCAGTCCCCCATTACCCGCCTTGCTTGCACTGACCAATTCCCCAATCCTAAAAGCCCCGAAAAAGGCCCACACAAACGCCGTTGAAAACAGAGCCACCTCGTGCCCAGAAGAACATATGTCTGGTAACCGCTCCACCAAACCCTGTAGAACCTGAAAGGAAACCGGCCTCCTCTCATCCCGAACCTTCTTACCTTTTCGAAAGCCCCGCACCGCCTGTCTTACCAGGAAATGTTTCGTCACATCCACCCAACCATTGAATTTAAAGAGAAATGCCAGGGCCGCGAGGTGCCTATCCACCATGGAGGGGGAGGAATGCTCAGCAAACAAACGGCACAGAATCCATAACAATACCTCCAACCGGCTAGATGCAGAGACATCCGAGCCTAACAGAAGCACAGTCTCATCCCAAACCCGCCAAACCTTAGCGTAAGAAGACCATGTGCCCGGGGCCAGCGAATGTTTTATGTACTCCCCAAGCAGGATGTCGCGAGCTGCCACATCTCCTCCGGGCAAGCGTGTCCCGTGTCCTGCGCCTCCGGTGCCGCCTCCCGAAAACGTTCCCACTGAAAACGAGACAACGCGTCAGCCACAACGTTTTCCAAACCCGGAATATGCTTAGCCCTGAACACAATGTTAAATGACATGCATAACAACACCAACTGTCTCAGCAATCGAACAACCGGCAACGAGGACGCAGACAAGCCATTAATGGCCTGCACCACTGCCATATTATCCGAGTAAAATACTACCTTCTTGTTAGAAAGGTCCCCACCCCACAATGTCACCGCAACTACCACCGGAAAGAACTCCAGGAATGCCAGGTTCCTAATCAGCGGGCTCGACCTCCAAGCCACCGGCCACTCCTCCGCGCACCACCGACCCGCGAAAAAGGCCTCAAACCCTACGCTACCCGAAGCGTCCGTGAACAGTCTCAAATCCTCCGAGGACCCCACCGGCACCCGGAAAAATACCCGACCATTAAAATCCCGCAGAAAGCGCGCCCACACCCTTAAGTCAGCCCGCATCTCTGCTGAAACTCTCACGTAGTGCGACGGCCGCTTCACCCCGCTCGTTGCGTGAGCCAGCAGCCGGCAAAAAACTCTCCCCATGGGAATCACCCGACAAGCGAAGTTAAGGCTCCCTATCAACGACTGCAAACCCCTCAACGTCACCTTCCTCGCCTTCGCCACCGCATCCACCGATTCCCGCAGGGCGTGCAGTTTGTCAAGCGGCAACCTGCACTCCCCTCGCACTGAGTCAATTTCCAGCCCTAGGAAACTGAGGCACGTTACCGGCCCCACCGTTTTATCTGCCGCCAACGGCACCCCAAACTTATGTGCTACCCACTGGAACACTTTCAGTATCTGCCCACAACGCCCCGTCCCCGCCGGGCCGACACACAAGAAGTCGTCCAGGTAGTGTACCACCGCACCCCCGGCCGACTCCTTCCGGACCACCCACTCCAAGAACGTGCTGAACTTTTCAAAATATGCGCAAGATATAGCGCAACCCATAGGCAAACAGAGATCCACAAAGAACTCCCCGTCGAAGTAGCAACCAAGTAAATGATGACAATCCGGGTGAATGGGAAGCAATCTAAACGCCGCCTCCACATCCACCTTAGCCATCAATGCCCCGCGCCCCGCCCTCTGCACCAACTCGACAGCATTGTCAAATGGTGTATAGGAGACTGAGCACAAGGTCGCGTCGATATCATCATTCACCGACGCCCCAGCCGGGTACGATAAGTGATGTATCAAACGGAACTTACCCACTTCCTTCTTAGGGACCACCCCTAGCGGTGACACCCGCAAACCCGGCATGGGCGAAGCCGCAAACGGGCCTGCCATCCTCCCCAAACTCACCTCCTTCTGCAATTTCTCCCTAACCACCCCCGGATGAGCCAGCACCGATTTGAGATTCCCGCAAAGCACACCCGGACCCCTGTCCTGGAACGGAATCACGAAACCGGTCGTGAACCCGTCCCACAAAAAACTGGCTACTTCCCGGTTAGCGTATTGCCTTAGCCACGGCAACATCGCGTCTACCTTCACCGGAGATGCCCCCCGCTGCAGAAACGGGGGCTGCCGCGCCAGTGCCCCCCCCTCCAGTGCCAGCTTTCCCTTTCTTGAAGCATCTGGAGAGGCCATGATTGCCGCCACAGCCGGAGCACTCATGTTTGAATTTACAGGACGCTCCCCACTTGCACTGCCCCTCATTGAAGAGCCAGCACAAACCCTTCTTCTGTCCCGCCAACGCGCCACCACTTGGGCCCGCGCCGGCTGTCCCGAGAAAGGGAGCACTCTTTTGGGCCATCATCAACCTCATCCACAAAGGCAGGTCCATCTGGTCCCACCGCATGGCCGGATTCGCCGCTAGGCGCTGCCTAAACTGCTCATCATACCTCCACCAAGCGAGTCCCCCGTAGGTCCTGTATGCATCCCCAATGCCGTCCAGATAGCAAAAAAGCTGTGAGCATCGCTCCGGGTTCTTTTCCCCGATCACGCTCGCCAGTATGCAGAACAGTGGTGTATCCTGGTTTTGTGCTGCCCTAGGCAGGACAAAACTCAGGCGCCCCCCTCCCACCCACGCCACCCTCACCCAACCCTCCCCCCCCCACCCGCGCCACCCCCACCGAACCCTTCCCCCGTCCCGCCTTCTAAATACACACACACACACATTCACTGACAAATACGCATACACTAGGTAACAGAAACACACTCACTAGCAGACACACACACAGTCTAACAGACACACACACAGTCTAACAGACACACACACACTAACACACACACACACACCCACACACATACAGACATACACACACACACACACATACAGACATACACACACACACACATACACACACTAACAGACATACACACACACAAACTAACAGACACACACACAGACCCACTAACAGACATACACACACTTACAGACATACACTTACAGACATACACACACACACACACACTAACAGACATACACACACACACTAACAGACATACACAGACATACAAACACACTCAATCACTCACATATTTAATACATTTTTTTTTTTTTTATTTAACCCCCCCAGCCTCCTTACCTTTGGGAAAGCTGGGGGGGGGGGATATCTGTCTCCCTGGTGGTCCAGTGGCTGCTGGGAAGTGCGGGTAGGTGGGCGGCCGGCGAGGGAGCACTTCCTCTGAGCGGTCTGCTCAGCTCCCTCACGCGCCGCAGAGTGATGCTGGGAGGCGGAGCCGGAATATGACGTCATATTCCGGCTCCCAGCATCACTCTGCGGCGCGCGAGGGAGCTGAGCAGACCGCTCAGAGGAAGTGCTCCCTCGCCGGCTGCCCACCTACCCGCACTTCCCAGCAGCCCGCCGGCCGCCCAGCATGCCTTGTTAGCCGCAAGGCTAACAAGGCATTTGCCCTGGGCATTTGGGGGCGGCTTTTTTTGCCGCCCCCTGAAAAATGCCGCCCAAGGCAAATGCCTTGTTTGCCTCGCGGCAAATACACCCCTGATGCAGAAGGCACGCAGCCAGTTACCGAATGTCTTAGGTATCTTACGATACTTACGCCTTTTCTCCTCTTCCTCCTTTTTTGCGTCCTTCTTGTCTTCCCCTTTCAAATCTAAAAACTCCTCTAAGGGAAGAAGAGAAAATATTTCGACAAATTCCCCTTTACCTATCCTCTCCTTAACTTCAGCCTTCAAATGACAGCCCAATGGTCCCGCGAAGGACACGTGTACGTTCTGTCTAGCCGCCTCCGAAATATCACTGCGGTCCTCCAAAGCACCCGCACAGTCGACCTTCCCAGCATCCGCATCCGCGGCGCCCCCTCTCGCGCCCCCCGCCGGTGTCGCCACGGGACCCCCTCCTACACCTAAGTCGCTATCCGCTGCCCACACCTTCCCGAAGTGCCCAGGGGACCCAGCCTCCCCCGACCGTGACCCCAAAAGTGATTGCAAGCATCCTAACAAGCTCCCAGAATGAGGTGTAGATGTCAACTCACCACCCACTCCCCGGACCTCGGATGGCCGCGGGGGTACCGTCCTTTCGACCGCCTCGACTGGCTCCGAAGCGTCCAGGGGACGTCGTTTCCTGCCCGCCCTGCTGCGATCCATTCTTGTAGGCGACACACTTCGTGACCTGTAATGAGAAGGTGACCTGGGTAGTCTGTTCATATTGAGCCTCACCCGTCCGTCACATTTGTCTCCTGTCCCGTCAAGACCAGACCCCGTCCCCCGCTTGGCCTGAGACCCACGGTCGCTCCTAGTCCCGCTCCGCCTGGAAACAACACTGTCTTTCGACCCTGACTCGCTGCGCCGGTACCTCCTCCATCCGTCCCTAGTGGTGGACCTCCTCCTCCTATCCCTACTCCTCGAAGGACTCCTGTCCTTGGACCTGCCTCGCTCCGAAGATCGTCCTGAGCTGCCATATCCATCCCTCCCGCTGCCTGGCGTGGCTCTATCTGCCCCCCTCGTGGGGCCTGCCCTGCGCCGTTGAACCTGGGAGCGACCTGAGAAGGCCTCCCGCGCATCACACCCCCGGGGTTCCCCGTCTGCATGGCCCCTCCTCTGGCTCCGACTATCCCGCCTCGCACTGTCCTTCCCGGTCACCATCTCCCTTACTCTCCTTCCACCACTCCGCTCCTGGCTGTAGTCCCTCTGCACCTCTGACCTGCCGCTGGGCTGGGGCACACTCCCACTCCTCTGGCTCCCTTCATCCACGGAATCCACTGCTGAGGACCTAACCCCTGACAGGGCTGACTTGCTTGTCGAGCTGCCCGCCTGGACCCCACCACCTCCATGTGAGCCCGCTGTCATGGTGCTCCCCGATCCCCTGACACCCCCCTGCCCCTCAGTGTTGCCCCCAGGGGGCGACTCACCGGGACGCTGGGACACCAGCACTGCTCCTCCTCCGATCCTCTGCTCAGCCTCCTTGCCCTGGGCTCCAGCAACAGCCAGGGGTGTCCTTTCTTCCGCCCACCGGCAGAGGGCGCTCTGGGCTAGAGGCCCCTTCCCGGCCTTCCGTCGCACCTGACCGGCACCGTGACGACCAGGCAGCACCAGCCGCCGTTCCGATCCTCCCCGGCTTCCAGACCCACCAGCCACCTCGTTCTCCATGACTGCAGGGCTCTTCTTCCTCCGCGCCGCCGGCACCGCACCCGGACTGAGCCGCTGGGGCGGTCTCGCCCGCCTGACAGGCCTCTTCTCTGCCGCACCGACGGGGGGAGCAGACGTGCTCGGAACCCCCAGCTGCTCCTGTAACCATCCGAAGCCTCTCTCCTGCACCAACGATCGGACTCCAGCCAGGATTTCTTCGGCGGACGCCATGACCTGCAGCAAAAGAAAAGAAGAAGAGCTACTCTGACCTGTAACAATTCACAGGTAAGGGCAGCTCAGATTAAGATGGCCTCAACCTAAAATGGCCGCTATTTAAACTACCCCTCTCCTCCCCACACTAGCTAGGCCCAGCCCCTGACCTCCAATTCACCTGCCAACTTTCTGGCCCTGTCAAGGCCCACTCCCCCCCTGCGTTGCTCCGTGGGCTACATGTTTGTGTGTTGTATGTTTCACAATAAAATCATTGTATCTATCGATAATAGCATTGTAACAGTAATTTGGGAATTTGGTGTGCTCTAAGAAGCAAAAGTTAAGGAAGAATGAAAAAATGGATTTCCATAGTCATTGTTAATTGTCAATGGAAAATTAATAACTTTCTCTTTAAAAAAATAAAAACAAAAACTACTAATAATAGATTTGAAGAAGGCTCCATTCTAGCAAACACCAGTTCACATGTTACTCTGAGATTCAAGGGTTAAACAGTCAACCTCAACGTGCAAAGATTTCTGGAGACTCCATTAGCCTGATCTATGACCATTTTATCTCAGGGTGAAGTTATTCCATTTCAAGGAATGGATTAATGCAGATGTAATAAAAATAAACAGAAATTTTCGTTAATGTAGACACTTTTTTTTTTTTGCGTGTTCTTCTTGAAAGGAAATATTTTGAGCGACCTTTTACTCTTCTGAATAATTATTTGTGAAAAATGACTCTCTAGTAAAAAGTCTACGCTTGGCGCTTTGTTAATCGCTTGGCGCTTTGTTACACGGTTACTAGCAATAGTGTGAGGTGTTTTAAATTCAATGTAAACTCAAACAAGCTGATTTACAAAACTCCACAACAAGCAAGTTGGAGAGTTTTTCCAGATCAGCTATTCTTACGTCTGTTTACCTATTCAGATTTAATTTGAGAAAATTCAGAATTTACTAAACAAACCTGAAAGTCAATTTCAAATTGTAGACCAAAGTAATTGGAATTAAACAAAAGAAGCTGGCTTGGAGAATGTTTCCAATCAGGCTATGTTGGCATAGAATGTCCAGTTCACTTTACTGAATACCCCTGAGGGTAATTGTACTTTGTGTGAATTACAAAGCTTCGTTCTTTTTTACAGAAATTGATTGGTGATTAAAGCGCTTTGTAATTTTTTTATTTTGGATTTCCTTTCCTTCTGCCCCCTGTATCTTAGTGATCTTAATGATTGTACTCACCACTTGTCTTTTTTTATAATTATTATCGTTTCTTCTCAATACCTGGGGGCAGCCATGTTGTTCTCCTCTGCCAATGATGTCTACTGTTTGCCCTTGTGTGGGCTTATTTACGGAGAATTGTGGGTACCGTTTCTTGGTAATGGAACCTTGCTTAAAACTCTGCCTTGTGCCAACTTTTACTAACTTGACTGCTACACATGAGCAAAAGTGGGTCTTAATTTGCTCAAGCAAACACATTAAAAGGATTCAGAAACTGAAAGCTATCCAGGAGCAGAACAGATTAAATGTATCTTTGGTGACATGGCCACCTTATCTCTGCTGGACATAATATAATCTAAAAACCTATAGAGAACACCTGCCCTCTGGCTCCTTCTCCACACTCACCTCATAAAAAGAAAGGAGTCCCTCTGCCTACCTCAAATATTACAAGGTTAATATAGGGAAGCTAAACATGCTGGGCCATAATAAGGAGAACCCATATGAGACCCTAACAGCACTGTTTACCTCAACCATACCAGAGGAGTAAACACTAAATTTAACAAATAATTCACGGGACACTCAGAGAGCACCCAATTAGCCACTGTTATTGTATCTAACTAGGTTTTAAATTTATTTAGATATATTTACATCTTTCTTGGCAGTTTATCAGCTCCTGATAATCCACAGCATTACGGGCTTATTGGAAGCTGATCATTATTGCTTTGAATATCGAAACCGATACATATACTTCACATTGATATCGACTTAGGAGATTTAATTCCATTTGTCAGATGCATATTACATGAAGGACGGATTACACATGCCCCCACCTGCGGCACAGAGAGTTTGGGCATAAAGGTGAAATCAAATCTCCCTTATAATAATATGGAGTCATATTGTTATGAAACAGGGTTATTTATTAAAGGAAATAAAAGTGCAGATAAATGTGAATCTAAATCATATTTATTATAGACCCATGTATCAAGTTCGGCTGCTTGATTTTCGGATGGCATTAAATCCAGCTGAAATTCAATTTAACAAAATCAGCTAAAAAAGTCTGTAGGTAGTGACTGGCTTTGGCCTAAACAATAAAAAGGAAGTCTTGGTCGGAAAAGGTTAGAAAACACTGCAATTTTTTTATGAAACCACTGTGTTTTGGTTGGAGTGACAATTTAAGAAATACATGATTTAATCAGAGGGTTTAGCTCACCCTCTGGCCTTCGAGAGGTTAATTGGATGCTGTCCTAATCAGTGCTGGCTTCCAGGCTGCATAACGGATTGTATTATTACATTACCTTGTTTATCTCTATTGTCAATGAAAGTGCTCTATCTTTTCTCTTGCTGTGGCACTGACTAATGTCGCTGCTTTCCCAAGGTAACTCTCCTAATAACAATCTGTTTTGTGGACAGCCTTATCAGATGGAAACTCTTATTAGCTAATTGATGATAAAAGTGAATTTCAATACCACTGACAGTCCTCTCCCAAACTGTATGCCAAGAGAAGGACTTATTCGCTAAATACTAACCTGTAGTGAAATTAAAGCCGAATCAAAGCAGATTGTTTGGGAAAAATGATCCAACTAAATTATACTCGGTTTACTATGAATTCTTTTATTTTAGCGTGAATTTTGCAGTTTCATTGAATTCACTATAATTTAGATTGTGAATAAACTATATCATAGTGACCGCACTTTACATAAAATTGAATCCCATCTCTCGTATATATCCGTAGCATTGTTTTTTTTTTCTGGTATAATTTTTATAAAGAAAACTTTGAAGGTTAAGTGCAAAATGTTAGAGAAAGTTAGACTAACCGAGTCGCCGAAAAAAATAAATCAACCGACACAAATCGAAAGAAAGTTCTAAAAACAGCAAACGCAATCTATAACGAGCAATTGTCCAGAAAAAAAGGTAGACCATTATATAACCTTTTCAGAATTCCTGCTTTAATGTTCTAATGTTTTACCATCTCTCCTACCTTGTACATTCTCAGCAGACTTTTTAGATACAAAAACAAGTCTTGACTGTTCTTTGAATATAAAATAAAAAAGAAAGCTAAATAGGTGGCTATTGATAACATATTGCACCTTGGGGTGTCTGAGGTGTCAATGTGGCGTGTAGTCCAATAAGCTCTGTTCTTGTGCACTGGATGTAAGCCCGGTCCAGCTGCCAAGGCAATCCTATTTTCTGTAACGCTGGCGTTCGTGTTAATGTTCTTTTAACATGTTTGTGTCTTCAACATACAAACTTCTTTCACAACATCTGTACTTAAACGCCTGCTTAAAATGAGAACACTTGGAGGTTTTTATACCAAAGAATATACAAATGTCTGTAGAACATCAATACATCAACTCAGCAAACTGCCTACGATTTTTCTTAAATAATTGAGAGTTCTATTGAATGTGGTAAAAGGCTAATCTATTCAAAGAATTCTGCATGGAGTGTTTACATGTAAACAGTTACAGCGAATGTTTAATTATAGCAAAACATTGTTTAACCATAACAATGACAAACCAAGTCTGGACATTGCACTCTCTATGGCAGAACTGTTAATGCACCAAGTATTAAATGGAAAAATTAGCTTACGAATGTTATTCTTACTGCCAGCTTTTTTTAACATATCTACATTAGCAGCTTTAAATACATTAACAATCTTTTCTGCAAATGTTGACACTGCGGAATTCTCTGTTTAAACCTCTTCTGCAGGTGTCATGGACTGTCTATGTGCCCATCCATAGACTAACTTCTTCCAAATCCTCCTTTTTGCCCTTTTTTGATTAGCACATAAGACCAGTAAGGTGTGGAATACGAGAAGGAAAGAACAAATATCAGTATCTATAAAACTCTGAGAGAGATCAGTCAGTCATCAATAAAGAGATAGTTTGAGTCCTTAGTAAGACTAATAAAAAGAGAAACATATTTCTTAAAAACTAATGTGCTTATATTTTTAATTGCAACAAGATTGTTTCCTGGCTCCACCTTGCAGAAAAGGAAAAGTATGAAATTCGGCAGAAGGGGCTGGTATGCAATCCTGCTTTCACCTGGGTGTACCCACGGTGTCAGATCATATCATATGGCTCCCCTATTGAAGAAGATGACTAATCCCTAACCGGAAAAGCAAGCCACTCATTTTTTGGTAGTGGAAGAGTTGGCTGAATTTCCAGGACGCCATATTCAGCTGTTCGATTTAAATCCCCATACTCTACTGTAAAGTTTATTTCAGTGAATTTCATGGTTTTATCAATTAGCCAGAAGAAACGAAACACCACTAAACGTACACATAGTGTAGATCCACAGGTCCTTAATTAGCAGAAAAAAACTATTAGCGAAGGTAGTCCTTTAAAGAATATTGCTTAAACTTCATTAATATTAACACATATTCCTCCTCCTGAGAAAAAGCTACTTTATATTTAACACTTTGTACAGAGCCGTAACAATACAATGACATTGTACCTATTGTGTTTTAGTCATAATATTATAGACAAAGCAGGTATTGCTGGGATTTAATGCTAGCTTCAGCATGTTTCTGGTAGCTACTTTATTTTTAAAGACATCAGCTGTGATTTACTAGATCAGGGGTGCCCAAAAGGTAGATTCTAAGATGTTATAGAACTACAAATCCCATGATGCTTTGTATGCCTTAGCAGGCCTTTAGAATGACAAGGCATCAAGGAGGTTGTAGTTTTAAAACATCCGGGATCTACCTTTGTTTAGTGCACCCCTGCCCTAGACAAATAATATGGTAGCTCTGCTTAAAGGGACATTATAGTCACCAGAACAATTACAGCTTATTGCATTTGTTCTGGTGAGTAGAATCATTCCCTTCAGGCTTTTTGCTGTAAACACTGTCTTTTCAGAGAAAATGCAGTGTTTACATTACAGCCTAGTGATAACTTCACTGGCCACTCCTCAGATGGCTGCGAGAGGTGCTTCCTGTGGCAGTGCTGCACAGTGTGACTGCCATTCAGTGTCTCCTCCCTCTGCATGCAGACACTGAACTTTCCTCATAGAGATTCATTGATTCAATTCACCTCTATGAGGAGATGCTGATTGGCCAGGGCTCTTGGCTTGTGCTGGCTCTGCCCCTGATCTGCCTCCTTGACAGTCTCAGCCAATCCTATGGGGAATCCTATCATCCTTCCGATGATGTCAGGCATGCAGGTCAGATCAAAGGCAGCAGCTGCAGACTTGAATACAAGTAAGATTGTTATAATATTGTGACTACAATTTATCAAGCGTTATTTATTTATATTCTTATTGTAGCCTTAAATATAGCAATCCGCATAAGGGTAACAAATACAGGACTTTTCTACTAATCTAAAGCACTGAAAGATCTGCCAACGATCTTGGCATTCTATTCATCTGAATAGAAATCCCGAATTGAAAACAATAGGCAACATTTACGTGTACAACACACATTTATTTATGCCCAAATTAATTTGCATAAAACAGAAATTTCTGCCACGCACAATTCTATTTTAAGATAAGAGCTAAAGTCATATCCACCTTTCCACCTCTTAGCAACTCACAGCAAATCGTAAAAAAACATTTAAAAAAAAATGTTCTTCCCTTTTTAAATATGAATAAGCTGATATGTTCTGTCCTTGCAATTACGTACTAGCTAATATCCATAGTATTAAGAATCTGAATGCCTGGGGTTTATTTTCCAGTAATAGCAGAATGAGTTGTGGAGTATCATGACATTCGATTTCCGAACATCTATTTAATTTTACTGTTAAATCACTTTCTATTCCCTGAAGCTCCTCTTCATTCCGGTGCTGTACTGGAGGCTTAGCAAGTTAACATTAAACTGTAAGGATAGGTAATACCACAGAGGGGAACGATGGGTCACATATAATATAGTTAGAGGATTTAAGAACACCTAGCAGACTGTACGCACAATGTATTAAGTCGGGGTTCACTGCACACCTCGTCGCCCAATTTCTAAAATGACGTTGAAAGTCGTTGTCACATATTGTTCTTATGAAATATTCTCTGTAATGATGACATTTATGGGGTGAGTTATGAATTGAAAAGGAAATTTAGTTTGCTACATCCTTAAAAATAGTCAAAATTTTAATATTCTCCAATACAACTGTTTTCCAGCTGTGTTTGTGTGTATTATGAAACACTGAGCACACAGAATTTTCTAGGTAACAAAACACTTTTCATGGAACCAATAAACGCAGAAATTGTCAGTATCTCTGACTTAATGGGACTTGGATGTTGATACTTTTTTGGTGACACTAAATAAATGTATATTGCTGTCTAGGAAGTCTTGTGAGATCAGATTATTTAAAAATTTTATTTTATGCAATCTTTGTGCCCGACCTGGAAGGGGTTATTGCTCTTGGGATATATAGGGAGAGAGGGACGAAGGAAGAATATGAGATATAAAAGATAGGAGAGAGAGAGAGAAATAAAAAGAGAAAGGAAGGGTAGGGATGGAGTAAAACAGAGAGAGATAAATATCCACATTTACAGGGCTATGTACTAAAGTGAGAATTTTAAGTGAATTTCAAATTTTAGGCCAAACTAGGTGACTGGAAGAATGGCTGACTTAGAGAACGTTTCAAGTAAAGCTATTTTGACCTTAAATTTAAAATTTGCCTTGAACTCACTTTGGGTTCTCTCCTTAGAGAATAACCCTGTTAGTGATTTTCATTCCCAGTTTTTTCTTGCAATCTGGAGTTCCTCTTGCTTTGAGGACATTTGTTCTATTAAGTTTGGTTTATATTATGTTTTTTGTAGGATGAGTCCAGGCCTGGCCAATATTGTCTGAAGGCAAAAATAAACAAAGCTCAATGCATTACGGCGGTGGGTTGTAAGTTTTGGGGCAAGAGACAAATGTGGGTTCAATATAAGCAATAAATAACATTTTAAAACCTAGTTCCCTGTTGTTAGAATAGGCATATCAGCTTCCAGCCAAATGAACACAATAAACAGGATTTTCAGAATAAATTATTGCTATTATTATATTATAAATGAAGAAGGGGTGGCCGGGTCAATGCCATGTACATCTCAGAAAAAGGTTAAGAATCATTGCCACCTAGGGTATGCGTTTTGTTCTGTTTTTTTTCTCAGTGTAAATACAGCTGATTTAATTTTCATAGAAATGTCGATGGTTCCGGTCAGAATGTTAAACTACTTCTCAAGGACTGAATTCTCCTCTTTTATTAACACGTAAATGATCAATTCACTTTAAGTAACTTAGCACTTAATAGTTGGAATGCCCAATGGGAACGTGCTAATAGAAGTAATTTGTTAAATGTAAATGTGCACAAACTTATAATAATAATACATACTGTAAAGTACCTCTAGATTGTGAGCTTATTGTGTGTTTAAAAACCACCTCCTCTAGATTGTAAGCTTATTGTGTGTTTATAAATCACCTCTAGATTGTAAGCTTATTGTGTGTATATAAACCACCTCCTCTATATTGTAAGCCTATTGTGTGTATAAACCACCTCCAATAGATTGTAAACGTATTGTGTGTTTATAAACCACCTCCTCTAGATTGTAAGCTTATTGTGTGTTTATAAACCACCTCCTCTAGATTGTAAGCTTATTGTGTGTTTATAAACCACCTCCTCTAGATTGTAAGCCTATTGTGTGTTTATAAACCACCTCCTCTAGATTGTAAGCTTATTGTGTGTTTATAAACCACCTCCTCTAGATTGTAAGCCTATTGTGTGTTTATAAACCACCTCCTCTAGATTGTAAGGCTATTGTGTGTATAAACCACCTCCTCTAGATTGTAAGCCTATTGTGTGTATAAACCACCTCCTATAGATTGTAAACGTATTGTGTGTTTATAAACCACCTCCTCTAGATTGTAAGCTTATTGTGTGTTTATAAACCACCTCCTCTAGATTGTAAGCTTATTGTGTGTTTATAAACCACCTCCTCTAGATTTGTAAGCCTATTGTGTGTATAAACCACCTCCTATAGATTGTAAACGTATTGTGTGTTTATAAACCACCTCCTCTAGATTGTAAGCTTATTGTGTGTTTATAAACCACCTCCTCTAGATTTGTAAGCCTATTGTGTGTATAAACCACCTCCTCTAGATTGTAAGCCTATTGTGTGTATAAACCACCTCCTCTAAATTGTAAGCTTATTGTGTGTTTATAAACCACCTCCTCTAGATTGTAAGCTTATTGTGTGTTTATAAACCACCTCCTCTAGATTGTAAGCTTATTGTGTGTATAAACCACCTCCTCTAGATTGTAAGCCTATTGTGTGTATAAACCACCTCCTATAGATTGTAAACGTATTGTATGTATATAAACCACCTCCTCCTTGTAAGCTTATTCGAGCAGAGTTCTCATCAACCTATTTTTCCTGTCAAAATCTGTACTAGTGTGTACCTTTATAATATTGTAACGGACTGCAAAAGTTTGCACTATTTAAATGCTAATAATAATAAATCTCTTCAGCCTTGAGATTAATTGGTTCTGTATTTTATTGTAATCATTTAGCAGTATCACAAATACAACATTATAAAAAATAAATAAAAAAAAACAAAAAAATAAAAAGATTGCTTCACTTACAACATAGAAGACATGTTTTCCCTTCAGATAATGACCCTGTAGTTTCCTCATCACATTGCAGGATAGAGCTTTAGTGGACCTCTACACAGCTTCTCCCTTCATTCTTAAGATAAAGCATTTGCCATTTTATTCTGTTTTATAGTTGTGCTATAAACCTTTGTTTGCATTTATATTCTCCATTCCGAGAGCAGAGGGCAAGGACTATCACCTGTGTCAGTTAATCAGCTCTATTGCTTGCTGTAAAGTTTGCTCCCCTCGAAAGACAATTCATCTCTGGCACTTCAGATTCGATAAGGACAGCTCCAGCTTAACTCTTTTATGTTGTTCTCTATCAGTTTACTATGAAGTGGCTTTTAACAAGCCCGATGAATGCTCCATTAATGCTCATTATGGTGAGACGTCCTACAGAGAATGCCAATTCTGATAAGAGAAGATGAGAAGAATAAATTATCTGAACCATTGAATAAAAAAAACATTTCTGATTCCAGGTAAATGTTCAGAACAAGCCCATATACCTGAATCACATAGGATGAGAAGAATCTTTGGACATAAACTATGTATCATATAATCCCTGCTGCACAGATACGGACAGACCCCTTGGACCAGAATTAGGCGCTCCTTATTGGATTTTTCCCTCTTGGTGTGGGACGGGGTATTTCTGTAGCTGCAAGAAAACCTATTAAACAGAATTTTTATTAAGGATTTTTCATTTGTTATTGTAATTTATTTGTATTTATAATTTCCCTTTTCAGGCTAATCTTTGCAGCGTCGATCTGAACTCTAGTTGGTAAATAACCACATTACGAGTTTGGCAAATAATCTGTATAACCTTTAAAATCTATATTTAAATCAATACAGGAAAGCATTGCATTTGCTAATAGTCTCCACCATTGTCTTCGAACAGTTTGCTGATTGCAGCTGACATTTAAACCTTGTGGTTTCACATCTTTGGAGTTTGCAGCTCTTGTGGTTTCATTTCTACATCCCAATATGTCAGGGTTCACTGTTTTAGATCACAGAACAAATATTAACTAAGTGATCTGTGCACATGTTGACTTCGCTAGACAGAGCGTATCACCTGAGTGCCAGGTTATTTGGCATACAATTACCTCTTATGTCTTTGCATAATATTACATGGGTTTCCTTAGAATGATGGGAGTGTTCTTTGAGACACTTGCTACTTGAACTTAGCAGCACGTACTTGTTCCCTGTATATCTTACCATTTACTTAATATTTGTCTGGAATGAAGCCACTCAGAGACTGTCCTGATATCCCTGGCAGAGGTTTCAATTTCCAGTTATTCTTTTGGCAAATGTACCCCAGATGTCTCCTAATAGAACGTAATTGAACCCTAGAGCGCTTGTCAAGCCGGATTTCCTATGATCCTTAGCAGCTGTTCAGAATATGGTCGCTCTCCGTCATAGGAGTTGTTGCTGACTATAATTTCTCGGATACCGAGCACCATGAGACACTTTCATTGTTTTGAAGTGGTTATGGTGCACGGACTCAGTATAAAACATTGCCAGATAGAGATATTTAATGTTGCTGCCAATGGTGTAACTTCATCTCCTGGGGCTGTCATTTGCCAGACTAATATTAGTTCTTTTCACTTGCCCATATTTCCTGCTCGCAACACATGAAATCCAATAACCGACTGTTCACTTGCTGTCTCATACTGTATATTCACAAACAGGTAACAGGAATTGCACTGAATCCACAAGCCAAATAGGTGCTTAACTAGACCATGGGCCAGCACTAGCCCATCAGAACATAAATACCAGTTAAAGAAAGAACAATGATTTAAGACACCTTTATTGGAACCAGCAGAACTATTGATAATATAATACTCTATAGCCCACCCTTTGACTGGTGCCATTATAACAATATAATCAATGTTATTCACTTCACCTGTCACTGGTTTTAATGTTGTGGCTGATCATTGTATGAAAAGATATCTTACAAAAACAAGCAAAAAAAAAAAAAAACTCATGCCAAACCTAGCAGCTTCGATAAAGTGTGTTTTCACAACTCTCCCAGAATGCAATGCAAGATATTCAAATGATACTATGTTATCACTTTCTAGGTTGCTCTGATGCCTTCACTCTTGTTTCTCTATATAGGCTATTCTGGGGCATTCAGCAGGAACATTCTATTGGTTTCCATGGTAATTGTTTTAATTTTAGAACTTTGTCAGAGAATTCCTCTTTTTTTTTTTTTAACTTCTCTATGAATTTGCCTAATGCTCTACCCATTTGCCTAAAGCTCATACCGCTGCAAAGTCTACACATACGGCCAGAAACATACCATACTGGTTAACAATTTGATGGTTTACATCTCCAGCTTCTTCTGCTTTGCATGGCATGGGAAAATGATCAAACATTTAGTTGACGAAATTTAAAATATCATCCACCAAAATAAGTCAAGCACCGCTTCCTGATGGGCTTTCTCAGCTTCGTGTTTGTTTATCGACCATGAGAAATTGAAACATGCAACGTTTCTATTTAGAGTTTGAAAGATAAATGGATTGGGTCTTTTACATATTTCTCCGAATTGTAAATTCATGAGTCACTTTCTATTAAGCATCTAAACTATTGAAAATAAACATTTTCCTTGTTTGATTAATGGATGCCTCTGCTGCAAGTGAGTTTTGATTTAAGGGAAACACTTGTTCTAAAAATGATACAAGATTTATTGTTGAAATCAGACTTTTGTATATTGTGAACTTACAGGATCCAGGTTCTTCTGAACGGCTAATGTAATATGACATTATAGTGAAGGCCAAACGACACAGCAGATGTTGGTGAACTACAATTCCCATGATATTTCAGCCGCTTGCGAAGCAGATGATTGTGAAGTACACGTCATTAGTTTGTACTGGCCAGGCATCATGGGAAATACCACAAAAATCTGCAGTGTCAACGTTAGTCATCAACGGGGTATACTAAGTCGGGAACCCCTTAACAATAAGCAATAGTGATTATTAGACAAAAGAAAAGGGGTTTCTGCGCACACTTTGGATATTTGGATATTTGATGTACTCTGCAAAATAAACAGCTTTCATAGGGCAGTATATAAAATCCCAATATTCTTAGAGCAAATAAATAGAAGCACTCACACTTTAGAGAGCCATATCAGTCGGCTCTCTACTTTAAAGGCACATCAGATGATCTTTGTAAAGTGATCTGTGCAGATAGGTCCCACCAGAAACGGACAGCAAATTTCGTCTGGATATAATCAGGAACCAGGATAAGTTGATAATCAAATATTTTATTAACAATTAAAATAATAAATAAGCACAACGCGTTTCGACCACTCTCTTTGTCTTCCTCAGGTGCAATACTGTTACATCAAAAGTTTCTACTTTTATATTACATATTTAATTAAAACATTCCAAACATATGTGTATAAAATCAAATTCCCACCCTCCATGCCCATATAAGGAGATTCCGGTGCTTGTTCCCATCCAATATGGCGTTATATCCTGTTTCAGGCCATGAGAATTGACCTTCTCATCATGGCCGTGCGTTTCACAAGCTCGTATCCGCTCACGTGGTTATCAGTCTTACTGCCGATACGTCATATCCGCCGGCTCATGCCGATACGTCATTTCCGTTTTCGGGTGTTTTCATTCTTCCGTATTTCAATACAGTGTATTCACAATTACATGTGTCAAACGTCATTTCCGTGTGGGCAAAAACGTAGAAGGGTAAGGGAATGTGCAACATAAAGAAAATATTTCAATAAAAATCCAAAGTCCAGCACAAAGTACCAGTTTAGCTCAATAGGGGGTGAGAGAAAAGAGATAAAGGAATCAAAATGTTATCATATGTATTCAAGCATAGAATATACATAATATAGAAGAGATGTATAATATAAAATCTTTAAAAAACACTTCTTCCTAAAACAGGCAACAGCTTCATAAAATCAGACCTATATCAAAATCTAAATGTAATAGTTTAAAATAGTGATTATTATCTGGAAAATATGGGGAAATCTCCAAGTCAACGTTGAATGTGAGATGAATGTGTTGTTTAATGTAACTCTTGCCTTAGTGAAATATTCTTATAACTCGAATTACCGAGATCAGCAGTTTATATTTTGCAAATCGGCAAAAGTCGGCAGAGTCGCTGAGGAGAAAGAATTGTACTGTCGCCCCGGCTCCCTGATTATTGGGGAAGGGAGCAGAATTAAAATAGGGGGGCAGCTGCAGATATCACAACTGGCAGATTGCAATAGATATCTCCAGGTGTATTCCTGGCAAGGTACCTTGAAATATTGGATTAGTGTTGTGTAGTGTTGTGTTGTGTAACTAAATCACCTATTATCGTATGAAAATAATGTGTCAGACGGGTGTTAAACCACAACCCAGCTGTGATTTTATTTGCTATGTGTACAACGCATGACTGGAGGAAATGAAGTATAGATTCCCCTAAAAACAGGCTTTCTTCCCCCAATATACTGCAGCGGAGGCTCCTCCATAGGTACTTGGGGTAGCACCACAAAAGTTTTTCGGGGGGGGGGGGGGGGGGGGGGACAATAAGATTCTTTTTCTGGAGGGGAGGGGGCTAAGCCAAAAAATATGGTTAAAAAAAAATGTCTCTTTAATTCTGTAATAGGTCTGCGACATGTCAGAATAAAATGGGGCTGCCTTGAAATCTGCCCTGTTTCAGCAGGTCTTGCACATGCCTAGTGTAGTTTAAGAAGGAATCTCAGGAATTTCTATTGAGCTGTTGTAACGGATCGCCTGGCACCCCGACCGGGTACCTCCGTTAATGGATGCTCCTAGTGCTTCCTGAGGACTCCAAGCACTCTGGCAGACACCACAATCACCGAATCCGAGAAACCTTTAAATTCTCCCAAGCATATGAATGCTGTAGACCATTGAATAGGAACCATACGAATAGGCTTGTACTCCTAGCAGTCAACTGGAACAGCATACAATAAATCCTTCCCCCCAATAATGAGACGACACATCACTTTGAGGGTAAAACAGGAACTCTGGACTGGCTCATCCAGCCTGGCTTTTATTACAATAATCCACATACAGGCCACACCCAGGGGGAGGCATAAAATAACCAATCACATACATGGTTCAGCCCACACATCCCCTCCCCTCAGATAACATTAAACTCAATTATCCGGTACACTTTTTCAGCCAAGTTCTGGATGTACCCCAAAACCCGGGGGTACACCTTTAAATCCAGCATCGCTGGATAGCCCTTATTCAGGGGGACAACATATTCAAAATTCAAGTAATTCGGATGAATGGTTCGTGAGATATGGGGTTCCAAAGATTTGACCGACCGCATGGGTAAAGTATCCGAAAACAGTTCCATGCATTTTGGCCCTGCGGTCGGTCACAAACAAGGGAATGAAAACAGGCGAATTGCCTGTGTTATAGAGCCTGGAGAGGGTTTGAATGAATTCCCTTGTTTATGGGGCTCTTTCTACCGAACGGCGGGTCATTCGGTAGTTTCCATACGAATTTCTGGAAGTATGGAGGTCTCAGCGGTGTTTGCCTAGTCAAGTGTCCGATTTTAGTTCCAGACACTCGACGGCAAAACACCGCTGTTCGGTAGTTTAAGATGGCCGCCGCCACGTGTTTGTTTCCCGAATGGCGGCCCCCCAGAGGACAAAGACCACACTGCACTGATTGCCAATTACCTGTTTGCAACATTGTTGCAAACGGTAATTGGAGGCACACTCATTCCTGGGTGGTCTGGTTGTTCGGTAGTTTCACTCAATATACTGAATGGAGTGATTCTACCGAACAATCAGAATGCTGCATACAAATCACCCAGGATAAACTTAACACATCTATAAATACATATATAATATTACAGGCAGTACACTTGAATATGCTTCACAATCTTAAAGGGACAGTAGTCCCAAAAGTCCCAATATGTCCATAGATGATGTTAAAAGGGCCAGTAGCAGCAATATACAGTACAATATGCCCCAAATAACCCAGGGGCCATAGTCAGTAGGTAGGAGGCTAGCAAACAGGCTTCTCCAGGGCCCAGTGGCGAGGTTGGTTTCGCCACAGCTGTCATTTGGTCAGCAAAACCAGCTGCCCACAAGTGGAGGCATGCTATTGGCTGATAGCACATGGGGTGGGGTTACAGTGCTCACAGGAAAGAGGAGCAAGACGCCATCTTTGAAATAATACTGCAGCAGTAACTCATGGCCCTGACAAAAGCAGGGCTATAATTTAACCTTTTTCTCTTCCTCAATAGCCCTAGTAACTAACTGCCTGAGGTCTGATTAAGCAGGGGAAAGTACTCAAATATATAATTAATATATAAAGCCAGGGAAGCCCATGGGTGACAAGGGGAGGGGGACGTTTCTGACACAGAGCACTATGCTGCCTATCACTAATTGTTTTAATAACTCCTACTGATAATCACCATATTACCACTGCAGATTAATTATATTGCCACCTTAAAAGGCAATATTGGGTTAATTCGCATCTTGCTGCGTTAACCCTGTGCACACTGCTGTAAGAGCTAATGGTGATTTAGGAGTAGCTGAAATGGTTGGAGTCTATCCGTATCTTGCTGCGTTAACCATGTGAACACTGCGGTGAGAGTTAATGGTGATTTAGGAGTAGCCGAAATGGTTGGAGTCTATCCGATTCTTGCTGCGTTAACCATGTGAACACTGCGGTGAGAGTTAATGGTGATTTAGGAGTAGCTGAAATGGTTGGAGTCTATCCGTATCTTGCTGCGTTAACCATGTGAACACTGCGGTGAGAGTTAATGGTGATTTAGGAGTAGCTAAAATGGTTGGAGTCTATCCGATTCTTGCTGCGTTAACCCTGTGCACACTGCTGTAAGAGCTAATGGTGATTTAGGAGTAGCTGAAATGGTTGGAGTCTATCCGTATCTTGCTGCTTTAACCCTTTGTACACTGTGTGCTGAGAGCTCGTAGAGTAGCTGACATGCCTCATAACAGCAGCAATAATTAATGTTAAGTTATCATAGCAGGATCACTACTGGAGATGAGATCATGAGAGGGAGAGCTAAGAGAGTGCTTGGAAGATAGACATATAGGGAGCTGGAGCATTATACAGAGACTTGTACTCTGTATTGTGCCCAGCTCTGTGTGTTATATCTCTGTATTTTGCTCGGCTCTACCTGTTGTGTGGGTAGTCAGCCCAGCTCTGTGTATTGTATAGGTATCTCTGTATTGTACCCAGCTCTGTGTATTGTATAGGTATCTCTGTATTGTGCCCAGCTCTATAGATTGTATAGGTATCTCTGTATTGTACCCAGCTCTGTGTATTGTATAGGTATCTCTGTATTGTACCCAGCTCTGTGTATTGTATAGGTATCTCTGTATTGTGCCCAGCTCTATAGATTGTATAGGTATCTCTGTATTGTACCCAGCTCTGTGTATTGTATGGATATCTCTGTATTGTGCTTAGCTCTGTGTATTGTATAGGTAACTTTGTAATATGCTCAGCTATGTGTATTGAATAGTATTGTATTGTGCCAGATCTGTGTATTGTATAGTTATATTTGTATTTAGCCCTGCTCCCTGTATTTTATATCTATTTTATCTCAGCTCTGTTTGTGGTATGGTTATCTCTGTATTGTACTGAGCTCTATGTATTTTATAGATATCGTTATGTTGTGCCCAGCTTGTTTTATTGTAATGGCATCCCTCTATTATGCTCATATCTCTCTATTGTGCGTGTATATCTGCACTGTATTGGTAGAAGTACAATTCTGGGGAAGGAGTCCATTGTCCCACCATCTTAAACCTTCACCTGCCTCCGCTGATATACGGTGCATAGAGCTGTACAGAACCTATGAATTGCCGGAGTTACATGCGCGTCTGTCTGCTCAGCAAGTTGTTAATAATTCAAGAAGGTTCAGATCAGCACTCAGGGAATCACAGAGGAATTTGCTTCCCACAGAGAAATCAGCTCTAGTAGAACTTCACAGAGGTTATTTTTTGCTTGTGTCTGGTTATTATCACGGAACCTCGGATCTGCTCAATCTCTCTGTATCCTGATGCTGGACGGGTCCTTTCATTATAGTCTATCTGCCAGTAAACAGGGAAGACACATTAAGGCATTAATTAAAGGAACACTGTAGGCACGGTAATTGCTTCATAAAATTGAAGTGGCTATAGTGTCTGGAGTCCCCTGGTGCCGTCTCCCCATTGGATGTTAACTGATTTAAAATGTTTAATGTTAAACAAGAGTCCCCAGCAGCCCATCCCCTCTGTGCTGCTAAGACTAATGAGGAAGCATTTGCATGAGGCGCAATGGGTGGTTGTGATTGGCTTAGAGTGTCAGCTGACCAGTTTCAGCCTCTCACAATGCCCATGGCAGACATGAAAAGGTATGGCTAGAAGGAAGTGTGTAATCTCTGCCTTAGCCACACCTCCAGTGAGGCCGGAATGTGGGTGGCCAGTAAACTTTGTATTGTATTAAACTGATGAAAAATGGTTTAACACTGAATGGAGGGACAGCGTCAAGGGACTCCAGATACTATAACCAATTCAATTGGATGATATTGTTATGGTGCCTACAGCATCCCTTAGAATTACTACTCGTGGGGCATCTATCATGTATATTATGCTGTTATGTGTTTTCTTCCAACTTTGAATATCCCTATTTTGTTGGTTTACAAGGGTCCTAAGCACCTTCTTTTATTTAAACCAGATAAATTTGAGGTCTACCAATCAGTCACTGGACATTTATCAATATTTTTATTGAGCATGCGCTCATGTTGTTGTTGTTTTTTTTTACACACCTGCTCAGTAATTCCTTGTGCATGAGTGAGAATGCATCTATGCAATAGCTATTCAAAACAGCTAAAACCCTTAACATGTACATGAACCATTTCAGTATGTAAATGGTAGCAGGACGCATCCAGAATCCATAATATGTCCTATTGTAGAATAACCATATGTAGGACTCACTCAATCTCATAGTGCACTATATAGTGACCTGAAAGCCTCCTATTCTGATGTGTGGGTCAGCTGACATTTATGGAATAGGTAACTCAGCCCCCAACCACAGTTGCACTCATCCCAAATTACAAAGACCTGCCCAGTAGAGAACCTCCACAGACTGAGAAGGTTAGACGAAGATGTCACTTCAAGCTGTGAATGTAGTATGGCATGCCACATGTACACATTCGGGGAAGAAAAGAAGTAAATGAGTTTATATACAAAAAATGTCTGCATACTAAGTGGCATCACGTTCACGTACCTGTGTCTAAAACACAAAGTGGGTCTAGGAACCCTAATTGTATGTAACCGCTGTGTTATACCGCTGTTTTACCCTTTCTAAGACTTTTCAGCTGCGGTCAAAAAATGATTAATAATGAGATAAAAAATGGTTCTGTCAGAGTTCTTTTTTTGGTAATATCTGAGAAAAGTATGCTTTTGGCAGTGACATACGTTATATAGCCCCTTTTCAAATGTAGATTAAAAACTTGAATTGAACAGGAATGTAAACGGATGTACACATTTCCTTTAAGTGACATTCTCGGCATTTCTTTGGTCATTTCTGTTTCTATATTTAGTTTGTCTTAAATGAAACCTCTGGTGCAGCTGTTTTTGCCAGTGATTATCCAATCTTGTGTTCGACATTAATAGAAAACAAAAATATTAACCAAAGCTGACAAATTATCTTAAAATGTATTTCCAATTTGGAATCTGAACAAAGTCAATTATTCATTTGGCCTCTCTACAAAGCCTGAATTACAATGTTAATGCAAATAGACCGATTCATTTTCATTTAAATTATGTAAATTTACACTAATTTTTATTTTTCACTTATTCGTTCATCTTTTATAAAAACAAATGCAGTAACTTAAAAGCTTTAAACAGTATACAGTGTTCTTAATCTTGCAATATTTCATACAGGGTGTGAACTGTTAGTATAAAAGCAACTATGTAATTTTTCTCACATACAGTAGGTGTGACCGAATAGATAAATAAAACTGGTCAAATACCTTGCTTATAGGTTTTTGCAAAGACCCTGAACGCCTTACTAGCAGTATAGCTTACCGAAAATGACAACAGATTGTAAAAATAATGTTTGCATTTGAGCATAATGCCCAAAAGAAAAGTATATAAAATTTTGTAGCAATCTATCAATCTCTGGATTGCTAACGTAATGCTGGCAGTGAAATGGTAGAGCCCATTCACTCCTCCCCTCCCTGACTGCAGGAATGGTATGGTCCATTGAAACTATCTAGAAGGAGGGGGTGAATTGACATTTTCAGCAAATTTGCAGGCATTATTATAGTAACTAGTGGTTTTGGCAGAGAAATTTAACCCCTTAAGGACACATGACATGTGTGACATGTCATGATTCCCTTTTGTTCCGGAAGCTTGGTCCTTAAGGGTTTAAGGATGTGTTTAGATATAAGAATGGGGGGAGTAAGTAACTATATTAGGGTCAGGGGGACAAAAAAAATAAGATATCCAGTGACAGAGCTGCTTTAATGTGTCTACCCCAGAAATCCACTTTAATGTTTCACTAACATGACATGATCCGTTGTACTATATGTCACATCAGTTTTCTGCGTAGTTAATAAAAGATAATAACATAACAAGTACGATTTTAAACCAATAAAATGCATAACATTTATTTCAACAGATTGCTTCATTATTGATTATTATTTTTATCAATTTTTTTGAATTTGTTAAATTTGTAACCCTGCACTAAATTCTATATGTGAGTGTCACATGATCTACATTTGAACCAGCTCCGACTGCCTCTTCAGATATTGATGAAATACAGTTTCTATCATGTTTGGGTGTTTATTTATAGAATAGTAAATTGTGATGGATTTAAAAGTAAATTACTAATATTAAGGCGATGTAATTGAGTTAGAAGATATTTTCAAATTTTAAAATTGTAGTTATTTACTAACTCATTGCAATGTTTATTTATTAACACATACTGGGTAAACACTAGTGGAATTGTCATGGGTCATGTATTCATGGGGTCGTGTGGCCCCCAATCTCAATATTAAAAAAAAATAAAAAGAACAAATAAATCACTATTATTTTATAATGATATATACTATTATTTTATAATGGTATCTTACTTTTCAGGTTGTGCACGAATGTGGGACAATATAACGTGTTGGCCACCAGCATCCGAAGGAGAAACAGTCATGTTGAATTGCCCCAGTTTTTTTGGCTACTTCTCCAATGCACAGGGTGAGTCATTTCTTGTTGATACAAGTCTGTTGTAGTATAAATGCATTAATTTGTCTCCATTAGTACAATCATTCACTACTTTACACATTCAGCTCTTGGTCTTTTAACCCCTTAATGACACAACTTCTGGAATAAAAGGGAATCATGACGGAATATATCCGTCGTCTGTCCTTAAGGGGTTAAAGCAGTTAGAGGTAACGATTCACATTTTCATTTTTGGAGCACCTGCCTGACACTTTTTAAAAGGACAGGACTTTGTAGGTAATCACATTATGTCAGAATCGTTTCTGATAAATCTTTAGCATAGTGGGATGTTATTTTTAATTGATGTCAGGGAAAGATTGAAATCATACAGTCCCCTAGACAGGGTACCCCTTCATTCCTCACTCAAGGGATGGTTGATGGGGCCAAGCAAATGCACGCGTCCTGAGCCCTCAATAGCCGCCCAGGGTCACTTTACTGTTTATCCTACTCTGAGATTGAGATGCCAATTTTTACTTCCGTTAAGCACTGAGCATTGATCAGATGAATGGTAAGGTGACTGTAATAGATCTGCCAATGTGTATAATCGTTTTGCATAACTCCATTAATAACTTTATGTTGAACTTTATGTCCTAACGTTGCACTTACCTTGTACTTTGTACTTTGCTTTAAAGTTGTTTTTTTTACTCGATGAGGAAACACATTTATCTGCATCAGTGCAGATGGAATGTTAGTGATAGTACCTCTCTCTTTCCACTCTACACAAGCTACCAGTGAGGAGGAAAGTACTGGTATGGTGCTGAGCACATTAAATGCACTTCAGGGATATATTTACAGGCTGTAATCACAGCTTAAAATGATGTATTGTGCAGATATACTTAATGTGAGTTGGCAATACCTCTATATATAGACTTTGTTTTTATATTCTGGTGGCATATTGGGAATCTGATCGCCATCAGGTTTCTTAAAACATGGCGTACTATGCATGTCAGGGGGGCAGTCTACTCTGAGAGACAGGGGGAAAGGGTGCACAGAGCACCCCTCTCCTGCCTGTTAATCTGTGTAGCGTGGCCTCACGGACCCCAGTAGAGTGGTTTTATGATCTTCTACTCAGTCTGAGAAATCAGCTCTTAGAATGCTCGGGCAGAAGAAAATGGACTGGAGATAGGAGGTACAAGAGGGGATATGAGTACATGTAAGAGACCCAAGGTGGACATAAGTGACACAAAATGGTAGTAATAGATGCAAGGGGGCAAAATACACAAGAGAGGGCTAAGAGACACAAAAGGGTGATAAGAACACAACACAGGTATAAGACAAAAAGCAGGAAAAGACAAAAGAGGGGATAAGAGACAAAAGGCAGTGCATGACCCAACGAGGTCATAAAAGACAAGCGGGGGAATGATAGACAATTTGGGGGTGTGCCAACATATAGTTTTATCCCAGGTGCAATATAATATAAGTACACTCTTGATTACAAATATGCAATTTATAAAAATGTTTTCCACTGTTTGAAATAATGCAAGATAAGGGATATTATATTATCTCTAAAACATTTATCCCCTTAATATAAAGGATAAAGGAACGAGTGGAATGCTAAAATGTAAATTTTCTTCATTTGTGGATTTTCTGTATCCCTAAGTAACAATCTAAACACACAATTGCTGTTTAATTCTGCTTTTACTGTATTTGTGTGTTAATTATACAACCCGTGGTTCAAATAAATATTATGCCAAGCTTTGTTTATTTCCCCCTTTTTTAGTGATAGGGAAGGGGTTAATGTTACTAAACACATCTCACTCTTGAATAGCTTTCAAAATAAATGAATATATAACAAAAACTGTTTATTATCTAAAAATAATGCTGAAAGCGTCAAGCAGTTTTTAGATAATTAAGATGATTAAATAATCATTTTCCACCCACCTGTGATGTCATTCATTATTCATGGGGCATTGCTGGAATAGATACAAGTTAAAGAGGATGATTTGTTACCTAGATGATTAAAATCTGATTAGATTTACTTTCAGAACGAAGTTTGTTTTACAGATTAGTAGTTTAGTATTTAGTATTTTAACTAGACTCGTATCTTACTGCTTCTCATGCCTACTAACAGCCAAGAGGCAGCTCATTCTTTTTTGTCTGTTAGAATGTTGTGTTTTTGTTTATGTAAATGTCAGAATGTTCGATTAATAGAACTGGCCATGCAGATGTGCAACGTGTTTAATGTATATCGTGTGCAAAGCTTCTGTATTGTCACCAGTCAAACTGTTCAAATGTTTATATTCTGGGTGGTTGTGCCCCCTCACGCCCCCACCCACCCTACACACATAAGTCTAAGAATAGAGACCGAAATGAAAGGATTAATGTTCCAGCGTAAATAGAAACTAGTGAAGACTAATGTCTCATGTTAAAATTATAGTTAGATTGTATAAAACTGCCTGACTGGGTTACAACTCAAGGAACAAGCTGTGAAGCATCTGTCTATATTCTGTATGTGTATTTACTTTTTTATTCTTGTAGTGGGAGTCTAAGGCTTATTTATTATATGGCCATATACACACCTCCCAAGTGTACCTATTTAGGTCCCAAGTCCCTTTGTCCCTTTTCTCTCTCCTAATGTCTCTTTTCTAGGAGCTGCATATAGTTGGAGTGTTTAAATGTATAACATAGCTCCACAGCAATAATACTCCCAGTAATGTGTCTGAGTGTATAACAGAGCTCCACAGCAATAATACTCCCAGTAATGTGTCTGAGTGTATAACAGAGCTCCACAGCAATAATACTCCCAGTAATGTGTCTGAGTGTATAACAGAGCTCCACAGCAATAATACTCCCAGTAATGTGACTGAGTGTATAACAGAGGCACGGACACTGGGGCCACCGAAGGGACGCATATGTCCCGAGCGCGCAGCCCATTCACAAGGAAAGCTCACAAGGAAAGCCCTTCTATTAACTTCAGTCCACCTCTAAAGGAGCCTTATACTGCCGATTGACTTCATTGACTACAACAGATTTGATCAGCCACCAGCAGACACAGAGTGGTGATCATTTTTTCTACCATCAGGAATTCGTTCCATCCCTTCCATTCAGACCATCTTTCACAGACTACAGCATCTTCCTACAGGATACAGCATAAAGAAATAGACGACATTGGTGAGATCAACCCACAGATAGTGGGCAAACATATAGTGCACTATATACTGGACTGCCACTGATTAGGACTTTAATATTTGGTAATTTTTTCATTTCTTTCATTTTTTGCATTTTTTGCATTTTTTCATTTTTTTTATTTTTTTCACTTTTTTCCTGTTTTCATTTTTTCTTAATCTTTTTCTTAACTTTTTTCTTTTTTCAATTTTTTTCATTTTTTTCATTTTTTACACTTTTTTGAACTATTCATTGCACATAGGAGGATACTGTGTCTAGATAGATATTTGTACATAGTTTGTGTATATAAGATGAATTATGTGCTAATTTGATGAAATACCATTATCTTCATGAATTATACTTATAAGCTTTACAATAAATACTAAGAAATTAAGCATAGGTTTAACAATTATTTATGCTATTGATTGAGTGCGGTATTCATATTTGTTTATGATATTGATTAGGAGTTTTTTTGTGGGGTTATACCTCGAATACCGGCACCTAACACTTAATTGAGTGCCAGCACAAATTGTTTTTTTGTATAACAGAGCTCCACAGCAATAATACTCCCAGTAATGTGTCTGAGTGTATAACAGAGCTCCGCAGCAATAATACTCCCAGTAATGTGACTGAGCGTATAACAGAGCTCCGCAGCAATAATACTCCCAGTAATGTGTCTGAGTTTATAACAGAGCTCCACAGCAATAATACTCCCAGTAATGTGACTGTGTGTATAACAGAGCTCCACAGTAATAATACTCCCAGTAATGTGTCTGAGTGTATAACAGAGCTCCACGGCAATAATACTCCCAGTAATGTGTCTGAGTGTATAACAGAGCTCCACAGCAATAATACTCCCAGTAATGTGTCTGAGTGTATAACAGAGCTCCACAGCAATAATACTCCCAGTAATGTGTCTGAGTGTATAACAGAGCTCCACAGCAATAATACTCCCAGTAATGTGTCTGAGTGTATAACAGAGCTCCACAGCAATAATACTACCAGTAATGTGTCTGAGTGTATAACAGAGCTCCACAGCAATAATACTCCCAGTAATGTGTCTGAGTGTATAACAGAGCTCCATAGCAATAATACTCCCAGTAATGTGTCTGAGTGTATAACAGAGCTCCACAGCAATAATACTCCCAGTAATGTGTCCGAGTGTATAACAGAGCTCCACAGAAATAATACTCCCAGTAATGTGTCTGAGTGTACAACATAGCTCCACAGCAATAATACTCCCAGTAATGTCTTTAAACTCCAATAAATGTGTTTAGAAACCCGTCTGTAAATTTAGGACATTGTTCTTGTCCTAAATTCCATTTTAGTTGCATAAATTGTAATTAGTAAACCACCTAAAATTTCTTAGATTATCCCTGCCCCTGACCACACCAGCACTCACACCACTAAAATTAAAGTGTCCCTCTGTGTCCATTGGAAATGTTGGGAGGTATGCACATGGACCACATTTGCATACAGTTTTAGTTTTAGGGAAATCCCCGTCGCTAGCGGGCAGGCAAGCCAAGCAACTGCTTGGGGCCCCGAGCTGGCCCGGGGCCCCAAGCAGAGCCGGTACTTACTATAAGGCTGTAGCCGCCTGAGCACTCTATAGAGAGCCTCAGGCGGCTGCAGCACTCCTTGTCATCACCTCCCCTTCTCTGGCTGTAGCGTGGCCGAGCTCCTCTTCCTCCTGTCAGTCCGGCCGGGTACCGCGTGGTAACAGGAGATTCAGTTTCCTGTTCCTGGCCGGACTGACAGGAAGTGAGCACTCAGTGTGCACTTCCTGTCAGTCCGGCTGGGAACAGGAAACTGAATCTACTGTTACCGCGCGGTACCCGGCCGGACTGACAGGAGGAAGAGGAGCTCCGCAACTCTACAGCCAGAGAAGGGGAGGTGAGAAGAACATAGGGAGGGAGGGAGGGGGGGGTAGTAAAAAGAACATAGGGAGGGGGAGGGGAGTATGAAGGACACAGGGAGGGGGAGGGGGAGTAAGAAGGACACAGGGAGGGGGGAGGGGAGTAAGAAGGATACAGGGAGGGGGGAGTAAGAAGGACACAGGGAGGGGGGAGGGGAGTAAGAAGGATACAGGGAGGGGGAGGGGGGAGTAAGAAGGACACAGGGAGGGGGGAGGGGAGTAAGAAGGACACAGGGAGGGGGGAGGGGAGTAAGAAGGACACAGGGAGGGGGAGGGGAGTAAGAAGGACACAGGGAGGGGGAGGGGGAGTAAGAAGGACACAGGGAGGGGGGAGGGGAGTAAGAAGGATACAGGGAGGGGGAGGGGGGAGTAAGAAGGACACAGGGTGGGGGGAGGGGAGTAAGAAGGATACAGGGAGGGGGAGGGGGGAGTAAGAAGGACACAGGGAGGGGGAGGGGAGTAAGAAGGATACAGGGAGGGGGAGGGGGGAGTAAGAAGGACACAGGGAGGGGGAGGGGAGTAAGAAGGATACAGGGAGGGGGAGGGGGAGTAAGAAGGACACAGGGAGGGGGAGAGGAGTAAGAAGGACACGGGGGAGAGGAGTAAGAAGGACACAGGGAGGGGGAGAGGAGTAAGAAGGACACAGGGAGGGGGAGAGGAGTAAGAAGGACACAGGGAGGGGGAGGGGGGAGTAAGAATGACACAGGGAGGGGAGGGGGGAGTAATAAGGACACAGGGAGAGTGGAGTAAGAAGGACACAGGGAGGGGGGAGGGGAGTAAAAAGGACACAGGGAGGGGGGAGTAAGAAGGACACAGGGAGAGGGAGGGGGGAGTAAGAAGGACACAGGGAGGGGGAGGGGGAGTAAGAAGGACACAGGGAGGGGGAGGGGAGTAAGAAGGATACAGGGAGGGGGAGGGGGGAGTAAGAAGGATACAGGGAGGGGGAGGGGAGTAAGAAGGATACAAGGAGGGGGAGGGGGAGTATGAAGGACACAGGGAGGGTAGGAGAGGAGTAAGAAGAACACAGGGAAGGGGGAGGTGAGCAGAAGCAGAGATGAGGAGAACACAAGGAGGGGGGTGAGGTGAAGCAGGGATGAGGAGGACACAGGGAGGGCAGGGTGAGGAGAATATGGGGGGGGAGTGAGAAGAGACTGGTAGGGGAGAGTGGGGGGAGATGAAAGACCACTAAGGGGCAGTGCAGAGCTCTAAGCAGTATTTGCACTGTAAACATTTTTTATCAAAATAAAGTGTGGGTGAACTTAAACTGTATGGCTATGTTGTGGTTCCTGTAGGCCTTGCGTGCATGTGGGGGGTGGGGGGTTGGAGTTTGGGGGGCCTCCATGTCCGTTTTGCTTGGGGCCCCCAAATTCCTTCAAACGGCCCTGGCTGCTTACCACTTGCTCCAGTCTTCTTTAGGTTGACCTCCCTAATATCTCTCTCCATAAAGCCTTGTCTTCTCAATCTGACTTGCCAAAACTAAAAACTATCCATTCAGATTGTTTTTAGTGAATCGTTCTTTTATGGAACATGCGGCACCCTATGACCTGCAATGAATGGAAAAACAATGTTAGTTCATGTCCCATTCTAATGTTAGGTTACTCCTTATAAATGAAAAAAATATAAATGTGTGTCTTCAAAGCTCTAATGGTACCGAAAGCAATCTTCAAGCACCATAATCCATCATTCAAGAAGCACCTCAGCCTGTCAAATTTGGGTATGAGTAGAATTTGACTCTTTATTGTCTTAATTTGAATAGTTTAAATGTAAAATGGTGTAAATGCAGTTGGTTATTCTAAGAAACCCTTTCTGAACATTTTGATGACTCAATCGATTATGTCCCTTTTTTTTCTGTCAAAATGTGATATTAATAAAATTAGACTGTCACTTGACTTGGGTTGAAGAACCATTTCTCTAATAAACCATCACACAATTGGAACCATTGGAAAAGACCATTAAAATGTTACTTCAGGCTAGAGACATCACGTCTTTATAATTATACGAAAGTGTATTTAAAAAAATGTAAATTTGCAAAAGGCGTAAAGGAAAAAAAAATACCCTGCAGTTTTATGCTTTGGGGTGGACCCCATTAATTTTACAAGATGAACTTTCGTAACAACTAGAAAATGGTTGAACTGTTTCACCCAATCAATACTCTTCTAAATTCAGATAGGAGATGTGCCATCATGTGTTCTGTTGGCATCCAGTAAATAAAAGGCACATAATGTCGACATGAGCTAGAGTAGTCCTTGCTGTACCGTATGCCCTCCAACATTGGTGTCCTGAAAACTGGGACAGCGGTGGGAGGGGGAGTAAAGGGGGCAGGCCAGTGGCAAAATCATGTCACTGGCTCTGCCCAAAGAGGCAGACCTTCTCAAAATGGAGGCAAGCCTGCCCAAATTACTGGCCGGTGCCATGCTTGCAATCACACAGAAAAGAGGGTCAGCAGGATTTGGGCCCAAAATAAGGACTGTCCCTCCTAAATATGGACACTTGAGAGTTTTGTGTTTTCTTGTTTGAAGATTGGCACGGGGTTAGTTGGGAGACAGCATATCATACATACATTTTTTGTGAAGACACTTTTAATAACAGTTTGCATAAATTAGAATAATATACACAATAATAATAACTAATTCCTAAATAAAATATTTGTATATTATCTTTTAATCAAGTATTAGCATATGACTGGATCCTTCAGCCATATATATGCACCTTGGGTCCAATTGTTTTATATCCAATAGTTAATCTCTATGGTCTTCCCAGTTTCTGTTTAGGGAGTGAAGCCGGGAAGACCATAGAGACTAACTGACGGTTTTCAAACACTATGTGCAGGGAGTGAAGCCGGGAAGACCATAGAGACTAACTGTTGGTTTTAAATCACTAGGTGCAGGGAGTGAAGTGGGGAGACCATAGAGGCTAACTGACGGTTTTCCAACACTATGTGCAGGGAGTGAAGCCGGGAAGACCATAGAGACTAATAGTCGGTTTTCAAACACTAGGTGCAGGGAGTGAAGCCGGGAAGACCATAGAGACTAACTGTTGGTTTTAAAACACTAGGTGCAGGGAGTGAAGCCGGGAAGACCATAGAGACTAACTGTTGGTTTTCAATCACTAGGTGCAGGGAGTGAAGTGGGGAGACCATAGAGACTAACTGACGGTTTTCAAACACTATGTGCAGGGAGTGAAGCCGGGAAGACCATAGAGACTAATAGTCGGTTTTCAAACACTAGGTGCAGGGAGTGAAGTGGGAAGACCATAGAGACTGTCGGTTTTCAAGCACTAGGTGCAGGGAGTGAAGCGGGGAGACCATAGAGACTAACTGTCGGTTTTCAAGCACTAGGTGCAGGGAGTGAAGCGGGGAGACCATAGAGACTAACTGTCAGTTTTCAAGCACTAGCTGCAGGGAGTGAAGCGAGGAGACCATAGAGACTAACTGTCGGTTTTCAAACACTAGGTGCAGGGAGTGAAGCCGGGAAGACCATAGAGACTAATAGTCGGTTTTCAAACACTAGGTGCAGGGAGTGAAGTGGGAAGACCATAGAGACTGTCGGTTTTCAAGCACTAGGTGCAGGGAGTGAAGCGGGGAGACCATAGAGACTAACTGTCGGTTTTCAAACACTAGGTGCAGGGAGTGAAGCCGGGAGACCATAGAGACTAACTGTCGGTTTTCAAGCATTAGCTGCAGGGAGTGAAGCGCGGAGACCATAGAGACTAACTGTCGGTTTTCAAACATTGTCTGACCAAAGGTGCATGTAAATGGCTGAAACATCCTATCATACACTAAATGTACGTTTTTCTAATTATTTTACATATACTTATTTTTTATTTTTTAAATCTATTTCTTTCCAATACCCGATGGAAGGTTTATTATATTAAAATTATTTTTGAAGTGACAGTTGTCCTTTGAGGGCATTCAAGCACACAGACATCATGTTTTTCCATGTATGTCTCTTTCTGTTTTGCATTTTCTTCTGATGGAATAAACATACACATTATACGAACATGAAGCCTACATTCCCCAGTGAAATCTTCCAGGAAGGAATCTCGCTGGACTCTGACCTTCGTCTCTTACCTTGCACAATAAGAAATAACCCTGTTTTTAGCAAAGACAAGAGGCGTATGTCAGCGACGTTGAGCTTAAACAATACTGACAGCATGAAGATATGATGGGTAAACCTAAATGCCTGAACATAACAATTTGCTGGAGTAAAAATGTTCTTAACTCTTTAAATGCCATTTGGGGATGTAACCTTTTTTCCCTGTAAGAAGTGTGAGTTTTCAATCTGCAATTCTTGGCTTATCTCTCTGGCCCTTAATATCTAAAATAGGCAAATCTGTTAGGTTAAAAGTGCGGTTTTATATATGATGCAGTTTGTAGCTCCATCCATTTGGATACTTGGTAACCTCGTTACTTGTGAACACCCAATGTCTGGGGAGGAATAATTAGTTAATTATGTCAATGTTTACTTGATTAATCTTTTTTCTAGTCAAACTACAAATAACAGGAAGCCAAGAGCCCTGATTAGCTGGCCTCATCTATATCATTCATTTTATGTAAAAAAAAAAAAAAAAAAACATACAGAAATGGGTGGGGTTGTGGAGAAATACAGGGTAAAAGAAAAATGAGGAAGGGGTACTTTCATTTTTGTATTTTTTATTTTATTGATTGCTTTGACGCACCAGACTCAAACAGCTATATGTGTATGTTATTAAAAATAACAGCTATATGTGCAACATAAGCCTTCAAGGAAAATTGTGATCTGGCCTGTCTGCACTGTAACTCACCAGCACTAACTTGGACAGGACATCTTCAATTTGTTTGCTCAGAATGTTAACCAAATCCGTGACTAGGCTTTTATAAAGCATGACCTGTGTGAACAGCTTCTCAAAATAGCAGTGAATTGCTATAAGAATCCTCCAGTGCAAACAGTAAATGAAAACACAGTAAAGGAATTGAAGAATGCTAAGGATGTGTATACGGCTAACACAGTAAAGGAATTGAAGAATGCTCAGGATGTGTATAAGGCTAACACAGTAAAGGAATTGAAGAATGCTCAGGATGTGTATAAGGCTAACACAGTAAAGGAATTGAAGAATGCTCAGGATGTGTATAAGGCTAACACAGTAAAGGAATTGAAGAATGCTCAGGATGTGTATAATAATGTAACGCAGTAAAGGAATTGAAGAATGCTCAGGATGTGTATAAGGCTAACACAGTAAAGGAATTGAAGAATGCTAAGGATGTGTATACGGCTAACACAGTAAAGGAATTGAAGAATGCTCAGGATGTGTATAAGGCTAACACAGTAAAGGAATTGAAGAATGCTAAGGATGTGTATAAGGCTAACACAGTAAAGGAATTGAAGAATGCTCGGAATGTGTACAAGGCTAACACAGTAAAGGAATTGAAGAATGCTCAGGATGTGTATAAGGCTAACACAGTAAAGGAATTGAAGAATGCTAAGGATGTGTATACGGCTAACACAGTAAAGGAATTGAAGAATGCTCAGGATGTGTATAAGGCTAACACAGTAAAGGAATTGAAGAATGCTCAGGATGTGTATAAGGCTAACAAAGTAAAGGAATTGAAGAATGCTCAGGTTGTGTATAAGGCTAACACAGTAAAGAAATTGTAGAATGCTCAGGATGTATATAAGGCTAGCACAGTAAAGGAATTGAAGAATGTTCTGGATGATATAGTATTCATGAATTAAAGGAACACTTGTGTTCACGAATACAAACATGTATTCCTCACACTATAATGTTAAACTAACTATTTAGTTATGAGCATATGGGAAATGCGTTTTTACTCCTCTTTTTTTTCAACGCTGTGCTGGTCTCGCCGTGGATGTCCCTGCCTCCATTGCTGAGAGCATTAGTCTTGATGATGTCAGTCAATCCAATGCGTTCCGCTAGGAAAGAATTGGGAGGCTATTGTACATTTATTTATTTATTTATATTTATAAAATATATTTCACTGGGATGGATATATTGAGATTTCTCTTGTTTTCAAGTATGTCCTGGGTTTACAAAACATTGCATTGTGACAATAGGGTACAATATTACAAAAATACAATATACAAACTATATATATATATATATATATATATATATATATATATATATATATATATATATATATATATATATATATATATATATATATATATATATATGTAGACACACACACACATATATCAATTTAACACATAACAGGTAATAAATATATTTAACCATGACAGGTGCATTCTGTGCTGAGGTATATTGCCATAGATCTCTTAAAAGATTTTAGATTGAGGGAAGATTTGACTGTGTCCCTGAGGTTATTCCATAATTGAGGTGCTCTGTAGGAAAATGAGGATCGAGCCACTTTATTTTTGTATTGTGGTATGCTAAATATCGTGCCAGCAAAACAAGGTGCTGCACCAATTAGCATCTTTTCATTGAATCAATCCATTTCTATGGGGAAGTTTCAGCACCGCCATGCAGAGCGTGGAGACGCTGAATGCAGGTGTTACACACTGTGCAGCACTGAGATTGGAAGCACCATTAGTGACCATCTGAATCACTGCCGCTAGAGGTGTTACTAAGCAGCAATGTAAACACTATCATTTCTCAGAACAAGCAGTGTTTACAATAAAAAGCCTTGAGCGACAGGCTATAGAAACACAAACCACTACATTAAGCCGCGGTGGTTCTGGTGACTCGAGTGTCCCTTAAAATAAAATCTCTCATTCTGAAACTAGATGAGGTAATTGCTTATCATCAGTAGGTACAATTTGTGTTTATGTGTTACTTTGAAACCACACCATATCTCTACGTACATTTGTCAGCATTTTTTGATTGATTTCCTTATTTATCTCCGCTAGGGAATTGCACTAGGTCAGTTTATTTTCACGTCAGTGTGAAAGATCACCTGACGTTTATCTTGAAAAGTGAAATGATGATGTCCGAAATTTGGGCACCACATTTCCTGAACTAAAGGGGGGAGGGGAGGGGAGGAGGAAAACACCTTCTTTAACCCCTGAAGTACTGGAGAGTAATTAACTCAAACCTCCTCTGCATCCAGTTGGCTTAAAACATCTGCCTGTGTTCTCCTCTGTGTTCTCCTCTGCCTTGGGAAATCAGATTATTTTGCCTCTGTTTGTCCATGGCATTCTAAAGGGCACAGCAAGCAACCCACACTCTGCTATGTTTAATAGACACTGACGCGCTCCGCAAGGAAAATGTCACAAGATAATAGATGGAAAATGTGCCTTGTGTTTTATACACTCCTGCTTTCTAGAAATTCACAAATGTGACCTTTAATACAGCTACCATGTGATAATTAAATGCCTGTTACCGCAACATGCTGTTTATATTTACAGCAATGTAATGAAAGTCGATGCGGAATATACTAATGGGGATCGGTCAGATTTGTACGTGTGCCGGTTCTTCGGGTTATCTTTTATCCTGGAATTATAATGTTACCGTTGTGGGTTATTAGGAAGAAATAGTGATCATTTCAAGTTAACTTTGTCCTTGTTTCACCCAGCTCCTCTTGCACCCCACTAAATAGAAAGAATTACTAATGCTCCGGTCTGTATTGATATTACTGTGACCTCATCTCTCTGCTTCTACATAGCTTGAAGGGTGCACTTTATAAATCACTGTTTTAGTAAAAGTGCGCTATTCAATATTGGTGTTACACTATAAAAAAATGATGCACTTTATGTAGAACTTGCTATCTACCGGATAAACATTTGGCACTCAAATATTTTGCATTGATTAACTTTAAGTGCTCCAATCACTTAATTTTTCTTAAATGTATATATATATGTATATATTTGCAGTACACCGACAGTAGCATTTTCCTGACATTTGGTTCACAAAAAGGATGCAGAGCATTCGAAAAATTATATTTTTATACTATATATATTTATTAATGGCTTCCCTCTTTTTCTCTCTATTGCTCAATTATCATTTGATTGGTGAATAATGTCAACATTTAGCAGCAGTCCCCTAGTCATTACCTATCTTTTTACCATGTCATGTCATTTTTTTGGTGCCGTGGACAGAACTGTGAATCTTTACGCAAACGAACAAGGTCAATGTCGTCCTTTGCAATAGTAATTTGCTCTGTTATACATCCATACGGCACTTTGGAGATACTTATTTACCCAACCGCCAATCAGCATATTCAGACAAATTGCAATTCAGCCAAAATTGAGTGCGCAGATCTAGTGTTACTGAGATGAATACACTTCAAAAATCCAACCATTGAAAGTTATCTCTTTATTTTTTTATTCACAGTAAAATATCTTCAAAATTGTTCATTATTAGTGATTCTGAGCTTTGTAGAAGCTGTAGATGCTGTACTATTTGATATACCCAAAAAATGCTAAACTTTTGGGGAATTTAACAGCAGGAAATATTCATTAAGTCTCTAATCATTTATATTCTAGTCTATTTTGTTTCCTCATTCTTTAAAAATCTGATATATCCTTGAAAAACAAAGCGTGAAGCAGTATCTGCGCAATATGACAAGCACACATAGAAATACTGCTACCAGCACTCTAATGAGCTTTTAAAATGTTGAGTGTTTGGTCACTAAGCATTCAGCTCTGCGAGAGTTTGTAGGTCAATCTGTTTCTGTGATTCTTCTCTTCACTCAGCTGTTATTAATAAATTGATAGCTTCTTTTTTAAACGTGGTATTTTAAGACTATTCAAGAAAAGTTTAATTAATTCTTATGTGCGGCCGTATAGTGTTTATTCACTGACCCAGGTATTATTCCGTAAATCAGGAATATGCTTCATTGCCAACGCAATCAGCTCATCACCAGAGTGACATCTGACATCACTGCATTCAACTCACCCAGTTTGTAGAATCTCATACATACGCAAAGAAATGTCATCCTTAACTTGGTTTTGCTCCAGTGTATAATGTTTCTCTAGTCAAAGCAGGTGAAGCTGCTTGTGTGTTTTGCCAGTAGGTATGAGAGTTTTTGAGAGGGAAGATGCATCTTGTTTCATAGCTACTGCTGGTGCACCAACACTCTCTTTGGTACCTGCGCAATAGCCGATTTGAAGGTTAAACAAGAAGGTTTCCTTCTTATTTAGCATTATGGTGTGAATCAGTCTCAGTATTTACTTCTGTGCTAAGATGTCTATGTCAGATCACTCATGTTTCACTCACTTTCTGAAAAGATTGGACTTTAAGGAAGGGGCTGACCAGGAGAGGTGGAGAACATGGTGGTATGTTGGTTTTGTACTAGAGTTGAGGTAGGAAACCTTCGGCACTCTGGAAGTTGGGGACTACATCTCGGTTAATACTCTTACAGTCTTATGGCAAAACATCAGGGGTCCTCAATATCTGTAGTGCAAATGGTTGACTACTTCTGTACTAGAGGTAAGTACAAACATCTACCTCTGTACTAGAGGTAGGTAGTACTTCAGACACATGTATTTCTGCGTGATAAAACGTGTTGTGTATGTGATCTCCATGTCTCGTTCCTATAGCTTGTGATAGAATTTATCATCCATTTTGCATCGAGTCTCCATGATTGCAGATTGATGACTGACTTAGCCGAATATGACAAAGCGTGCAAATATAAACATGGGTCAGTCCCAGCTTGGGGAGGGAATAAGTTATTGTCCTTTGCAACCTGGAGTGCAGAAATTACTGTATAAAAAGCAAAGTTAAAATACAGTGACAGGGCTCCACAGTCACAAATAGTGAGAAGGATACATTTACCAAAACGATGAGGAACGCATAAAACTCACATGAAAGAGAAAAATATAAAAGATCATAGTGCATCAGAGGTGTATGCAACAAACCGGCAATCCTGGGGACTAAGCCTATTCTAGGCATAAAGCGCAGTTGCACATATTGATTATTTCAATTGTGCCATTATCTTTGTGAGTGTTTCTTTTTTCGATTTTGAATGACTTACGTCTATTAAAGTTTGCACTATGATCTTTTATATTTTTCTTTTTCATGTGAGTTTTATGCATTCCTCGTCATTTTGGTAAAGATATCCTTCTCACTATTTGTGACTGTGGCGCCCTGTCACTGTATTTTAACTTTAGTTTTTATACAGTAATTTCTGCACTTGTTTCTTAGAGGGATTTTGGAGTGTCCCTATTTTCAGTGACCTGTCTGCACAATATTTGCACCTTTTTATCTCACTGCCTGTAACTTGGTCTCTTTGCAACCTTGAGCCTGGAAATTTCTCTACTACTAAACATGTTGCAATGTTGCTAATTCAAAAAATATTTTGTTTACATCACAACGAATAGTTCCTACATGTTAACTGTTAATCACTTCCAACACATGATTCAGTCCGTGGAAAACACGAAATGTGATATTGTGTTGGACAGCTACAGGCCTCCTGGGAATAAAAAATTGCTCCATTTTATGGGCTGATATTTCACCAAGCTCTGCCAAGAAACAAATACAATTAGACCATTTGGGAAGCTTTGTTTATTCTTTCCTTAATATTATTTAGTTTTTTTTTTAAAGATATCTGGCAGAATTTCAGCAGTGTTAGTGTTTCAGAAGAGACGATAGTATTGTACAGTTTTGTGAGACACTTGTAAAACACGAGACAAGAACAAAAAACAACAAGCACAGCATATTAATTAATTAATTAGTACTGCCTGGAATTCATGTTTAAATTATTGGGGCATTTAATGTCTCCTGGGAACATGGGATTGAATGAAAACTCCAGAAAGCAAAGAAGTGGGTTTGATGACTCAGGAACCTTTAGCTTTGTTAATTTGTGTTGAAATGGTAGGGACGTACAACATTTTTGAATTAATATCTCTATAAGTGCTACAGAGGGGCAAAGTACATTTATTTTCCGGAGGTCTGCAGCAGTCCGTAGATATCTAGTTGAGATGTAGACTATGGATGATAGCAGAGTCTGCTTCAAGGCTCCAAACTGCATCTTGTTTTTCCTCCCCAGCATGCTTTTTGAAATGCACAGAAGCACTAAAGCTGTCTCTGCTGCAGATTAGCTCCCTTGTAACCTGTGGTCTCCTGTGGTTAGTCAGGGGAGCTCTTATGGAGTCCGATGACACCCACCAACGTAGATTCTCTGCAGCAGGTCACCATGGTTGACCCAGTGCCGTAAATTTGTCAAGCTCTAGTTTATAAAACTTTGATCACCTATTTATTTTTTCATGTCAGCACAATATATTGGCGCAATGTGTTGTGTATAGTGTTTATTTATATTTCCTTTAATACATTAAACTTACTTTGTCAGTTGACCTTGACCTCTCTATCGTATTAGTTATGGCTGTCACAGCCGGAGCTCTTCGCTAGCTGATTGCCGTGTGACAGAAACAAAGTCATTTCACTGCAGATCTTAATTAATCATATGCATTCCGTATTGGTGTTTGCGGGGATTTAAGGCTGTGTAAAAAGGATTTGTTCATTTTTTCTATGATTCATATACGCTTATTATTTCATTGCTCTATGCATAAGTAAGTTAGTTAAGTATATAACAATGAAATCCACTGCATTTCATGAAACAAGAACAATTAAATCTACTCTCAAAGAGCATCTAGTACTTTAACCATGTGTACAGGTAGTTTCCATATTTTCTATCCTCCCCTCCCCCCATATTTACAGCCTTGTGTAGTAAATAATGAAATAATAACTGAGCTCCACATTATTTGGATATTCATCGATCCTACTTGTTTTATGGATATATAGGGTTATTTACTAAAGTCTGAATGGCCCCATACCAAACGGCAAAACCATTTGGCTGCAAACAGGACCATTCGGAGTGCAGAATCCAGACATTGTTTACACTATTTAACAAAATCTGGATTTTGCAGAAAAGGTTCTGAATAAGCCCAAATTAGGTCAAGACTTCAGCTAGACCGAATAATATCGTACAACTAAAGTGTGGACTTGTTAAAGGGACACTATAGTCACCAGAATAACTACAGCTAAGTATAGTTGTTCTGGTCAGTATAGTGAGTCCCTTTTGTTGCTGTAAACACAGTTTTTTCAGAGAAAAGGCAGTGTTTACATTACAGCTTAGGGACACCTCCAGTGGCCACTTCTTAGATGGCTACTAGAGATCCTTACTGTGTCAGTGCTGCACAGTGTGATTTAAATTCAGTGTCTCCACCCTCTGCATGGAGACACTAAACTTTGCTGCATCAATGCATCTCTATGGGGATATGCTGATTGGCCAGGGTGGCAGTTAACTCCTCCCCTTGCCTGCCTTATAGGCTGAGATTATCAGAATTGACAATTCTGATGATGTCAGCAAAGCAGGCAGATCAGGGGCAGAGCCAGAACTACCAGACTGGAAGAAAGGTAAGATTTTGCTATATTTAGGAGAGAGAGGGGTCAGGAATATATGTTTGTGTTTCTGACCCTGTAGTGTTCCTTTAAGATCTGGGTACAGATGCTTAAAATGTTAAAAAAAAAAAAAACTGAATTATTTTCCTGCTGGCAGCGCTATCAGTGATCTGTCTGTCTTACATTACTTAATTTAGATTCCCTGCACACGGTGACCATGGTTGTTATAGGCCCCATCCCTGTGGGATTGAGCCTTTCTGATGACTGTTTAGCAATGGCTACCCAATCGCTAGTTTATATGTCTCCTTTATTATAATATGTGGGTCATGTTGACCCCATAGGCATGTTTTGTAACCTTTTTAATGTTGTGGCTGGTTAGCAAGCACTGGCCAGCCACCACACTGTTAATCTTAATGCTGCCGAAGGTTATTTAACAACTTCCCCGCTGGCTGCTAGTGCGCTTGCAAAAAGCAAGTGAATGATAATTTGGGAACTTGCGTATGAATCAGATTTTTATTTTTTTTTAATCAATGCTTCATAAATATTCCGGATCCTATACTTAGTACAGGGCTCAAATGTGAAAAGCAATGATTTTCACACAGGTACTGAAAGCATTCGGCCGATTGAGGCAGGTTCGGTCGGGATGGGACATTTTTGGCATCAGAAAATATGAGAATTGCCATACTGGTTAGAATTCATCCATTTTCACTGGATTTTATGCATCCAGACAAAATACGTTTAGTAAATTGCCCTGATAATTTCATTGCAATGTGTTCCTTATTCCAGGATAATTCACTAAAGTGAATCCAGAGAGATTTTAAAATTTAATGTCAAAGTAACCAAACTGGCAGCATAGCTGAATTAGAGATTTTTTCCAGTTTGGCTATTTTATCCGTACATTCTCAATCCAAATTGCATTCACTTTAATTCTTACATTAGCTAATAATCCTGTTAGTGTCTGCGGCCGTGGCAGTTTATTTATTTATCAGTGTGTATACCATTTTAATAAATACAGCTGCTTGTTAGAGTAGGTATTAAGATATTTCGAAAGGGTTATCAATTTTAGGACTGCATTAATCTCATTACAACCTTGTTCTTTTTGATGGTGGCCTTCGTCATGTCATCCATAGCTTTGGGCAAAATACATTTCTGCTTCAGCATCAATCTCCGAGCTACCCAGATGCATACAGAGCCATTTGTCAACTTGTCACTGTACATAACCGAGACAAAAAGTATCAGATTGATCAGAGAATATCAGTGGATTATGCTATCTACATGCTCAGCGAAGATTATAGGAGACGGCACACAATGCATTAAACCAAACTGATTTCAACAATGCTACAGTAGGTCAATATCTCAAAGTGGATCAACATTCTAATGCGGGATATTCATACAATATAAATAAAACCTTACCAGGGTTTTCTAGAATGTTAATTTGTTACCAAAAGTATGCAATTCTAAGATACACCGCTTTAAAGAAAAGCTTTAAGCTCTCAGACTGTCCTTTCTCACACGTAATAAAGAAAGGAAAATAAGCCTTTGGCGTATTTCCAGCAATGCCCACAATTAATTTCCTTTTATTGGTAATCGGGTATAATTGTTCTATGAAGTGATCTAAATCTTCTTAGGCCTCAATAAAATAATTTTGGATAAACTTTAAAAATATTTTTTTCAATGTATCAAAATATAAAAAAAAAAATATTGCATATAAAAATATATATAAAAATATTTCATAATATTCAATCATTTTATAAGTTTATCCTATTATATGAAATAATTTGGAAGATTTATCCAAAAATATTAAATGGAGGCCTTAGTTGGCCATAAAGTGTCACTGCTATTCTCTGTAAAATCATATCATGTATATCGTAACTCACTGTTTCCTTGCCAGGACATACTGCTGGTTTGTTCTCTCTGTTGCTAGACATTTTACTGCTCTCTGACCATCTTTGCATTCTGATATAAATAGCACAACTCCCAATTTTAGTGTCCTGTGAATCGACTGAGTGATGTCATCACATTACCATCTATGCCCACGAATGGGCAGACCCAACCGGAAAGGGGGCAGGTCCACCCGAGTTAGAGACAAATCAGCCTGGTTTGAATAAACAACACGCTGTCTGTCCATCACTCGGCTGGCCCATTGAGGGCAGGACATGCAGGCAGCACTGTTTCCATGACACAAGTTCGTCTTTTGATATACATGATTGTTGGAGCATTTCCCAGGGGTCTCCAAAAGCAGGACAGAAGTGAACTAAGGCGGGAAGTCAGGATTGAATCTGAGAAACAGGATTGTCCTGCTGAAATTAGGACACCACTCTCCCTCTCCTTTGGGACCAGTGGCTCCCGTGCTTGTGCAGCTCCTTACTGCACCCTCGCATTGTTTAGTGATGCGGGCCGGAATGACGTCATATTCCGGCTCTCGGCATCACCAGATAGGGTGTACAAGGGAGCAGTGAGGAGCAGGAACAGCCACCTGACTTTCTCCCACATGTCTACTCTATTTCGGCAGAGTAGGAACCTAATGTCCAAGTAAACAGGTGCCTTCTCTGCCTTGGTTAGAAAGTGGCCACACCTGGGGCCTTAAGGTGGCCAGACAGTAACCTCCTGGGCCCTCTGTCATTGTCTATTGGGTGGCTTCTCGTGGTGCCCCCCACCCTCTAGCGCCCAGGATCAAACCTGTCCTGATGCACCTCCTTAAGACAGCATGAACAATTGAGTAATTTGGAAATGACATATACACAATGTAGGCTTGTGCACATTATCCTACCGAACCCATGTGTATTTGGGATAATGTTTATTTACAATTGTTTGACATCCTGAAAGGTTGGCTCACTAGAGCACGCTCAGTGCCCTGAATGCAGGATACACCCTTTATTTCAGAATTTGATGAGGTCTGCTGGTGGCATACTTAAAGTGGCACCATTACTTCTCAAGTTTCACATTGACGTGATTACTTCACTGAAATCCAAGCAGATATAAAAAATAAATAAATACAATGAAGTAGTGCTTACTTTTTCTTGTCTCCGTTCCATGTTCACTGTTAGGCAGCTGAGGTTGATGCGATGGAGTAAAACTGAATAATGGCATTGTGTTAAATCTAAAACCACAAATTGGTGATAACATACAATTTTATATCCATTGCATCTTAAACAGCTATCTTCATAGAAAAATCTGATTAATAGTTAACAGGAACAATGGACAAAGGGAATTAAGGAGTAGAGGAAAAACTAGGGAGGAGGTGGTAACAAACTCTGAGGCATGGAGCACATAAGGACCAGTTCGCTGGTGGCATCCTCTTTGGAAGATGGTACCCGGGAGGGAAAAAATGTAGATTGAAGAACAGGTATCAATTATTTATCACTAGTCATGACTTCTGTGATGTGATTGCAATATTCTCATTCACAGAGCTACGTTGTTGCAATTAATCTGCTGGAGAGTGAATGTGTAACTCATACAGACACAAATGTATAAGTAAAAACCAGGAAATGTGAAGAATTGATAAGAAAAATACAACATTTACAGTGAAACGTGGCAAACTGAGAAACATTCTCCAACTTTGGCATACAATTTCAATCCTGGGGTCGATTTTAAACACTCTCAAATTATTGAATAACTCGGTTAAAGTAATCAATATCTAAAAGAGCTTTTACAAAAAAAGAAAAATATCCGATTTCATTTTCTGTGCTATGTTTATAAAATTAAACACACAGCCATTTTATATTGCCATTAAAACAAGTAATAATATTGTATTACTTTAGTGAACCTTTAATGGTAAGAGCATGCTTAGTAAATATCAGTTAAATGTTGGACTTATACTACAATTCCACTAAAACATAAACGCACATATCCTGTGGCAAGATAGTAAACGCTTGTGATTTAATTGCACAGACTGAGGTCAAACTAATTATAGCTACAAGTAAGAGTAGTTTCATTACACGTCTGTGAAGACTCCACGTGCTGTGTTTCACATCAACATAATAAATTAAAGTTAAATCTGTTTGCTTCCAGGAAATATCTCCAGAAACTGCACAGACGAACAGTGGTCAAATCTATATCCGGGTCCTTATGATGTAGCCTGTGGTTACGATTCTAACAGCACTCAAACAGAGGAGGTAAGTTTCTCCTGCATTAGATTTACAAAGGGAATGGGAATGGCATGTGATTTGTCCGAAATTACTAGTTGAGTGGATAACCCCATGCATGTCCCAATCCAACTAACTCAAGATGTTAGCACGATCTGCGCCCCCAAAATCCATGCCCCCTCCCCACCCCCACCCCCATTCTTCATCTTTGAAGTCAACAGCTCTAGACAGCCCTGGTGTGGATAAATCAATGGATCTATTCTAAATAATAGGTTTGGTAAAAAGTCTGGACCAACCAAATGCCATCAAGTTACTAGGGTAGGTATATTCATCCCTCTGTTACCACTAATATTTACCTAGGAAATGACCATTTAGCATTTTACACATTTTTAAGTGGGACAATGATTAGAGGAATCCAGCTTTAGCCATCTCTCAGTTATCTTGGTGGGAGCTAACCTTGACTCATCTCTTAGTAGGTTTAAATAAAGACTTGATTGTTTACTGTGCAAAAGAGGTTTTTGGGAGACGTACTGCATCCAGAGTAAATAGTGACATGTAGGTATGTACATTTACTGCAGATTTTAATGGTGTCCAAAAGTGTCTGATTAATTATTTGCTTTTAGATAATTAACACTTAAGACTAATGGCGTTCTATGCTATTATCCATTCTTATCTGTAGCAATCTGACGTTTTAAGGAATATCCTGCTTATATCGAGTCTGTATAAACATTTTTACATTCAGCAGGTACCATTGCCAGAGAAAAGGCAGTGTTTACATTGCTGCCCAGGGACACCTCCATTGGCCGTCACTCAGACACCCACTAGAGGTGCTTCCTGGGTCACTTTCAGCATCTCCACGCTCTGCAGGAAGGCGCTGAACTTTCCCCTTGGGTTGTTTGAGACAATTTATCTCTATGTGAAGATGTTGATTGTCGCAGCGTGGTGTTTTGCCGCACATGCTTGATAGCATCCCAATGCTTTCCTATAAGAAATAATTGGATTGGCTGAGATCATCAGCTTAAAAAGTGAACCGACCTATAAGAGAAGCATTGCAGTTCCCTATGGAACAGTCTCTGAAGTGAGAGAGAGAGTGAGAGATACATAACGATTGCTGTTCCGCTGTGGGTTCTGCTGGGCGCAGGCCTCTTTGCAGCAATAAATCCAAGTCTTGTATCCCACAATGCCTAGTTTGAAATATGTTTAATGTGGTTATGGTTAATGTGCAACCACTACTGCAACCATACTTATAGTTTATATCTTCCAAAAGCAGCATATCTGAAAACCTTTCAGTAAAAATAGCATTGTTGCCGTACATTCTGTGCACAAAGCTGCCGGGAGGAAGGGGGGGAGGGGGGAGCAGGGGGGGTTATATATAATCATCGTGTCTCTGTAAGAACTGTGATGCAGTTACGATACAATTTGTGTTTGTGCTAATGTGTGAAAGGGTTCCCATCAGTAATGTATCCACGTGTGCTCCTGCTGTGACAACATAGAAAAGCTATCTAATTATCTATTTATAAAGTTTGATTGCACATTATGTATAACATTGGATGCCATTTTTTAAAATCATTTTGTTGAACTACAATTATCTCCGATACTGTATCTGGCATTATGTGCACTTTAAGAACAGTCATAGATTTATCCAAATGAAATGAATAAAACGTCATAAATCTGCCCGTTTTATTCGTATTCATACACCCAATTTAAACATCCATACAGAAGTACAGGTAATACATATTACCAAATAGATCATGCTTAGTGTTAGTGATGACATCTAATTTTTCTGAAATTAGGACATATTTCAGAAGCGCCATCCAGACGTACAACCGAGCAAATGACTAGCATGAGGGACGAGCATGTTACGAGCAGTTTGATTCAGAATTCAGAGTTTTTTGTGCACCTGAATCGTTTTTCCCAAATATTTGTCATGGATGATATTCAAACGAGCCAAACCATCAAATTAATGAGTGTTTGAGGTCCGAGCTGAATTTACATTTTGGAAAAAAATCGTTTGACTGAACCATTTTTTTTCCGCCATTCGCAAGTCTATTATTCACTAAAGTGAGAATCGTTAGAATTAAAATTAAAAGGAAATTTCGGATTAAAGTCCGAAGTAGTAAACAAAGAAAGCTGACTTTTTTTCCTAGTTTGGCTATTTTGGTCTTAGATTTGCAATTCAATTTGAATTCACTTTGAATCCCTGACAATAACCCTGTTTATGTTCCGTATACGTGCAGAAAAGATGTATGGTATATAAACTGTGAGAGATATTGCTTGGCTACAGAGACCATACAAATGTTAATTCTATTGAAAACATTTTCCACTGATACATGTGATCAGCTCAGGGCTGTCCTCTGGGAGCCACTCTTTACATTGGATGTACATTTCATTACATTTACTCTACATTGCGGTCTGAATCACAGATTGAGATGGGAAGAAATGAGATTATACCAGAAACAAAGTATTGTTCTTTTCAACATGGACAATTCAAATGAATTTGCTATAATTGCATTAACAGCTTAGTTGTGTAATAGATCATCTTTAAATCAATCGTCCCTTTCTTCCTCCTTAACTACAGTCAACTGGAAAATAGATTTAAACAAACACATGTGCAGGTCATTATGCATTGATTGAATAGTCATTTACTATGATTTATTTATAGGGAATATACTTGGGATGATAAGTAACAGGTAAAGTATTAAAAACCTAGATGGAGTGCGGAAGACTAGCCTCTTCCAAATCTCCCAAAAGTAAAGCTCCTGAGATTACTAGAATCGGACACCAACACTGTATACACATTACAGCTTCATATTAATTGATTAATCTGCTCCATATAATTTAAAGAAACACTGTAATTAAATCAGACAGGTACATAGAACACTTTTTGGATTCTATCGTCCAAATACAAAGAATCTTGGATACACAGGATACACGTCCAAATCATTTAGAATATTAGAATTAATACAGTGTCCCTGTTTGCTAGGAAAGATGATCCTTGAAGAGATGTTTGAAGGAACAATGGACAACCCAAATACAAAAAAAGAAGAATCGCTATATAGTAGATAACCCCCAAATGAAAGCATTTAATTATGCATTTTTTTTAATTTGGGTTATATCTAAAAACAGCTTGCAAAAGCTGCAGTTCTCTTGTCTGCAGCCTTTGCAATCCCTCCCCTTCTAACCCCGCCAAGACTTTCTTTGACTGTCCAATCACAGACTTCTCAATGCAGCTCAATGAGAAATCTTTGCAAGGCCAGCGCTCTGGGCAATTTCTGCCTCTTGAGTTTAGTTCCACTGAGCTAACCAAACCTGGAAGTAACAGGACCGGGTGTCTGATTGACAGCCAGGGGGTGTAACAAGGTTAATTTATAAAAGTGCCAATTTCTATTGAAATCGGAACTTTTTGTAAAATGAAAAAAAGAGGAGACACTCTTCCCAGATAAAGCATTTCAGCAAGCTAAACTACTTTAGGGGTCTAGAGTTAGCAAGGCATGGGGAATAGGTGAACCCATGGAGACTCTGATGTATGTACAATTCTAGATATTTATCAGAAAAGAGAATTTGAAGAAATTGACTGACAGCCTTGTTTTACTGTGCACTACAACATAATATTTGATCAGGAAGTGTAATGTTTTCTCAAAGATATTATTGGTTTAGATTAAAGCAGAAGAACGTTGGGGTTACAGAACAGAACACTGCATTAACACAAAAATGAACACACAATCATCAACCCAATCTAGCTCAAAGACGTATGTTCATTTAAGGTGTGCCTATCACTGCTAAGGTGTGCCTATCAGGGTAAAAAGTGGAGGAGTCAGTGATGGCTTTCCTGGGAGCTGCAGGACCATTTAAATAAATCTGGGATGTCTTGGGATAATGTCCGAAAAGTATTACCTTCCATACATCATCCTTAGTTATGGTCACTAGAGGTCATTGTCCCCTATTAACCAATGCGTTCTTTCTCCTACAGGCAGCTTTCTTTGGGATGATAAAGACGGGTTATACCATCGGACATAGCTTGTCTCTCATATCTCTTACAGCAGCAATGATTATTTTATGTATATTCAGGTAAGAACTGAGTATGACTATAAATGTATTCAATGTTGATGGTGCTGGTAATAATTAACTGTTCTGTAACAAGAAATGAATAATGAACTGACATTTATTAATACAGGGCTAAATGTGTACAAGTATATTTGTGGTGTCAAGAAATACATTATATCTGCATAGTAGACTATATTATTATTATTTTATTATTTATATAGCGCCAACAAATTCCGTAGCGCTGTACAATGGGTATATCTGCTAATATCTGCTATAAATAGGATTGGGATGTGTTTTTTTTTGTTTTTCTTTTTACTATTATGCGATAGGCATGTCTCAATATAAGTAGCAGTATGGTACCTTGACGTGACGTTGATAAGTTATAAATGACATGATGACTAAAGGTAACATGCTTTGGTCTGAAGGTAACACCTAAATGTCCTTCTCCAGTTAACAAAAACCTGGGTATCTCTCCATGGTTTGCAGTGGGTCAGATTAAAGGATAACTCCAACCATCATAACCACTACAACAGGCTGTAGTGGTTATGACATCAGTGGTACCCTGGCCTGGTTCTCTAGTAATAGGGCAAACAGTTTAGCAACAGTTTGCGCTCTAATTTTGCTCCACGCCGGGGGTCCTTCCAGCTCTGATGACATGCTTCCAGCTTCTGCAGTGCTGTAGAAGACAGAAGCCAATCCATTCACCATTCATTGGCTGCGATAATCAGTTGACCGCTCTGAGCCATTAATTGTACATTGTGCATGAACATTTGCACAGAATTGTCAGCGTTCGAGGCTGACTAATGACGCCGCAATTATGCTGCCGGAGGTGGAGTTACATCTCTGGCAGCAAAAGGGTTAAACTCCCTACATACTGCATTTCCTAGTGAAATTCTGCACATACAGAAAACAAGCACCATAACTAGAGATGTCCCGAATGGTTCGCTGACGAATAGTTCCTGGCGAACATAGCTTGTTCGCGTTCGCCACGGGTAGCGAACGTATGCGATGTTCGGTTCGCCCCCTATTCGTTATCATTGAGTAAACTTTGACCCTGTACCTCACAGTCAGCAGACACATTCCAACCAATCAGCAGCAGACCCTCCCTCCCAGACCCTCCCACCTCCTGGACAGCATCCATTTTAGATTCATTCGGAAGCTGCATTCTTTTTTTTTTTATTCTTTATTTTTATTTTGGTTGGGCATAAAATAACATTGGGCTTGCACAGCTCCAACAGCTGTTGCAAGCATTTCTTTGACAGGCATTGCAAACATAACATGGTATAGTGGGTACTCACAGCATTTATATCTATATTTGCTTTGTTATCTGGTGCCGCACTCTAGCAGCCCATGAGGATGTAAGATTAACCAGCTAGTGTCCCGTACGGGCATAAGACAGACAGTACAGTATAGCTCGCTAGTTGCCCATGCGGGTGTAGGCAACAAACAGTAAGATATATCACTCTGGTAACTCATGTGACGTTAAAGGTAAGGCACAGTGATAATGCTCTCTGGTAACTAATGTGATGTTAAAGGGACACTCCAGGCACCCAGATCACTTCTGCTCATTGGAGTGGTCTGGGTGCCAACTCCCACTACTCCTAACCCTGTAAGTGTAATTATTGCAGTTTTTTATAAACTGCAATAATTACCTTGCAGGGTTAACTCCAGCTCTAGTGGCTGTCTACAGCACTAGAGGTCTCTTCCTGGTCCATAGCACAGGAAACCTGTGCTAGAGCGTCGCTGGACGTCCTCACGCTGTGTGAAGACCTCCAGCGTCGCTCAAATCCCCATAGGAAAGCATTGAAATTCGTTTTCAATGCTTTCCTATGGGGAGACCTAATGCACATGCGCGGAATTGCCGCGCATGCGCATTAGGTCTCCTCGGCCGGTTGGCGGGATCATTCTCGCCCACCGGCCGACGGAGCCAGTAGGAGGAGCGGCGCGGAGGAGGAGACAACGGAGAGGGACATCGCCGCTGCCTCAGGTAAGTGATTGAAGGGGTTTTAACCCCTTCAGTAACTGGGGATTGGTGGGTGGGAGGGAAAGGGACCCTCCAGTGCCAGGAAAACAGATTGTTTTCCTGGCACTGGAGTTTCCCTTTAATGATAAAGCACAGTGAAAATACTCTCTGGTAACTAATGTGATGTTAATGATAAAGCACAGTGATAATGCTCTCTGGTAACTCATGTTAAGTTAAAGGTGAAGCACAGTAATAATGCTCTCTGGTAACTCATGTGAAGTTAAAGGTGAAGCACAGTGATAATGCTCTCTGGTAACTCATGTGAAGTTAAAGATGAAGCACTGTGATAATGCTCTCTGGTAACTCATGTGAAGTTAAAGATGAAGCACTGTGACAATGCTCTCTGGTAACTCATGTGGAGTTAAAAGTAGAGCACAGTGGGAATGCTCCCTGGTAACTCCTGTGGTGATAGGATATACACATTGTTAGTAACTCTTGTGAGTTTAGGTTATGCCCAGTGGTAGCGTACGTTAGCGGTTGATACATGGTTCCAGTAAACACATCTATATTACATATTAGCGACTCAATTAAAATTAGTGTAGGCACTCTGGGGAGACATGTAGGCAGTTCTTGTTGAGATGTATGAAACACTTTGGTAGCACACTGTAGCGTCTCATGGAAAGTCAAAACAACGTAAGCACTTTAGTGGTGTGCGTTAGCCCCTCAAGTGAGTTGTTTATATGCGCAGGGCTCGCGGGCTGCACTCATGGGGTAGTGGCTGGCTGCTCATTGGAACATGTGAGCAGTTTATACGAATATAATATTATATATTATAATTATATATTATAGGAATAGTACTACTTAACACACCTTATAATAAAGCAGAGAGAGGCAACGCAGAGAGAGGAGTCTGAAGAAGAGGAGTCAGAGGAGGAAGGTGGCTTTGAGGAGGTGGAAGACCAAACACAGCAGGCGTCCCAGGGGGCTTGTTGTGACCTTTCGGGGACCCTTGGTGTTGTACGTGGCTGGGTGGAGGAAGATACCTTCAATGACATCAGTGAGGACAAGGAACGGGACATGTGCAAATTGACTGTTTGCGGTTGTTTGCGGTGCGTTAAACGGGGAGTTTGGTCTGTCACTGTGAAGCGGGCGTAACCCTTACACTACCTGATCAATACAACATCATACCTGATGTTTTAAAGCATGTTATTCCAAACAATTTAGGAATGTTAGGCGATTTCTGCCCTTTATGGATTAAAACCAGACTCTGCATCAACTATGTAATTTTCCATGGGAGTTTTGCCATGGATCCCCCTCCGGCATGCCACAGTCCAGGTGTTAGTCCCCTTGAAACAACTTTTCCATCACTACTGTGGCCAGAAAGAGTCCCTGTGGGTTTTAAAATTCGCCTGCCCATTGAAGTCTATGGCGGTTCGCCCGGTTCGCCGGTTCGCGAACGTTTGCGGAAATTCGCGTTTGCCATTCGCGAACGGAAAATTTTATGTTCGCGACATCTCTAACCATAACCACTTAAAATCACTGAAGTGGTCATGGTGCTTGGGAAAACCCTTTAATGTTTTCATCTTAGCAAGCTATAATAAGTTTACCTGTAATGACTAACTGAATATCTGACCGTTTCTCATTGTGATGGTAAATTCCATTACAATTTTATAACCCCCGGTAATAGTTACCTGCGAGAATACAGAGGGTGGCAGAGAGCATGCGGTGTCAACATGCAATCAGTCTGTAATTTACTGGGTAGTTACCAGCTTTCCACTGTGAAAACAAGAGGACAGGATTCTTTGCTCCGATGATGATCTGCATCCACCGTGCAAAAGGAAAAGTAAATGTTATCTACAAATATTTTACTTCTACTGAGTAACATAGAAACATAGAATGTGACAGCAGATAAGAACCATTCGGCCCATCTAGTCTGCCCAGTTTTCTAAATACTTTCATTAGTCCCTGGCCTTATCTTATAGTTAGGATAGCCTTATGCCTATCCCACGCATGCTTAAACTCCTTTACTGTGTTAACATCTACCACTTCAGCTGGAAGGCTATTCCATGCATCCACTACCCTCTCAGTAAAGTAATACTTCCTGATATTATTTTTAAACCTTTGCCCCTCTAATTTAAGACTCTGTCCTCTTGTTGTGGTAGTTTTTTTCTTTTAAATATAGTCTCCCCCTTTACTGTGTTGATTGCCTTTATGTATTTAAATGTTTCTATCATATCCCCCCATCTCGTCTTTCCTCCAAGCTATACATGTTAAGATCCTTTAACCTTTCCTGGTAAGTTTTATCCTGCAATCCATGAACCAGTTTAGTAGCCCTTCTCTGAACTCTCTCTAAAGTATCAATATCCTTCTGGAGATACGGTCTCCAGTACTGCGTACAATACTCCAAGTGAGGTCGCACCAGTGTTCTGTACAATGGCATGAGCACTTCCCTCTTTCTACTGCTAATACCTCTCCCTATACAACCAAGCATTCTGCTTGCATTTCCTGCTGCTCTATTACATTGTCTGCCTACCTTTAAGACATCAGAAATAATCACCCCTAAATCCCTTTTCACAGATGTTAAGGTTAGGACTCTAGCAAATATTCTGTACTCTGCCCTTGGGTTTTTACATTCAAGATGCATTAACTTGCACCTATCCACATTAAATGTCAGCTGCCACAACTCTGACCATTTTTCTAGTTTACCTAAATCATTAGCCATTTGGCTTATCCCTCCTGGAACATCAACCCTGTTACATTGTAGAGTAGATTTAAAATGATAAACACAAGGAATAAACAATGTCTAATGATGCTACTATACGAATTTCTTTATATTCAGTGTTATTTTATTTGTTTTAATTTACTTTCATGTTTTACTATATATTTTTTTACAATGAAAAAACTAAAGTCGAAAGAATTGGTACTTGTTAACTATTCTCCCACCATTACACTGAGTGGATCTGTAAATCATTGTTTTGTCGCTGATAATCAGGAACACTTTGTGACCAATTCTTTGTTTCCATCACGCTTTATCTTGTCATGCCAGGTGTTCTATGCAGTGACCCAGATTACTAGATCATCGCTTAACTCTATACATTGGTTCTAATCTTCAAACCTTAACACTAACTCTCCCTTCATACTCTGATTCTAAGACTATTCCCTCTTCGTCCCATGCAAAAAACTAATCTGTATCCCTAATCCGCTATGGTATGGAATATATGTGTTCCAACATAAAACATCTATTGGTAGCAGTGGGATTATAAGTAAAGTGACACCCTAAGCTCCCTAACCACTACAGCTCTTTGCAACGGTCATGATGCAAAGTGCTTTGAGAGCTCTTCCCCTTCTGGTGTAAAACCATTTACGAACTTTGAACAGCAATGATAGAGCAAGACTCTTGGTCCAAATCTCCTTCAGCGAATCATTGTCTTTCCAAGTTGGACAACCAATGGAGAAGTTCACTTCCGGGTTATCAGAGCCAGAGCAGAGAGGCTAGGCCAAGCATAGGCAACCTTTGCGATTCCAGATGTTTTGGACTACACCTCCCATGATGCTTTCCCAGCATTATGGGTGTAAGAGCATCATGAGTCCACAGCATCTGGAGTGCCTGAAGGTTGCTTACTCCTGGGCTAGGCTGTAAGTCTGGGAAAGACACATTTTGACATAAGTCAATATGATAGCATCCATAGGCTATGTTAGGGCTATATTTTATTGCCGGTCCAGTCCGTACTTGGCAATCCAATCACCACATCACACCTACAAGCTTGACAGACACACAGTGAAATTGCAAATCGATTCTGAGTATTATTGGCAACATATAATACATATTACATATAAAAACATATCAGATTATATAGGTATTTTACCACATAGCATTGTGTCACATTATACAGAATCTGCAAATATCTTGGACATTTGTCAAAAATGACTCATCCTCATAAGACTGACAATACAGTAAACTTAAAATTAATAAAATGAGGAAACATTTTATTTTATTCAAATATAGGGGCAAGTCGTTGTTTTGATTATTTTATTTATGTTAGTTCCCTAAAACATTTAATCGGAAGGGAAACATCTGTTAGGAGTAAATTTAGGTAAACGGTCATTTGTGTAAACAAGCATAAATTATTATATAAGTATATTTGACCAGTAAATCAGAAAATGGATCCTGAGTACAAAATGGCGGGTTGGTTAAATGATTTGATCCTATCAGCTACTCATAACATAACTACTACAACATGCTGTAGTAATCCCCTGCTAACTAGCTACATTTCCCCTTTAACGATTAACCCTCGTATTTTTAAACTGTTTTCATTGTATATTCACAAATGTATTTGCCTTTTTTTAATACATTTTGCACCCTGACTATTTAATATTGAAACCAATGAAGATAAAGAAAAAAGTGGGGAAAAAAAAGGGGGGGGGGGGGTTGGGGATGAGGACTGGGAGAGGTAAGCATTGTCAATGGAGAAAATCACTACACTCGGTAATATACAAAAATTTAACCGGAAAATATAAACTTTTTTGGCTCTAAAAATTGCAATAACATTTGCTATTCACAAAAGTTTACTGTTTCACCATTAAACCCTTTTACGTTTCTCTACTTTTTGTATTCAAACATTCAATGATCACTTTTTTTCCATTTAATTTTTTTTTTAATTCTGGAGATTAATACCCTTTTACTGGTGTGTACGGTGGACTCCCTGGGCTGTCCGTCAGCCATGTGGAATACTTTGTATGTCACTAGAAATATCAGATAGCATGTGTGGAATATTGGCATCTCATATCAGCACATACAGCATGCTAACCTCAGACGCCAAAAGTTAGGTGGGTTACACACAATATCAAAACTCCAGCTGCCCAGCTCTCGGGCATTTCAATTCTCGAACTCCATGATACAATAACACATAAATTGGTTTGGTTTCTGTTTTTATATCTGCTATTTTTAGTGCTGAGCACAGAGAACAAAAATCAAAACAACAAACAAACAAACAAACAAGCCACTCTGTTGGAAATGTATGAGCCATTAAATTGTGTATGAGAGGGGGCGGGGCCTGACAGCCAAGATGGCCGGTCGAGGTTTCTGAGAACTCCTGGTCTAATGGTCACAAACACGCTAATTTAGAACAAGATAATGGCTCCAACAGACCGGGAAGCTCGGAAACTGAAGCGGAATCAAGCGGGGATCAGGGAGATACCTCTCCTGACCCGGTACACCAAGCAACTACTGCAACCGGCCATGCGGCCTACTGCGGAGCGGAGCCTAGAGCCTGGGGGAGGCGGCCGATCCCCTGGCGCGGGACACGCTCATACCCGAGAGTCCACTATAGCCCTGCTGCCCCCCCCCTTGGACCGGCGGGGGTTATCCCGGTCCACACTGGGGACGACTATCCCCACAAATCAGCTTGTACCCAAACGGACTCGAGACATCCCTGAAACTGCTGCCACAGTAGCACCCACAAACCCCAGGGCGATCACAGGGAACTCAAGCCCAGAACATACTACATACACTTCAAGGCTGGACGCGATTTTCCAGGCGTTCTGGGATGAGCTGGAGCGGCGCATGCAGCAGAATGCCACGCTTCAACGAGGCACCCGCCCAATACAGCACCCACATGGTGCGCATAAAATGGCCGCCACGAGTCGACCTCGGCACCAGGAGAGCTTGCGACACCGACCAACCCCACACGCTAAACAGCGGGCTCACATATACAATCGAAACGGCAGACTAACCTCTGGACGGAACACTCGACAGGACCGAGCGCATACCCGATCCATGGGCCACTGCGGAAAGCGATGCTCTTCCACATGCCAACCCGGCAAAGACTCACAAGCGGAGGTACGGAGGCGGGAACCGCCGTGGATCAAGCCCACGCCTGACAAGCTGCAGAGAGACCAAACTCGGGTAGCCAACCAACACTGCCTAGCATCTGGACCCCAAAGCCTGGCATGCCCCAGTGCGTGCAGGGACTGTGCCCTACCGATACAAGGCATAGGGTGACTGTGGACTGTAAAAAGAGTGCACCAGGGGGATCCATTAGCCTTATTCGGCTAGGTGCGAGCTAACTGTCTTACTACCCCTGGATGCCTCCAGTCTTGATGAGCCCAGCTAGGTCTCTTGGTAATGTACCTGGTATACGTTAATATACCACTTCAGCACAACCAATGACTCTATGTACCAATTTATGTCTGCTTAACTTGAGTGCCCTTGTTTGCCCCTATTCATCACCAGTGTGGCTCTTGTAATTTACACTAGTTTATATTTATGCCCCGGTCAGTAATATGCATGTTTACAGTTTCTAGCTTGTTCACTTACTGTACCGCTGAACCTAGTTTTAGATTAGAGCACTAGCTCACCGTCAGGCGCGGCCTGAGAGGCTGCTATATGGCACATACTATTCCAAGAGGGGTTGGTTTTATATTTTGATTCTATTTCCGTTTATGTTTAAACTTTTTGATGTATGCCTGTAGCATATATGTTTGACTTAAAGACGACACAACCACACGCCACATTACTGGCAGCAACGCCCACTCACTCAACAGACTCACTGACACTATGGCGTTGACCCATCACACAGGTGCAGCTGACTTTAACTGAGCCTGTTCCTAATTGAACACCCAGAACTTACCCATCAGACACGACAACCCAGCCAACAAACATGACAGGCGTAATAGCACACTGCAGCAAACACCTGATAGCAGTATCTCTCGCCTTTAATATTACCTTTTGTCCACAGCAGGTCCTCATCATTTTCTTGCCAAGCGTGAGACGCAGGACAATGACTAGCAGGTCCATATTACCCAGGATTTCTGGCAGTAACTGCTCACCCATAAGCACGTTCAACCCACGCTGACACCAGTACAAATCCTAGTCTAATCACACGTTAACAATCACAGACAGACACGACCCATATATTGTTAAGTACCTAACCTGCGCTAAGTTTCTTGCAAGCATGTTTATTATATTATAAAAATTGTGCAGTACTAACTCATGCCATATATTGTTTAATCCTGAATTGCTGGTATCTGCTGTTGTGGCAATATCGGCACGCATGTACCCTCAATGCACAACAAAAATAAAGAATTAAAAAAAAAAAAAAAAATTGTGTATGAGACGTTGCCTGCCCCTGCTAGACTATATCTCTAATCATACTCAGTTACATTCTGGCTGAGATTGGTGTGAGTTCAAATACGCATGTAATGCAATGGCGAGGCAAAGACTTGCTAAACAGCTTAGGTGGAAAATAACTCCCATCAACCTTATGCAGACCAGTGGATACATTGGAGTGATAAAAAATACACTGCAGTTAGAAGTGGGGCGCTTAGCTATAATATATAAAATCAGCTCAGCTTTTAGCAAATGGACCGGTGTGAATATTTCAAAGAAATGAATGAAACCCAATTAGTCCAATTCAGTTATAAATAAAATGACTAAATTGGGTGTATGTTTAATTTAGAACTAGTTTTGTCTCATTCTTTTCTTTTTTGGGGGGGTCCATTTAAATATTGGTTCTGATTTTATATATCACAATCAGGCTCTCCGCGTCGAACCGCAGTGTATTTTTACCACTCTGTTTGGGGTGTGGTGTTGGGAAATAACACATTAGTGTTGTAGCTGACCATTTTATATAGTTACAATTATGTGAAGATTTTTTCCATTCATTTATCCAGTGGTCGGCTGAGCCTGAAAAGACATTTAGCCCACAATAACTTTATATAGCAAGTCACCAGTTTAATAAACATATGACAATGAATATTTACATATGCCATGTGCACTAACACAGCCTCAGACTGAACGTTTTGTTTACAAATGATTAATTTTCCCATCTTGTAAAACCATCCATCTCTGCTAGAAGATTTGGAGTGGAGATTTGCCCTCTCTATTTATTTTTGACAAGTTTTTGATTAGACAATGCCCTGCACTAAGGTCGAGGTAAATGCTGGACAAAAAGGCTGAACCTTTATTAGTTGCAGAGGCCGGTTCGGCAGTTAATACACTGTGCATTTTTACAGCTTTGGATATGTCTATGCAAATTTCGGAAAAAAGTGTTTTATATTATATTTTAACTGCTAGTCATTATAAAAATTATAGTTTTTTATTTTACTTTTAATCAAATTGTTAAGATTTCAATAATGAATCTATTTCTTAATATCTAGATGTCATTAAATCAAATACACATTTGGAGACCCACAAAGCTGCAGTCCGTGGCTGGTTTCTGGTCACTTGTCCTTGAATCGTAGCCATTGGTTTTGTTTAAATAATGCTGCGTTCAAAGCAATGTCCATTGCTAAGGGTATCTGTCCAAATTAAGTATGAAGCTATACATGTTAAGATCATTTAAACTTTCCTGGTAAGTTTTATCCTGCAATCCATGAACCAGTTTAGTAGCCCTTCTCTGAACTCTCTCTAAGGTATCAATATCCTTCTGAAGGTCTCACCAGTGTTCTGTACAATGGCATGAGCACTTCCCTATTTCTACTGCTAATACCTCTCCCTATATAACCAAGCATTCTGCTAGCATTTCCTGCTGCTCTATTACATTGTCTGCCTACCTTTAAGTCATCAGAAATAATTATGATGGGATAGCTTCAGATCCATTCGTTTTCACTCTGATGGCTGAAACAGTGGGAGGGGAGGGAATGGTGGGATAGTTTCAGATCCATTCGTTTTCACTCTGATGGCTGAAACAGTGGGAGGGGAGGGAATGGTGGGTGAGTCTTTGTTAATAGAATTTGGTGTTTTAAGAGCAGAATTTATTAAAAAAAAAAAAAAAATACATAAAGCTCTGCTTATCTGTCCATCCACCAGTCTGTCTGGCCATGCAATTTAATTTCCAATGAGGACAAACTATATGTAAGCAGAGTAGATTAAGGATGTGATATCTTTACAGCATTACCAGAATATAATTCAGCATTATTTCCCTAAATTTACCTAAATCCATATAAACCAATTAGCCTGTCCTGAGACAACAGTTATGTTTCAACAATTCCTGCATGTGCATGTGATTAATTTAAAAAAAACAAAAAAACAGCACTTTAAAGTTTTTTTACCCATGTATTTGCCACATGATATGGGCAGTAAAAAAAAAAATACTAACGTACAATTTCAAAAAGTAGAATAATACCTTGCTTCGGAACAATTCTATGAAGATGATTATCTATCTATCTATGTGTCTATCTATCTATCTATCCATCTATCCATCTATCCATCTATCTATCCATCTATCTATCCATCTATCCATCCATCTATCCATCTTTCTATCTATCAATGGGTTGAGGGTGGATATACACCCTAACAGCACTCTTACTCATTGTAGTGTGGCTGTACAGGATCCTCTGCCCAGTCTGTCAGAATCAGAGCGAGAGAGTTCAGCCTTATACCCATACACTGACCATCATATCCTGCCGACTCACATCCACCCAGCCTGGAGGTGCACTGACATATCAGCAGAGTCTATGTCCCTGCCCTACAATCTCAGACAATGTAAGGGTAGAGACACTCAATAAGGGAAATTGGGATAGACACAAAAGGGAAGAAGGAGATGAGGACAGACACACACGTGGGTACGTTTGTAAGGAGAGACACAAGGGATAATGGTGGTAAGGATAGACACTATAAGTGCTGAAGGGGATAAAAAGAGACAACAAGGGGTAATTGGAATAAGAAGAGGCATACAAGGAGGTAATTTGGATGAGCTGAGACATATAAGTGATGAAGGTAAGCAGAGACATGGTAGGAGGTGAGAGTTTAAGAAGAGACATATAAGAGGGTAAACTGAAGATAAAAAAGTGGTGAAGCAGTTGCAAAGAGGGGAGCAACATATTTTTTGGGGGGTTACAACAGACAATTCTGCCCTAAGTTCAAATACCAAATATCCTTTGCACTAATCTGTGTAGATCTAAAAATCTAGCAGTTGGTTAATGAACTTTCCCCAATATTTCATTTGTTTAAGTGAAGCTTGACTCATCATTTCTTTTCAACGGCGCGCCGAGTCTCTATATCCAAGACAGTTTGTATCTGCTCAGCGTGTAAATCATATTCTTAGTTACATAATGCATGTTTTTTTTTCTGCACAATTAAATGATTGATCTGAAATTAGGACCAAACTCTAGAATAACTGCTTTAATAACTCATTTTTTTTTATTATTAGATTGTCTAACAATAATGTGTGATGGAGTCTGTGGCATGCATCACAGGCTGTTACACTTTTAAAGTTTAATTAAGTTTCTTGTACAAAAGGTCAGGGTGGTGAATTCAATGCTTCATGTAAAACATTTATGGACAGCCTAAAATTCTGATCACAGCTACATTAAACAATTTTGATAATTAACATTAAACAGGGGTGCCAGACCTTGTCCTCGGGGTGCTCTCCATTTTCTAGACCAGTCATGGCACCGTTTGGGATGGCAGGAGGAAAACATCTTGAACTATTTGCTGTCTTAATGTATTGACAAATAAGACAACACTATGGGTACATAGCCCGGTCTGGCTGTGAGACATTCCTGGATCCCACAGATTGAGCATTGGCTGCTACCCCCGTCCGTGGTTTTCGTACAAACACAGGTGGTGTAGGATTCTGTCCCGGGAGAGCAATGCTGGGGACTCCTCCACCAGTCTCATGGAAGTGCTGGGCTAACTTCGCGGCTGCAGCCGGCTTCTGGTCCTGGGTCCACTGTCGCACCTCCACCAGCAAGAGGTGGTAAAATTGCTCCATCAGCAAAATCTGCTTACAGTTCTCCAGGGAGTGCACCTCACTCCCAGTCCACCATCCCTCAAGGGCATGTGCCAACCTCCAGACACACTCTGGGTAGGTGTCTTCTGGAGTCGGCTGGATCTCCCAGAACTTTACCATGTAGGACTCTGCGGTGACAGAGTACCTGTCCAGCATGGCTCACTTCACAACCTGGTAGTCCCCCATTTCTCTCTTGGAATCGCTCTGCAGGCCTCCAGGGATCGTCCCGTCAGTCTCCCATCAACTACCTTCACCCAGTCATCTGGCGGCAAGTGATTGAGTTCACATTGCCGCTCAAAGTCCCGCAGAAACCCATCTATATCATCCTTCGTATCATCAAACATAGAAAAGCTGTGCAATAATACTTTGAGACGGGGACTCTCTGTCTGGCTAGATGGGGAGACCATGGCTGCCGTCACCTTCACCTGGTGATCACGATCCTCGTGGGCTTGGTCCTCTAGTGCAATTGCTAGCAGCTGTCAGGATTACTAGTTGATCCAGCACGTAGAATTGTGTCACACAGATGAAAAATAGGTAATGTATTACCAGGCCTTAGAATGGCCGGACTTAACGTACTAAAGAGTAGTCAGGATACTTGCCGAAGTCAGGGGATACAGAAAGAAACACAACGATAAGGGAAAGCCAGAAGTCAGGGATACCAGAATACAGGCAAGTATAAATTAAAGCCAAAGTCAAAAACCAGAAGAAATTTGAATCAGGAACGCGCTCTCGGACAACCACTAGGGAAACCACTAGGGGAACCACGACAGGGCACTGAGCAGGATGAGAACTGGGCCTAAATACCCCTCCTCTAGATCTGATAGACTGTAACCGGCCTTTGACCCCAAAGGCAGTTACCAGGATCCCATTTGCATAATTGCTGCTCAGCATTAACCCTTCTGTGGATTTGGTTGCTGCTCCGCACAACTTTTCCTGTGTGGACAGTAAATACCATTAACCACATTTTTATAAACGGATGAATACGTGACAGCAGCTCCCTCTCGCTTACTTGGCCGTCTGTGGCATCCCTGTAGTTCTGAATTCTCTGGGTCAGTCTGATTGCTCGGGTTGACATTGCAGGAGCAATACTGGAAGCCTCTGGTTGCGGTTCTTTTTGTCACAGTCCTGTATATAGATCCTGTATAGCCTTTGTCTACTCCATGATGGCACAGTATCTTCATATTTGGGTGTATTTTAGTGGAGCCTCAATCCTAAATAATTCCACCAAATAACATTAAAATACCCCAAAGCAGCGTCATTTAGCATTCTTATTTGTTTTCCTTGCCTTCTGTATGTGTAAACATTGTGATCCTTGTTTGCAGATAGCACGGTCCTCTAGGGTAAACAACAGGCACAGTCATTTGGTTTTCATATAATCCAGGCAATTTTATTGGCAAGTCCACACAGCAACACAACTAAACCATAAATGTAACAGGTTTCCCTTTAAACAAAAAGCCTAGCTCGTCTGAGCACTAACTCACATCAGATTCCCTATCTCTCAGGGGTTAAACTATAACAAAAATTATTGGTTTCACCAACCTAGTGTCTCAGCACTCCAGTGCTCCAAGCCAGCCTTGACTGCTTCCCTTTCTGCACTCCCAGTGCTCCAAGCCAGCCTTAACTGCTTCCCTTTCTGCACTCCCAGTGCTCCAAGTCAGCCTTGACTGCTTTCCTTTTGCACTCCCAGTGCTCAGTCTCCTTGACTCTCTCACTGGAGAGAACAGCCTCTATCCTACCTGCTTCCAGGGAGGAAGCCAGCAATCCCCTTTTACCTGCCTAGCAGGGAGGGGTTTATTCCCACTGCTACAGCTGATTATCTGCAGCTGAGCAGTGGGTTGGAGCAGTTGGGTTGCAGCGGGGTTCCAAAAAACTCTGGCCTGGACCTTATTTCTCCCAGTTGTGTATAAACTGAGGAGTGGAGCATTGGCCCACCCTGCTCTCCAAATGCCTCACCCCAGGAGCCCATAACTAAATGTTGGTTTGTGTTGCCTACAACACAAACTACACATACTCCCCCTGGGGTTAAATGTTATAGGCCTATCTGCCTTCACTTTATCACAACATATTATTTTTCTTTTTATGCTGTTAATCACTCAATAAGGAAACACTTTTTATTCCCCTCCACCCCCCCCCCGCATAGTTAAACAGTTGATTTTGATCAGTAGTGAAGGGGTTAAAGGTACAGCGCTGCCTACGTGTATATTTAATACTTGCATGTTAAGCAATTTACTGCAAGGAGTACAGCATTTTGCAGAAAGAAGATAATGAGCGCTTCGGGGAGAAATTGTGAAATAAAAAAACTGCATTCTGATTGTCTGCTAGATGACAGGCTGTTTTACAAACACTGACACTTATTTGCTGCTCATAAACTCACAGACGAACACAACAAAACACAGGTGAAAAGATCAAATGATTCCCCAATGCCGTACCTCACAGAACGAAATGGAATTCTTTACGCAGAAAGGGGCTGCTGCCCCGAAATATTTTATCCTTTCACTGATTCTTTACCAATAAACTGGGCTGTACCATTGGGCCGTTCCCATATACCTGCTCTTGATCTTATTATTGTCACATTTTTTCTACAGGTTGGATTCTGATAGGGAGCAGCAGCTGTGACATTATAGCTAGCTCCTTTTCTATGTCAGACATAGTTGTATTAAAAAACAACATTGCCAAACTCCAAAATGTAAATTCTGTAACTACAACATGCCTCCCAAGTGTCCCTTTTTTGGAGGAACAGTCACAATTTTGAGACAAAATCCCTCTGTCCCTCTTTTCTATCTGAATGTCCCTCTTTTCTCGGAGCTCCATACTGTTGGTGTGTCTGAGTGTATACCAGAGCTCCACATCAATAATACTCCAAGTAATGTGTCTGAGTGTATAACAGAGCTCCACGGCAATAATACTCCCAGTAATGTGTCTAGTGTATAACAGAGCTCCACAGCAATAATACTTCCAGTAATGTGTCTGAGTGTATAACAGAGCTCCACAGCAAAAATACTCCCAGTAATGTGTCTGAGTGTACACCAGAGCTCCACAGCAATAATACTTCCAGTAATGTGTCTAAATGTTAATAACAGAGCTCCACAGCAGTGTCTAAATGTGTATAACAGAGCTCCACAGCAATACTACTCCCAGTAATGTGTCTAAATGTGTATAACAGAGCTCCACAGCAATAATACTCCCAGTAATGTGTAAAATGAAAGTGTCCCCTCTTTTGAAATGTCTATTTGGAATGTTGAGATTACCTAGAATGACCAGTGGGTCTTTCCAGCATCTCCATGATCTGCAAGTATTAAAGAAAGTATATAGAACAAACCTGGCTGAGTTTTAGGTCTGCTGTGAGTTTACTACGATAACAAACTGATAACTGAACCACAGTGCCACGGTGCCCATAAAACACTAATTATGGGATAAGCTCCGCAGTGCAATAGAAACTAATGTGGACATCATGGTCGGCCAAGTCCCTTCTTGGTGAGCACGCAGAGATGTTTTATTGTTCTCCAAAGCCACATCACATTCGCAGGATTATTCACTAAAATGAGAATTATTGGCAATTTAAAGTAAATTGCAAATTTAAAGGGACGCTATAGTTCTGGTGTGTACAGCATGTCCCTGCTACTCAATGTAAATACTGTCTTTTCAGAGAAAAGTAACACCGCTAGGTGCAGTCACTCAGATGACCACTAGAGGTGCTTCCTAGTTCAGTGCTGCACACATAGCGCCTACGTTCAGTGTCTCAACAATAGGCATGGAGACGCTGAACATTCCCCATGGAGATGCAATGATTCATGAGGAGATGCTGATTGGCGCAGCGTAGCATTTTGCCGCAAATGCACAATAGCCTCCCAATGCTTGCCTGTGGGAAAAGATTGAATTGGCTGAGATCATCAAGAAGATCTCAGCCATGGAGCATGGGCAAGCTGCAGCAAGACCATTGTGGCAATGGAGAAAAGGTAAGTAAAATACCTTTTTAACGACACTCTTAGAGGGGCTGGGGACCAAAACCGGAACATTTGTTTGTATTCGTAACACTATAGTCTTTCTTTAAGGCCAACGTGTCTTAACGGGAAGCATAGTTGACTTGATGAATTGTCCCAGTTTCCCTAATTTGACGTTAAATTTGAAATTTGCTGTAAAGTCACTTAAATCCCCTACAATTCTCACTTAAGTAATTAACCCGGTAAGAGTTAAATCTTATACTTTTTTACATTCCTTCTTAGCATGTGCTGTAATTTTTCTTGGCCATAATTTATCATGACTCTCTTTGTCAGGTAAAAATAGAACCAGTTTAATTACATTGAGGTGGTTAATGATTTATAGGCTGTATAGTACCAGTGTTGTGAATAACTTACATTTAGCAATAGAATTGTGAGAACAGACTCCTAGACTGCGGCCAGTTCCTGTTGTCTGAAACTTGAGTGACGTTCACTTTTATGAAGCGCGGTAATAGAATCAAAGGAATGCCAGTTTGCTGGATGTTGCTGAAATACCTAAAATAATTATCTATTTCAGCTTCTGGGTATGGTTAATAGAATTTTCCATGTTTTCAAGAAAACTATTTTCTCCCCTTTGAAACTGCAATCTGTTACTCATTTTAATATCGTAAACCGTAGCCCCTGGTTATAACTGTGTGACATGCGGGACAGAGAAATGGAGTGCTAGAAGTATGATAATGATTGCTACAGATACTTTTTTATCTCAACATTTTTAATATTCTTCAAGCAAGTGTATACCGCCCCAAAGAATGCTGTGATTACTTGCAGAGCTCTGCAAACATTCTTTTGTTCATTTTGCAATCAGCTGAAGATCTATATTTTTCGAGAAACGTAAATATTGACGGCAATATTCTGGCCACTTTAGTAGGTATACCTTGGCAGCCAGGTGCTGGGATATCACACATGGATGGTCTCCAGATATGCCACCGAAATGTCCACCAGTTGTCATTTTTAATGAAGACATCAGTTGGTAAAGCCATCTACTGGGAAATACAGGTTCCACCGACTGTAAAGATCAACCCAACCTAATGTGGACACTTGGTTATTATTCTTCTGAATTTTTTTAATCTCCATAATATGTCACACAAAACTTTTAAACATAACGAAATGTTCTAAGTTACTTATGAACTCCAATGCTGGTTGATATAGTCGGATTAAGTGGTATTTTGCAGCAGTGGGTGCTAAATATTTTCAAATACATTTTATTGATTTCCATGGTAATTGCACATTTTTTAACAGTTTGTGTAAGAATATCTCTTGTTTTTGCCTTAATTAAGCTCCTTCAATGTGTCTTACTGCTAACCTTAGAAATGGATTGATAGACAATTTGAAGCAAAGTATAGCAAACCAAACCAGAAATATTTTAGCATGAATCTCCCTTTGTGGCACATGGCCTGTAGAATATATAAAATGCTAAGTGTTGCAGTTTTTCTATAGACAACCCATAGATTAAAGATTGGGAAGGTGTAATGGCCAAATGAGAAACCCGCCAAAAAATCATGTTGCATTGTTTAAGAGATACTGAAAAAAAAAGTAGGAAAATATATACTGTTGCCTTCAAACAAAAAATGTTAATCAACTGAGAAACAAAAATTGTCTTCTAGTCATTGATTTCCTCCATCATTATGATAAATGCAATCCATTAGTTGGATGAATTATAGCCCTGAGCTTGGACACGGAAACAACGAAAGCATGTACAGACCTACGTAGGCAGACAGATTGTTAGCAGGGTCATAGAGGTTCTACAGGACGTTCACTAGATGGATTAGACAGGCTGCGAGTGTTGTCATCACACAGGTTAATAGTGGATCAGACAGGTCAATAGTACTTAGAATGTAAGTATGGTTGCAAGGAGGTTCTTGGAGTGACCCAGACATGACTGTGATTGCTTAGCAGTAGAGTTCTGTTGCATGGAGTGAGACAGGCAGGTTGGAAGTATTTAGAAACAGAGTGTCATCGGTATGAGCTTCATGAAGTAAGCCGGACAGAGAATCTTGGAGTGGACCACACAGTGACATGGCTGGCAGTGTTTAGAGTTTATATTTTGTGCTCAGAGTTTCTTGGAGAGGACCTGGTGTGTCTGGCAGTATTTAAAATGCAAGTATTTAATTAATAGCATCTCGGGGTGGACCAGGCATTGCTTACAGAACAGAATTTACCATAAAGTTACCCTAAGACCCATGATTTGCTTTACACCATCCCTCGTGGGATCATAATTCTTCTCTGATTTCTGGCAGTGTATAGAAGTGGGATATGGTTGATAGGATATTCCTGGAGTAAGCCAGACAGGCTGGGAGTTTTTAGAGTGTGTGTATTGTGCTAAGAGCATCTTGGGGGTGGTCCAGGCATGGCCCTCCCCTTCTAACCCAACCTATTCTTTCTGTGGTTGTCCAATCACAGACTTCCCAATGCAGCTCAATGTGAAGTCTTTACAAAGCAGGTGTTCTGTCCAATTGCCACCTCTTGAGTTTAGCTTAATTGAGCTGAACAACCAGGAAGTAACAAGACCTGTTTTCTGCTTGAAAGCCAATATGGTTTAACCAGGCTAAATTATAAGAGTGTCAATTTCTATCGAAAACTGCACTATTTCCAAAATGAAAAAAGAGGACAAACTCTTTACACATACATTGTTTTTAGCAAGATAAAGTGCTTTAGGCGTCTGGAGTGTCCCTTTTAAAGGAGAAAAATCAACCAAGGTCAAGATTCAATGGAAAACATATATACATATTTGTAAAAAAACATTTAAAAAAGAATTCCTGAACAAATTCATAAAATGTGACAATTGTTTTGTCTAATATGCCTACATAATAAAATATAACCACTGTATCCCTTTATACTGTATCGTACTACCTAAAGTAAAACACAAACAGAATGTACACCATAGTGGAAACTGTCTACTGTTTCATTCTACGATGCCTTTGGTTCATAGGTGGAAAAGCTCCCATGAATGGTGCAAGCCATGCGAGAAGTAAATCAGAGGTCATTCACATGGAAATTTTCCTTAAGTAAATTTATGGCAACCTTTCATGACAAAGCAAACACTAGCAGGGAGTGGAGAAATTGCTTTCAAAACAAAAACAGAACTTCACACCCATCCCTAGCTCAGTTCTGCTGTTTTTATGAAAATCCATCTCCCACAATACCTTGCCGGCTTGCTATGACCTCTGCACAGTTACATAGTTACAAAGGCTGAAAAGAGACCACCCAGTTCCGTTTTCTCACAGCTGTTTTTGCTGTTGATCCAAAAGAAGGAATAAAACAAACAGTTTGAAGCGTTTCCAGTTTTGCAACCAATCAGGAAAAAAATCCTTCCTGACCTCAGCACGACAGTCAGAATTCTCCTTGGATCAAGAAGCTGTTACCCCACATATTACATGGCACCTGTCATGCTCCAGACAACGTGTGCTCATTATATTGAGGATATTTTATCTCTACACTATGCTACTCGTTTTGCTAGGAAATGTATAGATTAGGAGAAAATCTTTTTTTTTTTAAATAGTTTTTTTCTCCCAGCTGTCACCCAGTTGTCATAGGACAAGTAAGCAAATCTTTATATTTTACATTTAATTCAGCATGTATCTTTGTGATGTGTGGCATTTTTAATGAATTTGGGAGTACCGTATTTATCGGCGTATAACACGCACTTTTTTCCCCTGAAAATAGGGGGAAAATCGTGGGTGCGTGTTATACGCCGATATCCCATAATTACTTACCTGTCCTGAAGCGTGGGCCGGCTTCACAGCGCGCACCGCGGTACAGGAACTTTAATTTAAGGTTCCGGTTTCCGGCGGGACTGAAAGGAAGTGTGCACACTATTGTGCACACTTCCTTTCAGTCCCGCCGGAAACCGGAACCTTAAATTAAAGTTCCTGTACCGCGGTGCGCGCTGTGAAGCCGGCCCACGCTTCAGGGCAGGTAAGTAATTATGGGAGGGGAGGAAAGTACACTATGGGAGGGGAGGGGAGGGGGAGGAAAGTACACTATGGGAGGGGAGGGGGAGGAAAGTACACTATGGGAGGGGAGGGGGAGGAAAGTACACTATGGGAGGGGAGGGGGAGGAAAGTACACTATGGGAGGGGAGGGGGAGGAAAGTACACTATGGGAGGGTAATGGGGGAAGTACACTATGGGAGGGGGAGGAAAGTACACTATGGGAGGGGAGGGGGGGGAAAGTACACTATGGGAGGGGAGGGGGGGAAGTACACTATGGGAGGGGAGGAGGGGGAAATACTATGGGAGGGGAGGGGGGGAAATACTATGGGAGGGGAGGGGGGGAGAATACTATGGGAGGGGAGGGGGGAGAATACTATGGGAGGGGGGAGAATACTATGGGAGGGGGGGAGAATACTATGGGAGGGGGGGAGAATACTATGGGAGGGGGGAGAATACTATGGGAGGGGGGGAGAATACTATGGGAGGGGGGAGAATACTATGGGAGGAGGGGGGAGAATACTATGGGAGGAGGGGGGAGAATACTATGGGAGGAGGGGGGAGAATACTATGGGAGGAGGGGGGGAATACTATGGGAGGAGGGGGGGAATACTATGGGAGGAGGGGGGGAATACTATGGGAGGAGGGGGGAATACTATGGGAGGGGGGGGAGAATACTATGGAAAGGGGGGGGACACTATGGGATGAGGGGGGAATACTATGGCATGAGGGGGGGGAATACTATGGCATGAGGGGGGAAATTTCCTGGAATTTCTTTCTAAAAATGAGGTGCGTGTTATACGCCTGTGCGTGTTATACGCCGATAAATACGGTACTTTCACGTAAGTTCATATATTCATAATAGGTCTACTTTAAAAATTCTATCCCGGAATACTATGTTTTTGTAAGTATTCATCCAGTTGCTGTTTAAACATCGGTGCAGACACTATTAAACCACCTCCTCAGGCTGAGAATTCCACATCCTTATTGTTCTTATTGTAAAAACCCTTTCCATTGCCTTAGACTAAATCTCCTTTCTTCCACTCTAAATGTGTGATCTCATTTCATACATATAAGTACTGTCTATGAATAGATTTCCGGACAATGGTTTGTACTGGCCCCAGATATTTTTGTTTAGTGTCATCAAACCTCTGTGAGGTGCTGTTTTTCTAAACTTAACAAATGAAATTTGTTAACCTTTCTTCATAGCTAAAATGTTCCATTCCTTTTATTAATTTTGTAGCCCGCCTCCGCACTTTTTCTAGTGCCGTAATATCCTTCTTTAGAAGAGGTGCCCAAAATTAGACAGCTTGCTCAATGTGTGACCTTACCAGTGATTTATAAAGAGACAAAATTTGTGACAACTCTCCAATTTCTTTGAGTTCGAACATTAACCTATTGTGTGATACCATATCAAATGCCTTTGGAAAATCCAAGTAGATCACATGCACTGCAAAACCCTCATCTATTCTTCAACTTATTTATTTGTAGAATGCAATTAAGTTACTTTGGCATAAAATGGTCAAAAGATTTTCCGATGTTATAAAACCATGCTAATTTATTCTAATAACAATGTTGTTCCCAATGAATTCGTGAATATTATCCCTTAATAACCCTTCAAATACTTTCCCAGCCACAGAAGTTAAGCTCACATGTTTATACTTTCCAGGCAAAGATTTGGAACCATGTTTGAATATAGGAGCCACTTCTGTCTTCCTCCAATGCTCTGGCACATTTCCTAAAAGAAAAGAATCCTGAAAGAGTAAAAATAGAGGTTCACTTACTTCCACACTTAGTTAATTAAATACTCAAGGGTGAATACCCCCAGGCCCTGGGGATTTGTTTACATTTTTTTTTTAGTTGCTGTCGCACATTGTCTTGAGTCATCCAATCACAGTTTTTCTGAAAGTTTTTTGCAGCAATCATTTGCATATCTCTTACCACGTGATCCTCTATAATATATATTGAGGAAACAAAAATGTTTAAAATGTCTGCCTTTTCTTGATCTTCATTTACCAACACACCCATCTCTATTTTCAGTGTACCTAGACTTTAATTTTTTTTTTGTTGAAATATTTTTTTTTTCTTTTTAGAAATTTCTGTTTTCGGCTATCACTTTCTCATTTTCTAGTTGAGCCCATCTACTAGCCTTTTTGCAAGCATTATTGGCTTCCTTATATAGAATGTCTCTGATTTGTCTAAATGAAATGCTTTACCCTTTTCTTATTTTTAATTTCTTGGTTTACCTTCCCACTAAGCCCCTTTGGTTTAAATGTGTTTCTTTTATATTTATTACCCAATGGTACATATTGAGAAATGTACCTTTCTAATATTTGTTTGAAGATATTCCATTTATCCTTAGTGGGTTTTTTTCACAGAGGAGTTTATGCCAGTCAATGAGTTGTAAAGTTGCCGTAATTTTATTAAAATCTGCTTTTTTTTTTTAATTATGTGTTTTAGTATACCCCATGTGCAATTATCTCCATATTGTGATCACTAGTTCCCAAGGGCTCCAACATGTTGGTCAAAAGAATTTCTTTATAGTTGGTGTTTGTACCAGTTGTGACATGAATGTGTCATTTAACAGGTTAAAAACCTGGTTCCACTTGATGAGCTACTAGTCCCTCTATCCCAATTCATGTCTGGGTTAATACAATAATGAACATGTTACCATGCAATGGATCAGATTTATATAAAGCAGACTTGGGGGGAAAGCTCTCAGGGTAGGGTAATGTGCAGACACGTATTGTTTATTTCCCATAGTGAAATAAATAAATGTATTTTCCACTTTGAAAAAAAATGTTGCCATACAATTTCTCTTTATACATGTAACATAATAAATATATATTCATGTAATTATATTGTTATATAGTGGTCAAGCATGTGCTATAAAAAATATTTAATAATAAATCACAAGATGAATGTTTAATTGGTTTCTAAACCTGAGAGGGCATTATTTTACCTACAGGCTCCCAATCATTCTGTTTTCAGCGGGATAGTCACGATTTTGGGGTCCTGTCTCTTCATCTCAGGTTTGTTCCCTGTTGTCCCCAAAAAGCATAGTGTGAGCGCATTGTAAGACACACTAGCGCTAATCTACGTTCTGCCTAGGTGGGCCAGTCTGAGTGATTGGCAGGCAGCCCAGCATTAATTTACGCAACACTGACATGCCAGTAATTTGAGTGGACCCACCCTATTCCACATGGACATGCCCCTTTGGGATGGGCCGGTAATGAAATTTGCATAACTGGTCCACCTTTCTTTACCTTCACACCAGTGTCCCGATTTACAGGACGCCAATGTTGGGGGCTATGAGCTAGTGTTGAGTTTGGTGTTAACAATTGCTGTTGGTGTTAAGGCTAGTATTGTAAATGTTTTACTGTCACTTTGTGATAGTGTTAGGATTAAAGTTAAAGGAGCACTATAGGATCAGGAACACAAACATGTATTCCTGACCCTATAGGGTTAAAACCACCATCTAGCCACCCTGGTCCACTCATGCCTCCCTAAATATAGTAAATCTTAGTTGTATTCAAGTCTTCAGCTGCATGCTTTGTGCCTGTTTCCTTTAGATCTGCCCACTGATGCTGACATCAGCAGAAATGGTAGCCTGATCCAATCACAATGCTTCCCCATCGGATTGGCTGAGACTGACAAAGAGGCAGATCAGGGACAGAGCCAGCACAATTCAAACACAGCCTCGCCAATCAGCATCTCCTAATAGAGATGAATTGAATTAATGAATCTTTGTGAGGAAAGTTCAGTGTCTGCATGCAGAAGGAGGAGATACTGAATGTTTGGATGCATTTTAAGCAGCCATGACCCAGGAAGGATCTTTAATAGTGATGTCCCGAACAGTTCGCCGGGAACCGTTCGCCGGCGAACATAGCGTGTTCGCGGTTGCGAACACGCGCGATGTTCGGTCCGCCCCCTATTCGTCATGGAGGTGGGAGGGTCTGGGAGGGAGGGTCTGCTGCTGATTGGCTGGAATATGTCTGCTGACTGTGAGGTACAGGGTCAAAGTTTACTCAATGATGACGAATAGGGGGCGGATCGAACATCGCGCGTGTTCGCGACCGCGAACACGCTATGTTCGCGACCGCGAGCACGCTATGTTCACGACCGCGAGCACGCTATGTTCGCCGGCGAACGGTTCCTGGCGAACTGTTAGGGACATCACTAATCTCTAACAGCCATCTGAGGAGTGGCCAGTGAAGTTATTACTAGGCTGCAATGTAAACACTGCATTTTCTCTGAAAAGACAGTGTTTGCAGCAAAAAAACTGAAGGTAATGATTCTACTCACCAGAACAAATTCAATAAGCTGTAGTTGTTCTGGTGACTATAGTGTCACTTTAAGGGTTTTTATTGTGTTTGTTAGTTAGTGTTAGTGGGAATATCAGAGTGATATCATGGTATATACGTGTATGTACACACATTGTTTGCCCAAGAGTAGTGGGAGTTACACTTCTAGATGGAAGCTGCTATTTGCTCGGGATATATGCAGATGTACATCTGTGGAACAGGTAATATGATAAACAATGAGTACAAGTGCTGATGCCCACTCCTCTGATAGTTTAGTGTATTCTATTCCTTGTAGTAAGCCATGTATGCTGTGTATAAATCTTCTCCTTAACAGATATATACAGAGATTGCTGAGGATGAAGAATTTTCGTTTCAGCAGTAAAAGTGTTCATTAGGCTCAAGCAGTATGCAAAGATTGCCCACCGGCGGGCACAGACCATGAATTTTATAGAAAGTGGCAGTCAATTCAAAATACGACTGCCAACTCAAAGCTGTCATTTGGTCTTACTGTTTAGTGGAGCCATAAAAACAAAAAAACAAGATTGATATGTTCTCTGCCTCCCTGTATATACCAAATTAATTTGCAAATTGATTGAAAAATTGCCATAATAAACAAGCAAGCTCTTTATGTTTTAATTACTTTATATTGCTGATCAGACTATTATATATAAATTATTATGGTATTTGTTTAATTGCAATTTTCGTCATAGACTGGTAGCATGACATTGACATGTTTTCAAGATGAGATCCGGATGACAAATCAACGCACTCGCTCATAAATATTCCAGATCAGTAATGGTTATCTCAAGAAGTAGGTTTATTTCACTAGCTGGTTTACTGTTTAAATGAGGCCATCAGAATATTGAGCATCGGAAATGCAAATTAAAATTGTCACCTTTGTCAAAAAGACTCAAAGAAAAGAAAATACAGCACCGCACCATGTCCTCAATGTCATCAGTGACATTTTGTAGTGGCCATTTTTCCGGTGGGAATTTTTGCAGCAAGATTGTGAAAGGATACCTTCATGTAAGGTAGATCTGTAGTGACAATCACAATAGACTGTGCAAGAATCAGGTAACATGAGTTGGCACAGAGAACAAGGATAGTAAGCTATCAGTAACGGGACATTCCCAAATGATATCATTGCTGCCCTGGCAAAATTTGTCCTAAAGTTTTCTATAAGTTAATTTCTAGGGTGACCTGAAGTAGTTATTGGAAATGTATTTTACAACAAGTAAATTATTTACACCGTGATTTCTGAGCACATTGGATTTTGCAGAGTTTGCGATAGTTAATGAATAGCAATTCCTCCATTGATGTCTAATTCCCATTCAGGAAGCAGAGTAAACCATTGTCCGCCCAATTGTTATGGTTTAAAGACACATGAGGTTTGAATGTTGCAATCTTAATGATACATAATATAAATAAACACAATTTATTTTATCAAATTGTTTATTTAATAACTTCAATAATACACTTCGGAGAATGGCCGTGAACCTTTATTGCGGATTTTACAATTCCGATTCAACATCAACAACCATAATAATAATAATAATAATAATAATAATAATAACCATAACTTTAAACCAAACCAACATTTTAACCATGCACACTTTCCAAGGCTCCACCCCCCCAAAGCCAGGAGCCATAAATATATCTTAAACCAAATACACCCTGCTGTGATGACCAGGAGGGTGACTTAAATCCCATAATAAGGTCACAACATTCCTAATTGAAGGGAGGGTGGGTGGGAGCAGCGGCTTAAATATTTAAAACAGCCAACCTTCAGATATGTCTGACACAAGCTGAGGTAAATAATTTTGGCTCTTTCATATTTATTCTCCCGAATTTCCCTCCACTGTGAACCTCGCGCTGCGAACTACCAATCAGGGCTACATCAAACCCATGAGGCTGCTCCTTATTCAGTCTGCGTGCCTGACATTACTAAAAGTAATATTCAGGGCCAGACTGGGAATGAAAAGCATCCCTTGAAACAAATTCTATACCAGGCCCTGGGGAGATAGCGCAGCTAAGCGGACAAGGGCACATGTAGGAGTGTGGGGATAGATGCATGGGATTGGTTGTGAAGAATCTGTGGGTGTGATTATGTTCTGGGTAAGACAGTGTGGGGGAGGTCTCACCTCAGTGCCACTTGGGATTCGGGCCAGCAAACAGCTTCCCTCCCGCCCACCCTATACTATATTTTGTCGCAGCTAGCCGGGGGTATGTCCTTGCCAATTGAGTTTGAGGTTACGTTTAAGTAGATGGAATGAGATGAACAAGTCTTTTAAGGTCTCAAACCTCCCCTGCTCTAAAGGTTTAACTTTAGGTTGCCTGAGGTCTCGTGCCCATCGAGCGTGGATAAGGTCGGCTGATGGCAGGCATTGGAAGGATTTTTATGACGAGGGGGGAGGTGAGAGGGAGTGGTGATTAGGAACCACTCCATGTTTTTATTGGCAAGGACGGTTGGGTCACTGTATAACACTATGGGTGGAGTTATATATGTATATATGTTAATTTATGCTTATTTATGTCTAATGTTTTGGTTACAGAAAAGAAGAGATTTAATAAATAAAGTTATGGATGTGTTATGCAGTAATTTAGTTGTGATAATAAATGCTGTGGCCTGTTTCATCCATACTAAGTGGTCTGTCGTTATTGGGGGGTTTAATGGGGTTTAGATTTTGTTCTAGGCTGCATCGCGATTCCCCACTACGTACATACAAGCCCCATAATGCATTGCGCCAGCATAGTGTGTAGATATGAAAGCGGAGAAAAACCCTGAAAACTGTCACTCAAACATGAGAGAAAGCACTCATCAGGCTTCAAAATAAACAAAAGAGCGGATTTATTGTAAGCAGACATGCATTTGCATATAATCAATGTTTCAGTCCAACTACCTTGACATATTAAGGAAAGTTTCATAACTGGACTGAAATTGTGAATGTATGTGATTGCACAGCAGTAAAAAAATGATGTTATTTTTCTTATTTTGAAGTAACAAGAGTGTGCTCTTCACGTTGGCTGACAACTGGATGATCTCAGTCAACGCCAATTTAATTCCCATAGGAAAGCATTGGGAGGCTATTGCGCATGTGTGACAAAACGCTGCGCTTCATCGCACCAATCAGCATCTCCTCATAGAGATGCATTGCATCAATCAATGCATCTCTATGGGGAGCGTTCAGCGCCTCCATGCAGAGCGTGGAGATGCTCAACATAGGTGCTGCACACTGTGCAGCACTGGACCAGGAAGCAGCTCTAGTGGCCGCCTGAGTGACTGTCACTAGAGATGTTCCTAGGCAGTAATGTAAACACTGCCTTTTCCTCCCTTTCTGCCGGTCACCCTGTAATTGCGCCGTGCCACCTCCGGGCTGGTGCACCTAAGGTGGCCACGCACCGGCCCAATAGTATGCCAGCCCACCAGGAAATTTCCCAGTATCACGGTGGGCCAGTCCGGCCCTGGTAATATTGCTGTAAAGCTCTGTTATGCACAAAAATGAACCAACCAAAAGAGATCTTCTAGAAATCAGAGACATAGGATAAAATGATAACTCTGGATCTAAATAGTGACTGAGTATTTTAAATTGGGACGTTTGGGGGTGTAGTAAAGTAAGATTTTGCATTTTGAATATCAGAAAAAAACAGGATACCAGGATGAGTGTACCAAATACAGACTATTTTGACTTTTGGGGAAACGGATGTAAATGTCTTAGGATATGATCATAATTTGTCAGATTTTTTGTTTTGTGTATTTGAGATTTTAAAATTAACACCATTCCAATATTGCTGTTTCCACCATGAAAGACTGTCAGACTGCTATAGGTAAAGAATATTGCAGGTGATAGTCACCCTAATGGGACAATGTACGCACTATACCCATTAAATCGCAATTAAGTGGTTATGGTGCCTAGTTTTCTCTGGAACGGTCCCTCTATTCAGTGTAAAACCATTATAGTGGTTTAACACTAAATAATGGTCCCTAGCCCCCATTGCCTTGCCCCTACTGGAAATATATCTTAGGCAGACATTACACATTTCCTTTTAGCCATACCAGTAATAGACACTGTGATAGTCTGAAAGTGGTCACCTGACATTCTCAGCCAATCACAGTCACCCACTGCTCCTCAGGCAAATGCTTCCTCATTAGCACAAACAGCACAGAGGGGATGGGGCTATAGTTTAGCATTAAAAGTAAATGTATATGGGGAGGGGGATGCACAACCAAAACATGCATTTTTTCAGTGCTGTAAAGACCACAATGTATTCAAAATATAGATTAAGGAACAGTGCACACACAATAAACATAGATTTAATGTTTACAAGGCTACTTAATATCAACCGTATTAGCAAACATATATGGGGATTCAGTTACACCATGTAGCCATATCATGTTAAGTTTACTACTAACACTACAACCACTTCAATGAGACAAAGCAGTTACATTGCCTACAGCATCCCTTGGAATATTATCTCCTGTGCCTGGTATCTGTAACTAGGGATCTGATTCACTGATCTGAGTGATTCCAATAAACAACAAGTGACCGTGTTCATATTAAAGATCAATAACTGTAATGCACTTCCATTTACTCCAACAGAAAACTTCACTGTACGCGCAATTACATTCACATGCACCTCTTCATGTCGTTCATTATGAGAGCTATTGCAGTATTTATCAAAGATGTAATTCTCTATGAAAGTGGGGAATCTGATCACTGCAATGACGGTTCGGTAAGTAAAATCTTGTTACAATTCATTTTCATTTTGTATATTGTTAGAAAACAAACCTTGGGATTCACGTTAATAATTTCACTTTGAAGTTTTATTTATTTTATTTTAATAAAATGTTTACCTTGCAACATAGTCTGCACCTGCCTAATGTCTTTCATTTCCAAAATCGGTCTTTATTATTTGCCGTGCATTTTGTTCCTTACCTTCAGACGCGTTTCGCAAGTGAATCAGAGGGAATTAGACCTGTACCGTGACGTTTTAGCAGTCGATGCATTTTTAACATATTGTTTAAATGTGTCTGTATCACATCTTTCCCTTCCTTCTCTGAAACATAGCAGCAGAAAAACACACAGACGTGTTCTCACTTTTATAGCTACATCAATCCTTTTTGCTGGTTTCTATTTATTTAGGTTATTTTTGTTTTGTTTTTACTGCTAAGGCAATTAATAATGCTGAGTTAGAAATGAAATCATTTTTGAATTCCCTTGGTATATGCCCTGGGCATTTCATGTATATTTGATTTTCAAATCTCTCCATTCTCAAATACAATACTTGTTTGCTTTATTGAAGCAAGGGGGAGGTTTGTAAGAAAAATGGTAGAAATTGGACACACACTTCTTTATTGAGATGTATGTGTCTCCTGAATTGCTTAATTTCTGGTCTAATGGTTTTGTTTTTAATGTGTTAACTCTACACATAAGAGTATTAAACATTTACAGATTCATTAAATGAAGCATTAAAAGCATTCTGAAGATTCTATTAACAAATTGCAGCACATAACTCCCGTGGCACTATATGCAAACATTGACAGAGAATAATTACTTTAACAGAGTTCCAACAGTAATACACACTGGTAAATTAAGGTAAATTACCGTAAAATCCAACTGGCAAGCTGTGCCCCCACCCCACATTCTAAGGAATCAAAACATTTTAGGATAGTTTGATATCTTAGCTGGGGTGACGATTCCTGCCTCCACAACTGCTTAGTGAGAGCCAGAATCTCTTTAGGAGATAAGACTGGTGGTTAAGGGTTTAAAGTGGCTTACCATAAGCACTACAGTGTTCACTGATCACTATGAAGCTCACAGGGTTTATATTGATCAGTAAACGCTGTAGTAGTTAGCGTAATTGGAGCATTTCTTTAAAATTCTTCGCTCTTTTGTGAATGGTACTGCAGTAGAAGTACACAGCTATAACATTGCAGTTGCCGTCAAAGGTAAAAGAAATGCACATATTCCTTCTTTAAGCTGCACTGGCCATCGCTGTAATTTCATGACATTATTTAACACACGTAGAAATCTGTTTCTTTACAATTGAGATGGGTAACATGAGTAAAAGCTTAGAATGTTTTCATTCTGACATCTCCTAAAGACTATAGTACATTCCCCAGGCGTGGGTGTAATGGGCATCTGATACTGGTTCACTGTGAAAATTGGGGAAGTTTGCATTAACAGTCCATCTGAAACCACACACCATCTGTCTATTAGAACCATTTAAAGGGGTCTTGTTAATTTACTGGTTTAAAACCATTGAATCGAACCCAAAATACTTTTGCATCAATAATTGCCATTTTCTATATTCTACAAAAAAAGCTATTTTTTTTTACGTAATAATGTTTCAAAAATAATCTAATGCAATTTAAGAAAATGTTCTAGCCTAGTGGATGATCAAAATATGTAGATAACATGACAGATGCCCTTTAACTGGTGAGGCTGTATTTTGGTATTCCAGGCTCGTCAATCTAATAATTATTTGGAAAAAGATGAAATGTGAAAGATTCACGTTTAGCCAAGATGTTTAGCACTTAACGTGAATCACTCCAAAGATATCCAAGCTGTGAGTCATGTTAAATCTTTAATGTGATTTATTAGTAAAGATTGGCACAAATAAATATCCAACCATATGTTCACTAGGCACAGTGTAAACAAACGCTAAATTAATCTATGTACTAAATATATGTTGCATATTAAACGTACAGTACAAAGTATATAACTTTATTATGAATCATTTCTTTGTGATAGGCAGTTGTGCTCAGAAATTAAGGGGTACCTAAACATGGTAGAAGAGCTAAAATACTTAAAAAATATTCTCTTCTAAATAAAGCTGTTTTTGATGACTTATACATTTAAAATATAATCTTGCTACATGTGATCTTAACTACTGAGTGTATTTGTAATAAAGATAAAACATGTTCTTCTGCAATATAACAGCCTGTTTCAGCAGATGTTAATCTGGTAGATCCCACACTGAAGGTACTAGTGTTTGTTTAAAAGGTCAGGCCCGTCACTTTTTATTTGTATTGATATTTACGCTATGTGAGCAGCCCTCAACACAAACCCGTCTTATCTCTCAACTACTTATTAGATCACATTTATTATATTACAACCAACGAGACATTGTCACTACTTTGTATCTAATGGATATACATGCTAGATAAAGCTTCATAACCAGACTCCGTAACCGATAATTAATTATTACATATAATCCCGGATTTTAATATATACCGTAAGCCTAGCAAAATGTGTTACAGTTCACCAACGCCATTTATCTGACGCATTCACTGGCAGTCTGATACCGTATAACGTGTGCTATTGCTAATTTGCGAAAGGAATTTACACAGTGACACAGACAGAGCTGTGAGTGTCCGGAACTTTTAAAAGTCAATAAGCTACATCCATTTTTCACAGACGCTTTTGTGACACTCTTTTTATGGACTTCTCATTATGACTTTGACAATCATTTTACTATCAGAAAACCCTTCATCACGAGGCATTTAAAGGATTAAAGATAATCACTGACAATCGTTTTTCCCCAGCTCTTTTTGCACTCCTGTTTTGGATATATTTTATTTTCATAGTTTTAAACTAGCTAAATCCTTTTTAAATGAAAAAAAGAAATACTGTATGGATTAAAAATGGGAATGTTACAAATAATTAATGTAATCATCTGCTCAAAATGAGAAACTAGAGAAAGGTCTCCATCACTCATGTAAAAAAAAAAAACTAAAATGACCTTTTAAGGAAAAAAATGTAAGGAAGTTTCACTGAAATGTGAAAATACGCAGTAGAAAAGATAAAATAATCCATTGAAGAAGAAATGGGACCTCTCATCAATCTCTTGTTAAAAGTGAATTTCCCATGTGATGACCACATGCTTCTAAACGATGCACATTTCATGTCTGTTCTTGTAATGCAAGTTACAGACTTCTGTCTATATTTTCTAATTACAGTATAAGTCCCTGCCACTCATGTATATTCCAGACAGCCATTATGTTCCGTGTCATGTACCTCTCTTAACTATTTTATCATATATTTCACTATCAATAAAACATGAAGAACGTTTTATCCATTGAGAATGGACTTCAGATGTTATGTTGACTCTTTTAATGCATTTGCTTGTGTTGACAATGTAAGGAATCCTAGGAGGCCTCTTCAAAGCAGTGGAGATTGAATGATTGCTATCATCATATCTTCAAACAGCAGACTTTGCAGAAGTTTCAATATTCTATACTAAAGGCAGTGCCACATTTTAGCTATAAGAAATGCATATATGTGGATTAAGATACTTGATCGTAGAGTTCTGTTTACTTCTTGTTTCACAATTTATCTGTCATGGAGGTTAAGCCAAAAGTGCTAAAATTGAAGGACAAAGTCTAGATCGAAGGTGTCCAGCTCTAGCTTTTCTTTGTTGTTGAACTAACTGGAGACCCAAGATTGGACACAACTGCTGTAGACTTTGGGCACCTATTTTGGCCACCGTAGTTTTGTATTGGTACAGTGAATTTTTTTGAGAATGCCAAACCCACCAGTAGATAGCTTTATCCTGTAAAAAAATGATAAAGCAATAGGTGAAATTCAAAAGTTCAAAACTTCATTAGAGTTTGTGAGCCAAATCCTACTTGGATGTGCTAATCCTTCTTTTTCGGAGATGTCTCAGAGTGAAATTTAACCTTTCCATTTAATAATCCTTTTTGCTGTTGAGCATTTACAGAACAAGGAAAATATCCTTAGCTATAGCATAGATACATTATGATATAATATTCTGTTGGAAATACTGCTTTAAACTGTTTTATAGAAAGAATATTTGGCATGACAGTTCAGTTTTAAAGTTACTTGTCAGATAGTGAATTTTGCTTTTATCAAAAGAAGAACAAGGTTAAATGCAGGTTGCACATGACTAATTTTGGGTCCTCAAACCTTAGGTTGAAACAATAAGCCATTGGAAACTTGGTGCCGATAAATTATAAAATATTAGACTAACGGAACTTGCTCCTTTTCTTGTTTTGTAGATTGGGTGTAAAGCTTCAATGGTGTTTTTTCAGTACTGCATTATGGCCAACTTCTTCTGGCTCCTCGTAGAAGGTCTCTATCTTCACACCCTGCTGGTCATTTCTTTCTTTTCTGAAAGGAAGTATTTTTGGTGGTATATCATGATCGGCTGGGGTAAGTGCATGCATTGTTCGCATTTATTTGTTCATTTAAACTCATCAAAGCTCAATTAAATATGCAATTTTCTATATTTTTATATGTTAAAATGTTTCTCAAATACCACCAAAATCAAGAGGGCAGGGGAGTAAGAATATGAGGGTGATGCTAAAGCAAAATGTAAAAAAAAACATGTTTTAAATAAAGAAATGTGACAATGTATTTATTGGGCAACCTATCGTTGATCTCTCCTATTATCACATGGTTACATGTTATGATTAAAATGGCCTAATGAAAATTTGATTGAAGCAACACATGGCATGGTTTTATAATTATTTCAATGAAGAGAATAGCTATTCACATGATACATGTGTCAAATACCAGATTATATTATTTTATGGTAAAATTATTAGATCCAGCGGGGCAAATGGCCCAGCTCTCTTCAAATGAAAGACAAACTTTTGTTTCTGTTTGAGTAATATTGTGTGTGCAAATTAGGGACATTTTCATGCATTATACATAGGCAGAACAGATGTGAGCTATTGGGAAATATTCATTAATTTTGGCCTTTAAGACCCAGAATGCTTTTTACAGCCAATGATAATTTCACTTTTTAATTCTGTATTTGTAGCAAAACACTTTCAGAATTTTTTTTATACCACTAACAGATTAATGAGAATTACTTTTACAAGTAAAACCTCCATTTATATTCAAGACCTGATGTCCATTTTTTTGTGCCCAGGGCCCCTCATCCTATGTGTGTCGGCTTATTTATGCACATAGTGTTGCATGTGAAATATACAGAGCTATGGGGGAAATGTAGAAATGTAAATGACACATAATAATAAAAAAAAAATTACGAAATTGCTACCCTGTTGATATTTTTAATGCGTGATTTGTATAATAATAAACTGATATCTTTATGAACATGTTTACCATTTAGCTTAACTGCTGCATCTCATTTAGTAATTAAATAAAATTTAAATAAAATATATAAAAGTAATTAAAAGTATAAAACTTTTTGTCTGAATAACTTTAGGTATTTTAGATCAGGTAAACTATACAGCTGTCGGCAGATGGGTGTTTGAATAGAAGCTGTATAATCTCACTATGTACAGTAGATACTTATGGAAATGTCTCATGATCTGAGCAGTACTGAGGGGGTGGTGAAATTCATCATGGTCTGAACAGTAACGAGGGGAGGAGGTGGTCTTACTTGGACTCAGCTGATTTGCTTAATGCATATATTTAATTAACTAGGTGCATAGGTACTACTGGTTAACATGTAAAGTCACTCCACTGACCTGAAAAAGCGGAAATCCTGAGGGCACGTGTAGATTATAGGTGCAAAATTGGATCCGCCTTTCTTATCACTCTTATTACTGGAGGTATAATAGACCATACTATCATATTCTCTGTTTTTGTTGCGATGCAGTGGCTTGGCTTTCCCAAAGTTCAAAATGGTAATCTGGACATGGACCCCGTGCTCACTGTGCCTAGACGGGTATCAGTTATACCTCGCTGCCGAGGCACAAAGAAGGACAAAACGATTGTCCAGGGTTGCCGTATCTCTCGTGCAGAGAGAGAACTTGCAGGAATTTCCATTCTGGACTGCCCTTATGGTGGAATTAGTCTGATATGCCTCGGAATTGGTTCTCTCTGTAATAGCCCAAGTGAGCAAAAACAATTTTGAGTCCTGAGCCGGGATTTACCAAAGGGCAAGCTACAGAGTTTACTCTAAGTTTTTGTCAGTTCTCAGAGTTCTCATATTCTCTGTTTTTGTTGCAACAGTAGACCCATGTACAAGAGGTTGCTTGTGTGTAGGTAGCGGTTATTGTGTGGTGCGACCCATTATATCCCCCAATCCATTCCCTTCCCCCAATCAAAACTAAGAAACGTATATGTGGTATAAAAAGGCCACAGCTTTTATTTATAAATTAACAAGCATATTTATATAAACCAACCATAAATCATTTTTAGGTGTAAGTATGATTTAACTCAAACTCGTCCTTGCCAACCGTACCATCATCCCACCGGGGCATCTGCCCTCCCCCCTCGTCCAAGATACCTGGCCTTCACCTTGGCCTTCCAATTCCACATGCCAACCCCTGGCCACCTTTCCTGACATGGAGGGCACGCCCAAATACCCAAACATTTTCCGAGGTTAGGGGCGGGACCCGTCCCAGCATCCTTCTTCCACTGTACTCCTTTTCCCAATTGGTTCGGCAAGGACCATACCCGCCGGCTGTGACAAGAAAAGAAATTAATAACACACAAAGATAACAACACAAAACAGAAAAGGGAGGGAGGGAGGGAAATTGTTACCTCACCGTTAGATTTAAGATGGCTGAGGTAAGGGGACAAAATGTCCATTATTTATATGACCCCACCCTACTCCTTTACCTAAATGACACCCCCATTTGTTACACCCACACCCACCACACCCACACATGCCTCCTATCCAGCTAGCTTTCAGCCCGCCTCCTCTGGGCCTGAATATCTGGTGTATTTACTGTTGGACTCTGCTAGAGTAAATGTTAAAGCAAACAAAGGGAAATTAATGTGTTGTATTGATATTACATTGCAAGGTGGAACATAAGACCAGAGGCTTCATCTGGATATATTTTATGACCTCTCCCACATATATTAATATAAACATTTTCCAAAACCCGACTCTCATTAATGCCCTATGTCCAATCCTAATACGTAATTTTCTCTATGAAGTTTGATGTTTTATGACACAAAGTCTTTGAATGATATCAGAGTATTATATTAAATATTATATTATATTAAATTATAATATTAAACCTGCACCTATTGTATTAAAGGAACACTATGTGTCATTAATACAAACATGTATTCCGAACACTATATCTCCCTAGCCACCATTTTATTTAATTTTCAGCCCCCGCGCATGCAGGGGTCTTTGTGCGATTATATTATTAAAATAAAATAGTTTTACTCTGCACTTTCATGGCAGCACCTCTAGTGGCTGTCATATTGGCAGTCACTAGAGGCAAGTAACACTGCAAAGAAAACATTGATCTTCTTGGAGGACGTGGGGGGGCACAGTACAGCCCTGAAATGCACACATGCCCTACAGCCCTGAAATGCACACACACACACTGAAGCCCCTAGCCACATATAGTATGCAAAAAAACAGACTACTTTATACACAAACTACAACACAAATAATCTCCTATACACAAATGCAGTCTCACAAGCAATCTCCAAACACATACACCACCACAGGGAGCATCCACACATACGCACAACACACTTTAACATCCTGTTCCACTTTTGTTCTCTGGTATCCCACTATTGAGGACAACAGAGACAAATCACTAGCAAATGCAGCGCATGTTTACGTTGCAAAAAAAACAAACAAAAAAATAGGACATTTGTTCCACCCCAGAGCACTGGATGCTATGGAGGGGCATCACACTAACAAACGCGCTTCCTTTCTTGCCCCGCCCCTCATAGTGGGCTGCTCTGCCTTTAATTGCCCAGGCTGAATATTTGTCCCACTCTGGCCCTGTCGTAAAGGCCCTCCTTAATTTACCTATCAAAGGTGGGCTGGGTGCACATGGCCAGCATATATCTTTATGTGCAGGCTGTTGGCAATGAGTATCTCTCTCTGTTTCTGTAGTGGAAGAAGCTTGCTTCCATTCGAACTTGGTAGACCTGACCTAGTTAAGACCTTCTCGATATTTACTACACAATAGAATGTCTTTCTCTGACAAAATATCTCTATACATATCATTTTACACTGTACAAAAATACATACATGGATTCTTTAGGCTGGAAGTGACCCTTTTTTCTAATGCAACCAAAAGTCTGAAAATTAATTAGTAGAAATAATATGTAAATAAAACCACAATATTTTGTGGTTTTCTGCAAATCTGAATCAGGAAGTAGCTTTGAATTCTCAGCCAATCACCGTTGTCACCTTGTTTTCACTTGTAACTTGTGTAGTGCGTATACAATAAACCCAAGTCCAGCAGTTGCAGGAAACGGCCTATCTCGGGAAGCTATGGGAGAGTTTGTACAAGTATACTATGACTTCAACTGCATGCACATATCTTCACCTTAAGCTATCACTGAACAAGGCCCTGGGGAGATAGCGCAGCTAAGCGGACAAGGGCACATGTAGGAGTGTGGGGATAGATGCATGGGATTGGTTGGAATGAGTCTGGGGGTGTGATTATGTTCTGTGTAAGACAGTGTGGGGGAGGTCTTACCTCAGTGCCACTTGGGATTCGGGCCAGCAAACAGCTTCCCTCCCGCCCACCCTATAGTATATTTCGTCGCAGCTAGCCGGGGGTATGTCCTTGCCAATTGAGTTTGAGGTTACGTTTAAGTATATGGAATGAGATGAACAAGTTTTTAAGGTCTCAAACCTCCCCTGCTCCAAAGGTTTAGGTTGCCTGAGGTCTCGTGCCCATCGAGCGTGGATAAGGTCGGCTGATGGCAGGCATTGGAAGGATTTTTTATGTCGAGGGGGGAGGTGAGAGGGAGTGGTGATTAGGAACCACTCCATGTTTTTATTGGCAAGGACGGTTGGGTCACTGTATAACACTATGGGTGGAGTTATATATGTATATATGTTAATTTATGCTTATTTATGTCTAATGTTTTGGTTACAGAAAAGAAGAGATTTAATAAATAAAGTTATGGATGTGTTATGCAGTAATTTATTTGTGATAATAAATGCTGTGGCCTGTTTCATCCATACTAAGTGGTCTGTCGTTATTGGGGGGTTGAATGGGGTTAGTTTTTGTTCTAGGCTGCATCGCGATTCCCCACTACGTACATACATGGGTCTAGCATGCAGCTATGAATATTATTAGTGAACAGCAGCAAATATAATGCAAAAAAATGCTGAGAGACAGTGACAGATAGACAGCTGGGAGACATGGACAGATAGACAGCTGGGACACAGTGACAGATAGACAGCTAGACAGTGACAGATTGCGTGATAGCAAATGGAAGGAGCATAAGTGGAGCTTGCGATGTCCCTTTAAAAAGTACATATAATTATTTTTGCTTTCTAGATACGTGGTGAAAATAATGTCTGCCTCTAGATGAACAAAGAGTTTAATTTGAATATTTGTGGCACTGTAATGAGATGTATTCCTACAGAACCGAATATATATATTCAGACAGAAGTTTTGTACATTCTCTTTATCCGTACTGAATAGATATCATTATTTTATTTTGCTCTTCATGCGGTAGTCTTACGAGATATTTAATGTTTAATAATGTTGTTTATATCAAATTGGTTTTACCATTATAATCTTACAGTGTTCTTTCAACAATAGGCGCTCCAACTGTGTTTACCTTGGCTTGGACTATTACCAGAATTCATTATGACAATACCGGGTAAGAATATCTGTTAACATAATAATGCAATAATATCTATTTAAGGACTTGATTTAATATTTTTGGATTGGTCTTTCTGAATGGTTTAATATTTTGGATAGATCTTTCCAAATTATTTAATACTTTGGATCGGTCTTTCCGAATGATTTAATATTTTTGAATAGGTCTTTCCAAATGTTTTAATATTTTTGGATTGGTCTTTCCGAATGATTTAATATGTTTGGATAGGTCTTTCTGAATGGTTTAATATTTTGGATAGATCTTTCCGAATGATTTAATATTTTGGTAGGTCTTTCCGAATTATTTAATATTTTGAATAGATCTTTCCAAATGATTTAATGTTTTTGGATCGGTCTTTCCGAATTATTTGATATTTTTGGATCTGACTTTCCGAATGATTTAATATTTTGGATCGGTCTTTCCGAATGATTTAATATTTTGGATCGGTCTTTCCGAATGATTTAATATTTTTGAATCGGTCTTTCCGAATGATTTAATATTTTGGATCGGTCTTTCCAAATGATTTAATGTTTTTGGATCGGTCTTTCCGAATTATTTGATATTTTTGGATCTGACTTTCCGAATGATTTAATATTTTGGATCGGTCTTTCCGAATGATTTAATATTTTGGATCGGTCTTTCCGAATGATTTAATATTTTTGAATCGGTCTTCCCGAATGATTTAATATTTTGGATCGGTCTTTCCGAATGATTTAATATTTTTGAATCAGTCTTTCCGAATGATTTCATATTTTGGATCGATCTTTCCAAATGATTTAATATTTTTGGATCGGTCTTTCCGAATGATTTAATATTTTTGGATCTGACTTTCCGAATGATTTAATATTTTTGGATCTGACTTTCCGAATGATTTAATATTTTTGGATCTGACTTTCCGAATGATTTAATATTTTTGGATCGGTCTTTCCAAATGATTTAATATTTTTGGATCGGTCTTTCCAAATGATTTGATATTTTGGGATCAATCTTTCCAAATGATTTAATATTTTTGGATCGGTCTTTCTGAATGATTTAATATTTTTGGATCTGTCTTTCCGAGTGATTTCATATATTTGGATCAGTCTTTCCAAATGATTTAATATTTTTGGATATGTTTTTCAATGATTTGCAGGGTTATTTACTAAAGTGAGAATTCAAAGTAAATTCAAAGATAATTAAATTTAAGGCCAGCCAAAGTAGCCAAACTGAAAGCATAGCTGACTTAGAAAATGTTTCAATTTTGGCTATTTTGACCTTATATTTGCAATTCACTTTGAATTTAGCTTGAATTCTCACTGAAGTGAATAACCCTGTTTATATTTTTGGATAAACATTTAAAATGTTTTTATTTTCTTATATTTAAATATCAAAAATATTTCATATATAAAAAATATATTAATATACCAAAAATATCAAAATATTCAATTTTTTTTAAAGAAAAATATTAAATCAATGTAGAAGTTTGAATCATTTCTGAATGCAAAACGCACAGGCATGTGCACATACACACATGCATTAACACCCCAGTGGCTAACCAACCTCATTCTCACCCCCCAAGACCCCTCAAAAATGTGTATCCTTCCTGTTTGGCTGTGCTGGTCAGACATTCATAGTTTATTGCCAGGCAAGTCACACTTCCATTTAACCAGGCCAGTAACATTCTGACATCACCTGCAGCTCAAGAAAAAAAAATCCATGAACTACTTAAAACGTGTTAAGAGATACAAATGTTCACAATTTAATATGTTTGTGCTTACTGAGTGTATGTGTGATTTTTTTTTCAGGTGTTGGGACATCATTTCTTCGCACTACTGGTGGATTATTAGAGCTCCTATTTTGGTTTCAATTTCGGTAAAGTATTTTTGATTATTTGGTTATAAGACAAAAGTAGTGTTTGGACAACTTCACTGATCAAGGTACTGTTGGGATACAACTTCTATCCCCTTCACCAAGCAAATAGCTGAAGGTGATGGCAGCTGTAGCTCAACAACATCTAGAACACAATTTCTCAACCTTGAGGTTCTTCTGAATAGGCCGGGGTTATGTCCGGGCCTGTTTATTTTCTAAAGTTTACTGAACTTTGCTGACCATGTGGACATTAGGAGTTTTTGTTGAGTAAAAACATTTAAAATAGGATTATTTGACTCTACATATACTTTGCTAGCAATATCTGGCTACAAAAAGGTTGAGAAACATTGATCTAGATAGCCATAAAGATTCTGCATTAACAGACTCAACATTAGATAAGAAATCTGATAATGTTGACTTTGTATGTGATGAACAATCAGAATGATAGTTAAACCAAATTCCATAGAAAATTTAGAATAATTAGCATTCAATCTTATGAATCAGTTCTACTTAGGATACATAATCAGACTTAACACTAGGGAGTTGACTATAGAAACACTATTGTAGATTATACACCATGCGGCGAGCTTCTATGTAAAATTAACCACTTAACGCAACAAACATGTTCATTACCAAGACTCTTCATAATTATTAAAAAAAAATGTATTGAATATTTAATTTTACATACGTAGGCTTTTAGATCATGTACATAAAACTGTAAAGGAAATGTTGAAGCAGATATTGATGATACAGTAATTATGGAATGTATCATATCATATCTCATGTTGATTTAATAAATAGAGAACAATTTTAAATTTAGGTTATCTCTGATATTTAAAAAAATGTTGTCAGCAAAATATTTTTTTTCATATTGTACAAAAGATAAATACATACATAACATTTTAAGTATTTATTCAATTATGACATAAAGCATTTTTGTTATGTTTGGGTGTTCATGCATGGTTTAGAAAGCTGGCTTTGTTGTTTATAAATCCGACGGGTTCTTTGTGACATCATGGAACGTTAGCATTTCACTTAATATACCTTTGGTACTGCCTAATTAACAGTTCTTGATAGTACAGAACGCTTGCTGCCTTGTCGTCTGTCCATGGTCGGCCACTGCTCCGTCATGCTTAGCTGTGCTCTATGGGTTTGACATCATCATACTTGTGATGTATAACACAAAATCCCAAGCAGGCTGATGTCAGACCCAAGATGGCTGTCATCCTGTCTCACTATCCAAAGCATGATTTATTGCCAACGGGCAGGAAAAACAGGAGAGTAAAAGATAAGTTAGGTTTGCTCTAATTGCAATGTTTTGGTTTTTTTTTGTTGGTCGTATTTAGATTTTTGAAACTTTTTCTATGTTTCTTTTTCAGTTATATTTCTTTTGTTTCATTTCTTTCTTAGGTAAATGGTATTCTGTTTGTTTGCATCATACGGATTTTGGTTCAAAAATTGCACTCTCCAGATGTCGGAAGGAATGAAAACAGCCAATATACGTAGGTGTTATCATGTTAATTTATGTAAATGGCATTTCATATGGCCAAGTTAGGAAATCTACACCTCCTTCCACACTTATGTTAAGGGTATCCCACCAAACCAAATAAATGACACACGAAACAAGGCCAATAAGAACGGCGGGAGAGAGACAATCACTCAATGCTCTCCACACTGAACACTAGGAGATAACCACAGGAGTTGCCACAGTTAAGACCTTACCCCTTTCCACAGAGGTGGAGAGCCACATACACCAATAGGTTACCTGACATGGAAACTTCATTGGGGCATTAAATACCCTCACTATCCATCCTTATATCTACCCTTATCTCTACATTCACACACAAATCCCTTCCCCTTTCAACAAGGTGCCTACCTCAACCATACATACCCTAAATATAGGAAAATGAGAATCTGACTCGCACAGACACCTGAGAGCAACCCATGCCCACAACAACGGTTACGTACTAAACAGATGTACTGGGCACAGCTATGATATTTACGCAAATTCGCAGATGTTGTTATAAACATACTAGAAAAAGCAAATTGTATGAGTAACAATGACACGAGACTGATATTACAAATAAGAATGTACACGTTTTATGTACTGATGTAGGTTTTCTAAAGCCTGCGTACCTCACAAAGTTAACTGCTGTCTTTCAATAAAAAAAGATTTACAAAAAAAAAATTAAGGGCATCCCCTGGCATTTGATATGGCAAAGTTTAGAAATCTACTCCCCCTTCCACACTTATATTAAGGGCATCCCCTGGCATTTAATATGGGGAGGTTAAAGGCCTTATACTAGTGGTTCCCTTAGTGGTTCCCAAACCAGCCATCATGCCCCCTCTACCAGTCCAGGGTTTAGAGATTACCAAGTGTGTTCTAAAAACAAAGTAGACACAACTGGGTAATCTCTAAATCCTGGAATGGTGGGGGGGGGGAGAGGGGCATGAGGACAGGTTTGGGAACTACAGCATTATACTATCAATGCCTTTATCACACTTTGTTTCATATTAACCTACCCTAACACCCCTCCTCCACTGCCATGGAGTATGGGGACAGCAGGGATCATTAAGCATGGTTAATTGGGAAATCTTGTATGTTTTATTAACTCCCATCCAACAAGTCACATGATATGGAATACATATCCTGTAGAGGAGTAAATGAAATGGCCCTCCCCCACTAAATATATTAACCAGCACAGTTAACCTATACCTGGGGTGTGGATATGGAAGGGGAAGCCATTTTATGTTCCGTCCCTGCCCACCCACCCCCCCTACCACCACCACCACCTTGGTTAGCAGCAGGTTTCCTGAATGATCACATTTTTTTATTTTATTACTATTTCCTAATATTTTGCCTGCTGACATTGTACATTAATTGAATTCAGGACTTCAGGATCATGTGAATGCTAACGTTAAGATATGAAAACAAATGACTCACTGCTGTTTTCTAGTGCTTTAATAAATGACTTGCTACAAATGCAATAACATGTAAACTGTTTTCCTAGTCATTCCTGACCATAGCTGGCCTGGCATAACTAGTCACTTGTAATTCATTAATTTGTAGCTTGCCTAAGGTAAATAGTAACCTTTTTTTCTAACCAAGATGTCTACTACAAAACCTGTGCCACCTATCCTTTTAAATGGTCCAACACCTAAAGTGCTCCTTGGGTGCCTGCCCACTCTGTATTGTCCCATCTCTACCTGGCCAACTTACTGAGCAGAGAAGGGAGTCTTTAAAAAACATTGGGTTCTGGTGATAGGTTGAGAGCATCCTTGGCGCGTCCCACTAGTTACTGGCTACCTACTGAGAATACAGTGCGTACAGTTACTTGTAATCAGGACCAGTGATGACTGAGAGTGTAAGCTGATGTTCTCTGCCAGTAACTACAGGGAGTGCAGAATTATTAGGCAAGTTGTATTTTTGAGGATTAATTTTATTATTGAACAACAAACATGTTCTCAATGAACCCAAAAAACTCATTAATATCAAAGCTGAATATTTTTGGAAGTAGTTTTTAGTTTGTTTTTAGTTTTAGCAATTTTAGGGGGATATCTGTGTGTGCAGGTGACTATTACTGTGCATAATTATTAGGCAACTTAACAAAAAACAAATATATACCCATTTCAATTATTTATTTTTACCAGTGAAACCAATATAACATCTCAACATTCACAAATATACATTTCTGACATTCAAAAACAAAACAAAAACAAATCAGTGACCAATATAGCCTTTCTTTGCAAGGACACTCAAAAGCCTGCCATCCATGGATTCTGTCAGTGTTTTGATCTGTTCACCATCAACATTGCGTGCAGAAGCAACCACAACCTCCCAGACACTGTTCAGAGAGGTGTACTGTTTTCCCTCCTTGTAAATCTCACATTTGATGATGGACCACAGGTTCTCAATGGGGTTCAGATCAGGTGAACAAGGAGGCCATGTCATTAGATTTTCTTCTTTTATACCCTTTCTTGCCAGCCACGCTGTGGAGTACTTGGACGCGTGTGATGGAGCATTGTCCTGCATAAAAATCATGTTTTTCTTGAAGGATGCAGACTTCTTCCTGTACCACTGCTTGAAGAAGGTGTCTTCCAGAAACTGGCAGTAGGACTGGGAGTTGAGCTTGACTCCATCCTCAACCTGAAAAGGCCCCACAAGCTCATCTTTGATGATACCAGCCCAAACCAGTACTCCACCTCCACGTTGCTGGCGTCTGAGTCGGACTGGAGCTCTCTGCCCTTTACCAATCCAGCCACGGGCCCATCCATCTGGCCCATCAAGACTCACTCTCATTTCATCAGTCCATAAAACCTTAGAAAAATCAGTCTTGAGATATTTCTTGGCCCAGTCTTGACGTTTCAGCTTGTGTGTCTTGTTCAGTGGTGGTCGTCTTTCAGCCTTTCTTACCTTGGCCATGTCTCTGAGTATTGCACACCTTGTGCTTTTGGGCACTCCAGTGATGTTGCAGCTCTGAAATATGGCCAAACTGGTGGCAAGTGGCATCAGCTGCACGCTTGACTTTTCTCAGTTCATGGGCAGTTATTTTGCGCCTTGGTTTTTCCACACGCTTCTTGCGACCCTGTTGACTATTTTGAATGAAACGCTTGATTGTTCGATGATCACGCTTCAGAAGCTTTGCAATTTTAAGAGTGCTGCATCCCTCTGCAAGATATCTCACTATTTTTGACTTTTCTGAGCCTGTCAAGTCCTTCTTTTGACCCATTTTGCCAAAGGAAAGGAAGTTGCCTAATAATTATGCACACCTGATATAGGGTGTTGATGTCATTAGACCACACCCCTTCTCATTACAGAGATGCACATCACCTAATATGCTTAATTGGTAGTAGGCTTTCGAGCCTATACAGCTTGGAGTAAGACAACATGCATAAAGAGGATGATGTGGTCAAAATACTAATTTGCCTAATAATTCTGCACTCCCTGTACTTCTCAATAATTCCCTTCTTCGCTCAGGGGTTAAACGGTTCAAAAACTGCTAAGAATTTACTCAGGGAATCCAGAAGTCATAACAGCTTCATTGTGATGCTTCAAGGAATGGGAGTCCTTTTCGTAAATAAACCCCTTTTAATGTTAAAATAATTATTCTTTTTCAGCTTTATAGTTTGTTTACAAATATCTTACATTTCTAAAAAATATTAAACAAAACTGTAGTTTCCAGGTTCCATGTGATATCATTTTTCACACTGGGATTTTATTCATTTACATAGCAATTCGTTTTCAAAAACATTTTATTTTCAAATTGTCCAATTTTCTCTCTTAGGGAACCAAAATAGGTTTGTGGCTTCAGAAGATAAAAAAAATAATAACCTGTTAGCAACAGAAAATAACAAATCTGTCATTTATTGAGATGAGAGCAAAAACATTTTGTTCCCCAAAGATTTACATTTTTTTTCTCTGATATTACCTATCACAGTGTAGTTAAAGCACAGAGCAGATTTTCCCGTGATTTGAGCCGAGGGATTACTCAAGGACCAGTGTACTTGTGGTGAATTGCCAATGCTTTGACCAAATGGACCCTAAAATACCAGAGTTTTGAAGATGTGTTTCCTAGATTATCTGTTGTTGACTAGATTCAGTTATCACCACATTGTATACCACCCACTGTTTAGCCAACGTGTTGCTTTCCTTTCAGAGTATTCTTGGCATATTGGTAACTGCTTAATAACATGAACATATTCTTATATTTAACAGGAGACTGGCCAAATCCACGCTTCTTCTAATTCCCCTTTTTGGAGTTCATTATATCATGTTTGCATTTTTTCCTGATAACTTCAAGCTGGAGGTGAAGTTGATATTTGAACTAATCCTTGGATCTTTCCAGGTATGGCTCATACAGATATTAGTAGTTTGTACATTTATTTTCTATTTCTCTCTAAAAGCATAAAATAAAGTATGTGCTACTTAGTCTTAAGTATTTTCCTCCATGTGACAAATCATGACAAGTGGTGGGTATTAAGGATGCTCCACTTCCTTTGTCAAGTATAATTTTCCCACCTTTCAATCAAGTCTATCCTTCTTAGTTTTTGTGACCTTCACTAACTTAATTTCCAAGCACTGCGCATGCCGGGTATGTCTGAGAGCTAGATACCATCACATACTATTAGCAGTAAGTCACTGCCAGCCATTTGAATATGTAGTCACCTAGAAAATGGATCACTGTGGATCAAAAGTGCCACCAAGAATTGTTAAAATAAAGGTGACTAAGGGACCAATGTTATTAACTGACATTGTTGGATCACCCAGGACTAGAGTCGGAGGGTAATAAAATGCTGGTCCCTAGTTGTGAAGTAAGAAGACAAAGGAAAAGATTTGTTAATGTAAAACAGGTGCTATTACGGGTGCAAAGTGCTAAATGGTTAGAAGCATTCTACTGGATTCCATGGTGATTGGGACTATGCACTTTGTCACAGAATAGCACCTGTCTTGTTTTTTGTTTTTATAAATCTCCTCCCAACATTCTCCTATGATCATTATAACAATGTACACAATTTTTTATTTATAAATCTAATTAATATTAGAAAATCAATAAGCCAGAAAATGCATCATTGTATGCCAGAACCATCAGTAGGAGGGCTGCTATTCTTGACGTGCATTTATTTTATGTAATTAATATATATCACATTTTGATATATTTTTTTCAAAAATGCTTTTTGATTTATTTTTTCTTTCAAAATATACAATTTATAAATGACACCAAAAAAGTGATACGTATACACTTAAATACAATTTACACATATATATAAAAGCAAAAATACATGAATTATTGGAAAGCTTAAAAAAGGATGCAATCACTATATGGCAGATCAGATGACAAATTGATCTTACTGGACAACAAATTTGTTTGTGTTTTTGGAAATCATGCTGTGAATTCATTATTTAGCAAAACATTGTTGACTATGTTCTATTGTATCACATTGTAATTCTCATTAATCTCTTTTAGGGTTTTGTTGTGGCAGTACTGTACTGTTTCCTTAATGGAGAGGTAAGACAGCATTAGCTTCACTACAATAAATTGTCAAACTATTAATGTGAATTGTGCATGTAAAAAAATGATTTTGATAATAAATATGACAACTAAAAGAATAGCAAATTTATCAATAATGGGCTCTATGTAATGTCTAATACTTAACTCTGGTAACTTCCAATTGTTGCTGCATTAGTCCCACACGGATTATCACATTTTGAAAGCTTAGCAAACAGCCCACACCCAGTGCGTTTAACTGACAATGAGATTGGCAATCATTGATGAAAGACTAATTATCTATATATTTATTATTGCTATTTATATAGTGCCAATTTAATCTGCAGCACTTTACAATATTATAAGAGGGGGAGAATGGATTTAACAATAAATGAAACAAACTATTGTTTTTGACTGGAACCATAGGTTGATGGTAGGAGGAGATTACAAACTAGAGAATGTGGAGTATTAAACCACAAAAAGAAGGGCAGCATGGGGGATAGAAACCAGGTGACAGGGTGGGAAAGAAGCGTTGGAAAATGAAAGTGAAGTGGACAAGGGACCTACTAATTAAGTTGAGAGAGTAATGACAGTTACCCTGGGAGGTCATAGGCTTTTCTGAAGAGTTGGCCTTTTAGAGACTTCTTAACTGATTGAAGACTAGGGGAGAGTCTGATGAGGAAAGAAAGGCTGTTTCTTAACAATAGAGTGGCCCACGAGAAGTCCTTTCAATTGTACCTTAGCAGCATGGATATGAGCAGCGGTTGGAGAAGTTCACAGAAGGAGTGGAGCTGTTGACAAGGGACATACCCATGAATTAGTGAATTTTTTTTTAGCAGTGATAGAGATGTTGAGAGCTAGGTAAGAGTTAATATTTTGAATTGAATCTTATTGGTTACAGGAAGCTAATGTAACAATTGACTGAGGTGTGAGATGAGCAATAGTAGAGAAAATCAGTTGGCAGCAGCATACCTGATGGACATTAGAAAGGCAGTATGCTTTCCGGAGAAACCAATAGTGAGAGTTACAGTAGTCAATGTGAGAACTTACAAGAGCATGAACAAGGACCTGCGAGTGGACGCAGCCAATGTTTTTAAGGTGGGATTGGTAATAAGATCTGTTTTATAAAGATTGAGTTTTACAAAGTGGGAAGACGTGGAGACAGAATACAGGCAACTGGTGATGCGTTCTATAACAGAGGGAGAGAGATCAGAGGAAGAGAGGAATATATCTTGGTGTCATTGGCATATTGGTAGGATTGTAATCCAAAAGAAAATTTAAGTTTGTCAAGAGAGGCAATAGAAAGAGAAAAGAGAAGAGGGCAAAGAACATGAGGTCTCCAGCTGAAACAGGATGAGTGGGGGAGGTGTAACCAGAGAAGAAGACACTGATGGATTGTTGGAAGAGATTGGACAAGAACCATTGGACCACATACTGTGATAAAGCATGACAGTGTCCATTTAAACTAAAACCTAACGTATATTTAAAAATATATATTTATTTTTGTAAATATGAATTATATTAACATAGTGCATGGATGTCAGGTAGCGTAATTCATATATTACCAAAACTGTAGTTAGTTACTCTAATGTCTTTTTTCTTCCTATAGGTTCAAGGTGAACTAAAACGTAAATGGAGAAGGTGGCACATGGAAAGGTTTTTGGGACCCGATACAAAATATCACCACCCATCCCTGGGCAGCAATGGAACTAATTTCAGTACCCAGATTTCAATGTTAACAAAATGCAGTCCGAAGACAAGAAGATGCTCCAGTTTTCAAGCAGAATTTTCCTTAGTCTGAACAATTACATTTCAAGAACTTGAGAGCAAAACTTGAGGGAAACTTTACCTTGATCATCATACAGGTTTATGGAAAGAAAACAATTTGAATTTGCACTTTAAGAGCTAGTTTTTTGTGGTTGAGCCTTCATGACTAAGTGGATCATTACCGTTGCATTAAACATTGAATAGATGAACACTTGAAAAATCTGGCATCATTCTAGAATGTCTTGTAACAGCTGTATAGCCAACCCAGTTTTCTATCCATATTTAGAAGAAAATGAAGTAACCAAGACTTGGAAAAAAAATATTTTGTATTCCCCCAAAAAAGGAGAGTCTTTAAAAAGACCTGGAAAATATATATATCGGAACTATGAAATAAAATACCCCAAGAAGAATACAGTGTCAAGCTGAAAAAGCTTCAAAATAAAATGTGCAACAATGCTGATGATCAGGTGTGAGACATTAACTGAATTTCTTATGATATGATACCGATCAAAAATTTGAAAAGATGGAAGGTCTGGTTTCATATCGGAAACACTTCTTATGGGTGTAACAAATCAAACTTCTTTGGTACAAATCCAGGACAGAAAGTTGTATGCACAAGGTTTATCAAAGTAAAAAGAAATAACTAGAGTGAATTTCAAAAACATTTTATTTTTTTATTCCTTTATGTTATTGTATTTAGCGTGTTGTTAATTTTTTTCCTTTATGTGCGTGTGTGTGAAAGATGGTGATTTTCATAAATAACAGCTTATTACTGGGTCCTTCTCGAAATAAGCAAAATCTATAAGATGCAAAAAGAATATATGAAAAAAATCTTAAAGTAATACGTTAAAGTAAGTTATTGGCATAGGTTCTGTTGTATGCAAAATATGTGTCTCGGATTATTGGGCAGTAATGATGGACTATATGGTGAAGATGCCAGCCTCCCCCAATTCTCCGTGAGTATGATGAACAGAAATTAAGCAAAATGTTTAGATTATGTTCCGCGAGTCATTGTTAGAAAGTAGACTTGAGCACAAGTCCTTTTCAGCTGTGTCGAATAAATAATATTCCTGTTAATCCACTCCCGACCTAATCCATCCGTCTGACTCAAAAGGTAAATCCTGCATGGATCGATTCGTTCAAGCATAGAATTTGAGTTGTTTGACAGAGCTGAAAAGGATTTTTGAAGTCTTTTAGAAAGCAATATGTCTGATTAGTAGTTGACTTTTAATTTTACCTCACTTAAGTATGTCAAAATTCATTAACATTTCTTGGAAACCAAGTGAAAACGACCCAATTATACTTTATTTAGAACGTATGTAAAACTACTGAATATGGTACACTGTATTCTACAAGGAATTTTTACTTTTTTTTCCCTGCTGCATTCTGTTCTTATAACATTAAAAGGTCATCAAATAAGATCTGCTCACATTATAAGTGCCATCTATTTGACGAGAAAGACTTTGATTTATTACAGATTTTCTAAAAGTACAGATTAACATAATGGCAATTTAAAATTCAATTTCTGAGCTGAACTTTGAAAATGTTCAACCACTGAGCAATTTTCTATAACTCAATGGAGAGTGAACTTCTGGGAGCACAGATAAGACTTCACTTGTCATGTGAAAAATATACAGTTTACACATTCTAACCTCTGAATTAATTTAGCATTACAATTAGCCTTTTGAGTTTTTTCTAATTGAGAACTTATCATTATAAGGACACAGGCAAATACTCTTTTTTTTTCTGAATAGTTTTTGGTTGAAGTGGAAATCGTAACAGATCATCGAATGCAAAGAAGATACCCCTTCTGATGGAGTATACCCTTTTTCCAACGTTTGAAATACATTGTTGGGAGATTGTGCATGTGTATGCTAGATTTGCAGGCAGAGAGCAATCAGCAGATTGCTTTTGGAACACAGATATTGATGGAAGATAAAATCCAGTTGGTCCATTTTCTCTTCCTATTCTTTATTTGCTAAGTAATGATCACTATTCTGATATGTTTTTCTGCTCAGGATTTTAATGAATATGTATTATTATTTAATCAGCCAACACACCACCAATATTTTAAGAGCATTTCGGATATATACAACACTTTCTGTATAAATATATTTTTTATATATCTAACTCCTCCCATATTGAAACTGTGCGTCAGCTGAACACTTAGCCAGAGCATGAGAGATACAAGTTGGCAAATCAACTATTTTTCAAATTGCTAGAAGCTCTGATGCATTTTACAGAGCCATATCTGAGAGTAAATTCAAGCATTGTCTTTCCTTGTGTACAAAATTATATACAGCCAAGCACACCTTCTCAGTCAATGAATTCATTTTATTAAGACTGTGATTATATTTTGGCCACCACCTTGACCTTTGTTAAGACTTGACAAAGGCCAAGGATCGTATATATTTTTGTGCTTACATTTCACTGAATTATGGATCTGGGGTCTACAGCACCCTCCTGGTAGAAGTGCTCCACATTACATAGCTGTATATATAGACTACTTTCCTTGTGTAAAAGCATTGCTTAGCTCTGCCATATTTAGCCATCTTACTGTGGCATTGGCCCCATTAGAGCTTGACAAAACCCCCAAAATCCTATAAAATAATGCGATTTCAATGAACCATCACAGTCACTAAATTACTTTAACAGATTAGCAATCAGACCCCAGTATCTCTCGAATGCATCTTTTAATTAGGATAACATCATAAGACACTTCCTGTGGAAGATTCACCTATTTGTAGTCAAATCGTCTATGATAAAGAAGCCCAACCCAAGTCCTCCAGTTAGACTGGAATTTCTGGTGACTAGCAGATAAGTCCACAAAATATTGTCCACCAGCAATTACGGGGATAAAACTAGACACTCAGATTATTCATTATATAATTATTATGTAGTTGTTTGCTTGTTTTTTTTTTTTTTTTTATTAATATTGCAACTCATGAAGCATAGATTAAAATAAATAAAATAAAATTCTATTAACTTAAGTAGAGTTTTTTTTATTACAGGTGAATGCTCTCCCTGAACCAGACCCCTTTATTTAACCCACCCCTTCCCCCAGCACAGATTATATAATTAAATATATAGATTATATAAAATAAGATACATTTCTGTTTGGTGGTAAAAGCAGGATGGCAGTATAATAATCTCCAATATATAGATTATTTAATTTTAAAAAATATCCTACATTCCTTACAAAAGCCTTTGGCCTAAAGGAAAGATTTCTGCAATCTTAGGTTTTCTTTGCTTTTGGTTTTAAGTATATTATAATAAATATGCCTTACAGAATAAAGTAAATGCATTTATATTTAGTAATAGCTAACAAAAAGATAAATTGCTCTTGGTAAGACTAGACAGTAAGAATATGTTTTACCTCATTTAATGATCCTACCTCTAACATTACTGAATTATTCATTATAATTCATCTTTTTTTTTTTTTTTTTTTAAGCTGAACAAGTTGTGTATTGGTATTCTTGTAAATATCAGTGGGTTTATATACAGCAAAGCAGCACATGGTGTGGTTTTGACAATCATATTATATAAACATAGAAGTTTGGGCATGATCTTCGAATGTCGATTGTTAACTCAACGCAATGCTCTGCTTCAAATCTAAACCCAAACAAAACCCCTAATCTCTGGTGTTCCGGCAGATGAGGCATACATTACCCATGATGCCCTGTCCGCCATTCAGTCAAAGGTTAGCCACCACTTTTATTCACCATTTTGAATAGTTTTCGCTGTAAATTAAATGATTCTTTTCTATCACAGCTATATACAGTGAATAGTTTATTTAGAAAATATTATGTTCATTTGGGTTTAACATACTTTGCGGAGCAGCAATGGAGTATAATGCAGATTATCACAGTTTCCTAACTGTCTGATATTAGCATGACGGCTGAAAAACATAATAGAATCACTTACAGAGACTGCATTACTTTGTAGATTATATAACATGTACTTTGTTTGTTCCCACGTGTTACATATGGGATGTTACTTGCTGTCTACCTATTTCAAAGCTTAAAACAATTGGCCTTCGGTCTGTACAAGGGACACGGTGCAAAATATTTGACATTCACTATGTAAACCAGTGGAGCATTTTTCAGTTTACACATTTCACACCTTGTCTCAGAATTGTTTTCTGTTATATAACATTTCACAATATATTAGTCTGTATTTATTAAAGTGAAACTGGGGACATGGTGTTAAGCTATGTTCTAAAAATAAATGTAAAGCAAAATACACTCATCTAGGAGAATCTATGTGCTGAGTGGTTGCAAATTGAGCATTTTGTCTCATGAAAGCACTAGAATTGTCTTGTAGATTGTGCGTAATGAACCATTCTGGGACAGTGTGGTTAACGTGGTGCAGTCAGTTTAAACATTCCATTATGGCAATGGTTCAATTTTTAGAGCTTTGTCTCAAAATTGCTCTGTGCGCAAACGTCGCATAGTGTCAGGGTAGCTTTATTCTATTGGAATATTGGACATTTAGACACTAAAACAGTTGTTCATACAGTTTAAAAAATAAAAAAAATATTCCACTAAATGTACTGGACCATAAAATGAAAACTTAAACTAAAATAAATTTTCAGACAATAAAAAAAAAATATATTTTTAAAAATACATAGAGTTTTGTAGGGCATGTACTTTTCTAATGTGTAGTTCGTCAAGAGGCCACAGAGGATATTTAACATATGGCTGGATCCATTATTTGCCTGTTCATTCAGATAGTTGCTTTAAACAATGTGAAACATGTATGTCTAATTATCCCGGTGTTTCATTTTGGTCAGAAAAGCCTCATGTAACAATTATTATGGCTGAAATAGCACTTTAAGGCGCAGTATCTATATATAGCATCTGTATCTATAGTAGCTGTTCGTATAGTAGCAGTACCCATCAGTAGTCTCCACCGATATCTTCAAAGTTAGCATTCGCATGGTGATTACAAATTAGCCTACAGTTGCAAATATGTAGTTTACACAAGTTACCAATAAACCAGTAACGATACCAGCACCATCATTTTATTTATGATCAAAATGACTAATTATAGAAATGTTGATTACCCAGCTTTTTGGCAAATACTCTTATCGCACCATCCCAAAACATGTATTTGTGCTATACATTTTATATATAAAACTTACTTGCTTAGTTTCAATGTGTCGTCGGTTTGTTTTTTTACTGAATGTTCTCTTGAGGAAGCAGATAACTTGCTTCGGTTTAGGATGGCCCATTTGCTGCAAAACCCTTTATTACCCTCTCATCTTAGAAAAAGTCAAATTCTATCTTAGATAAAGACCTTTAGTTCCCACACTTAGTGCAACTTTTTGAAGGTACGATGTATGTGACATTGCCTACACAAGGCAGTTTAGCGTTTAGGGAATACAGAGTGGAATTCTAAAAAGGGTTGCGTTTTCTTAAACTCGGATTCCTTTTAGGCGATTTCTTTTGTGCATTGTTTGAGAAAGCTATCCTGCTGAGTATGTTCAAAGTGTACAGTAATATGTATATATGGTTCTTCTATAGCACATTAATAATGAATGTATGTTTTGATACAATGTGAATTGTAAATATGGTTCAGAGATATGTTTATGCTGCTTAGCTTATGAAAATCATATTTCACAGTTTAAAATTGAATTCCTCTTGTTGTTCAATGGCTGGTTTTGTGACATACTTAAATTCTAGCCCAATGGGTGGGGCTGGATTTCTTACCCTGGAACCCCTACTGACATATCTCCCCAAAAATCTAATGTAAAGAGGAACAAGGTTTACTCTAGACAGGTTGGGGCCGGGTAAAAAAAATATGTAATGTGGGAGGGACAGGGTAAGGTGTGGGAGGAGCTAACAAGCCACTCCCACTTCGTCAGATTTTCTCCCAAGTTAAAAAAATATTTGGTACCAGTTATAAGAAATCCAGCCCTGCTGATACATCTCACCTGGTTTTTCTATGCCCAGTAGATGTACGGTAGTCAAACTGTTCTGTTACTTTTAAATTAGGTGTAATTAAACACTGTGAGTTTTAGCTTCCTATACATATGCCATTTTTCTTTTTCTTTTTGTGTGTTCTATATGGTATCTATAAATATGTACTTGCTGTGAAATTCCACAAATGTTTGCTCCTGACGTAAAGTTAATTCATATTCCAGATGCTTTTCATATGATATTTATTTGGTTTTGGTGCATTGTACAGTAAGATGATGGAATTGCTTAACCAGTTGGATCATTCCAAACTCATCTCCTCGTTACAGGAGTCTTATCTTCTGTGACTGCCACCGCTGAATTCAAGCAATAAACATTAAGCTATGAAAATCTATGGTCTCATCCACTTTCATTTCATTGGTTCTTCCACCTTGGGATTCTATTCCTAAAAGCATGCCTGATGCCTTCTGCAAGAAACGTTTCTTAGAATGCGAGCTACTAGCTCCGAAACAGTGTGTCTCTGTATTTTTATACCAGATTAGGTAGCAGATGGTCCCAGCCAAGTAAACGTCATGACAGATTGCACCCATCTCAATCTGATTTGGTCACCTGAACAGAGTCGAACTGAACACACGGCTGTATTGACTGAGGTGGTCATTATTTACAGAAATAGTAACAATTTAGTGAATATAGACTAAAATATGGGGGAAATAACAATAAGTGTAAATACATCCATCATATGTAAGAGAAACAAATACATATTTATACATCTTTACATAAAACCTAGAAACTAATATGAAATCACAAGTATATGTACAAAAGATAACCACGAGAAAGAAAAAGTATAAAATAATAATAACAATAAATAAAAACAAATAAAGAAAATGTTAAAAAAAAAAAAGGGGCATGATCTATACACAAAATCTGCTTCATTAAGCTAAAGATGTTTTGGTGACTACAGTGTCCCTTTAATATTTTTTGCAGTTATTTTTGTCTAAAGACCAGTTCACATCTTTTGTTTCCAAGTGCTAAATTTAGAACTTCTTTAATGAATGGGCTATTTCTATGTTTCTAATATTTGGGTATTAATGAATTGGCTGCAATTAATAAATGCTTTAATATAATTGATTTGTTTTGAGGTAAATTGGGGGGGGGATTTTTTGAATAAACAAATTTCATGGGTGAGGTTTATAATTGAATCTGTAATTGTGTTATTTTATTAATCAAATTCCAATATTGCTGCATTAATGGGCATGTCTAAAAATATGGGCTAAGGACCCCACCTGTCCACAATGCCTCCAATATTTGTCTGAATTTTATCATTTGATCTTGTATAATATTGAGGGGATTAGGTACCATCTAAAAAATCATTTATAATGGGATTTATAATGAGACAGTTTGATAGAGTCCTGGTGTCATTGCTGATAAATGTAGTCAAATGGCACGTGATAACTATAAAGAGGGTTAGGGGGCATGCTGATTTGAAAGATACACCTCCCAGAGCAGGCTATTAATGCTTTGGGGAACTTTTCCTAAGTCCATAATATAAGCCATGACTCTGGCCTAAGAGTCTGTTACTCCTCGCCCTATACCCTAATTCCTTTATCTGCTGATAAAATCTATCCTATTGCATATTCTTAACTTCTCCCTAACCCCATATATAATCATCTGTAATATAGTTCCCAGAAATCTCAAACGTTAGCTATCGCTGGTGATTACAGATTAACCTACAGTTACATATATGTCATTTCCAAAGGGTACCAATAAACAGCAATATAATTTTATTCAGTGAAATGATCAAAATGACTAATTATGAAAAGGTTGATTAACCCACTCTTTGGGAAACTCTTGTAATGTAATATCCAAAAGCATGTATTTGTGCTATACAATTGTACAACGGTTACATGCTTAGACCTCAATGTTTATGGTTTGTTTGTTATTTTACTGAATGTTCTTGTGTTTGTATTCCTAACACTAGAGGTTTTCTTTAACATATATAATAAAATAAAGATCTATCACGTACCGTTATTTGGAATTGTGTTCGGTAGATCTGTTGAAAGAGGTTAGCGATAATAATGCTAAGGATTAATAGAATTTTGCTGTCTGAACATCAACAGAAAAAATAAGCCAGACAGATGAAAACATTCAAACTTCAGCAATGAGCAGTGATGCTACCTGAATAGCAATGTTCTGTATATATCAAAATTCACGCTATTCATGGGGTGATTGTAGCAGACTGCTTGTTTTAAATAGCTCACAAAAATGGCTTTCATCTTCTCTGGAATGGCTAGACACAAGGATATACAGTAACCAGAAGAGAGAGCAGTTTTTTATTTGTACAGAGCTGCATCAGGGTTATAACGTAACATGATACTTCGCTGGCGAGTAAACTATAAGCCAGTTTTGTCTTACAGCCAGGATGAAGACAGCCTGAAGGCTGGCCTGAAGGCTGGCTGAGCACCACGTGAAATGCATACCTCACCGTTTCACAGGACACTGGTGGGAGGAGTGGCTAGTGATTGGATTTATTTTAGCCATACCAATTCATACCAGCAATGGTGGCTGTAATAGGCTGGAAGCAGTCAGCTGACACTCTCAGCCAATCATAGCCACCCATTTCTGCACATGTTTATGCTTCCTCATTAGCCCAAGTAGCACAGATGGGATGGTTAGCATTAAAGCATCAGAAATGGTTTAACACTGAATGGAAGGATGGTGCCAGGTGACTTCAGACACTATTACCATTTCAATGAAATGAAGCAGTTAGAGTGCACACTGTGTCCCTTTAAAGAGTGGAATACAGGGAATCACTCTCTATATATTAAGCTATCTAGGAAACTGTAACAAGGCATCGCTGCCCAGTTCTGGAACCCTCCGAGCTGCTTCCTCTCTGGCTCTTTTAAACATCTCTGCAGAGATCATTACTTAACACGCTGGATATTTATGTTATCTGAAGACTGGGTGACTTCAGCAGGAGCACTTAGCTCTATATTTGTCACCTGAATTTCTCTTTTGGTAAAAGCGGCAGACTATATGACTTCTTATTAGCTAAACATTACATAGAATGAAAACATACTTTCAAAGAAATAATGATATTATAAACATCTTAGTTATTTAACTTATATTGTGGCAACTCTTCAGGCATTTTTTTTCATTACCTGCGTTATTCTTTCATCCCCTCTCAAAGTGTATTTGTTGATCCTGAACTCTTAAAGGAACACTAACTTGTTGAGAATACAAACCTTTATTCCTACTGCTTTAGTATCCCTGCCCCTAGTTTTATAATCCCCCTCCCCCATCCTTGTGGGTCTCATAAAAATAATAAAATAAAAGTTATTACTTACCTTTTCCAGTGCCAAGGCTCCCTTGGAGCTGCTCAACACTGCAACGTGGCCTCCTAAAGTGTGGACCATTCCAATGTTACTCACAGATGGATCTGGTGCCCACGGACAGCCAACGCCGCATGTGCATCCACTCTTCCGCATATGAAAGCATTGAATCAGCTTCTGCGGTTTACCCCATTACCAGAAAACAGGGTCAGGTTACTCCTGGCATCATAACCACTACAGCGAGATGTTTGAAGGAAGCCCCTTTTACATAAAGCTGACTTTGCGCACTGTGTGAATGCTCTCACTGTTTCGGTGTCTCTAGCATGTCCACTTTCTGCTACACTCACTACATCTACCTCTTTCTCTATCCCAGGCTGCACACCAGGAGCTCTGCCAGCTAGTTTGGAGAGGAGTGAACAGTGAGAGATGAGGGAGAGGATTTGGGGTTTGTGGTTAGCGAGAGAGAGAGAGGAGATGAGAGCTGTGGGGTTTGTAAAATGGACGGATAGACTGGGCTGAAATATGAAAGTTGGGGATTAGCATAAGGTTTGTGTATTCTTATAAGTGCATCTTGTGAGTTTCCCTCTGAAACCAGCCCCACCAGACACCAGGGTGTTATGACTCTTTAGTGTTTTCTGTAAATAGAATTCTGTAATTTGGCCCACCATACTTGTCAGCACCAGGCCTAATGGGCTCTTAACCCAGCCCTGCCAAATAACTAACATCAATCCCTTCTATTCCCACAATATGGGTATCTTTCATAGCCATTGAACAGCTGTGAGTGTCAGCAGAGGATTGTGGGGATCAGAGTTGTTTCAGTTGCTTGCTATCTCTGAAGCCATTTGCTGAGCCATAAGATTCTAGGTGTGGTTGTCCTTGGCCTAAAATGTACTGATGTCTTGCTAGAGATGACGAGGGGACGTAGAAACATTGGTCTTAGTGATCCAAGTGCACGGTATAAAGCACAGGGTATATTATCACCAGTACAAGCCCTGTTTGATGTACCGTAAGTAGGGGGTCGACACATTATTATTTAATTGATGTTTCCCTTCAATTTATTTTTTGTTCCAATGCCCGTGGTGCCCAAAAAACCCCCCCAAAAAACATACCAGATTGCAGATGAGAGAATGCTCTTTATTGATAAAATTTTTATATGCTATTAACCCTTTGAATGCTGTTGCTATCTGTAATCCTTGTATTTTTTTGGCATGAATTATATGACGAGAGAAACCAGCTGCAGCGTGCTAATTTGGCGCTGAACCTGTCCCCTTCTTATAACCTCTGCTCTGTTTGGTTAGGATTAGGCAGCCTGTTGTCACATGCACAGGGATTTATACATCCTGTTTAAGCACGTTCTCAAGGATGTGCAAGTTGTACTATTTAACAAGATTGTCACTTCATGTCAAACCCCTCACCGTCTGTCAACAAAATAGTAAAATATCCGTAATAGAAAAAGCAAAAAATATAGAAGAGAAAAAAAACACAAACATGTTGCTCATTTTATGCTAATAACAAAAACAGTATGTGTTTTTTAAACTGACGTTACCCCTACCTTCACAACATGAGACATAAATCATTTACTATAACAATATCCTTCTTTTTTAATGTACGTACAGAAAGGAACTTGATTTCCACGGTTTTTATTTTGTTGTTGTTGTTGTGGTTCACGTTGCAGCAGCTGGATTTGATACAATATTTCCATGACGTCATAGATAGACTTTTGTGTCACTTTACAAGCCTGATGGTGAATAAATGACATTTTAGTTATATAATTCACAGGGATCTGTTCTATTTGTTGATATATACAAGCACGCCAACACAATTTACACAGGTTTAATTAGGTTAATACGTTTAAAAAAACAAAACAGCAAAACAGGGCAATGTGAGCCCCCAAACAATACTAGTAAAATACTAAGGAAGCTACATGATTGTTGCCAATGGTTTAGACACTAATGACTGTGTGTTGAGTTATTTTGAGGGGACAGCAAATTCACACTGTTATACAGGCTGTACACTTACTGCTTTACATTGTAGCAGAGTGTAATTTCTTCAGTGTTGTCACATGAAAAGATATAATAAAATATTTACAAAACTGTGAGGGGTGTACTCACTTTTGTGAGATACTGTATATATATATTTATAAAATAGACTAAACAATGGACAATGTTAGTTTCAGCGGCAGTATGGTATTCTCTTGTTCAAGAGGACACTGGGCATTATCATTTTGATCATTTTCAAACAGCCTATCTTGACTGTATAAAGCAATTTAGGGATCCAGTTCCTCATTTGGAAAATTATAGAACTGGAATGTCGACTCAAGTAGGAACGTGCTAAAAGCCCTGAAACCAGCTGCACCGTCCTACTTGAGATCCTCGTCACGCCATCTGGGTTTTTTCACTGATATCTGGGAACACTAGAGACAAATCTCCAGTAAGCACAGTGGGACATTCAATCACTTGGTGAGACGATTATTAAAGGAACACTCCAATCACCAATACCAATACAGCTGGTTGTAGTTGCTATGGTGCCAGGAGTGCTCTTTTTTTAACAGTTTGATTTCTTACATGGGGTTCACTAGGCACCAATCCCCACGTCCACCATCATCTCTGTAGAACTGAACGTTCCCCAGCAGGAACTTTGGTTATCTATCCTGAACTAAGCCTCGCGATACAGGCAGCACCTTAATGTGGCCCTCAAATCTAAGTCAATATGAAACAACAGAGAGGACAAATGAAAATTAATATAGTGTTTATATTTGATGTAAGGAAAAAATTTGATGTGGAGGAAAAAGGAAGAATTGCACTTGCATTGTTTTGGAGTTATAAACTAGCTCCATACGCTGTGCCTGGGTGGTACAATCATCGTCTGGGAATATAGACTTGATGCCTTAATCTGAGAGGGTGTAATCGAGATATATACGAAAAACAAAAATGCTAATATAGTGTAGTATGTCAGGTGTGCAAAGTAGTGGCTAAGATGTATGTAAAGTGCACACTCACATTTAATTGAGTTTACTGATGACTCCTTGTGTAAAGCTTGTAGTGGAATAATAACCACTCTTGGATATACGTGGTCTGTCCAGAAAAATTCCAGCCATCGTTAGTATAACGCAAAAGGTTTGCGCAACACCGATGAAACCTGGTAGCAAAGGAGAGTGGACTGGAATGCGCATGCGTAATCAATGATGACTTCACTGTACTAGTCAGTGGGGGTGCTAGACATCATTGAGTAAGCATGTGTACTGTGTGGCCATTTCATTAAAAATTACTGAGCGAGTAGAGCAATGAATGCATCAGATTTTGTGTTAAGCTATTCGGATGATTCTGAAGGTTTTCGGGGACAATGTAATGAGTGCAGCACAAGTAAAAGTGTGGCACGATAGCTTCAAAGACGGACGAGAATCTGTTAGAAGATTTGGTACCTTTTCCCAAAATTAAAATCACCTTTGAAAGGGAAGAGGTTTCAGACCGTCGATGAGATTCAGGCAAATACGACAAAGCAGCTGATGGCGATTCCAGCAAAGGATTTTGCAGGGTGTTTGAAGAGTGGAAAAGATGTTGGGAGAACTGTGTGAGGTGCCAAGGTGCCTACTTTGAAGGGGACTGAGGCATCATTGTGCTATGTACAATGCTTTTTTTCTTTTTTTAATCTTCTTCAATATTTGTCTCTATTTTTCATATTACATGGTGGGGTACTTTCTGGACAGACCTTGTATGTGCGATTCCCTCTCTTGGAAATTTATGAGTTAAAATCCTCACTGTGAAATATGTAAAAACAAGAAATAAAATATAGTGCACACTTGATATGATATGATAAAATAAATTAAAATAAAATGTACTTACTGACTTGGAGCAAAAATTGGTTTTGCTGAATCCAAAGGCGTAGGTGGTATGTCCCCCATCAAAGAAAATGTCCAAACATCAAGATAACAGAAAGGGACAAAAAATACTGAATACTTTAAGAATTAAAAACAAAAACAATAAACATACAATAAAATAACACAATAGTGTGTTTCACTCAGTAAAATAGTCTTTTTCAAAGTGTTAACCCACCGAAGAGATGTATATTTACAAGTTTGTGGAAAGATCATAGAGAGGTGGGAGATGCTATTCCTGCTAACATTTTGGCTACTTTGTACTGGATTGTCTCAGAGGCCATTGTGCACAGTCTGCACCTTGGGTCTTGCCTAGTGCAGTAGACCCTGCTTCGTGTGTGGAGTGCCTGTTCCTGAGCTGCTAGGATTAGTGCCTCAGTGCTGTCGTTCAATCCTGCATTTTCCAACACTGGCAGGATTGCATAATGCGAGCCACAGCCACTATCTGCTGGTGGTACATCCCATGGAGTGGTTTGTCTTGCCATGGAACCACATCTGTTTCTGCATCCTCTATATGTTCTTGTCTCTGGCATTCCCTTAGGAGTTGTTCTTTGGGAGCCATATTTGTGAAGTACTTGTGGATGATCTGTGTTTCATCCAGGACCGTAGCCTTGACACTCATGAATTCCTTCTGTCCTGATCATCCTTCCTCTTTTTGCTAATTTCCGCCCACATTTATCTAGTCTGAATTATATTCTGATGTCCTTGCTGTATATCCTAGTTAGGTGGATCAGTGAGTCAGTGTCTTTCTCACTCTTAGCATACAGCTTGATGTTGTCCATGTAGAGTAGGTGCCTAATGGTAGCACCAGTATCCACATCTACTCTTCATAATAATCTGGATAATGGTACTGAGTCCTATGCAGAACAGCACTGGGAACAGCACCTCACCTTGGTATATGCCACATTTGATGTTCACTTGTATTATTGCCCTGGAATTGGCTTCAAGAGTTGTTTTCCACTTGCCCATCGAGTTCTTGTTGAAGGTTCTTAGGGACTTGCTGACCTTGTATAGAGACAAGCATTTCAGTATCCATGTGTGTGGCATTGTGTCATAGACATTCTTGTAATCAATTCAGGCTGTGCACAGATTGGTGGTGTATATGGACCACTAATGCGACAGTATTAGAGGTCCTCCAGATGCTTGACATATATATATATATACATGAACATATACATTTATAGTTAGATGTGTGTGTTTGTGCAATTCAATATATATATCTTTATACATACAAACATGCATAGCAGTCTGTAAGCAACAGAAGTAGACCAGCTTCAATGATACATTTTGTTCAGAGAAGTTAGAGAGTTCCTATTCAACAACATCAATATAATTGCTTTGGACAGCAGAGCAGCAGGTGCTGGGTACACGAGCTTCAAAAGCCCAGTCATTCATACCAGCCAGTGGCATGAATCACAATCACCAGTGAATGCGGCATCGGAGCCAGCTACTGGGAATACTTCAAAATACCAACCATCAAAACCACGCTGGAAGTTTGCAAAACTACGACAGGTTCCGAGTAAAAAGAAATGAACATAAATTATATCCATAATTACGTTATAGAAAACAACATCCATCTTGTATATATAATGTTGAGATACTGATAAGAAGGCTCTCGACTACAAGCAAAAAAAGCATGGTCCTCTGGCCAGATGCCACCACATGAAGGGAATGTTGCTTCCTTTCATGGGAACCACAGCTCTATCATGCCCCTTGACTACTCGAAATAGTTAACTCCTGATTAATTTGGGTTTACACAAAAAAAACTCTATAGAGTTTTGAGTATATAAGAGTCTTTATATATAACTAATAATAAAGAAAATACAGGTCTCGGTCAGGAAGTTTCAGCTGAGTTACATACACACTTTCTATCCTAATTCCTGCAGAGGTTATCTGCACGCTCTCCTTTTATTGGTCACCTGGACTGGGATTTGGGGTGCGTTATATCTGCTGTGTTCCTTCTCGAGTTACTCTTCAGTTATTTTGATGTTCACAAAAGTGAATGTAATGTCTATCATGAGAAATTCAATGTAAAACTATCAATGTCAATCAAATAATATTTAAAAAAAAAAAATCACCCAATGTGTAGATCACAAGAAAACGTTATTTTAGGACTAATTTCCACACAAACTTTATTGATTGCTGAAAACTTGAATGAGAACAAGTGTTAACTATCTAACTGAACAAATAAAAAGCTGTGCTTAGTGAACAAAGACCAAATGAAATGTTTACAGGAACACCCCCGCTGTCTCCCTGTTTGTCAATCAGGCAACTGTTTCTACTCAGTGGAGCTAAACCCAAGAGGCGGCAATTGCCCAGAGTCTTTGATTGGACAGCCACAGACATACTGGGCAGGGTTAGAAAGGGAGGGCTTGGAAAGGCTGCAGACAAGAGATCTGTAACTTTTTCAAGCCATTTTTAGATATACCCAAGTAATAAAATGAATAATTTATAGCATGCATGTTTTAATTTGGGATTTTTCTACTATACTATTTTTTTTTTTCTGGTAGTTTCAACCATGGCCTTGAAAAAGTTGGTTTTCTGATGTTGGTGATTGTGGTTTCTCCTGCCTGTCTAAGAGTGAAGGTCCAGACAGAAAGAGTGCATTTCCCTGATGTAAGACATTTACTGGTCGAAGAAGTAAAAAAACTCTCCAGGTCCTCACAAGTAAAAGTTATTTTGTTACCAGGCGAACTGACGGAATAACGGATAATTGTATCTCTGGCAGGAGAGCCATCAGGATTGTGCTTTATCATCCATTCTAAACATTACCTGCTGAGCAATGAGGAGCCCGTTAATAAATGCAAGGTTAAATTAGCTGATCTGACCTGAATTAAACTAATTGGCTGTAAACCTCTCCATATAAATATATATAATTAAACGGGCTGCAAAGTTTGATGATCATTAGTGAAGATTGCTCATGGAAATGTGGTTTATCTGAGCATGGGAATTAGGGAAATGTTTTATATTTATAGTCTGTTCTACAGTTTGGTGCTAATGCCAGAATTACATTTATAACAGGTATTAAAACACATTTCATGATGGAGAGTGCTACATCTCTCTTATAACTAGAAATTAAAATTCATTAATTATTTTGCAGTAATTTCACATACAGCTGATATTCCTGGGCCCTTGATAGACATAAATGACAGTCAATGGTTGGCAAAGCATTATGGGACATGAAGCTTATCAATAACTATAATATAATATATTATATCAATAACCGGCTACTGAACAAGAGGTGGCTGCACTTCTCCTTTCCTCTCACCCCACCACTTGCTCGTTTGATCCTGTCCCATCTCACCTTATCAGATCTCTCTCCACTTGTCTTGTGCCTTCCTTAACGCACATCTTCAACTGCTCTCTCTCTTCTGGCGTTGTCCCTGCTGACCTTAAACATGCCACTGTAGCACCTATCCAGAAAAAAACATCTCTTGACCTGTCCTTCCCCTCTAACTATTGTCCCATATCCCTGCTCCCTTTTTCCTCAAAGCTTCTGGAAAGGCTTGTCTTTACCCATGTGTCTCGCTTCCTCAATTCCAACTCTCTCCTTGGTTCTCTTCAATCTGGCTTCTGCCCTCTCCACTCTACTGAGACTGCTCTTATCAAAGTTACTAACGACCTAATCGCAGCTGAATCCAAAAGCCACTATTCCATACAGACCTCTCTGCTAATATTGACACTGTTGATCATGCTCTCCTTCTTCAAACTCTTCAATCACTCAGTCTCTGTCCTCTCGTGGTTTTCCTCTTATCTCTCCCATCGCTCACTCAGTGTCTCTTTTTCTAATTATACCTCCACCCCTCATCCTGTCTCGGTTGGAGTCCCCCAAGGCTCTTTCCTTGGTCCCCTTCTATTTTCTCTTTATACTGCCTCTCTTGGCAAACTTGTTACCTCTTTTGGATTCCACTACCACCTGTACGGTGATGACACCCATATATATCACTCCTTCCCAGACCTCTCCCCTGCCGTCCTGCCGTCCTGCTGTCACTCCCCTGCCGTCCTGCTGTCACTGTTTGCCTTTCTTCCATATCTGACTGGATGTCCTCCCGCTTTCTGAAACTCAATCTCTCTAAAACTGAGCTCCTTGTCTTTCCTCTTCCTAATACTGATCCTCCTCTTTCACTCTCCCTTCAAGTTAGTGGTATCCTTATCAGTCCATCCTTGCAAGCGCGCTGTCTTGGCGTCATACTTGATTCTGGCCTCATCTATGAGCCTCACATCCAGTATGTTGCCAAATCCTGTAGATTCAATCTTAAAAACTTAGCCAACATCTTCCCCTTTCTTACACCAGATGCTACCAAGGAGCTTGTCCATGCTCTAGTAATTTTCCGCATGGATTATTGTAACCCTCTCCTAATTGGTCTTCCCAAAAGTCATATTGCCCCACTACAGCTTGTAATGAATGCTGCCGCCAGGCTGATTTTCGTCTCTAGTTGGTCCTCTCACACCTCACCCCTCTGTCAGTCCTTACATTGGCTTCCTGTATCCTATAGAAGTCAATTCAACGTGCTAACCCATATCTATAAAGTATTAAACAATTCTAACCTCTCTTATATCTCTTCACAGATCCATAGGTATGTCCCTTCGCGGTCTCTCTGCTCTGCCCATGACCTTCTTCTGTCCGCTGCTCGCACCCGTATGACCAATTCATGCTTGCAGGACTTCTCGCGGGCGGCTCCATTTCTATGGAATAGCCTGCCTACTGCCATCAAGCTCTCCCCTAGTCTTCAATCATTTAAGAAGTGTCTTAAAATCCATCTCTTTAGGAAAGCTTATGGCCTCCCAGAGTAACCTCTACCTTACATACCTGTCTCTTGCTGTCTCTTGTGAAAGGCAGCACTTTACTCTCTCCTCCAGCTCTGCTTCACTCCCACCTTATTTGATTGCTATTTCCTGTCCTAATGTGTTTTACACCCAACCTCCTACAGACTGTAAGCTTGTTTGAGCTATCATTCCTGTAAGTTTTCTTGTAATTGTCCTATTTATAGTTAAATCCCCCCTCTCATAATATTGTAAAGTACTTCGGAATCTGTCGGCGCTATATAAATGGCAATAATAATAATAATAATACCTGAAATCCTAATTGTTCGGCACAATACAACATAGAAAAGAAAAAAAAAAGAGATAGTCGGTGCAATAAGCAAAACTCAATATGACAAAATTACCAAACTCAAACATTATTTTCATTGTATGTGAAAGCAAAATTGTACAGTACAACATCAAGAAACTGCACTTAGTCATAGGGTTAGAACACAGCACTTAATCATATTCACTATAGAGCACAAACCAGGCCATGATTCTCTACTCAATCTGCAATAGAAGCAACTATGGATACCAACATTGGCACACAAATTACATCATTGTATAAGATTGTTATTTTCATGTGATATTTGCGTACAGCTACTGTAGTGGAGTTAAGATCATGGCATGTGACAAGTGACATCATAGTTTAAAGTTCTTCCTTGCTATTTATTTGGTCAGTGACCTCCTCTGGACCCTCGGACACATTGACTTTATCCATATAATCACGGTTGTTCTTCGTGAAGGTCTTCTGTACAAGGTCTGACATTAGAAAGATATTGAGAGACCAGCATAATGAGGCTGTTGAGTCTTGATATATTACAGTAATCTCTATTTACTTTTACAATTCGATGCCAGAGTATTTTATTTGTTCAACTACTTTTAGTTGATACAGAAGCCTTTAGTGGATCATCTGTTTTGTTTTATTTTGCATCAGACTTTGAAGACGCATTAAACTTGATTTAGATCTTGATTCAGATGAGGAAAAAGTTAAGCTGAGCTGGAAAGGAATACAGTGTATGATCGATGAGATAGAAATGAGGAATGATTTTTTTCCTCTCTGGGCACTTGGAGCTGTTAAGGGATTAATGGATCTGGATCCTCAAAGTTCAAATGTTCTACGTGAGAAAGAGTATTTTATGTTGACTGTTTCCATCGAACAGCAAAACTATACAAGAATGAGCAAGCAACTCTAATGCTCTCGGGGTACAAACACAAACTGTTTACTTGTACAGCATAGCCTGACTAAAATGAAATAAAATATTTCATCTGCATTTTAGATAAAAATATTGTGAAAACTTGGCATAGTTAAGTAAAAGAACTTATCTGGAACTGTGTTGCCCCAAGACTTCCCCTTTCTTTCAAAGGACAACAGAATAATTGATTATCAATGAGTCACCATCCAAGAGAGAGACGCTGAATGGAATAAAAGGGTTATAAGGATGTACATATCTCTATAGGAAGAGTTATATGTGTAAATATAAAATCACTATTTCTGAGCAGGGGTCAAGCATATCGGGAAATTAAAAGGAATGTTGTCTATCTGCAACATTCCTTGTTTTACAGAAAGTAATTAATGTCAATCTTGGTGACTTGTTCAATTTGGGGACTTGTTCAAAATGTTGCTACAAATGTATCTGTCTCTAAAAATGATTGTTAGTTAAGAAAAAGAAGGTTATCAATCACTTGAGCCTGGGATTCGTCAATAAATCAACAGCCATTTTGATAACAGGATATTTAGCATATTCATAAATGGCTGGACAAACATTAATCAACGTAAAATATATCAGATAAAATATTTTTTAAGTGTAGCATGCCCAAGTTATTTAATAAAAGTAATGTTTTGCTTTGAGTCACAAAGAATTATGGCAACATAGTTAATGTTGGTTTACGGAGAGAGTGGCTGCAGTTATTGCCATAAAGCAATCACCCAGTGTGGATTAATAATGAGATACAGCTGCCAGAGTTCACATGTCCGGATAAAATTATGAGCCCCAGGACAGTTTACGTAACGCATTCAATGTAACAGTAAGAATCAAAACAAACATATTGTAGCCCCGTTTTAATGCACTGAAAGAACACTTTTTCCTGGATGTCGCTTGAAAAACAATCCCATAGTTTCCTTCCGTTTTGTATTATCATCCAATTCAAGTAATACTCTGGCACAGATTACTGCTGTTGAGATGCACAGCAATCATCCACCGAATATTTGTATAGAATATGGATTAATACAACGCGGCCAGAAAGATAATTAGACCTGATTTATTGTTAATCTGAAATGAGCAACTACATAGCAAACAACAGATAATAAATAAATAAATAAATAAATATTGGAATATATCGAAAATGGCACCATTCATTTCAAATGAGAAAAAAAACTCATGAATAATATGCACTACCTGCCCACATAGGCACAAAAATGCACCTACAGTATTGCAGAAAGCATAGTAACCTCCAAATTTGCATAAAACAAAAAAGAGTGATAAATGTAAACACACACTTATAACCTATAGTGTATCACTTGAGCATAATGTGAGGAATAAAATGTAAACACACACTTATTATTATTATTATTATTATTATTATTATTATTATTATTATTATTATGCCATTTATATCGCACCATCATGCTTTACAATGGGTGGACGAACAGACATTTAGTTGTAACCAGACAAGTTGGACACACAGGAACAGAGGGGCTGAGGGCCCTGCTCAATGAGCTTACATGCTAGAGGGAGTGGGGTAAAATGACACAAAAGGTAAGGATAGTATTAGACTAGTAACAGTTGCAGAAGAGGAATCAGTCGGGAGATATTAACAGTTTAATTGATACGCTTTTATGAAGAAGTGGGTTTTTAATGATTTTTTTGAAGGAGTGGAGACTGGGTGAGCATCTAACTGAGGAGGGAAGCGAGTTCCACAGGAACGTTGCAGCCCTCGAGAAGTCTTGAAGGCGAGCATCAGAGGTGGGAGTACGGACAGAAGATAGACGTAAGTCTTCAGCAGATCGTAAGGGCCTAGACGGGACATACTTGTGTATAAGGGAGCATAGATAGGTGGGAGCAGCATTATAGTGTAATAAATTAAAACACCAGAAGTGCGCTACTTCAAATTGCACTCACGAGATAAAAGTGCAGTACAGGCGTATAGCAATCTTTGAAGACTTGACGGATATCTGTAATTTTCCTTTAGACCTTTAGTGTATAATATGCACCTTGAGTCACATAGTGTCAGTGACTGTCAGTGTTCAAACACTATGTGACTCAAGGTGCATATTATACACTAAAGGTCTAAAGGAAAATTACAGATATCAAGTCTTCAAAGATTGCTATACGCCTGTACTGCACTTTTATCTCGTGAGTGCAATTTGAAGTAGCACACTTCTGGTGTTTTCATTTATTACACTATGCTGTTCTATTTTTATTTCCTTTTGTAGATTGTATTGTTTATATTTATATTAAGAAGATTAGAAGGTTCTTCTTACAATCATACCCTTGGTAAATTTATTTTATATTTTTTTACCTGTTGGGGAGCACGTGTGTTATATATATATTTCTTGTTTTGGGAGCAGCATTATGTAGAGATTTGAAAGCAAGAACCAGAATTGTAAATTGAGCTCTATATCTTATAGGAAGCCAATGTAGGGACTGACAGAAGGGTGAGGCGTGGGAGGTGCGGGCGGACCAGGAAGATGAGCCTCGCCCCCGCATTCATTATGGACTGTAACGGTGCAAGTTGGGAGCACGTAAGACCACTGAGAAGTGGATTACAGTAGTCAAGGCAAGAAAGGACAGTGGAATGGACCAGCACCTTAGTCGCATCTGGCGTTAAGTAGGGGCGGATGCGCACAGTGTTTTTGAGATGGAAATGACAGGATTTGGCGATAGACTGAACATGAGGCTTGAAGGAGAGGTTGGAGTCAAAGAGAACACCTAGGCAGTGAGCCTGCGTGGTGGAGCTGATGGTAGCACCGTTGACTTGGAGGGAGACAGACACAGGAGTAACTACACTTGAGGGAGGAAAGACAAGAATTTCAGTTTTGGTCAAGTTTAGTTTAAGGAAGTGGGCAGCCATCCAGTTAGAAACAGCAGAGAGGCAGTCAGAGACACTAGTCAAGAGGGACGGGGAGAGATCAGGAGAGGACAGGTAGATTTGTGTGTCATCTGCATAGAAATGATATTGGAAGCCAAAGGAGCTAATGAGTTTTCCAATTGAGGCAGTACAGATGGAGAACAGTAGGGGACCAAGGACTGAACCTTGGGGGACACCAACAGAGAGGAGTTGGGGAGAAGAAGCCGAGCCAGAGAAAGAAACACTGAAAGAGCGCTGGCAGAGGTAGGAGGAGCACCAGGAGAGAGCAATATCTTGTAGACCGATATTGCGGATGATGAGAAGAAGCTGTTGATGATCAACAGTGTCAAAAGCCGCAGACAGGTCAAGGAGTAGATTTTTTTTTGCATCGGGTAGATCACTGGATACTTTGGTCAGTGCCGTTTACACAGAGTGCTTAGCGCAGAAACCAGACTGAAGCGGGTCTAGCAGATAGTTGGACTCGAGGAAATCTATCAATCTCACATACAATCTCGCATTCTTTCAAGGATCTTGGATACAAAAGGCAGTAGCGAGATAGGACGGTAGTTGGATGGGGAGTTAGGGTCAAGGTTGGGCTTCATTAGAATTGGGGTTACAGTTGCATGTTTGAAGGGCGATGGAAATATACCAGAGGAGAGAGAGAGCTGTAGAATTTTAGTGAGAGGTGGAGAAAGAGAAGAAGGCAGAGTACGGATGAGATGTGAGGGAATTGGATCTAGGGAGCAGGTGGTGGGGCAGGAGGACTGGAGCAGAGCAGAAACCTCTTCCAATGTAGCGGGTGCGAATGAACATAGAACAGCAGAGGGAGTGAAGTTAGGGGAAGTATTGTAAGGGGAAGAAGAAAGATGAGAGATCTCTTCCCTGATTTTAGAGATCTTGTCAGTGAAGTGAGTTGCAAAGTCTGAGGCAGTCAAGTTAGTAGGTGAAAGAGGAACAACAGGGCGAAGAAGAGAGTTAAATGTGTGAAATAGTCGTTTGGGTTCGCGAGAGAGTGTGGTTAGGAGGGTCTTTTGCAGAGGAAAGAGCCAAGCTGTATGAGCTGAGCATAAATTTATAGTGGAGAAAGTCAGATGCACAGTGAGACTTTCTCTAACAGCGTTTAGCAGTTCTGGAGCATTTTTGGAGGTATCGAGTGAGCTTGGTGTGCCAGGGTTGTTTTTGGGGGTACCTGCGGCGTTTAAATGTAGAAGGTGCCATGATGTCTAGTTGAGAGGAGAGGGTGGAATTGTAGAAGGAGGTTGCAGAACTAGGACAGGTGAGGTTTGAGATAGGTAAAAGGAGAGTTTGGAGATTAGTGGAAAAATGCTCTAGGTCAAGACATTGGAGGGTTCTTTGAGAGTGATGTTAAGACGGTGGTGTCAATTGGGTCTTTGGTATGCCAATGTCAAAAGTCAGCAGATGGTGGTCAGATAGAGGAAAAGGAATATTGGAGAGATTAGAGGCAGTACAGAGATTGGTGAAGGCGAGATCAAGAGTGTTTCCTGCTGTATGGGTTGCTAAATTGGACCATTGCGTAAGGCCAAAGCAGGAGGTTACAGAGAGCAGACGAGAAGCATCAGTGCAATTGGGGTTATTGATTGGGATATTGAAATCCCCAAGTATAGGGCAAGGAATGCTAGATGAGAAGAAGTGGGGAAGCCAGGAAGAAAAGTGCTCAATGAATTTACTAGGATAACCAGGGGGGGGGGCGGTAGATGATAGCAATTCTTAAAGGAGTTGGTTTAAATAGGCGGACAGTGTGAACTTCAAAAGAAGCATTTCTCAATGCTTTCCTATGGACGTTCTGCACGTTGAATGCGATTTTCGCATTCAGTGTCGCAGAAGCGCCTCTAGCGGCTGTCAGGAAGACAGCCACTAGAGGCTGGATTAACCCTGCAATGTAAACATAGCAGTTTCTCTGAAACTGCTATGTTTAATTCTGAAGGATAAAAATCTGAGGGACCTGGCACCCAGACCACTTCATTGAGCTGAAGTGGTCTGGGTGAGTATAGTGTCTCTTTAAATGTAGAAATGCATGAAATATACACAGAGTACAATAAAAGAGATAATTGAGCGTATTTAGGTAAATCTAATATATACCCCTGTAAAAGAATATTTTGACCTATACATTGAATACATAAGCAAATCCACACATGTATGAGTTAATATAGTACATTCTTCCACATGAGGAAACCATGGAAACATCCACATATATAGATATATATTGTATATGTTCCAATGCATCGGATGATATACTATACAAAACTATAATCATAAAATGAGTACACCTGCAAATAACATACGTAAACATTGAGCATAATGGATACAGATAAAATGTCATTGCTGTGCAATGTACTGGTCATATACAAAAATGAATGTACTATAATTCAGAATATTCTATCAGATGTGAAGAGAAGAGCTATCATTACCATAAGTAATATTACACGTAAAAGCAAAATACATTGCAATGAGAACAGAATGTGCAGGACTCCAGCAACACCACTGTACCATGAACCCAAGAATATCATGCATGCTCATTGTAACACATAAACAAACAGAAAAGCTACAATGACGTAAATAATGAAAGAGAAGATTCATGACTATAGGTCCTCATAAAAGGTGAATACATTAAACAAATTCTTGAGATTCCTAGCACACGAAAAGCTGCTAATTAATAGTCAGAACGCCAGCACAATGTCACGATCGTTGCATCCGGAATACATAGAGACATACTATTAACACACCACCAGATCTTGCATGGTAATATGAATCCTACACCAATAGACAACTAAAGTAAATAAGTAATAAGATAAAGTGATTAGATAGCATATACAAGGTTAAAACCAACTAATGGCACCCTTTGATGTGCTAAAACGTTCGGGGTTTAGTGGCACCTGTCCCGATAGGCTATTGATGGTAACATTATGACAGATTGACATATGGATTCTAAAATTTTCACTCAATTTTTTGTATGTTTATTATCCTATGTGTCCATAAAAAAAGTATCTATTATATTTTCAGTCGCTCTGTTGTGCATCACGGATTTTGTTTTTGTATAATTATTTTTGACAATTAGGGGAGTGTATACTTTGTTGTTAGGATCTAATGAGTTAGAGTGTACCCTCCTATTCAAAATGTTTGCTCCACGGCCTTAAAACTACAATAAAGTTTAAACTGCAGTCCTAATGAATAGGAATTAGTAATGAACTTGAGATGTAACTTAGCCAGCAAGTATTAATAGTCACTAAAACATCCAATTTAGTAGAGGTGTCATAGAGACCCGTTTAGGTCTACCAAAAGGGGTAGACCTAAATGGGAATGTACAAAGAATTGTATGTGTGACACTAACGTGTGTTTTATAAAGGCACGCTCACTTCAAGCAAAGGGGGGAACTCTCTGTTTTAACCCCTCAAGGACACATGACATGTGTGACATGTCATGATTCCCTTTTATTCCAGAAGTTTGGTCCTTAAGGGGTTAAAGGACACCAACAAATGATGATCTGCTAATTTGCAATTAATTAAATACTTATTAAATTACTCTAGCAGCTACTCTGTACATATCAAATTGTTTGCAAATATTTGCGTCAGTAATTAAAAAGGGTTGCAGGGTTCTACTTCATACCACTAATATGTAGCAGGAGTTTGTGGTCGCTGATCACTGTGTCAGGAAGAAATATTACTAATAAGAATGTGGTTAATACTGTAATATTGTGTAAGTTGTGCTTAAAGGGAACTTTATAAACATTCCAATTATGGAATTAAAATAGCTATCAGAATTAATTAGTGACACAAACAGAGATGAGCAGCACTATTTAAAGATCACACTTATTAACTGTGATAGGAAAACATGAAATGTATCATGTAAAACACATCAAGGGAATTTAGGCCATGTTAATACAAGTAACAATTACACACGCAGACGAATGATGTTCCCCAAGGATTCATTCGCCTGCTGTGGAAAGTACCACAAACGTCTTGTAGTGAATTATAGAACTCTGGCGACAAGCCTTTGATTTTATTTGTATTTCTTTTTTATTCCAGAAGTCTAGAAAATGAAACACAATCCATCTCATCTACCTAGGGAAACTGACCTTTATGCCATGCCTTGTCTAAATGTTTCTAAATGAATACTTAATTAATTTTACACAGTATAATGAGAGAGAGATATATCTAAGTTTTCTGCAGCATAATTTAGTTTAACTTGCCTTTTCAGTAAATGAAAGTGTGATGCTTGAGGACAAAGTAATTTATTAAGAGGGTCAGAGAAGGTTTCCAGTTTGGGTCCCCCTTGCTTAATTCTTCACACCTTATGGTTAATGGGGCCAGCCAAATTTATGGTTCCGGGGCCCCTGCCTAACCCCGGAACCCTAGCTGGTACATCAGCACCCCAGTGATACCTGTAGCAAGGTAAATGTATATTCTGGCTACGTATACTGACTGCACATAAGCCACAACTTCCTACTTAGTAATTAATTAACATATATAAAAAATATTTCCCATTGAGAACAAAGAACACTGGTTCATATCTGATTGCTTTATTGTGCAAAACTCTAAACAACAAAAACAAACAGAGCCTAAAAGAGATAAATCCTTCTCTCTCCGTCTCTTACATAAATTGACAAACTTTTTTTTTGCAGTGCACATATCTTCACTTTTGCATCGGTCTTCACCCGTCGAAGAAACACATTTCTTTGCCGGACCTTCATCCATTTCCTCTGCATCAATAAAGAGTGGTTCTAAAAATGACCCTTCTCCCCACTCCCAGTGTGCAGAAATATTTGCAGGTCAAACTACTTGTCCTCCAAGTGGATATGCAAAGGATAACATAATAAATTAACTTAAATTATGTTATTTTACATTTTATTTTTGTTACAACCCCTGATGTCAATGTATGCTTATGCTGATCTTCAATTCTCATACTTAGTTTTTTTTTCTGTTAAATCCAAAAAGTGGTTAACAAGCACATTTATTATCAATGAGTCTCAGAAAAAAACTATAAAGAAGTATTCAATTAATCAGGAGCACCTTGTTCTAAGCTGAACTTGTGAGAGTTAACAATAAATTCCAACATTGAAATCAGTCATATTGAACACAAATGTTGCGGTAGAATTGTTGATATATTTTTTTGGTCAGTTAATACGCGATCGAGATTTCTCCTCTATATCCTGCACTAATTACGGTCTATTGGGAGGGCAAATAGAGTGTTTCAGTTTTTGAATGGAGCTTTTAAACTTCCATTTTTTTCCCCAATCTTTAATCAAGAGAATGAAATATTCTTTTTGAGGCAAATCAGCTGTGATTCGGAAGGCTTGCTCTTTCATCTTGTCGTTCTCAGGGGTTATCCACTAAAATATTAAAATTCACATGCAAACACAAATCCCATTAATAATACACTTAATCTTTCAGACTTTTGGTACCAGATGTGATATCATATGGCTCATCCTGGTCCTGCTGGGAAGGAGTGGGGTGGCAGGTCTCCTTTGAATACAGAAACAATTTTCATCAAACTACGGAACTCGTTCCAGAATCCCATAAAATAGTCCGGAATCCCACTGAATTGTCCTGGTTTGGGTACTCTGTCCTGACAGTCTTTTTATAGATATATGACAGCTTGTTACCAAAAAGTGGAGCATTTGGAAATGTTTGTAGTTGAGCAATATCATTTCTTATCTTTCGCACTGTTCTCCAGTTGATCTCATGTCCTTGTGAGTGCTGATTACCTAACTCTCAACGTCTAGAGGGTTGTTCTAGTTACCTGGATCCTCTGCAATTTGTGACATTGATATCATCTTCCATTAAAAACTATTACAAGTAACTAAGGATAGTTTGGTCAGTGCTGCTAATGTTGGATTTGCCCTGCACTGCCTGCTGGGCTTAGCATACTTTCTGGATTCCCTTTAACAGAGTTTTCATTTGGTATGATGATGCAAAAGTTTGTTTATTTGGGTATAGTGAAAGCATGTGGTGCTGTAAACCAAGAAAGGGTTTAATCATGTAATATGGAAGCTGTAATTTAAGGTGAGATTCCATGGAGAATATGTCTACTACATGGAGTTCTGTAGTAAACCTGGTAAATATGTTGAAAGCTCTTTTGTAATCGCTGCAGAATAAGGTGTCGCTATATAAATAATATCTAATAATAATAATAATAATATGAGTGTCTAGTATTGTCAGAAAGAGCGCATTGTGAGAGTTCTTTCTCTGCTCTGCCTCCTTTGCTCTGCTCCTCTCTGCTTGCTCTGCTCCTTTGTGCTTGCTACGCTTAATACATACACACCCATACACACACACTGCCTAATACATACACCCATACACACACACTGCCTAATACATACACCCATACACACACACTGCCTAATACATACACCCATACACACACACTGCCTAATACATACACCCATACACGCACACTGCCTAATACATACACCCATACACGCACACTGCCTAATACATCCATCCATACACACACACTGCCAAATACATCCATCCATACATGCACACTGCCTAATACATCCATCCATACACACACACTGCCTAATACATACACCCATACACGCACACTGCCTAATACATACACCCATACACACACACTGCCTAATACATCCATCCATACACACACACTGCCTAATACATCCATCCATACACACACACTGCCTAATACATCCATCCATACACGCACACTGCCTAATACATCAATCCATACACACACACTGCCTAATACATACACACCCATACACGCACACTGCCTAATACATACACACCCATACACACACACTGCCTAATACATACACCCATACACACACACTGCCTAATACATACACACCCATACACACACACTGCCTAATACATACACCCATACACACACACTGCCTAATACATACACCCATACACACACACTGCCTAATACATACTCCCATACACTCACACTGCCTAATACATACACACCCATACACGCACACTGCCTAATACATCCATCCATACACACACACTGCCTAATACATACACCCATACACACACACTGCCTAATACATACACACCCATACACACACACTGCCTAATACATACACACCCATACACACACACTGCCTAATACATACACCCATACACACACACTGCCTAATACATCCATCCATACACACACACTGCCTAATACATATACACCCATACACTCACACTGCCTAATACATACACACCCATACACACACACTGCCTAATACATACACCCATACACACACACTGCCTAATACATCCATCCATACACACACACTGCCTAATACATACACACCCATACACACACACTGCCTAATACATACACCCATACACACACACTGCCTAATACATCCATCCATACACACACACTGCCTAATACATATACACCCATACACTCACACTGCCTAATACATACACACCCATACACACACACTGCCTAATACATACACCCATACACACACACTGCCTAATACATCCATCCATACACACACACTGCCTAAGACATACACCCATACACACACTGCCTAATACATACACACCCATACACACACACTGCCTAATACATACACACCCATTCACACACACTGCCTAATACATACACCCATACACACACACTGCCTAATACATACACACCCATACACACACACTGCCTAATACATACACCCATACACACACACTGCCTAATACATACACACCCATACACGCACACTGCCTAATACATCCATCCATACACACACACTGCCTAATACATACACCCATACACACACACTGCCTAATACATACACACCCATACACACACACTGCCTAATACATACACACCCATACACACACACTGCCTAATACATACACCCATACACACACACTGCCTAATACATCCATCCATACACACACACTGCCTAATACATATACACCCATACACTCACACTGCCTAATACATACACACCCATACACACACACTGCCTAATACATACACCCATACACACACACTGCCTAATACATCCATCCATACACACACACTGCCTAATACATACACACCCATACACACACACTGCCTAATACATACACCCATACACACACACTGCCTAATACATCCATCCATACACACACACTGCCTAATACATATACACCCATACACTCACACTGCCTAATACATACACACCCATACACACACACTGCCTAATACATACACCCATACACACACACTGCCTAATACATCCATCCATACACACACACTGCCTAAGACATACACCCATACACACACTGCCTAATACATACACACCCATACACACACACTGCCTAATACATACACACCCATTCACACACACTGCCTAATACATACACCCATACACACACACTGCCTAATACATATACACGCACACTGCCTAATACATACACCAATACACGCACACTGCCTAATACATACACACCCATACACGCACACTGCCTAATACATACACACCCATACACGCACACTGCCTAATACATACACCAATACACGCACACTGCCTAATACATACACCCATGCACGCACACTGCCTAATACATACACCCATACACACACACTGCCTAATACATACACACCCATACACGCACACTGCCTAATACATCCATCCATACACACACTGCCTAATACATACACACCCATACACGCACACTGCCTAATACATACACACCCATACACGCACACTGCCTAATACATACACACCCATACACACACACTGCCTAATACATACACACCCATACACACACACTGCCTAATACATACACCCATACACACACACTGCCTAATACATACACCAAAACACGCACACTGCCTAATACATACACACCCATACACACACACTGCCTAATACATCCATCCAGACACACACACTGCCTAATACATACACCCATACACGCACACTGCCTAATACATACACACCCATGCACGCACACTGCCTAATACATACACCCATACACAAACACTGCCTAATACATACACCCATACACGCACACTGCCTAATACATACACACCCATACACGCACACTGCCTAATACATCCATCCATACACGCACACTGCCTAATACATACACACCCATACACGCACACTGCCTAATACATAACCAATACACGCACACTGCCTAATACATACACACCCATACACACACACTGCCTAATACATCCATCCATACACACACACTGCCTAATACATACACCCATACATGCACACTGCCTATTACATACACCCATACACGCACACTGCCTAATACATCCATCCATACATATATACACACACACTGCCTAATACATACACCCATACACACACACTGCCTAATACATACACCCATAAACGCACACTGCCTAATACATACGCACACTGCCTAATACATCCATCCATACACACACACTGCCTAATACATACACCAATACACGCACACTGCCTAATACATCCATCCATACATCTATACACACATATTACCTGATACATACACACCCATACACGCAAACTGCCTAATACATACACCCATAAACGCACACTGCTTAATACATACACCAATACACGCACACTGCCTAATACATACACCAATACACGCACACTGCCTAATACATCCATCCATACATCTAGACACACATATTACCTGATACATACACACCCATAAACGCACACTGCCTAATACATCCATCCATACATGTATACACACATATTACCTAATACATACACACCCATAAACGCACACTGCCTAATACATCCATCCATACATCTATACACACATATTACCTGGTACATACACACCCATAAACGCACACTGCCTAATACATCCATCCATACATCTATACACACATATTACCTAATACATACACACCCATAAACGCACACTGCCTAATACATACACCCATAAATGCACACTGCCTAATACATCCATCCATACATCTATACACACATATTACCTAATACATACACACCCATAAACGCACACTGCCTAATACATACACCCATAAACGCACGCTGCCAAATACATACACCCATAAACGCACACTGCCTAATACATACACCCATAAACGCACACTGCCTAATACATACACCCATAAACGCACACTGCCTAATACATACACCAATACACACACACTGCCTAATACATCCATCCATACACATATACATCTATACACACATATTGCCAAATACATACACACATATTGCCCAATACATATACACATATTGCCTAATAAATACACACCCATAAATGCACATTGCCTAATACATACACCCATACACACACACTGCCTAATACATCCATCCATACACATATACATCTATACACACATATTGCCTAGTACATACACACATGTTGCCTAATACATACACACCCATAAACGCACATTGCCTAATACATACACCCATACACACATACATCTATACATACATATTGCCCAATACATACACACATATTGCCTAATACATACACACCCATAAATGCACACTGCCTAATACATCCATCCATACACCTATACATCTATACACACATGCTGCCCAATACATACACACATATTGCCTAATACATATACACAGCTCCCTCTGCCCCCTCCCCCACCTAGTAATACCCCTGCTGCCTGATTGTCGGAAAAACATTGCACCATATGACCTGACCATGATTGACCCCAGGCCGAGGCTGCAGCCACAATGGGCTATCGTTTAAACAATGCCGAAGTCTGATTAAAGGCTTCCAGAGTCTTGGTTTCAGGTGGCCAACTGCCCCACGACCATTTATTACCACAAACTGCTGCAAAACCAGTGGTAGCAGCTGCATCAGACCAGAGCATTCGGGGAACTGTTGGTAATAGGGGGTATGAACATAGATCTCCCATTCCACTGTCATAGGAATTTCTGCCACATCTGCAAATCTGCAGTGGCCTGGGGTTTAACCCCTTAAGGACACATGACATTCCCTATTATTCCAGAAGTTTGGTCCTTAAGGGGTTAAGAGAAACCCTACTGTCCTCGGAGGGAAGACGTGGTAACAAACAGAGGAGCCATGAAATTAATTACCTACCCTGAGGAATGATTCTCATTGCAAAATTTAACGATCCTAGCAACGACTGTAATTCTTTACGACTACAGGAACCAAGTCTTATTTGAAAGGCACTGAACCCACAAGTACCCGCATTAAAATTGTTGCATATTTGTGATTTCCCCCAAAATACAATAGGTCTGCCAAGCTTATCCTTTATAACTCTCTCCGGACTGGTTGGTAAACCAGGGGTTTATTTGAAAGCAAAATGCCTACAGAACAACTCTGTATCCAATTTACTCCAGTTTGTGACCGTAATAAACTGGGACAGAGTTGCAGCTGCTTTGACCGAGGATGACCTGTGATAATCATAAAAGGCATAGCCACCGTATTTATGTCCCAGGTCCACCAGCTTGTGCAAGTATGTGTTGAATTCCTCCCTCCTTAGAGGAAAGTTAGTACACACAACATCCCTATTATTCCCAAACGCCTCTACGAATTCCAGAATAGTGAGCTTCTTACGGAGTCTGGGATCTCTGACTTTCAGAACTACAGACAGTTCACCATAGGAATAAGTTTTATTTTCCACGATATCCTGGGAAGCAATAAGAAGGGAAACCAAATTCACGTCTTTGCGTTCTAGGATATGAGGAGGAACAATGTGTTCTGGTGTAATCATCGGTGTATCTACAGGGGATAAAGGAACTGTAACATTACCCTGTTGTGTAGCAGCCGGATCAGGTAGACCCATAACCTCCATCAAACTCGGGGTAACTACCACATTGCCAGACTCTAGTTTATCGAGTCTATCGCTAACTTGGCCTATAGATGACAAAAGTGAAACCATCACTGCATGTAAATCAGGCATGTCGTTCTTGCTAGATCCTTCACCAGTGCCCTGGTTGTCCGTGTTTGTCTGCATTAATCTAAACAACTCGGCTTTCCTGGCTGTTGCAGGAAAAGGGGCACTTTGTTTACTAAGTTTCGCTTGAATGCGTGAAATAGTCCATGATCTAATTGAAGATGAACTGTCTGAATCACGTCTCCTAGATGGTGAACCAGACCTAGCTGGATTGCTAGGGAGTGAAAGATCATCTCCCCCTTCTGGGACTTGCAACATTCTAGAATAAAATGTGAAAATTAGAATACCGTAACTTAGGGTACTGGCTACTAACTAGTGCCAAGTGGTGACAAATTCACTACGTGGTGACAGGTGAGGCCTTACTAATGCCAAGCAGCTTAAGGGGCTCTATCTTTGAGTTGGACCGATGGACCACTATGCTGAGGCTTAGAAGGTCTTGGAAAGCTAAATATGGTTCTTAATTTCCCATTAGGGGAATATCTATAAATTGTGATTTTTCAAACTTTATTTTAACCCTTACCCCAAGGGTTATGGTTAGAATAGAGTGTGAGAGAGGTTAGAATCACTTACCTAACCCTAATTTTAACTCTTACTTAACCCTTAATGTCCCGTGTGCCTAAGCTTAGTGAATGCCTTAACTAGAATGAAAGTGTAAAACTAGCTTTACTTACCTTCCAGGACCTGGCTGTGGAGGAGTAGCAGGAGTGCTAGCATGCATGTGCAGCACAGGATCCAGCTGATTTCCCTTACCGGAAGTGACGAGGGTAGGGGATTTTCACAGGTAGTGAAATTTGATAGAACACCGGCTTTTGCTCACTGTTTTTAAAACGGAAAACCACAGGAAATTAGATACCGCTGCTGGTATCTCTGTTATTCCCCTCTAACTGTCAGAGCTGAAAGCCGCATGTGGGGCTGGCGATGTCCCGGGGTGAACACCGTCTTGTGCAGTGAGTGGTACTTGCAGTCTGATCGGTACTTGTAATATTGTTGAGCAGGCAAGAGAGCAGCTCCCTATCAGCATAACCCAGGACCCGGAAGTGACCGACACGAACTGCCTAAGATGAAGGCGGAGTCTGGAGATGGTAGGGTGTCCTTTAACTGCACTAGCCCCTCCCACAACTTCAGACGCCGCCTTTACATATATATATATTTTTTTTTTTCTCCACGACGATGCATATATTGGCTGCTATATAACATCCTACCACTGATTAAATTACACTGCTGCTGTTCTTGGTTACACCAGTAATTATTTTATTTTAGCTTGCAGAGTATTTGTATGTATGATCACATGACATACTATGTTGACTTATAGGCACCTTTATATTGGATCACTGGGTTAGGAAGATCCTACAAGTTGATGAGCTCTTTACCATTAAGTTGTATGTGAGGTGCAATAACATCATACACCCTAACCGACATTGTTGTAATATTATTTCCATTTGAATGATTTGGTCTTTAATGATTGTAAAACTGAGATTGGGATCCTGTTCTGTGCAGCGATGAAACAACACAAGAGCTTTTCAGGACAATAGATCAACGGTATGTCTGGAGGAAGAAGAATGAAGCACAAGCTGAAAAGAACACTCTGCCTACAGTTAAGCATGGTGGTGGCTTGGTCATGCTCTTGGGCTGCTTTGCTTGATCATTCTCTTGGCACTGAAAACTTGCAACGTGTGTAAGGCAAGATGGTTTCATTAAGGTATCAGGAAATCCTAGGAGATTGAATCTGCTAACAAGACGATGATCCCAAGAATACTTCAAATTCAAGACTAGGTTGCAGAAAAAGTTATGGAAAATTCTACAGTGGCCATCACAGTCAACTGACTTGAACCTCATAGAAAATTTTGGGTGGGGTTTGAAGAAGGTGGATGCAGCATGCATACTCGAGAATATTACTGAACTGGAGGCCATTGATCTAGAATGCTGCCTGAAGCTGGTGTCTGGCTAGGCATCTTGTCATAACAGGTCATAACAGCAACAGGGAGCTCTACTTAGTACTAAAGATGCTTGCCATGAAGAGGGTTGAATAATTTTGAGAATGGAGAAGTCATTCTAAGTTGCAAATTTTGATTACAACTGTATTAAAAGTCAAGCTGGCAAATGTATATCTTTAATATCTCTATATTAAGTATTTAAACATTATCCAGTGCATTAAAGTCAAATCTGTGTTAGATTTAATTAAGCGTAGTACATTTAGGAGATGGAATTATAATGATATACACATTTACTTCATTACTTTTATTAATTTATATAATTATTATTGGCAAATTAAAATTTGACCTGAAAAGGCAAGGATTCTAAAAATATCAGTTTAGGACTATTTCTCGTGTTTCCGATTGTGACCGAGGCTATGTTTGTGTATAAACAGTTATGCAAATCTACAACCTCATTAAGATAATTAAAAAAGAATCCAGCAAGTTCATAGTTCCAGCCTCCACTCTGAACCAAAAATCATTCCCAAAGCAGCGTGAATTAAATATTTGCTATAAGTTTACAGTCTGTGGCAATACAACAAGTGCAGAAGGGTCTCTGATGGTTTCACAGACAAATTATATTTAAATGCACAATGTTTGCAGACTGAGAAAATATACAACTTTGTACACATTGGACAATATCGACAATGAAACTGTAGTAACATACAAAAAAATAGGCTACAGTGGTTATGGTGCTTGGAGTGCCCCTTTACAGACCAGACTGTTAGGATGGCATTGATCCTTAAGGGGATTACGTTATTTGAGAGTTATTCTCAGTAAAAATTAATTTATATTTGTTTAATTATTTATTTTGAATTGTATCTGATTCAGTATGATTTTTCTAATTTTAACCTATTTTCATAAAACATATTGTATGCTAAAAAAAATCTGAAAGATTAATTTACTCCTAAAACAGAAATGAATTTATGAATTAAATACAAAGTCTAAAATTACAGCTCTCGAAATACTATAATGCTCTAAAAGAGGACAGCAGAAATGTTAGTTTGATTTAAAAAAATTAATATAAAAATATAATCTATAAGAGCAATCGTGAAACTATTGTTCCTTGTTTTTAATTGAAGTGACACAATTATGCATTTTTTTAACGCAAAGGTATTTTAACATATTCTTCAGATCTTTTTTATCAAAGAAAGATGAGTGCAGCATATTTTACCATTAATCACTATGTAGACATTTCTTTGTTCATTCCTTCCAGATAGGTATGGAACCCGTGCCTGTATTTTACATTTCAAAGAAACACTAAATTAGTAGCTTTTCATAATGACGCCATTTTATTAAGACTTTTTAACATTTGGGTTTATTTTTTTTTTTCAAGAGGATTACTTTGGTTTCTTGTTAAAATCTGTTTCATTTATTTTTTTTAGGTTGTATTTATAATGTTTAAGGATCTATTAATAGTCTAAGGCTAAATTTTAATTGAGTTTTAAAGATATTAAGCCCTGCTTTAGTTTGACTTGAAGGGTTGCTTTATGCAAGATGTAAAAAAGTTTCAGAGTCTCGTTTTAAGTTGAAACTATTTTAATCTATAAGTGACCAAGATGTAACATAATCGAAGAAACTATCTAATTGTATTTGTCTGTCTGTTTTTCTGTTTGTCTTCCTGTTTGTCTCTCCATCCCTCCATCAATCTATTCATTCATGTTCCAGTTTCTTTGAGATGGTGGGAGGTACAGCTCTCCTGCTTCTGATATTTTCAGCTGCCATCACTATTGTGGCTAGGGAAGAGCAGGGTGATAGGACCACTCTGTCTCCACAGCACCCTGTCATGTCATAAAATGATGTTAGTTTCATTCAGGAGTAGGCAACCACCCGCACTCTAGACATCGTGAACTGCATCACCCGATGCTTTGCCAGAATTATGACTGTAAGAGAATTATCGGAGATGTAGTCCATGACGCGTGGAGTGCTAAAGGTTGACTAACCTTGGTCTAGGTGAGGGTCTCTTATCAATCCATAGTTAACACTATAGATGTAGACTCACTCATTGGGTCTGCTGTTGTTCTAGCAGTCAAGCAAGTCTAGAATCTCACTTTGTGTCCAACAATGGTTTGCTACAATAGCCCACTTGTCATCAGATTGCCCTGGTTGCCTAACATTTGATGCAGGCCTTGTTAATCGAATCAACATCCAAACAGGCATGACTCTCTGGGTTCATGTGACTTTCATATCATTGAGATATCTGATATGTGAGATAATAAATAATTATCAGTCTTGCCCAAGGACACATGCCAGCCTATAAACTGGTTGAGATCGATAAAATAAGTGTCACTGGGCTGTGGTAAAGAGTTATTTTTCCCTTGTTATGTGATAGCAATGCTTGAAATTGATTCAAGTGATAATAAAGAGTAGGATAATATGTAACAGTTTTATCATGCATTATTGAAAATGCCTTCTTCTGTTGGCCATGTGAGTTCCGCTGGTGGATTAGTGCTCAAAAGAAAAAAAAAAAAATATTTTGCTTCTCTGTTGGGCATCTCTGAATCTCTTTCATTGTATGAATTACTGGACCATTTAGAGAAGCAGAAGTAATCTATACGGTTTATAAATGCACAGCAGCCCTTCATATGCTCATTTTTATGATAATAAAGTCAAGACCTCGATGAGCAAAGGATCAAAACCATTAAAGAGATACTCAAATGTCTAGGTATACAAGGCACTGTGATTGGATCAGGCCACCACTTCTGATGATGTCAGCAGACCGCTTGTTTTTCTGAGGCAAACAGCATGCAGAGTTACAGCTTCAGGCTTGAATACAGTAAGATTTTCACTATATTTATGGAGGCATGAGGGGCCCAGGGGGGCTAGATGGTGGTGTTTACACTATAGGGTCAGGAATACATGTTTGTGTTCCTGACCCAATAGTGATCATTTAAGTATAAACACCAGAAACAATGCTATACATACTAATAATAAAAGCAAAACAGGCACGAGAACGTACAAGAACTCAGATTTGTAATTTGTCATTTGTAATTTATTCTGTAAAAGACACATTCTTGAAACACATGAGATTTAATCAACAATCGAGAGATAAAAAATATATAGGGATCATGGTATTCCCAGATCTCTCTTTATAAGATAAAACAAATATAAGCTATAGATGGGCGTTCCCAACCAAATTAATAATTTTTCACAACAGGAAAAGCTTTTAGTCAAAGATCCTTTGGAAGATATTCCAAGATTAAAAAATATAGGCATTCAGGACAAGACAATAATATCATGCTTTGTTTCTTGCTTCTCCCAAGTTATTGGGTTATTATATCTATAGCTAGTCCTAGACTGATTATATAGAGTGCCCTAATATGTATTAAAAAAAAATATTATATTCACTAATTTCTATATACAAGTGTTGGATAATTATATTATCATTATTTAAATTTGATTTGGGAGCTTTTTGGTTACTATTTTTTCTTGATTTAAGATGACGATATGCACCTTAGTTAAAATTGGTAAAACAAAATGCATTATTATATTATTATTATTATAAGATATTGCACTTTATATCACTATATTTCAACACATTATTCATTTTAAAGATTGAAATTATTAAAAATATTTGAAATACTAAGCAAGTTACTTAGTCTCTAATTAGAGACTGTCACGGGTGGTGGTCCAAAGACCGGGACTCCTGTGTGCCTGATGATAAAGATGGGAGTCTCAGCTGGGAAATGGACAATCAGGGTCTGGTGCAGGGTAACCACATGCCCCCTGGTGTTGAGCACCAGGGTTTGTGCAGTCACATACCAGAGCCCTGATGCAGCTTTAGCGGAAGCCAGGAGCTATATGATATGCTCAGACTCCCATCTTCATCATCAGGCACACAGGTGTCCCGGTCTTCGGACCGCCACTCATGACAGATGCTGATATAAGCAGATATGCATCCAGGACTAGAAACAAGGCAAGACTAGAACAGGCACCAAACAAGAGAACAAGACAAGACTAGAAGAAACCAGAACCAGAGCAGGACAGAAAGCAGAACCCAGAACATGTACACAAGACATGAGGGAAACAAGAACACGACTGTACTGGGAACTGGGAATACAAGACAAAATAAAACAAGACAAGAGATACAAGACAAAACAAGAGGAGACATAACTAAGAACTATATATGTAATAAACATTGGAGCTTTATACATACATAATTGGCCAAGATGTATGCAGCCCACCACTGCGCCAAAGTACTCCAAGTATGGTGGGTCCTAACTGCCTAGCTATGCATGACTAAATAAACAACAATAAAACACACACAGCACTTACCTGCAAAAAAGGAGCAGAGGAAATGAGTCTACTGCTTGCAGGAACAGACTGAAACAAATAGGATTAATGGCAAAGGAATGGGTGTGGCAACAAAAAAAACATTTAAAGGAAGCCAGGAGACTGGGAATTCCAGGAACACAGTAAAGGAAGGAACCCAGAAAACCCAGCATAAAGAAAACCAGACATGGAATAGAAAACCAGAAAAATCAAGAAAAACTAAACAAGAATTGTGAAAAGAGTACTGGATCCCAGAAGCCAAGGCCAGACATCTCCGCAGAATGGAACAGGACGTGACAGAGACTACTTTTGATAAAAAACAAAATAGTGACTGAAATGATCTAATAACCTTTTATTTAACTCTGGGTAAAATAAAAACTTTTAGATACATTTTAAGTAATAATTAGACAACTCAAATAGAGTTTTCTTATTTGATATTTGAAGTAACTCTATAGTCACTACATTTGTACTGACTTTAGATGTCATATCTATAACTGAACTTAAATTGAGAGAATTTTTTGAAATGTATCACTTTGTTCTTTGACCTTAAAACAGGATAGAATTTTATAGCAACATATTATTAACAGTTTGTTATTGTAATTTGAGGTATTTACACTATTATTATAATAACACGTAGTCGCTTTAGAGATGGAAACTATAATATCACTTGAATCTTTGAAATGTAAAAATAATTAATAATTAAATCCCAAAACGATTTCTTCTCAATATGATCTTTTAATAAAATAATCCACACATAATTACAAGTTTGTGTCGTTTTGATATTTAGAGCTATTGTAAATGTGTTAATCTAACAACTGGCTTAGCATTCATATAATAAACCTTAGAGATTAAATATTCTATAACGTTAGGTGGGTTAAACAGAACGTTATGATAGACATGTTTATTATTAATAACATTGCTTCTGGTTTTAGAATCTACATATGATAAACTTGGTTCACTCTCCCGTGATATCTCTCACTACATACCAGCCACCAGCGACTGAATGTCCCTGAGTTGTCTGTGTATTTTGATTATTTCTTTATATTTCTGTTTTTTTTTCATTTTTATTTTTCTTATGTTACCTTTCTCAGGGCTACTACCACAGGATTTTCCCCATTTGGTGGTATATTCAATGCTAGATTGTGTTTATGTTAGTTTGTTAGATTCTTGAGAAACCTCTGGAGGGAAGGTTGGACTTTAACCATCCAAGTCTGAAGGAGATTACTCCTGGGACTAACAGCGAGATAATTAATTAATGTAAATTAAGATAGCTTCAATCAATGTCCAGGGCTTAAATTCTCCAATAAAACGAGGCTTCCTTTATAGATCGTTAATAGATTAAAATATTGACCTTTGCTTTGTGCAAGAGACTCATTGGAGGAGGGAGGAACATGTATGGAAATTCACTAAATTCACTTATATTTTAAGTGCAAACTTTGCTGGATAAAGGAAGAGTGGAGTGGCTATTATCTGCTCAGCTAAAATCAAATTTGATCAGATTCATATTGAAAAGGATACACAAGGTAGATTTCTAATTCTTGTTTGCAAGTTGAATGATATATTATATACGCTTGTAAATTTATATGCTCCCTATTAATTCTCCCACTAACTTTTTAAGAAAATCTTTGGGAAAATCGAAAAAAATCAAAAAGGTGTTTTGCTTATTGGTGGAGATTGGAATACAATCTTAGATGTTAAGCTTGATAAGAATTCTAAAATCTCGAATCGCATGATAAATTTATATAATGTTTGTTCTAAATGGCTTCTTGAGACTTTTAATAATTATGATTTATTCGACATCTGGAGAGTCCCACATCCGAAAGAAAGAGATTTTACCTTTTTCTCTAAAGTCCACCATAGTTATTGAAGAATTGATTTCTTTTTTAACGGACTCAATAAATCAAAATAAATTCGTAAGCTCGAAAAGTGGCCCTATCGTGTGGTCACATCATGCAGTTATTAACGTATCAATTGACAATAATCCAAATTCAAATTTAGACAGCAATGGAAACTAGATAATTCCATCCTTTTATCGGAGCAGAATAGAACATATTTCGAAAATCTAGCAAAAGATTTCCTTAAGATAAATGATAACGTTCAGGTTTCTAATGAGACCCTTTGGGCAACGTTCAAATCAGGAAAGCAAGAGGAGCACATTTGGCAGATCTTTATATTCAACTTGCAAAACTGGAACAATGCAATAAAAAAAACTCAGTCCAGTCAATTTATACACAGATTAAAGCAGTCCAGCTTCAGATTAAATCTCTACTAGAAGAATAAGTGAAAAGATCAATTACATATTTAAATCAAATATGGTATAATAGTAATAACAGAGCTGGGAAACGTCTTTCTAAATAACTTAAGCCAGACCTAAAGAAATATTGGATAAAAAGATTTATAGAAGGTGAAAAAGTTAATCTTTCCCCTCAGAGCATAGGAGAAGTTTTCGCTAACTTCTCCTATAATTTAAAGCATCTCTTTATAATTTACAGGATAATCGAGTAACTCAGATCGACCTAGATTTATTTTACTCTAATCTCTCTATTTCTAAACTCAATCTAGACAAATTAAATAATTTGAACAAACCCATTACAGCAGAGGAAATAAAAAGACTAATCATAATTTTTAAAAAAAATAGGGCCCCAGGCCCTGATGGATACACAGCATATTTTTTATATTGGTAACCCCCATCGTGTGCAATTTGTTTGCAGAGAAGGGGTGTTGTAATAATGTTTTTTCATTTAACTTGTTGAGAGCAACAATTTCACCAATTCCAAAACCAGGAAAGGACCCCTGCTACATAAGTAATTATCGCCGATCTCACTTATAAACCAAGATATAAAAATCTTTCTTACATTTTTGGTAATAGACTTAGCTTGGTCATTTCAGATTTCATCCTTATAGACCAAGCAGGATTTATGAGATCGAGATCAGCCTGCAACAAGCTTCTGAACTTAATGATAGAAGTGAATAGAAAACTTATACTTTCTGCTTTTATTGCTGTCTACGCTGAAAAAGCGTTCGACAGAGTAAACTGGAAATTTTTATCAGCAACCCTTTCTGCCTTTGGTATAGAGGGAAAATGTAAAGATCTAACATTATCACTTTATTCTACTCCTTTAGAAAAAGTGTAATGTAATGGTCAAAACTATACTTGGATCACCATTGGGAATGGCACTCAACAAGGCTGTCCGTTAGCACCCATCCTATATATTTTATCTATTGAGCCTCTTGCAGCATATATCAGATTATCACGTAATATTTTAGGTGTTTATTTAGCAAACCAAGAACAGAAAATAACGTTATTTGCCAATAATACAATTTTGACCTTGACTAAACCAGAAATGTCTATTCCAGCTGTAATGGGCTATATAGAGGAATTCAGTTATCTTTCTAATTATAAAATCAATGTGCATAAGATTTGTTATCCGCAATAATCTCACACACTTACAGGTAGAATCCCTGTCAAACTTATTTAGATTTAATTGGTCTAATAATTCCATCTTATATCTTGGAATCAAGATAAACTTTAATATTAGTTCTTGGATTCAGAAAAACTATAGCAAATTTCTCCAAGAGCTTAAAGATTTGACAGATAGATGGAGCAAAAGTTGGAATATTTCTTTCGAATAATATCTTAGAGACCACAGAATGTTAAGGTCATTCCACAGACTATTCGTACTATATGTTTGGGGTGGTAAAAAACATAAAATTGCTCTAGAAACAATGACGACTAGAACATTTATCCTTTCCTAATGTTTTTCTTATTAATGACACTGTTATGTTTTCACATTTTCTTGAATGGGGAAGCAGACATTCTTTTACGAAACCTTGGTATGTGTATGAAAGAAAGGTGTGTGGTAAATGTGATCCTTTCCACTTTTTTGGATAGATAAAAACATCTATAGAAATTTGAATAGAGACAACTTAGTAATTAATCAAGTCTTTTACTCTCTCGATCCAATAAATATTTTTTTTTTTAGACAAGCAACTCTCTAGGCATACTCCATTACAAGGTTGGTCAGAGGCAGGATTAATGAGCATAAAATATATTTACTATGCTGGTAAAATTTGAAAGCTTTTAGATCTACAAACAAGATCAAATCTTGATAACAAAGAACTATATACATTTGTGTTAGGTGCTTATGATAGTACAGTGTGAAATACCATAGATAAATGTAGGATAATAAAAAGAGCAAGTTGGTTGTGGTGTGCCGGAACCGACGATGAGGTAGGCCTGAGAAAGAAGAGGGCCTACCCAGGAAAAGAAATAGAAAGGAAATAAATGTTAAAATGTGGTGTGGTGGGAGGGTCATTCAACTCTGACCTCGAATGGTAAGGAGCAAGGTAAGGGGAGTGCCTTAAGTAGGCTAGAGGTAGCAAACCAACCCCTCCCACAAATGCAGGCAAATTGCCTTAATACTTGTGTTAGTATTAGTACAGTGTGAAATACCATAGATAAATGTAGGATAATAAAAAGAGCAAGTCGGTTGTGGTGTGCCGGAACCGACGATGAGGTAGGCCTGAGAAAGAAGAGGGCAAAATTGAAATAAACAAATTAATTTACAGACAACCAATACATATACATTTTATCAACCAGACATGTTTTTGAAAGCATCCCTTAATTCTTGTACTGGGTTAGGTATGTACCATGAGTAAGCGGATGACTTCCAGCGCCCCAGTGTTTTGATAACATGAGTTGGGATGTTTACACTGGAGGCCGTGGACGCGGCTCCTATACGAAAGGAGTGCCCCGAGCAGTTGGCTGCGTTGAGGCCCAGTTGTGTGAGCAAAGACCTGACGTAGGTCATGAAGGTTGTAGTGGTGAGTACTAAACCTTGCAGCTGTAGTAATGGTTGTGAGGGTAGTAAGTTATGATGCTGTATGTAGGCATCAAGAACAGCATCTGTTGTGCGTGGGATAGTACGGAATGTTTACGGGTATGTGCTGACTGGTTTTGGAGTGAGATAAAGTCAGGGTATAATGATCCATATGTTTTGTCAAGTGGGAATAGAGGAGGAAAGGAGTAGTTTGGGTCATGGAGGTTGTAGTGAATTCTCTCGGTCTTAGAAATCCATAGAAAGCTATGTATATTGCTGTTTTGATGATAGAGTTTGCATTGGTGTCAAACGGTTTTAAGTCAAGCAGGTTAGATAATGCTTTAAAGATATGGTTATCTATGGGTAGCCTCTGAGCTGTATGTGTGGGTTCTGATTTCTGAATACCTCTGAGTATGGTCTTAATTTGGTGAGAGGCCATGAAACTGTTGTTATTTGGGTGTAAGATTAGCATGTGGTGTTGAATGCCAGTGAGATAGAGTTTAATGGTGTTATATGACATTTTAAGTTTAAGGTGGCAAAAGGAAGCAAACCCCCAAAAAGATGTCATAACAAATGGTTGCATGATGTTCTGTTCCAGAAGGAATCTTTTGAATAGTGTGAAAGCTCTGTGTGTATTGTTTGAAAGTGCCAATTGGGACAACGTCCTGCTATGCTGCATGATGGTTTCTAGTCCAGTTGTTGAAATGTTGGAGTGATGGTGGCTGTGGGCGCCGCTGACGGGAGTGCTTGATGAAACGCCTGAAATTAGAAAGCGAGACAAATTGTCAGCAGCTGTGTTACATACACCTGGAACATGGAAACAGCATAGGAAAAAATGACAAGCTGCCAACCAAGTGAGTTTCCTCAGAAATCTCATGATCGTAAGGGATTTGGAACGACCTTTGTTGATGATGTGACAGGTTGCCTGGTTATCTGAGTAGCAACGAACTGGCATGTTTGCCCATAAATGACCCCATGCTACGGCAGCCGCCACGATGGGATAGATCTCAAAAAGAGCTGAGGTAGTGGAAAAACCTTCCAAATCCTGAACTGCTGAAGGCCAGCTGCCCCAAAGCCATTCATTCCCAAAAATTGCTGCAAAACCAGTGGTAGATGCCGCATCTGACCAAATGGTGGGAGTTGAGTCAGTCAATTGAGGGAGGAACATACTTTACCATGCCAAGTGGATAAAAATCTCTTCCACATGTTTAGATCTGCCGTAGCTTGGGTATCTAAGGACAACCTGTGCGTGTCATGTAGGAAAAGTGGAAAAAGATGCAATAGTCATGATATAAAGGAGCGGCCTTGAGGTATGATGCGCATAACAAAATTTAGTGATCCCAGCAGAGACTGTAGCTCTTGCTGTTGCTGTCGGCTGTGAGGTTGGCGTGCGTCCCAGACCTCACTCTGGGTCCCCAGATCTCGGGATGTTACACTCTCGATGGAGAGGAGAAGAAATCTCTTGCTGCTGGTTTTAGAATCCTGCGTCCGTATCCTGCTCAGTCTGATATGGTCTAACGCGCTTCGTGGGTGTTTGCCCCACTTCATCAGAGACGAGACCCAGAGATCACAGTTTTTGCAATACTGTATCTATATCCATCCTGGACGGTCCCTGCGGTTTACCTGATTTAAGAACTGCCAAACTACTGGTAATATCCTTGCAATACGTTCCTGTGTCATATTTTTTATATTTTTAATACTTGTAATATATTTCTAGTGTTTTTACTCGATTTAATTATATGTCTAATAAACTTTGCATTAATTCTATCATTTATCTATTTAATCATTTATCTAATCATTTTTTAATATCTTAAAGTGATAGGGCTTTTTAATGCATTACAGAATACAGTTACACATACTGTATGTCTATTTCATGAGGTTTGCATCTTTGCCATAAAGTATAATATTTGGTTTATACCTCGCCTTATTCTGTCTCTAACAGATTTAAAGATGTATACACCGTATATAATTGTGCCAGTTTATACCATAAATAGGAAAAAGTTCATCATACTGTCTTCCTATATCACCTTTGCAGCTTTTAATTAAAAGTATATTATTTGGTGTGTAGTAAGTTTGACTCTGCCTTTAGCAGATTTAAAACCATACACCCCATATATGTGTGTGTTGTGTTCCTCTTGAACCACTAGAATCTATAGAAAGCCTCACTGAGTGAATTGACTCCTGGACCCACTGCACCTGATTTCAGGTGCGATCTTAACTAATATATAATATGCAACCCACTAAAACACCTAGCGATTAAAGTATAGATATAGCATGAAGCCTTGTTGGGCTAAAGACAAGAAATTGGGGTAACAAGATAAGGAAGGTAAATATAATATACCCACATGGGTCAAAGAACCTCCTAATGAAACCTTCCACATACAAAGGGACAAGGAGAAGGGGAAAGAAAGAGCCACTGAGTCACTATTTAACCTCCTATCAATGGGAATCCTAATATATACAGTGGCAAACAGTATGGATACAAAATATATAGTGCAACAAAACTAAGTAACACTTATAGCAGTAATCCCTGCAATATAGGATAATAAAGCTGAATAGTGTCACCAAAATAGCCACTTATGCAAAAACAAGTAAGCTATCCCAAAGGAGATACTTCACTATATACTGTATTGTTTTTATCTCTTTACATGACGATTTGTGTCTACTATTTGGTAAATATATTCATATGTGTGTGATTGTGGCGCCCCCGGTGGTATATGTTTTTTAAACTATACTATTTATTGGCTTATATTGTTTGGGATTGGGAGTGTTCCCTAATTTCGGAGTGGCTAGCCTGAACTGAATTATGCACTTTTGTTCCCACTTACTGCCCCTTTTTTAGATTTGTATCACAAAAGGAGAGGACTCATATACCACAAAAGGATGAAACCCCCTTCCCTCCTCTTAACCCCCAATATGATTAACTGGTAATCGCTATCTAAATCATATCTCTGGCTGGCATATCTCTGGCTGCAACTCCTATTCTAAACTGCCTAATGCGCGTTTCGGTGCTTCTAAATGCGCCTTCATCAGAGGCAAAGCAGTGGTCTATCCCTTGCCCGGCTCTTTGATAAGTGTACCGAGACGGCGAAAATTATGTGGTTGTGTCAAACCTGTTCGCGCTGAAACCGGCGTTCGAACGGGTACCGCCCCCTTGTGTGTGTGTGTCACTGGATGATTGACAGGGCATGCAAATGAACACCTAGTATGCCGTTACCTAACTATTATCAGGTGATACATAAAGATTAGAAAGATTGTATCCAGGGGTGGGTGGATGACGTAGGTACGGACGCACGTACCAAAGGGCGGAGTTAAGGAGGGCAGGTGGAGGTTGGAGACGCGGTCGGGTGGAGGTTGAGACGCGGTCGGAAACAAGTGATCCCTGTTGGTCTGTTCCGGGAAGCTAACCGACAGCTAACCGACGGTATAAACCGAAGAAGTGAAGAGAGGGACAGCAGAGAAAAGACGAGATCCTACCCGCAGAGATAAGTGCAGTAAAAACCCCTTTCTGTTTTTTTCTACCTGTATACAAGCCGAATGCCGTTGTTTAGTTGTTAAACTGGGTCGAAAGCTCAGGATTTTTTGTTTGTTTTTTTGGAGAACGCGGTTGTGGCTAATTAATTAATTAATAACTAACTCTCAATTATGTTACCACAGCATATAGCTCTGGAAAAGAGAGTCATATCCTAAAAGGTGGTCTGAAAATAATGGTAATTAAGTAGAGTAACCAGGCACAACTAAAATTTCATGTGTATTGTATAATTTAAACAATCTAAATATTATATGACAGCAGAATGAATTTTTTGACTCTCAACTAAAAGGAGAGGCAATAGACGTGTTTGCTGATAGTACTAGCTCTCTTTATAACAATATAAAATTTGGATCAGCTAAACTAAAAGGAGAAAGGGAAGGAATAAATAAAAATTGACTGAAGTTTAAGATCACATGAATAGTAAAATGGCATCAAGATCCCAGGATAAAATTACTTCAAAGAAGGAGAAAAAAAATTCCAAACCAGAAAAAGAAACTATAAACTTTTTCTCACCTCCTAATAAAACAACCAAAGAGAAAAAGACAGAAAATATATCTTTAGTGACCTCAAGAATTGAAGAATCACCAAGCAGTCAAGAGAGTATATCTAGTACGCAGATAACTGCAGAAGTTTTAGAAAGATGCCTAGAATCTCAATCAAAAACTTTAATGAAACACATCAACCAGAGTTCGGAAGAGATCCTCGGCCAGATAAGACAGCTGACAGAAAAAGTAGGAAGAAAAAATTACATCCATGGAATTTCAAGAAAAATTATTAATAGAACAAAATAAAGAAATGACAAAGAAAATCAATACACTAGAGATGAAACTGGGAGATTTGGAAGACCGTTCAAGACGGAATAATTTGAGAATAAGAAATGTCCCAGAATCGATTGATCAAGAGAGTATACCAGATTATGTAAACAATCTTTGGAAAGCCTGGGGGATTGAACTGGAAAAATTCAATCACAACATGGAAAATACCATAGGGTGTTTAAACCCAAAAATATACCAGACAACAAGACAAGAGACATAATTTGCTGCTTTCAATCATTTCAATTAAAATAAATAATATTGAAAACAAGCAGAAAAAAAGAGCTACAAGGAGAAGAATTTAAGAATATACAAATCTTCCCAGATTTGTCTTTTTTTACCAGATCACAAAGGAAAAAATATGGCCCAGCAACAGCTATATTAAGAAAACATAACATAAAATATACGTGGAGCTATCCAACAGCTATAAAAGTTTTCACGGAAGACCACCTAGAGCAGTGATGGCGAACCTATGGCACGCGTGCCACAGGTGGCACGCCGAGCCCTCTCTGTGGGCACGCGGCCACAGGTCCGCCATCACTGCAGAATAGGCGCCTGCCTGCCCGAAACGGCAGGCGCCTATTCTGCTTCCGGGTCGGGAGGCAGGGGGAGGGATCTGTGTAGCAGCTCCCCCTGTCCTCCCGCGCGATGCTGTGTGGAGCGTTGCCGAGCGTTACCATGGCAACGCTCCACACAGCATCGCGCGGGAGGACAGGGGGAGCTGCTACACAGATCCCTCCCCCTGCAGTACTTACCACCACCGTGGTACCGTGGCATCACCAGGGATGGCTGTGTCCCCCCCCCCTCACACTTCATTGAAGGTAAGAAGGAGGGGGGTGGGATACTAACACACCACCCCTACCCCCCCAGAAGTACCCTTACCCCCCCCAGCTCCACCCCTACCCACCACAGCACCCTACCCACCACAGCACCACCCCTACCCCCCCAGAAGTACCCTTACCCCCCCTGCAGCACCCCACCCCCCAGCACCACCCCTACCCCCCACAGCACCCCCCCACCCCCCCAGCAGCACCCTACCCCCCAGCACCACCCCTACCCACCACAGCACCACCCCTACCCACCACAGCACCACCCCTACCCCCCACAGCACCCTACCCACCACAGCACCCTACCCACCCCCCCAGCAGCACCCTACCCCCCAGCACCCTACCCACCACAGCACCACCCCTACCCCCCACAGCACCACCCCTACCCCCCCAGCACCACCCCTACCCCCCCAGCACCCTACCCACCCCAGCACCACCCCTACCCCCCCAGCACCACCCTACCCCCCCAGCACCACCCCTACCCCCCCAGTACCACCCTACCCCCCCAGCACCACCCCTACCCCCCCAGCACCACCCCTACCCCCCCAGCACCACCCTACCCCCCAGCAGCACCCTACCCCCCAGCACCACCCCTACCCACCACAGCACCCTACCCCCCCAGCACCACCCCTACCCACCACAGCACCCAGCACCACCCCACCCCACCAGCACCACCCTACCCCCCAGCACCACCCTACCCCCCAGCACCACCCCACCCCCCCAGCAGCACCGTACCCCCCCAGCACCACCCTACCCCCCCAGCACCACCCCACCCCCCCAGCACCACCCCTACCCACCACAGCACCACCCCTACCCACCACAGCACCACCCCACCCCCCCAGCACCACCCCTACCCACCACAGCACCACCCCTACCCACCACAGCACCACCCCTACCCACCACAGCAACACCCCACCCCACCCCCCAAGCAGCACCGTACCCCCCCAGCACCACTCCACCCCCTAGCAGCACCCCACCCCCCCAGCACCACCCCTACCCACCACAGCACCACCCCTACCCACCACAGCACCACCCCACCCCACCAGCACCACCCCTACCCACCACAGCACCACCCCTACCCACCACAGCACCACCCCTACCCACCACAGCAACACCCCACCCCCCAGCAGCACCGTACCCCCCCAGCACCCCCCCACCCCCCCAGCAGCACCGTACCCCCCAGCACCACCCCACCCCCCCAGCAGCACCGTACCCCCCCAGCACCACCCCACCCCCCCCAGCAGCACCCCACCCCCCCAGCACCACCCCTACCCACCACAGCAACACCCCACCCCACCCCCCCAGCAGCACCCCTACCCACCACAGCACCACCCCACCCACCCCCCAGCAGCACCCCTACCCCACAGAAGTACCCCTACCCCCCCAGCAGTACCCCTACTCCCCCACAACAGTACCCCTACTCCCCCACAACAGTACCCCTACTCCCCCACACACAGTACCCCTACCCCCCACACAGTACCCCTTACCCCCCACAGCACAGCACCCCTCTCACACACATACAGCACCCCTCTCACACACATACAGCACCCCTCTCACACACATACAGCACCCATCCCACACACACACAGCACCCCCCCAAACACACACACAGCACCCCCCAAACACACACAGCACCCCCCAAACACACCTCATCCCCCCAAACACACAGCACCCCCCCAAACACCCAGCACTCCCCCCCCAAACACCCAGCACTCCCCCACACACACACAGCACCCCCCCCCACACACACCCAGCACCCCCCCCACACAGCGCACCCCCCACACACACACCACCCCCCCACACACACACCACCCCCCACACACACACCACCCCCCACACACACAGCACCCCCCCACACACACACAGCACCCCCCCCCACACACACAGCACCCCGCACACACAGCACCCCCCCCACACACACACACAGCACCCCTCATACACACACACAGCACCCCTCATTTACACATACAACACGCACCCTCCCCCCCCCCCCCCACGCACCCCCCCACACACACACACGCAATTGCCGTGTTGGCACTTTAAGGAAAAAAAAGTTGGCATGTATTGCGGTTTGGGCACTCAGGCTCAAAAAGGTTCGCCATCACTTACCTAGAGGTTTTTGACTCAGTTGATAAAATAACATCTTGGATAAAAGAGAAACAGTTAACATAAAAAAAAATTTTTTTGGATGGATGGATAAAGGAGGAGAGAGAAGGAAAAGAGATAGGATTTTTTTTCACTATATATAAAAAAGGATTGAATAATAATATTCTGAAAGAACAGAATTCATGGAACAATAATGTAATATACAACACTTTATATAAAATAAGTAACACTTGTAGAAAACCATAATAAAGATTAAATTAGGGGCGTGCCTGACTTCCGGCTAGAGCGGTCGCATGGGGTAAGAGCTCCTCTCCATAACGAGCCATAAAGCCACTTTAAAAGCACCAAATCAACTAAAAAAGACCCCTACCGGAGGTAGAACAGTGAGGGTGATCACACCATCACAACGATGTCCCCCTCGAAACAAACAAAACTAACGGACCCGTCCCGACCGCCGAGAAAAGATAAGCACAAGCCGTCCCAAGATGGCGCGGGGACAGTTCCCGCCACTATATCTGAGGAACCTGATACAAACCCCGACCAACTACTAGTCCCTGAACTGGAAGGGCAAGTTACTAAGCTCTATCTTAAATCCATGCTGCAAGAATTAAGAGCTACTATCCGGGAAGATTTTACCACCATTATTTCTGGTATCCATCAAGAAATAGCGGAGCTAGGCGACCGGACGGATCACCTGGAACAAAAGACCGAGGAGCTCTGCTCAGCCCACAACATAGCAGCAGATAAGCTTCATGCGCTGGAAGCAGACAACGCAAAAATATGGCAGAAACTAGCAGACATAGAAGATAGTTCGAGAAGGAACAACGTGAGATTCCGGGGAATAGCAGAGTCTGTCACAACAGACCAACTTACCCAATACGTCGTCGAACATGTGTGCAGAAATGGTGCCGACGCTAACTGGCACAGCATGGGAGCTAGATAGAATACTCCGTCTACCACGGCCTTCGCGCCTCACGGCGGATACTCCACGAGACGTAATCGCCCGGTTTCACCACTACAAATCTAAAGAGGCCCTCCTTCAGGGGACGAGAACAACGAAAAACTTACCTTCGCCATACAAAGGTATTCAATTGTATGCGGACCTCTCAGCCCTGACTATGGCACGTAGAAGAGACTTTGTCACGATTACTAAGACACTGCGGAATCATAAAGTGGCATACAAGTGGGGTTTCCCCACAAAACTTCTAGTGTGGCGCAACGGCAAGCAACATGTCATGGCAGACCCGGATCAGGGAATGTCCGTTTTGAAAGACTGGGGCCTTTGGGTCCCACAAAGCCCGACCAAAACAACAGAACCATCTCCACAACGATTTCAACCGGAATGGAAGATGGTGGGGCAACACCAACACTAACCCGCCATGAGGCACCAGGACAGATGGACTGATTTAAGGACTATTATCACATGCTGACAAATGGCGGTCTACTATGATGGTATAAGTATCTGCAATGTTTAGTAATGATTTATTGTATGTTAGACATCGCTGTCATGCCCACCCCCCTCCCGCAACCATAATCACAACACTAATGTGGGGAAAGGGCGGAAGAACTTAAATGCAGGCACCAACCTATCATCCCCATCCACCCATAGCAATGCTAGTGGAGAACATAGTGCCCAAAGAGTGCCCGTGTCTGCGTTCACACCATCGCCCCAACAGAATGCACACCATATGACACGTATGGGTCACACAATCACTCCACGAGATCCCCGATCAATACCTGTTTGTACCTGTCTCTTTAAGTTACTGTTATGCAATTTTGGGTGCAATCATTTAAGTTATCTAACGCTCACTGGACCGTCCGCCGGCAATAGGCTCCTCAAACGTACGGCTGATCCCTGCAGCTACATATCCTAACATGGGTTGTAATAAGAAAACGCACTCAATGATGTTTATATAAACCGTCAATTAATGGCGTGTCACTCCACTCCCCGCACCATTACACGAATACATGCATATATGGTACCGCAGCGGTAGCTGGGAGCTGGCACCGACCCATCCACCCCACTCCAACAACCACATCACAAAAAGCTGTTTATCGGGACCTAAAGTTCCCATAGGTGGACACACTACCAACCCACCAGGTTGCACACCCTCTGGACCCCATTGATGCACCACGGGGCACCCATGTCCGGTACCTGACCGTACCCCGTCCCCTTCCATAAATGACACGTAGAGTCCGGCACTACCACAGTATTTAGCGATAGCTCAATAGGGCATAGCCTGTAATCACCTGCAATGGGCCTATTCATACGAAAATATTTATGCCACGATCTCAGGGGTTGTTATATGGTATAATGAAAAATGCTACCTCTAGGTTTAAAGTACAGAGCGTATTACCGAAATGTCGCACCTTCCCCCGAACTCCTGTACATAGCACACTGGAGTATGTTACGATAGTAGAACCCGGTAACAGACTCTACCCTACTGACAACCCCAACTCACGGCCATACAAATGCTACGATTGTTGCCCTAGGGGGCCCAGTTGAAAGTACGACAATGAATAAGGACCGCACGCCCTTAAGCTTACTCTACCACACCCAATGGTTGGTGACACTCTCAACCAAATGAGGGTACTCTTAAGCTCAATAAATCAGGCCAAGCATATTGAATACAGACATATTGGTGTTTAAAGCTCCATAGGTCGTGGTATGTAAATTGGCGGGAGGGGACCGGCTAGACTCCAGCTTTTCATAGACAAGCGTCCACTGCAATAAGGAATGGGGAAAAAAAAGAAAAAAAAACAAACAAACAAACAAAAAAAAAAAACCTATGCAGAAACGTTACATGAATATCTCCCACTAGTAGACGCAGTTATGCCCCAACACCCTACCATATATTAAAGAGGTGACCACGATAGTCCTCCTAATATCCTGGTGCCGAATTACAAGGCATTACAATATCGATCTAATACCTCCCCTGCACATACAAATGTGCTGAAATTTCATCCTCCACCATGGAAGAGTGGAATGAGATGTTAGAGTCATTCTCTTTCACTACAATGAATATGCTAATTAAAAGAAGGAAACTCACCCTTGAAAAGTTAGATCAGGAAATAAATACAACACAAAACACACTTTTAAATCATACAACAGCAGAAGAATATGAGGAAATTACTAAAACTGTCCAAAACCAAATAGAGAGAACAGAAAAAGAGACAATAAAAATAAAAAAGAAGAAATACAAAAGGGATAAATTTGACTATGAAAACAATCAAGTAAGGTCGTACCATCAAAATAGATCCAACTATAAGGAATCACAATATACTAGACCCACCAGTCAATACAGAGAGAGACCGCGCCATATAAATACACACACTAATGGAGCAAATAAAAGAATACCCTCAAGGGGAAGGAATAATTCCTACAGAGATAAATCATCCCCATCGAAATATAAAAAACAGGACAGTAACATACCACACAGAAATTTTCCAACAGGTAGAACTTCTTCACCAGAGAAAAATCAACCTAAAGAACAAAGACAGGCAAGGGAAAGAAATAGATCCCCAATTTTAACAAGAAATAAGAGGAAAGAAACCTATGAGAGACCATTACAGTTACACAATAGATTTGAAACTCTATCAAACTCACACACAGAGGATTTTTTTCAGGAAGGGAGACAAAAGGGAAAGTTCAAAACCAATCAAGAGTCCCTACACAGAACGACCTATCAAAGGTCATTATCCAAAAGACGGAGAGATATGGAATTAGAGGAAAGAGAGGAGGCAAGAAAATAAGAGAGAGAAAAAACATACTTAAAAAAAGAGAAAGATCAGCCATCTTTAACTTAACTACTACTCCTTTAAGTAAGATAGAAGAGAGATTACTAGACAAAGGCCTCAAGTTCGCCCCTACTAAACCCTTGGATAAATTTGAATTTTTTGTAGACCTTAATAGGTTTAAACGTCAATTATGTTTAAAAAAGTGTTTTATGAGAACAGACCGACATCTCATGCCAACTCCCCAATCCAACTTCATACATACAGATTTAAGAGAAAGATCCACTTTCTTCCCAGATAATTTTATTTCGGATGAAATGGTTTCTTTCGAAAAATCTGTCATGCATGATATTAATAAAATTAAAGGGAATAACAAAAAGTCCATGAACCTTACTAAGCAAGAGTGGCTGACTCTTAAAAAACTACAAAAAGACAATAGCCGGGTTATAAAACCAGCTGATAAGGGGGGGGGGTTAGTAGTCATGGACACTAAAAGATATATTCAGGAGGCGGTATAGATGTGGCGCTCAAGGGTCAAATAGGTGGATGGTGCAGCCAAAACCAAGTATATCACCACTATATATACTTAAAGAAACATGTACAACCAAAAAGAGGTAAAAGCGCACACACACACCAGCCGGGAGTGATTACCTTAAATCGGACAGATAGGTATCTCCTCCTTTATATACAATAATTAGATTCTCTATTGGAAAATCCCTATACAAAAAATATAAACACAGAGAAGGACATAGTGCAACCTGTATATTATATATAAAACAAAGGGAAATTCTGAGATGAAATCACTCACACTTTTATGAGCCGTTTAGAAGTAGGCTCAGGACTTATGCAGCTTTCATGTCACTTAAATGGGACATGTGCATTTCCTTGAATCCTCAGGCCAGTTCCCCTTAGGTCTCAATGATCATCAAGTTTGGAGTCAGGAGTCAGGAGCCAGGAGCCAGGAGCCAGGAGTATCAGGATAAGTAGTTTATTTTAACAAATAGTTAAAAGATAAATAATAAGAAGCAATATTGCAACACACAACGCGTTTCAACCAACTGTTTGTGGTCTTCCTCAGGTGCTCTTCCAAATCACAATGGATGTATCACAGTTTATATAGGGGGTAGTATTACATACTTAATTGTTAAATTGGTAACATATGTATAGGTAATTACCCATATATGGTCCGGACCGGATGTGGTCTGCCACCTCCAATATGGCTACACATCCGGTTCGGAAGGACACACAAAATAAAATGCAATAATACATAAATAACAATAAAGCACAGTATTCATGGTAAAAACCATCTCCCATCGTAATCAACATCCATGATATAATAAAATCGTGTGTGACTACGAAGAAGGGAGGTATTTGAAGTCATGTCGGTATTCCGTTGCATCACTTCCGGTCACATGTTCCAAAATGGAGTCCGTCCGTCGCGTCACTTCCGGTGACGTGTATAGCAACAGAAACCGTCCGTGTCACTTCCGGTTTCATAATTAGATAGCGAAAGGAACTTTCTTTCTTCCTCTAAGGGTGTAGTCATGTCCGTTCTTAAATTGAGGGTAAGGTGGCCATCTTAAGAGTGGGCAACCAGTCCTCATGTAAATATACTCATTTCAAATGGCAAATATTGCATACAAGGAAAAAGCAAAATAAGAAACACATATTAGTTACATAATTCAGCATAAATTCAAATGACTATATCACTAATGATGCTCATTCATGTAAATAATAGGGGAACTACAATATTAAAAAGAACATAAACTAAAAGTGGTACATAGACCCAATACAGAGTCACTATGTAAGGGTAACTTGAATCCTATATGTATATAAAAACAGCTGTCCAGCAATTTCTTGATCCCCAACTAGACAAAACAGAAAATCGAGTTTTCTCCAATAAATAAATAAAATCTATAAAACCTAAAAAAGGTAAAAAGGGCCATAAAGATAAAAATAGAAAAACTGTGTAAAAAATAATAAAAAAATATATAAAAATATATAAAAAAATATATAAATAAATATATAAAAAAATAATAAAAAATAAAAATATTTTCATAAAGAATTATCTTAGATGACGTCAATTATAGCAGCTTGTTGATCTCAAAATCGATATTTAAACCTTTTGGGGCCAGGGAACGCAATTCAAAAATCCACTTTGATTCCTTTAAACTAAGGGCTTTAGATATGTCCCCACCTCTCCAGTGCCCTACTACTTTTTCGATAGCGAAAAAACTTAGAAACTTGGGATCCGAGTCATGGTGTTGTGAAAAGTGTCTAGATACACTATGGTTCGGAAACCCTTTCTGAATATTTCTAAGATGTTCGCTAATCCTTATCTTAAGTTGGCGGGACGTCTTCCCCACATACTGGTATCCACAACTACATTGTAAGAGATAAATTACATAGGTAGAGTGGCAGGTAATTAGAGTTTTAATCCGATACTCTTTTTTAGTGACTGTAGAATGGAATTTTTCCACTTTCTTATTATTCCGTCTTTGGGTGTTGCAGCAAGCTCTGCAAGATCCACAGTGGAAAAACCCTTTCTGTTCTTGTGTCCAGTCACTCAGAAAGTTTCTCGGTACTTCTGTTTTGATAAAACTAGATGTAACCATTTGTTTGAGGTTTCTTGCACCCCTGAATATAAATTTCGGCTTATTCCCTATATATTGTTTAATGTCTTCTTCATGTTGTAGGATATGCCAGTTCTTGTTAATAATTTTCTTAATTGCACCTATGTTACTAGAAAAGTTGAAAATCAAGGGAATCTGTTTGTCCTGTTCTCCTAAATTATTTTTCCTTTTATATTGTAACAGAGGGGACCTATCCATGTCCCCAACCTGATCTATTTTTTCTTGTAGATCGTCACCCTCATACCCTTTTTGTATTAATTGGTTTTTAAGGGACATAGCTTGGCTGGTATAGTCCTCTTTTTTGGTACAGTTCCTGCGTATCCGAAGGAACTGTCCTTTTGGTATATTATCCAACCAGGGACGATGGTGGCAGCTATCCAGTTCAATAAAACTGATAACGTCTACCTTTTTAAAAAAAGTTTTGGTCATTAAGACCTGGTCCTGAATAAAAACATTAAGATCTAAAAAATCCACACTGTTTCTACTCACATTCTGTGTGAGAGAGATTCCCCACTCATTATCATTAAGATAAGTAAAAAACTCTGAAAAAGTATTTTCAGGTCCTTTCCAAATAATAAAAATATCGTCAATATATCTCTTGTAGAGGACCAAGTTTGCGCCAAAATTATGTCCCCCGAAGACGAAAGTACGTTCCCAAAATGACATAAATAAATTCGCGTAACTTGGCGCAAACTTGGTCCCCATTGCATTACCTTTGATTTGCATAAAAAACTCCTCCTCAAACCAAAAATAGTTGTTGTGCAAAATCATACGTATTCCCTCTAAGATAAAAGTTTTTTGAAGTTCTCCATATATCTCAGCAGCCTCAAGATAAAATTCAACAGCTTTACATCCTATATCATGTTGGATGATTGTATAAAGACTAGCTACGTCACACGTTGCAAGTAGATAATCATCTTGCCAGCTAAAGTCTTTTAAAATGTTGAGTAGACTCATAGAGTCTTGTAAAAAGGCTGGAGTTTTTTTCACTAGAGGTTGAAGGTGGTAATCAATATATTGAGATAATGCTGATAAAACTGAGTCAATCCCGGAGACAATAGGGCGTCCTGGGGGGTTGGACACATCCTTGTGAATTTTGGGCAATATATATATAACCGGAACTCTCGGATATTCAGGGAGAAGGAAGGAAAATTCTTTTTGGTCTAAAATACTATCCTCTAAACCCTTCTCCAGGAATATTCTCAAATTATTTTTAATTCCTTCTAGAGGGTCTTTCTTGAGTTTCACGTATGTCGTTGTATCATTTAATTGCCTATATATTTCCCGTATATACCAACTTTTTTCAAGGATGACTACTCCTCCCCCCTTGTCTGCCGGTTTGACTACTATAGATTTGTCTTTTTTAATTGAATTTAATTGATATTATGTATGTCTGCAAGACATGAGTTCTCAAAAACCTTAATAGTATCTGTTTTGAGGAAAGTGGGAAAAAAATCAGATTTTTTCTTCAAATCAGTGTGGATAATTCCCGAATTCACACTCACTGAAGTAGAATCAATCATTACTTCTGGTGTGATGGAATTTTGTCTGCTAAAAAATTTTTTAAGACATAATTTTCTGGTGTACCGGTTGAGGTCAAGAAATACTTCAAATTTATTTGCTGGACAGCTGGGTACAAATTTAAAACTTTTAGATAGAATCCTTTCTTCAGCTTTAGAAAGGGCTCTATTAGATAAATTAAAAATCTTTATCTCACATCCCTCTGCCTCCTTTTTCCCGGCATGATCTCTCCCTCCTCTCTTTCCTCTTCTGATTTTCTGGTTCGTTTTCTTGGGGTTTCTTTTGTCGGGGTTTCTCTCCCCATTCTGTTCCCTAAAAAAACATCCTCCCTAGGTTCTGTTCTGAGGGCCTCAAAGCGATTTTTCAGAGGTATATATGGAGAATTATCTCTAAGTGGACTTCTCCTTCTGTTGAGAGAGGTCTTCCTTTCCCTGAACCTGTTCCATCTCTGCGGGAGTGGCGCAGGCTCAGGGAAGTCGGATCTCAATCTTTCAGATTGTGAGGTCCTCCTAGGCTTCAGGGATGTATTTTCCCGAAAATGGGGCTTGTTTTTATAAGGCCTACGAGTGTCCTCAATTGGAGAGTGAGGAACCTCGTTTCTGGATTTATAATTCCCATAAGGCCTAGAATACTGTTGGGTATCGTTATTCCGATGTTGAAAGGAGGGTTTCCCCTTGGCTCCTGGGGTCCTTAATCTCTCCTTTTGTCTCTGATGATTATTCTCTTTTCTAGGTTTGGGTAACACCCTGACCTCATTATTAGCATAATCATCCAGATCCCTATTAAATTTCTTCTTTTTATTAAAAATAAGACTTTTCTCAATTTTGCTTATTTTAGTACTAATTTTTTCTGAGAGACTTTCAAAATCTTTGGTCTCTACAAAGGGTTCTAATCTGACCTTAATTCCCTTGATTAAATCATCAATTTCTCGTAAATTATCTTTTCTTTCTGTAATAATGATATTAATCATGGTAATAGAAAATGATTCTAAGGCAGTGGTCCATATCTTAATGAAACTCTCTTTTTCCCTATTGAATGTGGGAAACTTGGTAAACCTCAGCCCCCTAGGGGTGATTTCCCTCTCAAGATATTTTTCTAAAGTGAATATTTCCCATTTTATTTTTAATTCACGAATAAGTAGTTTCTCTAATTGAAACATACTTTCGTCCAGGTTATCACTCAGAGTAATTATAGGTTCAGTCATCTGAGTATCTGCCCCAAACTTTTCGTGTGCCAATTTGCACCAATTTTGTCTTTGCTCAAATATAGACATTTTCCTAAGCAGCCTTCTCTATACAGTGGTAAAAAATGCACAAGTAACAGAAAACGGTATAGATGTGGCGCTCAAGGGTCAAATAGGTGGATGGTGCAGCCAAAACCAAGTATATCACCACTATATATACTTAAAGAAACATGTACAACCAAAAAGAGGTAAAAGCGCACACACACACCAGCCGGGAGTGATTACCTTAAATCGGACAGATAGGTATCTCCTCCTTTATATACAATAATTAGATTCTCTATTGGAAAATCCCTATACAAAAAATATCTTTTAACTATTTGTTAAAATAAACTACTTATCCTGATACTCCTGGCTCCTGACTCCTGGCTCCTGACTCCTGACTCCAAACTTGATGATCATTGAGACCTAAGGGGAACTGGCCTGAGGGTTCAAGGAAATGCACATGTCCCATTTAAGTGACATGAAAGCTGCATAAGTCCTGAGCCTACTTCTAAACGGCTCATAAAAGTGTGAGTGATTTCATCTCAGAATTTCCCTTTGTTTTATATATAATATACAGGTTGCACTATGTCCTTCTCTGTGTTTATATTTTTTGTATAGGGATTTTCCAATAGAGAATCTAATTATTGTATATAAAGGAGGAGATACCTATCTGTCCGATTTAAGGTAATCACTCCCGGCTGGTGTGTGTGTGCGCTTTTACCTCTTTTTGGTTGTATATATTCAGGAGGGCCTAAGACTAGTGGAGGACCCCAACACATACTGTAGATTACCTGGAGACCCAACCAAGGATATAAGCAACAAATTTGAGGAACTTTTTCTAAAAGGCAGGGAAATGGAAATAATAAATGAAAATGAATTTAAGTATTTAAACAGCAACAAACCCAAAATCCCAGTGCTATATCATCTCCCCAAAATACACAAAGATCTGCTAAATCCACCAGGGAGACCAATAGTCTCGGGGATTGATTCAGTCTCAAGTAGACTTTCAGAATATTTAGATCGTTGTCTACAATTGGTGGTAAAGAATACACCCAGTTATCTGAAAGACACACTTAATGTAATTCAGGTTTTAAACAGTATAGAATGGGAACCTCATTTTATTCTAGTTACCGCAGATGTAGGGTCTTTATACACCATCATATCCCATCAAAAAGGGTTAGAAGCGACGGAATTCTTTTTAAAACAAGCACAGACCTACCCAGAGGAACAGATCCAATTTATTCTCCAGGGGATTAAACTCATCCTGGAGAACAATTATTTTTGGTTTCATAACGATTTTTTCTTACAGAAATGTGGCACTGCTATGGGGACAAGGTTCGCGCCCAGCTATGCAAATTTATTCATGGCTTTTTGGGAACATAGCTACATTTTGGAAGATGCAGGCTGGAGCGCGAACCTTGTCACCTATAAGCGCTACATTGATGATATTTTTTTCGTTTGGAGAGGAACAGTAGAGGAGTTACAAAACTTTCTATGTTTCCTGAATAATAACCAGTGGGGAATAGTGCTGACCACGGAATTTAGCAAAGAAAAGGTTAATTTTTTAGACTTAACCATTTATGTGGAAAACAACATATTAAAAACTAAAACTCATTTTAAAAAAGTTGATGTCAACAATTACATCAGTCTTAAAAGCTGTCACTTTTCCCCGTGGCTAAAAAATATTCCAAGGTCACAATTTTTAAGAGTTCGGAGGAATTGCTCGGATATAGACACCTTTAAAAATCAAGTCCATAGAGTTAGAGAACAATTTCTGGAGAAAGGTTACGAAAATCAGGCACTACAAAACACTGAGAGGGAAATAGAAAATATAGATCGTAAATCCCTCTTAGAATACAAGCCTAAGAAAGAGGAAAAGTATAAGGAGATCTCGTTTATTTGTGGTTTTAACCAGAACAGCAATCAAATCAGGAAAACTATGAAAAAATACTGGCCCTTACTAAGAAATGACCCTATGCTGTATAGTATACTACCAGACCAGCCGAAAATTGTGTACAGAGGTGCTCCCAATCTAAAATGTTTTCTAACTAAAAACCACATCAAAGAAAAAAAGTCGACTTCTTTTTTTCACAAGTTAGGTTTTTTTGGGTGTGGACAGTGTCTGGCCTGCAGGGGCACTAGCAGTAGCAAGAGACACCTTACATCTTTTGAAGACCCCCATAACAAAAAGGAATATAGATTGAGAACTATGACTACATGTTTCTCCAAAAAGGTTATCTATATCCTGCAGTGCCCATGTGATCTGTATTATGTGGGGAGAACAAAACGCCCCCTACATATACGTATCAGTGAACATGTAAGAAATATCAAAAAAGGTTATGAAAAACATAATGTATCCCTCCATTTTAAAACATTACACAATAGTGACCCAAGTCCTTTAAAAAATTTTTTGCTATTGAGAAGGTGGAGACAAATTGGAGAGGGGAAGATGTAATCAAAAAACTTGGCCAAATAGAAATGAAATGGATTTTTAACCTTAATACCCTTGTCCCTTTTGGTCTTAACGTTGATTTTGAGTTATGTCATTTTTTATAATACATTTTTTGACCATATATTTTTTATACTATTTATTGTCCATTTATTACTTATTTTTTATGCAAACGTAACTTTTATGGAAATTTTAACTAATAATGACCATTGTATGTTTTAAAAATTAATTAACATTTGTATATTTCTGTCTACCTCACACTGAAAATTATTTGAAAATTATTAGCTATCCCTGGTTGAATATGAAAAAGTATGTATGCTATAATACACCTAGATATTTGATATATGGCTATTATTAAATGTATTGTCCTGAAGAGAGATTTATGCAATACATTAATTATATATCATCCCTTGAGCAATGGTAGAGGACCCTTTTTTCCTGCACAGCTCATTCCCTACATACAGGTTCGAAAAAATCGGAGGTACAAACTGGAGCATGCCGGGAGTTGTAGGAACAACTGGAGCCCGGAAATGATGTATCGGCAATACAAGCCGAACCGGAAGTGACGCGACGGCATCTAACCAGGAAATGAAATTCAGCTGCAGGGCGCGAGTGGAGGATTTATAAACTGGATACCAGCAGACTCACAAGCACAGACTGAGGAAGCCGATAAGGACGGCGAAACGCGTTTCTGGGAGAAGAGGAGATTGGACATTTTAGTAGTAGTATACTTATACATGCTACTTCGTATGCATTTTATATTTCTTTGTGATACTCAATAAATGTAATTTTTTAAATACCCTTACTCAATCTCCTCCATATATCTGGTATCCACCTGAGGGAAGTGTCACCTCTAATTTGACACTGATGCCTACAGCACTTAGAGCCAGTCCCCAAAAGGCTCTATAAAAGGTGAGCACCAAATTTATACTTGTGTTCTACAATACTTAATTGAAGATAAATCTGCACTAGGAGTCTTCTTTTGTGCTTTATTTTGGAGATATAATCCGCAGACAGAAGGAAGAAAGGAGCATCTTCTATTCCTAGGTGTTGCTGCCTACCTTGAAAGGCACACTGGTTGATGTGTTTAGAGCCTATACCCTCATAAAAGGCTCTTTACAATGTGAGTTCCCCCTTTTATACTTTTCACTCTAATATCAAGTTATCTGACAGTACTACCCTATATATTTCCTTTGTTTATTTTTCATGTACACCCCGTGCCTATTGTAAGGGGTAAGTGCATAAGGATTATTTACATTATACTTTTTTAAGCGCTGCACCTATATCAAGTGTTGGTTTAATGTTTCTCACACTCTAAACTCACTGCTTGGTATTCTGTTTTTTTGGTTTCAACATTTTAGTGGTTTTGGAGTATCCACTATAAGTGCATATAGCAGCTATACTAAATAAGTTTGCACCAAATAAGCGTTAAGCGCCTTATAGCCACACCTTCTTTGTATCTTTCATCCTCCACCACCACTATGGCTCTGGAGCGAGTCTACCCCACACGTTCCCATAACAGGATGGTCACTGGAATTGCACAGGTTAATATTCCAGCCCATCCATGGGTAAACTCTCATGGAAGAGAGTTTGGTTTATTCTTTATTTAAATAATGTATGTTTTTGTTTATGTTTCCCTATGTTATTCCCTCCTCTTTACCCCCCACAGCCTGCACTCGATTTACTTCCCTGGTAGTCGAATACCAACTGGTTCTTGGAGAATCACATACGCTCGACATCACACAGGTCTCACACCACTCCACAGCCTATGCTGGACCCAACACACGGCACCACAAGTCTCACAGCAACAACACCAATACATCGACCCCCCATCTCCCGACTAATGGCACACCAATTCAAATGTCTCTCCATGAACGTCAATGGCTTAAATAGCCCGTTCAAGAGACACTCGGCAATGAGAGAAATACACAATTCCAAAGCAGCCATTGTTTGTCTTCAGGAAACTCACCTTTGTATAAGAAAGCCTCCGAAATTCAGCCCTCCTTGTTATCCACAAATATACCATGCGCTCTCGCCCCACAAGTCTAGGGGTGTCTCTATACTATTCCACCAAGACTGGGTATTTCAACAGTCTGCAATATATCAGGATACACAAGGCAGACTATTAATTTTAGTAGGTACACTGAATGGGATTATGGTGACAATAGCCTCCCTTTATGCCCCCAATGAAGCTCAAACCCCCTTCCTGCACAAGGCGCTCAACAAAGTGGAAAGCCTCAGGCAAGGCCATACCATTATTTGCGGGGATTTTAACTGCACTTTAGACCCCAAATTGGATATCCAAAGAACTCACAACAAGCAGCCTTCACACCAAGCCACATCCCTTAGCCGCAAATTGTCCACACTCTTCCACACGCACAAACTTTATGACACTTGGCGCAATTTATTCCCGAGCGGAAAAGACTACACATATTTCTCACACGTACACCACGCATATTCGCGTATTGACATGTGTATAGTAGACAACCCTGCCCACCCCCCCTTCCCTCTCTTTCCCATCATTCGAAATTCATTCAATTCGCCTTTTCAAACCCTTCTCTGCTAACATTGCCGTCATCTATCGTCCCCCTGGTTCCCCTCTCCTCTTCCTTGACCACTTTGCTGCCTGGCTACCCTACTTCCTCTCTTCCAACATTCCATCCCTAATTCTTGGAGACTTCAATATTCCCATTAACCCACCTTTAACCCCAGCAGCCTCTAAACTACTTTCAATTACTTCCTCCCTTGGACTATTGCAGTGGGCTAATTCTCCCACTCATGTAGCTGGCAATACCCTCGACCTTATTTTCTCCTATTCATGTACATTATCTAATATTTGCAATACTCCATTTCCTCTCTCTGATCACCACCTCTTATCGTTTGCTCTCAATTACCCCCTCACCCAACAACCTCAGCCTAACCCCCCTCAGCTCAGGAGGAACCTTAACTCTATTGACCTCCAGCAGCTGTCGGCTGACATTGATTCACAACTGCTATCCATCCCTTCCCTCTCCTGTCCCTCACTGGCCATCTCCACATATAACACTACCCTCACATCTGCCTTGAACACTGCAGCCCCACTCCAAACATGCACCACGAGGAGAACACGACCCCAACCTTGGCATAATAAATCAACACGCTATCTGCAGAGTTGCTCCCGCTGTGCTGAACGCTCCTGGAGGAAGTCCCGCACCCAGGCAGACTATATTCATTATAGATTCATGTTGCTTTCGTACAGCGCAGCCCTTGCCCTCGCCAAACAGTCCTACTTTTCCTCTCTCATTAGTTCATGCTCCCGCAATCCCAGACGTCTCTTTGACACTTTTAATTCCCTTCTCCGCCCTGCTGTGGCCACCCCCCAAACTAACCTTACAGCTGATAGCTTTGCATATTACTTTACTGACAAGATTGAACAGCTAAGGAAACAATTCTCCCCTCCTTGCCGTTCTCTTTCTCAACCACACATAAATCATGCTTTCCCTACCCTTCAGACTTTCTCCCCAGCTACTGAACAAGAGGTGGCTGCACTTCTCCATTCCTCTCGCCCCACCACTTGCCCACTTGATCCTGTCCCATCTCACCTCATCAGATCTCTCTCCCCTTGTCTTGTGCCTATCCTAACACACATCTTTAACTGCTCTCTCTCTTCTGGCACTGTTCCTGCTGACCTTAAACATGCCACTGTAATACCTATCCTGAAAAAACCATCTCTTGACCCGTCCTTCCCCTCGAACTATCGTCCCATATCCCTGCTCCCTTACTCATCAAAGCTTTTGGAAAGACTTGTCTTTACCCGTGTGTCTCACTTCCTTAATTCCAACTCTCTCCTTGACCCTCTTCAGTCTGGCTTCCGCCCTCTCCACTCTACTGAGACCGCTCTTATCAAAGTGACTAATGACCTAATCTCCGCTAAATCCAAAGGTCACTACTCCATATTAATTCTCCTTGACCTCTCTGCTGCCTTTGACACCGTTGATCATGCTCTCCTCCTTCAAACTCTTCAATCACTCGGTCTCTGTGACTCTGTCCTCTCTTGGTTTTCCTCCTATCTCTCCCAACGCTCATTTAGTGTCTCCTTTTCCAAGGATACCTCCTCCCCTCGCCCTGTCTCGGTTGGAGTTCCCCAAGGCTCTGTCCTTGGTCCCCTTCTATTTTCTCTTTATACTGCCTCTCTTGGAAAACGTATTGCCTCTTTTGGATTCAACTACCACCTGTACGCTGATGACACTCAGATATACCTCTCCTCACCGGACCTCTCCCCGGCCGTCCTGCAACGTGTCACTGCTTGCCTCTCTTCCATCTCTGACTGGATGTCATCACGCTTTCTCAAACTTAACCTCTCTAAAACTGAACTCCTTGTCTTTCCTCCTCCTAATACTGATCCTCCTCTCTCACTCTCCCTTCAAGTCAGTGATATCCACATGAGTCCATCCCTACAAGCGCGCTGTCTTGGCGTCATACTTGACTCTGGTCTCACCTTTGAGTCTCACATCCAGTTTGTTGCCAAGTCCTGTAGGTTCCAACTCAAAAACATAGCCCGCATCCGCCCCTTTCTTACGCAAGATGCTACCAAGGAGCTTGTCCATGCTCTAGTAATTTCCCGCATGGATTACTGTAACCCTCTCCTGATTGGTCTCCCCAAAAGCCGTACTGCCCAGCTACAGTCTGTAATGAATGCTGCAGCTAGACTGATTTTCCTATCCAGTCGGTCCTCTCACACCTCGCCCCTCTGCCAGTCCTTACATTGGCTCCCTGTATCCTATAGGAGTCAATTCAAAGTGCTAACCCATACATTTAAAGCACTGAACAATTCCAGCCCCTCTTATATCTCTTCACTGATCCAGAGGTATGCCCCTCCTCGTACCCTCCGCTCTGCCCGCGACCACCTCCTGACCGCTGCTCGCACCTGTACGGCCAACTCACGCTAGCAGAACTTTTCACGGGCGGCTCCTCTCCTATGGAATAACTTGCCTACTGCCATCAGACTCTCCCCTAGTCTTCAATCATTTAAGAAGGGCCTTAAATCCCATCTCTTCAGGAAAGCGTATGGCCTCCCAGAGTAATCTCTCCCTTACATACCTGTCCCTATGGGATAGTGCTTTGCTCTCTCCTCCAGCTCTGCTTCACTCCTACTTGATATTTCCTATCCTAATGTTTCTAATACCCCACTTCCTATAGACTGTAAGCTCATTTGAGCAGGGTCCTCTTCAACCTATTATTCCTGTAAGTTTTCTTGTAATTGTCTTATTTATTGTTACATCCCCCCCCTCTCAAAATATTGTAAAGCGCTACGGAATCTGTTGGCGCTATATAAATGGCAATAATAATAATAATAATAATAATAACATAACACTTCAAAACGTAGTAGATGTAGAGATTGGCACTAGAACATGGTCGGACCATGCCCCGGTCATCACCACGTTCAAAACCTTATACCCAGTGAGAGGCAGGAGTACGTGGAGGTTAAATGACTCCCTTCTAAACGATGTCCCACTATTATGCAAAATAACCAATACTATCAAACTATTCTACGAAGACCATGCTACAGATGGGATGGATGTCCCAACACAATGGCTGGCCCTCAAAGCGGTAGTGAGAGGTCTACTCATACAAGCGGGGGCAACACGCAAAAAGAGAACCAACCAAACCAGGGAGCGCCTGTTAGAGGAACTCAAACAAACCGAGACTAAAAACAAACATAACCCCTCTAAAAAATTAACCGCCTTAAGTAACCGAATAAAAACAGAACTACATGCCATGTCCCTACACGCTATGGAACAGATCATGCGCAAATTAAACTTAACTCACTACATGCAGGGCAACAAGGCCGGCAAACTATTGGCACGCCGACTGAAGTCCCGCAGCCTACAATCCAAACTCCCATACATGACTTCATCAAGCAACACAAAACTCTATAACCCTCAAGACATAGTGGAGGAACTGGCATCCTACTACGATTCACTTTATAACCTTGGTAGTGCAGAGAACACCCACCAGCCCTCTAGCTCGGAAATCCGAGATTTCCTCGGACTAGTAGACCTCCCCTCCCTAACAGACACACAAAAAGCCTCCCTGCTGGCACCATTCACGGAAGATGAAATACTCCAAACCATTAAAACACTTCCCAAACACAAAGCACCGGGACCTGACGGTTTCTCAAACTCCTTCTACATTAAAATGGCCACACACCTCATACCCCATCTTACAACCCTATTCAACCACATCAAAGACACGGGGAACATCCAGACTGAGATGCTCCTAGCTCATGTCGTAACTTTGCCAAAACCTGGGAAACCCCCCACAGAATGTGCCAACCTGAGGCCAATCTCATTATTAAACGCAGACACCAAATTATATGCGAAACTCCTGGCGACACGTATAAAGCCAATGCTGCAAGATCTAGTCTCCTCTGAACAGGCAGGATTTGTCCCATCTCGACAGCCAGGAGATAACACGCGACACTTCCTGAATTTAATTCAATGGGCGCATACTTCCCAACAACAGGGCTTACTGCTGGCACTTGACGCTGAGAAAGCGTTCGATCGCCTACATTGGGGGTACATGACAGCAGTACTGACCAAACTAGGGTTTCCTGAACCATTTCAAAAAAGCATATTAGCTCTATACTCAAACCCCACAGCCAAAGTTTATAACACCGGGTTTCTCTCAAGGCCGTTCCCAATAACCAATGGCACAAGACAAGGCTGCCCCCTCTCCCCGTTGATCTTTATATTATGCTTGGAACCGCTGATCACACACATAAAACGAATGAACGACATCAAAGGGATCCATACCCCCTTAGGACCCATGAAAATTGCACTGTTTGCAGATGACATTTTACTGTTTATTACTGAACCATCTCACTCCCTCCCTCATCTCCTAAACTTATTAGACAACTACGGCAAAGTGTCATACTACAAAAACAACGCAAAGAAATCGCAGGCTTTAGCGATTCGTATGCCACACAACGAACTGCTATCCCTCCGAGCCAAATACCCCTTCGACTGGCGTAAATCCTCAATCTCATACCTGGGCATCCAGTTGCCCACTTCACTCTCCTTAGTCACTAAAGTAAATCACAACCCCCTTATGCAAAAATTGGACCTCCAACTCAAACAGTGGGACGAAAAAGGAGCCTCATGGCTGGGTCGCATAAGCACAGTTAAAATGATGATATTACCACATATCCTATACCTCTTCCGCACCCTCCCAATAGCGATCCCAAACATGATCATAAAAAGACTCCAATCCACAATTAACGCTCACATATGGAAGAGGAAACCTCCACAAATTACACAAAGATTAACATGGAGGCCATTCTCAGACGGGGGTCTTGGCATACCAAACATACAGCTATACTATAGGGCAGCAATCCTGGCACAGGGCATATCGATTCTAGAAAATAAAACACCTCCCTTATGGTTAGCATTGGAAAACGCCTGCATGCCAAGAAAAACGGTGGCCGATGCCCTATGGGCGCGCCAAGAACAACAAATGAAAAACACCTCTATACTACCCCCAACGGCGAATTTACTCCGCATATGGGATCAGGCACTGCTCCACCTAGACATCAGGAAAGACCTTCTGTACGTAGCGCCCCTAAAGATACTCACTCACCACACACCAGACTTGAATCTTGATTTGTGGACAAGGCACGGCATCTACCGTATCAGCACCCTTTTTAACAAGGAGGGCATAATACCATATCCAATACTACAACAATCCTTTAACCTACCATCTAGGGAACTATTTACATTCCTTCGCATAAAGAATATCCTACAACTTCACAAATTGCATAGAGTCAGGTCCACACAAACACCACCATTTGTTCTCAAATGCCTAGGCAAACTACAAAACGCCAAAACACTTTCCCTATGTTACAACTCCCTCATGAACGCAGGGACTAAAGATACGCCCTCCTACATGAAAGCTTGGGAGAAAGACCTGAACATACAGGTAGACCAAGCCGCTTGGACGACAACACTGGGCCAGGTAAAGAGAGCTACACATAGCATAAGCCACAGGGAAGCGTTCTGCAAACTAGCGATGAGGTGGTATCTAGTGCCCGCACGCTTAGCACATATCTACCAGAGTGCCTCCCCAACTTGTTGGAGGTGTCACACTGAAATAGGCACGCTCCTCCATATGTTCTGGTCCTGCTCGATCATAGAGAAATTCTGGTCAGAGGTGGAAATACTTCTAGTACAGAAGTTACACATAACTGTCCCAAAGTCACCGGAAAGCTACCTCCTACATATCCTCCCACACTCTCTTAGGGAAGACGAAATACACATATTCACCCATTGCCTCATAGCGGCAAAAATAGCGGTAGCCTATAGATGGAAAACACCACAAAGCCCTAACCTCTCAGAGGTCATCACTCGCATTGATACGACGAGTAGGTATGAACAGATGGCCAGCCGCCTTGACAATAGGGAACATACATACCCTGCACGTTGGCACAGATGGGTTCAATTCAGAGCTCAACAGGAGCCTTCCGAGGGCATACCACCACACACCAGTAGCTAGTCGCTCTACAGGTGGATCTCTACCCCGAACTGGGCAGACGAATCTCCTTCACTTACAGAATATGTTGTTTAAGTCTTAACTGCATGTATTGATCTGCCCACAGATTTAAGGATTAATGTCACAATATCTGTTACTGTTACAATATTTGTCTTGTAATATATTTACATGTTTTGGACTCGATTGGTGCCTCCTGCAACGGTTCGCACACACTCTGAATACTTGATCTGCGTTATCAAGAATCAATGTTGGTCTTAATATATGGCTGTATCCCCTCCCCCCCCTCCCTTCTTTCTTTCTGTACCCTAATATCTCCCATTTTATGTTGAATATGAGGAAAAATGTCAATAAAAATCTAGACATTGAAAAAAAAAAATAAAGATTAAATTAAAATACGTAATGAAAAGAAAATGATAGGAGAAAGACACAAGATTGCAATATGGAAAAATAGAATAGCTATTGATATATATATATTTTCTCACAATAATTACAAAGAATAGGATTAATATAAAAGAGGGGAAGTAAGAAAAAGGTAGAAAGAGTTAACTTTTGAAACGATATATAATTAAATAAATAAAATAGATAACACTGGCACAAAGTTATAATATTATAAAAGAAGAAAGAGGAGAAAAAGAAAGGAAAATTAGGTTAGAGCATAAATGAGGAAAAAGTAGAATGGTGAGGGTTACAGGGATAAAATAGGTGAAATATATGTGTTTTTTTTTTGGGGGGGGGGTTCTCTCTCTTCTCTTCCATAGTAATAAAGAGAGAAGTTAATAAAAAGTAGGAAAAAGGGGAAAAACAAGAAGGGCAATAAAAAGTACAAAAAAGAATTGGAAATATAAAGTAAACGATAGTTATAAATTTACAGAATATATCTCACCTCCACAACGCCCAAATTACTCCGCCCATGAGTTCTCAATAGGACTTAGAGATTGCATAGAAGAAGGCATCTTAAAGGACCACTCTAGGCACCCAGACCACTTCAGCTTAATGAAGTGGTCTGGGTGCCAGGTCCTTCTAGGGTTAACCCATTTTTTCAGAAACATAGCAGTTTCAGAGAAACTGCTATGTTTATGAATGGGTTAAGCCTTCCCCCTATGTCCTCTAGTGGCTGTCTCATTGACAGCCGCTAGAGGCGCTTGCGTGCTTCTCACTGTGATTTTCACAGTGAGAGCACGCCAGCGTCCATAGGAAAGCATTGTGAATGCTTTCCTATGTGACCGGCTGAATGCGCGCGCAGCTCTTGCCGCGCGTGCGCATTCAGCCGACGGGGAGGAAAAGAGGAGGATCGGAGGAGGAGAGCAGGAGGAGATCTCTCCGCCCAGCACTGGAAAAAGGTACGTTTTTACCCCTTTCCCCTTTCCAGAGCCGGGCGGGAGGGGGTCCCTGAGGGTGGGGGCACCCTCAGGGCACTCTAGTGCCAGGAAAACGAGTATGCTTTCCTGGCACTAGAGTGGTCCTTTAAGCTGATGAAAGTATAGATCTCTAAAATATAGAGATCTTAGTAGAAGACGCCAGAATGGAAGAGTGTATGAGTAGTATGAATGAATTAGGTACAGTGGTGGATGACATTGTGATTAGGGACAATCGCTGAGGAAGTATGAGAGGATGGATTATTTGTCATTAAATGTTGAAATTAATTTCAATTAATATCCAGTGTCTAAACACGCCTAAAAAAAAATGGGCATTTAATGATTATTTAGTATCTGAGAAAATTCAAGTGGCCCTAATACAGGAGACACATTGGACCCATAAAGGAAAAAATAGTTGGTGTTAAAGATTTTTCCCATTGGTAATTACTTCCTCTAAAAAAGAAGAAAAAAGGGCAGGGGTGGCAATTATGTTTTTAAAATATATACAAGTAGAAATACAATATCAGGATAGTGATATAGAACGGAGGTTTTTAATTTTAGTTTGTACAATTAATGGTGACCTTTACACATTAGTAAACGTATATCTTCCCAATACCAATCCGATGAAACTATTCTCTCAAGTTCTAGATCGTGTAGATAAAATTACCATGAGCTTTATATTATTTGGGGGAGATTTCAATTGTGTTCTAGACATAGAAATGGATATACATAGGAAAAACAATATAAATATAGATAACACTAAACTTAGGAACATTAAAACCTTTTCCAATATTATTTAAAAAAAAAATTGTATGATATTTGGAGAATAAGAAACCCCACAACTAAAGAATATTCCTTTTACTCATGGCCCCACAATTCTTATTCAAGGATCGATTTTTTTTAGGAGACTCAAGAATAATAGAAAACGTAGAAAAGATAGAGATTAAAACAATGATATGGTCCGATCACAACAGTATTATAATGAAACTAAAAGAAGGGAAGACCAATCATTCCAGGACAACCAGGAAATTAGATGAGTCAACTCTATATAATAAAGAAAATCAAGAACTTTTGAGAAAAGTCTCAAAATATTTTTTTATAGAGAATAGTTCCTTAGAGTTATCAGATTTAACAATATGGTGTGCATGCAAGGCAACGATCAGAGGACATTGTATAAAGATTAAAACAAAAATTCAAAGAACAGAAGGATTGGGGTTAGCCACGTTATATATTCAATTATATCAAACTATTAAAGAATATAAGGAAAATCCAAATAAGGAAGGTCAAATAAAAATAGGAAAAATTAAACAGACCATTAAAAATAAAATACTAGAAAATATAGAAAAAATAATTTTTAAATTAAAAATCAAGTATTATTATCGGCAAAATAGGGCGGATAAAATCCTAACAAATCAGCTAAAAAAAAAAAAAGCAGATAATAGAATCGATAAAATTATATATGAAGGAAAAACATGTATAGCACCAAAGGAAATAGGAGAAGCTTTCAACTAATTCTATAAATCTTTGTATAATTTACCTAAAAATAAATCAGATGAGAGAATAGATAATTATATTAATGGGGTGAAAATACCAAAACTATCTACAGAACAAAAAGAAAAACTAAATAAAGATATTACAAAAGAAGAAGTATTGGAACAAATAAATAAATTAGTACAGTATAAAACTCCAGGCCCAGACGGATTTAGCAATAGGTTTTATAAAGTAATGAAGGACATAATAGCAGATCCATTAACTAAGACTTTTAACGATGCTATAAAAAGGGAGCGTTTCCACAAGAAATGTTGAAGGCAAACATCTTGCCAATATTAAAACCTGGAAAAAATACCAACAGAAGTGAAAAATTATAGACCAATCTCCTTAATAAATGTTGATGTCAAGCTGTTTGCATCAATTATAGCCAAGAGATTAAAAACAATATTGGCTGAAATCATTAATCCAGATCAAAGTGGATTTATCCCCGGGAGAAACTCAAGTAATAATGTAAGGAGGCTAATAGATGCAATGGATATGTTGGACAGAAACGGTGATCCCCTGCTGATCCTGTCTTTAGACGCAGAGAAAACGTTCGACAGGGTAAGCTGAGGATTCATGTTTAAAGCCTTTGAAGCATTCAATATCTCTGGGTGGATGTTGGATGCGATATGAGCTTTGTACGCCAACCCATTAGCAAGATCTGTAGGCCAAAATATTTGTTCTTCCTGGTTTGGATTGGAAAATGGAACGAGGCAGGGATGCCCCCTGTCTCCAATCCTATACATTATTACTGTGGAAATTTTTGCTTTAAAAATAAGACAAAATCAGTTAATAAAAGGCCTTAATACATTTAGCGGAGACTTAAAAATATCATTATACGCAGACGATACCCTTCTATATGTTAAAGATCTAGAAAATTCTCTATCTCAATTAATGGCAGAAATCGAGTTATATAGCACCATATCAAACTATAAATTATATATGACTAAATCGATTGCCTTGTATAAAAATGTAGAAACAAGTAAAATAATGGATTATCAAACCAAATATAGCTTCTCTCAACCAGAAGAATTTGTATATTTAGGGATCAGAATAAACAAGCATATAAACAGACTAATGGAAACAGATTTTTTAACACCTTCTAAAAAACACTAACAAAGATTTAAAGGAATGGCGCCAACTAGAACTATCATGGTGGGGAAGAATCAACACCCTAAGGTCCTACGTCCTTCTTAAATGGATATACCTATTTAGAATGTTGCCATTAACAATCCCTCCCCCATGGATAAAAATTATTAAATCAACATTTGCTAATTTTGTATGGAGAGGCAAAAAGCCTAGAATAAAAATAGATACGCTATGTAAACATACAAGTAAAGGTGGGCTAAGTTATCCAAATATAGAAAAATATTATGATAATTTATCATATAACAATATTGCAGAAAGAAGCCACATATAAAGAGGGTTGGTTCTGGCTAGAATCTGAAATTTGTCAAACCAAGAAGTTAGCTAATATAATATGGAATAACAAAATATGTGAATATTCTACCTCTTACGTGTTAAGTCATTTAGTCCCTAATTGGGAAAAGATAAAAAAGAAATTAGATATTAAAAACAAAATTTTCGGTTTCCAAAATCTTGAAGATCTTGAAAGAGAAATACCTAATATCTCTCTAAAAAATGGAAAGAAGGAAATATTATAAAGGTAGAAAATATATATCTGGATGATAAGGTGAAATCCTTTGATATATTAAAAAATGAAGCGTCTCTTCCATCGCAAGAAGCCTTTTCATACAATCTAAAAAAATATAAAAATATAAAAATATAAAAGCAATCTAAAAAAATATAAATATGAATCAAGGAGATATGTATAACGTAATTAAAACTATATTTGATAATGATGAAACAAAAAAATTCTTTTCAAAAAGTATTAGATTATTAGACACTAGGGTAACAGAAAATTATCCAACAGCAATAAAATGTTGGGAGAAACTTTTACATATTAATATAGATATAGAAACATGGTATGGGACATTAATTAAGATGAATAAATATGTGCATAGTATACATTTAATAGAAATCCACTATAAGGTAATAAATAAATGGTACTTGGTACCTGCAAGAATGTTTAGAATTTCAGCAGATAATGATCACCTATGTTGGAGATGTGGAGAATCAAGAGGAGATTATCTTCACATATGGTGGAATTGTAAAAAATTAACCCCCTTGTGGAGCTTGGTGAGAACTTTGTTACTTAAATTGGATAATATTAAAATAGAGACTAGTCCAGATATGATGCTGCTTCATTTAAGATGGCCTACCTTAAATAAAAGAAAACAAATATTGGCAACTAATTGCTTGATAGCGAAAATAATCATAGCTAGAAACTGGAAAAAGACACAAGAATTTTCCAAAGTGAGGTTTATACAACAAGTAAAATTCCAGATACGAATGGAAATGGGAGTAGATAAAATTCAAAGTAACTTCAAAGAGAATGATATCTGGACTAACTGGTTAAAATTGTTGGAACAAGAGGAAAATAATTTGACATAAGAAAAAGATAAAATATCCAATATATACTTCCACAAATTAGAGGTTAGAAAACGGGACACCACCGCTGTACCAAGAAAATGTATGATGCATAAATATTAAAGTGATACCATATGTATCTCATATATAATGAAAGGGATAGAACCATTGATGTCCATGTTAATCAAAAAACAACGAAAGTATTTACAAAAATTAATATATAAAAAATTAAGTAATATTGCATTACCTATGATGTTAATAAATAATCATCATAGGTAATGCAATATTACTTAATTTTTATACATTAATTTTTGTAAATACTTTCGTTGTTTTTTGATTAACATGGACATCAATGGTTCTATCCCTTTCATTATATATGAAATACATATGGTGTTACTTTAATATTTATGCATCACATAATGTGATATGTGATTATGCATCATGTCTTTGTTTGAAACCAAATAAAAATTTAAAGAAAAAAGAAAAAGAAAAAAGAACTCAGATTTGTCAGTAAGAAAACATAATGCTCTAACTTCAAACAAAGAGAGACGATAGACAACTGATAGTGAAGGTTGAGTGGTTTATGAATGTATCAGAATCCTGAGATGGGATTATGTTCATAATACACAACTCGGAATGATGCAGCTTGATGTTATATATATTGGAACATTATTGTCTCAGATATTTAAAAATTAAAGGGCACATTTTGTCCATTGAGAATCCTTTATCAACCTAGTTTTTGTTTTTGTTTTTGTCCTTTTGTTCTCTTATCTGTGTTAGCATAAACACAGACGATGAGTGTTTTAGGGGATATGTATATATATATATATAAACATACACGCGATTAGATGCATTTGAAGACGTATTGAATTAATTCCACAGATTGTAAATCTGCCCGGCATATTGTGGAAAGTTTGCATATTTTTGAGGAAAATATAGAAAATGTCAGCTTTTTAGATTTATGTTAAAGAGCAACTCCCATTTCTTTCTTCATGATTCCATCTTCGTAGTTTATTAATCTCATTCTTTGATCTCTGTTTAATATTTCATATGTACATCTGTCACTGAGAATGTTAATGTTGCGGTCACCGGCCCGCCGAGCCTCACGGTCGTGCCCGACCGGCACGACCGCTCCGACTACACGAGCTTACCTGCTCGTCGGCGAGCCGGGAACCGCGCACATAGTTCTTCCGGGCATCGCGCCCAGATCCAAGATGGCGCCGACCGCGTGGTCGCGTCTATTGCTAGCCCCGCCCCCGAGAATTATACCAACGTGTGCGTGACGTCACGACGTCAACGCACACGCACGTTTTGGGGTCAGAGGTCGCCCTCTGACCAATCATAGCCTAGAGAGGGGTATTTAAACCCCTAGCTTTCCCCATTACTTTGCCATGTCGTGGTTTCAGTTTCCTGGTTTCCTGAAAGTGCTGATTCTGTGTTTCTGATTTCCTGGTATCCTGATCCTTGGCGTTTCCCTGGTTATTCTGATCTCTGGTTTCCCTGACTTGGCTTGTTTAATCGGTATTGAGTATTTTCTGGCTTCCTTGACCTCGGCTTTCCCTTTGACCATTCTCTGTCTCTAGCGTATTAGTCCGGCCATTCTAAGGACCGGTTTACGCTCTTTCCTATTATTTTCCTTTTCTTACTTATGTATATGTTTACATAGTTTCTGCGTGCTGGACCACATTACTAGTCGTGACATTACGACATGGCCATGGATCCTGCAGAACTATGCAAGCATATGATCGCATGTGAGAGTAGGGTGGAGGATATGGACCACAGGTTAGACCAATTTGCCCAGGCATTTCAGACCTTGCTCCAGAGGACTGCCTATTTAGAGGTCCCTCCGGTACCACCTGTGGTTCCGCCACCTGTAGTGGTTCCCGTACCACATAAACCACCGTCCATAACCTTGTCACCGCCCCCCCGCTATGGAGGTGATTCTAAGGAATTCAGAGGTTTTTTAAACCAAATTGAATACCACTTTGAGGCCTCCCCAGGTTCATTCCCAACAGATAGATCAAAAATAGGCTATCTGATGAACCAATTAACTGGAAAAGCTTTGACCTGGGCTAACCCCTTATGGGAAAGTGGTGACGCAGTAGCCCGTGATTACAATACTTTTCTTACGGCCTTTAAAGCTACATTTGAACCTAAAGGCAGGGAGAAGAACGCTGCCAAAGCCCTTATGCGAATCAAGCAAGGCAGTCGTTCTGTAGCCGATTATGCTATAGAGTTCAGGACATTAGCGTCTGAGGTTGATTGGACCAATAGCGGTCTGGTGGCTGCTTTCTCTGAAGGTTTAGCTGAGAATATACACGATGAGACTGCAGCTAGAGACCTTCCGGTTAGTCTTAACGAGTTTATTGCCTACATGATAGACATTGACAACCGGCTCAGAGAGAGAGAGAAAAACAAACAACGTAACAGACGCTCTAATTTGTCCATAGCCCCTCGTTTCTCTAACCCAGTGGTGAGTAGCCAAACGCCTCTTCCAGAACCTGAACCCATGCAATTGGGTAGTGCTAAACTCACTGAGGCAGAGAGACAACACAGACGTAATGAGGGGTTATGTATGTATTGTGGCAAGAAGGGGCATCTAAGGTCGTCATGCCCGGTTCGGCCGGAAAACTTGCACACCTAAGGCACGTACGGGGACCGACCTTAGGTGTGATGTATATGTCCCCTAAATTGACTAAGAACCGTTTCCTTATCAAAGTAACCTTATCTTTCGAGAACACTACTGTTCAATGTGAGGCTATGATTGACTCTGGGGCAGCGGAGAATTTCCTAGACAAAGAATTCTCTGCAAAACATCTCCTGCCCTTAAGACATAAAGAGAAACCTATAGCAGTCGAGGCCATTGATGGGAGGCCTCTTACCCAGCCTTTCATCACACACGAAACTCTGCCAATCACTGTTTCAGTGGGTGTTCTCCATTCTGAAGAAATGACCTTTCAAATTATCTCTTCACCTACAGTTCCGATAATACTCGGTTTCCCTTGGCTCCTTAAACACAATCCACGTTTGGATTGGATTGAAGGAGAGATTGTGAGTTGGGGTGAGAGATGCAAAGGTGTCTGCTTTAAACAAATCCCACAACCTATTGGCACCATTAATGTTCCTGTTACACCTCCCTTGACCACACAAATTCCACAACAGTATATGGATTTGAAAGAGGTATTTAACAAGGTCCAGTCAGAAGGGTTACCTCCTCATAGACCTTATGACTGTACTATAAATTTATTACCAGGGACTATGCCTCCCAAGGGAGGAATCTATGCCTTGTCCCCCCAGGAAAATCTTTGTTTAGAGGAATACATTAAGGAGGCTCTCAGAAAGGGTCATATCCGTAGGTCCTCCTCACCAGCCGGGGCTGGATTCTTCTTTGTCTCTAAAAAAGAAGGAGACCTACGCCCTTGTATTGATTATAGGGGTTTGAATAGGATTACCATTAAAAACGCCTACCCTATTCCCCTTATATCAGAGCTATTTGACAGATTGAAGGGAGCTCGAGTCTTTACCAAGCTCGATCTCCGAAGTGCATACAATCTAGTCAGGATTAAGGACGGTCACGAATGGAAGACCGCATTTAACACCAGAATGGGACATTACGAATACCTGGTTATGCCGTTTGGATTATGTAACGCTCCAGCGGTATTCCAGGATTTTATTAACGATGTCCTAAGAGAGTACCTTCACATGTTCGTTCTAGTGTATTTGGACGACATTCTCATCTATTCCCCAGACCTAGAGACACATCACGAACATGTGAGAATTGTACTGAAAACCCTGTTACAAAACGGCCTTTACTGTAAACTGGAGAAATGCCAGTTTGACCAAACGGAGATACAATTCCTTGGATACGTTATATCTCCGTCTGGTTTCCAGATTGATCCTCGTAAACTGGAGGCAGTCTTACAGTGGCCATTACCCAAGGGCCTTAAAGCTACTCAACGCTTTATAGGTTTTGCAAATTACTACCGCAAATTCATAAGGGGATTTTCCTCCGTGATTTCCCCTATAACCAATTTAACAAAAAAAGGAACAAATTGTATATCTTGGCCCAAAGAAGCAAGAGAGGCATTTGAACAATTAAAATTTTTATTTTCCTCAGCACCTGTCCTGACCCATCCTGATCCATCCAAACCATTTATCCTAGAGGTGGATGCATCAGAAACAGGAGTTGGAGCCATTCTGTCTCAAAGAGAAAGTCCTGATACGCCTTTGCATCCCTGTGGATTTTACTCTCGCAAACTCACACCTGCAGAGAGGAATTACGACATAGGGAATAGGGAACTTTTGGCCATTGTACTTGCCCTTAAGGAATGGAGGCATCTCTTAGAAGGTTCCAAAGAGCCACTTTTGATCTTTACTGATCATAAGAATTTGGCTTATATTGGGGACGCTAAGAGACTGTCCTCTCGTCAGGCTAGGTGGTCATTGTTCCTCTCCCGATTCAATTTCGTAATTACGTACCGGCCTGGTACTAAAAACACCAAGGCAGATGCACTTTCTCGGCAGTTTGAGACAGATGAAGTACCAGAACAGGAGATATATCCTATTGTACCTCCTGAATGCCTCATTGCCACTACTGTTTCCGAAGTGTCTTCTCCACTCTTCTGTGCCATAATAGCAGATCAAACTCAGGCACCTGTGGGAAAACCTCCGGACAAACTGTATGTGTCACCTCAGTTTCGAAAGAAGGTACTAGATTTGTTCCATGACAACCTCACAGCGGGCCATCCTGGAGTCCATAAAACTCTCTCAGCCGTCTCCAGGAGATTTTGGTGGCCTGCTCTTAGAAACGATATCAAAGATTATGTTGGGGCATGTCAAATATGTGCAGTTTCTAAAGTTCCTCCTAGGTCACCTCCTGGACTGTTACAACCACTGCCCATACCTAGTGCTCCATGGACCCACTTGGCCATGGATTTCATTGTGGATCTACCCAGTTCTAACGGGTTTAATACAGTCCTTATGGTTATTGATAGATTCATGAAGATGGCACATTTCGTCCCACTTAAGAAATTACCATCTGCTCAAGATCTTGTTCAAATATTCTTGAGAGAGATCTTTCGGTTGCACGGTGTACCCAAAAACATAGTATCTGACAGAGGTACCCAGTTTGTTTCTAGGTTTTGGCGTTCCTTTTGCAAACAATTGGGCGTCGAACTCTCCTTTTCATCAGCATATCACCCTCAAACAAATGGAGCAGCAGAGAGGGCGAATCAGTCTTTAGAAGCTTATTTACGTTGCTTTATAAATGCCAATCAATCTAACTGGTATGAGCTCTTACCCATGGCTGAGTTCGCCAGAAACAACGCCACTCATGAATCTTCTAATCACAGTCCATTCTTTGTTAATCAGGGTTATCACCCCGCTGTTTTACCTTCTGCATTCTCAGACACAGAAATCCCCGCTTTGGACACCCGTTTAGAATCGATTCATGATACCTGGGATTCCGTCCATTCAGCTCTGCAAAAAGCCTCATTCCGAGCAAAGGTCCAAGCTGACAAGAAACGGGGCGCTAATCCTGTCTATCTTCCAGGTGACAGGGTGTGGCTCTCCACGAGACATATCAAGCTTAAGGTCCCATCCATGAAATTTGCCCCTCGGTACATTGGTCCCTTTCGAGTTACCCAACGTATTAATCCAGTGACCTATTCTTTGGCACTACCGGCTCATATGAGAATAGCGAATACTTTCCATGTGTCTCTGCTCAAGCCCCTTACTTGCAATCGCTACACCAGGGTATCCACTCCTCCTCCGCCCTTGGTAGTGGGTGATCAAGAAGAATACGAAGTCCATTCTATCATGGACTCCAAATTATCCAGAGGTGTCTTGTCCTATCTCGTTGACTGGAAGGGTTATGGTCCCGAGGAACGTTGTTGGGTTCCTGCTAACCGGGTCCATGCGCCCCGTCTTATCCGGTCGTTTCACAACCGCTTTCCTCTTAAGCCGGGTCCTTCCCGCCCGGTGCGCGGTCTTCGAGTGGGGGGTACTGTTGCGGTCACCGGCCCGCCGAGCCTCACGGTCGTGCCCGACCGGCACGACCGCTCCGACTACACGAGCTTACCTGCTCGTCGGCGAGCCGGGAACCGCGCACATAGTTCTTCCGGGCATCGCGCCCAGATCCAAGATGGCGCCGACCGCGTGGTCGCGTCTATTGCTAGCCCCGCCCCCGAGAATTATACCAACGTGTGCGTGACGTCACGACGTCAACGCACACGCACGTTTTGGGGTCAGAGGTCGCCCTCTGACCAATCATAGCCTAGAGAGGGGTATTTAAACCCCTAGCTTTCCCCATTACTTTGCCATGTCGTGGTTTCAGTTTCCTGGTTTCCTGAAAGTGCTATTCTCGTGTTTCTGATTTCCTGGTATCCTGATCCTTGGCGTTTCCCTGGTTATTCTGATCTCTGGTTTCCCTGACTTGGCTTGTTTAATCGGTATTGAGTATTTTCTGGCTTCCTTGACCTCGGCTTTCCCTTTGACCATTCTCTGTCTCTAGCGTATTAGTCCGGCCATTCTAAGGACCGGTTTACGCTCTTTCCTATTATTTTCCTTTTCTTACTTATGTATATGTTTACATAGTTTCTGCGTGCTGGACCACATTACTAGTCGTGACAGTTAATCACTTCATCAAGATACTGTTTTCTTGAAACAATCTCCCCATCCACATGGGTTTCCTATATTACAAACTCCATTCCACATTGTACATTTTATGGGGTTCATGTCTTAATTTGTTAAATGTTGTTTATTTAGTTGTTTAAATATATTGAAATCGTCTTATTGAAAAGCTCTAAACTGACTAATTTGACTTTTTTTTGTGAATCAGGAAAATTTTTAATTTAGTTCTGAAACTGCTGTAACTTTCATCTTCATTAGTTCAGTATCGTACACGTGTATTTGACAGACCTTCAGTGTTATTAATTCAACATGGAATAGTCAGGAATTCACCAGGGAAATGCAAACAAAACAACAGATCTGGAAACAGAGCTGAATTAAAGACATGCTCCTGCTCAGCAATTCTGACCTAAAATATGGAATTCTTGACAGTTCTGGCTTAGTGAATAACCCTGTTTGTCATTTTACAAATATTGCAAAATATTTATTACACACCTTCCAAAATCGCAGAGCAGTCATGTGCAACCCCCCCCCCCCCCCTCCTACCCTCTCTCCCCCCGGAACTGACATGCTTGCAAAAACATATAGCGAAACGCAGAGGGGGTTCAAACGTGTCTCCAGACGCTAATAGTGCTAATCACAACAGATATAACATCAGTTTCTACTCTAACTGCTGACATTATTTGTCAGTAAAATATAGTCTACCTCTGCCCCAATACCTTGAAAAATGTGTGTTCTTTTTTTTTTTTACCTTAATTAAAAAATACTGTTCAAAATAAATTAATTCATGAAAGTGTTCTCGAGGGATGTTCTGTGAGGACAAAATTTGACCTTTAGCCCAGCCTTAGTCAGATTCACAAGAAAAACAACAACTTGGAACGTTTCAACTCTTCCATTAAATATACAAAGCAGAGCTTTCAAATCAACCCTTGAGATGTTCGTTTGAGTTCAAGTATATTTACAATCAAAACCCATGATATATATTGTCTGACGTTCCTGTTGATGCAAACAAGGAGAGAAAAAGATACATCTTTAGAAATGAAGATGTGCAATTCAATCTGGCCGAGGTTTTCATTTCCTGGAATTAATCTTACTTAGTGTTTTGTTTAATCGTGTTTAATTATGTCATTTTAGGAAAAGATTGGTGTCAGCATATCTGGTTTTAATCTAGTAATTTACCGAGTAATGCCTCCCACGTGTGTGTATGTGTGTGTATCCCAAGTTTGTTTTTAAAGGATGACTTGTTTAGACTTTTTGCTGCCTGTTGAAAATCGTATGTCCCAAACACAACCTTAGAGGTAACAACAGTTTGTCAACTTAAATGCAAATTACTAAGTTTCTAAAGTATTTTTTAAATGGTTTATTTCAAATAAAATGAGGACAAAATATTTGAGGTTTAGGAATGTGTTTAGGGATATGTTTTCTTAAGACGCCATTTTTTTTATTGTAATTTTTTTTTTCCAGCTAAATGATTCTAAGAAATCCACCAAATGTATTTATGTTGTCAAACATTAAGGTTGCAGGCAAAATAAAGGGCAGTGATTTCTTAGCACACAATCAGACTTCTTGGATGTAACAGGAACCAGGCCATTCAACTTTACTTGTGATCAACAGAACCAAACAGACATGATATCATAGAGACGAACTGACAGAGGATAAATGACAACAAAGCAACATAATATACCAAATAACTAAAACATTTTACAGCGCCATCTACTGACTAAAATGCCAATTACAATTATTGTTAGTATAACTTTTTATTACTATTATTATTATTATTATTATTATTATTATTATTTTACAAAATACATATAATTTCTCCATGGTACATTACAGCACTTACTGGAGCTAATCTGTCCCATCAGATACGTAAAGTTCCAAACAGTTCCATCTACTGTAGAAATTATAATTCACACTTATTATGTGCTACAGCTGCACCTACTATCCAAGTTGTTGTTCAAGTTCACACATTGTATAAATCAAAGTTTCTGTAGCAAATTCCAACCTCAAAATACCTTATATTAGCAGGATGTGTCCTAAGTCTTAAGCAAGTATGCTTATCTGGTTGTCTACTCTGTCTTGGATTGTGTGAAGATGATAATTTCAACAGAAATCAGCATTTTTCTAAGTTGCATTTGTTACTAGGAGGTTCGTGTGTTGATTTGCTTTGAACAAAGCAGTGGTGAGCACCTCTCATAGCATGTGTCATAGGTCCCCAACTCTTTCAATATGAAATGTGTTCCATTGGCCTGACGATCACAGGTAGAGTTCCCTTATTCTCTCTGGGAATATCTTCAAGACTATTTCCTACCATGTCTCTACTTTTACTGCCTGCTGCTAAGCCTCCACATTAACTAGATGATTATATGGAATCGTGCTCATGTGCGTCAACACATCCACCCGTGCAGTAAAATGTACCAAATTTACCTGAGAAAACTCTTGTCGCTGGCAATAAGATGTCAGCTTTAGCAGAGATTCTAAAAGTTTATGTGGGTAGACACATTGTGCCCAGTAAGTATTTATCGCGTCCGATGCTGGCAATAAAACGTGTGATCAACGACTTTTCTCGTTATTACAGGTTTTATCACAGCTCGCTTTCCAATAAGACAGCCCGTAATGTATTCTGTTTTTTGGCTTGGTTTGAATGTAACATTATTATAACATTTTAATTAATGACATCAAAACGTTGGGAGAGTTAGTTTTGTGAACTGTGCTGCTTTGTTTTCATTTATTCTTAACACTCTGTGACTGTTCGTTATGTATTCCCCGAGTTTGTGATTGTCTTCAGACTGCTTAGCTGCCATTGTTACCAATATTGAATCGTTGCAGATAAAGGGCAAGAGGAATGAGTAATCATGGCTATAAAACAGGACCTTTACAGACAGAGTTTTAAGTAGCATTCAACATCCGTATCTGCGTGGTATAATCTGTGTGGGAATTAATTAGGAATGTATTAACAACTGGATAATTGACTTCAACAGGTATAACAGAGTGTTTTATTTTTCTAGATAAAAAATAAAAGTCCTTATTATTGAGATAAAGTACTATACAGTATATACACTTAAATTTAAAAAAATGCACATTTGGCTTGGATTTATTTTTACTTTCTGTAGGATTGAGCTGTTTTACAGAACTCAAAATGTCAATACTATAGGCAGTCTTTATTATTGATTATGTTTTATTTATCCCACGGTATTTGGTTATTACTAAATGCTATTGTCTAATCAGCGTTAAGTCTGAAGTCCTCAGCTGGAACACTTTTGAGTGAAGATACCCATACTCTATGCACAGCTGGCTGTTGGAGTATGAAGACTCCAGGCCTCAACTAATAGGTGCAGCTCATTGATGTAAAAGGGCCAAAATGATTTGGGTTTTTACGTAACATTCTATAAATTAATATAAAGTTCTCCTATCATGGTGAACTATTTCTTTAAATAAAGTATGTGACACCTGGAAAAATAGCAGGTAAGTAGAAATAACTGTTACATAAACAAATAGATAATGCTTTAATGTATTTGTTGTATATGTTAATATATATAGCTTTATGTACTGTGACACAATTTATAAATCCCTTTAGGTTTCAAGCGGTTTCTCTTCTTTTGATCTTTTAAACAAGGAAAGGAGCTGAGTCTAATACCCTATCCGAACATCACTGCACGTAGATCAAAAAATCTTAGAGACCTTCTGGTTCATAGCCACCTAGAAAGAAAAACACCCACAAAAAACTGGTTGGTGGCTCCTACAGGGACTCATAAGTGCGGCCATTGCAAGGCATGCCAATACATCAAAACTTAAAAAATGGTGAGATGTAGCCAAACTTCTAAAGAATTTAGGGTGTACCATTTCATCAACTGTAGCACTACACATGTCATCTACGTGATAACCTGTTCATGTGGCACCCAATACATAGGGAAAACCAGGAGTTCAGGAGACGTGTACTTCAGCATATAAACTCCGTAACCAACCTGAACCTAAGCACCCCCGTTGCGAACCATGTTCGCCATTTTCATGATGGCAATCCGAATCATTTATCTTTCCAGGCTTTGGAAAAAGTGACTCAAAACTCCAGGAAAGGCAATTTCAATTTGACTCTTCTTCAGAAAGAGTCCAAGTGGATTTACGAGTTTAGGACTCTGAACCCAGGGGGGATGAATGAAGAATTTAACTTCACTCCATTCATCCATTAACCTGTCTGGGTCCCGTTTCCTAGTATCATGGAACCTATCAACATACCATACAGAGCATCCTCGTTACAGTCCTAAAAGGTGTCACCAGGGAAGGGAATGGACGTTTGATTAATCTTGTCCTCCAGCAGATGTGTGCTCTACCCCATTTCAGCAACAGGGAGAAAGTCGTCTCCCACTTTAATGGTCCATTCGACTATTATCTAATACCTCACAGTGTTGAGCCTACCCCTGTCATTCTCTTTAATTAGGACTTGGCCACCCCATGCTTGGGCTCTACCAGTGTTACTGGGGACGGACATTTCCTCTGAGATGTCACCAGAAAAAAAACCCCCAGGTGATAGTCTCCCCGATGTATGGTATCAGCTGCCCCCTGGGTGTGTTATGTTACCAGACGTTCTGGGGATTGATTAAGTTTTATTTGTCTATTCATTTATTTATTTCCACAATCATTATTATATTTAATTATCAGTACTGTATATCTAGTAATTATGCATTATCATTATTTCAGTATCGCGAATTATTTATTATAATCTCTATCCATTAATCTTTATAATCATTAATTTCAACATTAGTACTGTATATTGGGTAACTACTCAGTATTATTATTTCAGTACCGTGAACTATCCACAACAGTCTCTGGTTCACCCTCCCCCGGTACTCATATCCCAAATCCTGAGTCAATTATTTCATGCTACACTCGACCCATGCGATATAAACTCGTTATTATTTAGGGACACTCGCTACTGTTACACGATGGCTATCGTTCCACATGGTAGTCAGTGTTCACTTTCAAATGCGCTGTCTTCTCATCGGCAGTGATTTTTCCATCTGATTACCTATGTGAATGTACAACTCGCCATATCCCGGCACATATTTATTGGTACATCATTATTGTGCTGTTTGTATTTATTTAAGGCCACTTCTACATTCCATAAGTGTTCTTGATCTTCTCCAACTTTGGGTTTCACAATTCGACCCTGAAGGGGTTAGCCTGTCTGACGTCTACACCATTTAGTGACATCACATCCTTACCTGATGAGGATAGGCTGGTCACGGCTGACGTCATTTTAGTTTTCCTCCAATAAAAACGCATTACCTACCTTTAAATATCGGTTCAGTTCCCGCACATCGGCTCCCCTCTGATGAGCTGCGGGCGAAACGCGCGCGTCAGGGGCCTCTCGACGATCCAGATTCAGTACCACTTCTTTCTTATTATGGCGCTAAGTGGTATCATGGTTCTCGAGCTGACTTAAACTCCGACTAGGAAGTACAAGGATGAGCGGTTACGGTCTCACTGCTATGTACTAGCAGCTGATACCCTTCCATCATTAGTTACCATGCTGGCCGATTTCTACATTGTCCTTCCGTCCTGAGTTTGAAGTTTCCTACCGACTCATTTATGCAGTTTGTATCCAGGGTACACCTTTGACTGTGGTACCCGTCCATATATTTATTAGGCTGTATAGGGCACCTTACGAGACCCATAGGTGTATATTATATCAGCATTTATGTTATATTATGCATTAGGGCTCTATTGTGCATTGGGTGCATTAGTGATCTCTATCCAGGAGATCCCAGCCCTGAAGATTGCCCATACACCTACACTTATAACTTATTATAGTCATTTGTGTTGCTCGTTACCTATTTATGCCTATAATATATGGTTAAATGAAGAGTCAGACACCTTATATCTAGAAGGTCACAGTATTACCTGCTAAACGTGCAAAACTACTGCTTTTTTGCACCTAGCTATTGATGAGAGGACACTGAAAACTTTTGAACAGGACCTCTCTATAGATTCAGGCTTGGTTGTAACAGTGTATCATTTCATGAACCGTTTACGTGTTTAGGGGTCTATATATAGAGGCTTCCCCCGAAACGTTGGTATGCTAACGGACATGGGGGAGCTCAGCCATGTCTGAAGATTGTGACTAACCATCTCCCTCTCAGTACGTAGCTGGATATCTTTTATCTCATTTAAAAGCCTCGTCTATTTCTGACGTGGCGGGGGTCTAAAAGATTGGGTTTAACCCCCCTCACGCTGGCACACCTGTTTCCTATCGGAATCATAACAGGTTTATTTATTTATTTATTCATCTATGTTGGTGGTATTACCACTTTTTAATATACTAATAAAAGTTATGTATTAACTATTTAGGGCACTCACCTTTCTTTGCTGTGTTCCCACTACCCTGGTAGTTCTCCGAGGGTTATCCCCTTACCTAGTGAGTGCTCGTTCTAGGCTTCCTATTTTTTCTTTTTTGTGTTTGCTTTATGTTAATATATATAGCTTTATGTACTGTGACATAATTTATAAATCCCTTTAGGTTTCAAGCGGTTTCTCTTCTTTTGATCTTTTAAACAAGGAAAGGAGCTGAACACATATCAAAGGCTGGAAAATTAGTCAACCTGACGGAGATAGAGAAGGCAAATAAAATAGTACTGAAGACAGGAGAGTGTGTGGTTTACTCCGGTCCAGGAGGGATTAGAATCTGGAAGGAAAAGAGATGTTATAGCCGATAGGTCCTGTAGCTGCTTGCAGGAATGTGCCTCCTCTCTGTCCCCAATATATAACTGTACAGTTAGTTTGTGAATGGATAAAAACTTCAGACAATGTGTTGTTTTTAAATACCTATCGGACCTAATTAAAAGGCAACCCAGGCACACGACATTACTCATAGATAGTAACCCCTTCATACCAAGGGACACTTTGTGTGGGACTAACCTAATTAGGGGTTCTTTGTAAGAAGTGGTGGATTAAAATAAGATATGGTTATATGCTGTGAATACATTTTCATTACTTTGGTTAGGATATGTGATTTTAAAATCCTTCTATCCCTCTTTTCTCTCCTAATGTCCCTCATTTCTAGGAGCTCCATAGTTGGTGTGTCTGAGTGTATAACAGAGCTCCACCGCAATAATACTCCCAGTAATGTGTCTGAGTGTATAGCAGAGCTCCACAGCAATAATACTCCTAGTAATGTGTCTGAGTGTATAACAGAGCCCCACAGCAATAATACTCCCAGTAATGTGTCTGAGTGTATAACAGAGCTCCACAGCAATAATACTCCCAGTAATGTGTCTGAGTGTATAACAGAGCTCCACCGCAATAATACTCCCAGTAATGTGTCTGAGTGTATAACAGAGCTCCACAGCAATAATACTCCCAGTAATGTGTCTGAGTGTATAACAGAGCCCCAAAGCAATAATACTCCCAGTAATGTGTCTGAGTGTATAGCAGAGCTCCACAGCAATAATACTCCTAGTAATGTGTCTGAGTGTATAACAGAGCTACACAGCAATAATACTCCCAGTAATGTGTCTGAGTGTATAACAGAGCTACACAGCAATAATACTCCCAGTAATGTGTCTGAGTGTATAACAGAGCTCCACAGCAATAATACTCCCACTAATGTGTCTGAGTGTATAACAGAGCCCCACAGCAATAATACTCCCAGTAATGTGACTGAGTGTATAACAGAGCTCCACAGCAATAATACTCCCAGTAATGTGTCTGAGTGTATAACAGAACTCCACGGCAATAATACTCCCAGTAATGTGTCTGAGTGTATAACAGAACTCCACAGCAATAATACTCCCAGTAATGTGTCTGAGTGTATAACAGAGCTACACAGCAATAATACTCCCACTAATGTGTCTGAGTGTATAACAGAGCTCCACAGCAATAATACTCCCAGTAATGTGTCTGAGTGTATAACAGAGCCCCACAGCAATAATACTCCCAGTAATGTGTCTGAGTGTATAACAGAGCTCCACAGCAATAATACTCCCAGTAATGTGTCTGAGTGTATAACAGAGCTCCACAGCAATAATACTCCCAGTAATGTGTCTGAGTGTATAACAGAGCTCCACCGCAATAATACTCCCAGTAATGGGTCTGAGTGTATAGCAGAGCTCCACAGCAATAATACTCCTAGTAATGTATCTGAGTGTATAACAGAGCCCCACAGCAATAATACTCCCAGTAATGTGTCTGAGTGCATAACAGAGCTCCACAGCAATAATACTCCCAGTAATGTGTCTCAGTGTATAACAGAGCTCCACAGCAATAATACTCCCAGTAATGTGTCTGAGTGTATAACAGAGCTACACAGCAATAATACTCCCAGTAATGTGTCTGAGTGTATAACAGAGCTACACAGCAATAATACTCCCAGTAATGTGTCTGAGTGTATAACAGAGCTCCACAGCAATAATACTCCCACTAATGTGTCTGAGTGTATAACAGAGCCCCACAGCAATAATACTCCCAGTAATGTGTCTGAGTGTATAACAGAGCTCCACAGCAATAATACTCCCAGTAATGTGTCTGAGTGTATAACAGAACTCCACGGCAATAATACTCCCAGTAATGTGTCTGAGTGTATAACAGAACTCCACAGCAATAATACTCCCAGTAATGTGTCTGAGTGTATAACAGAACTCCACAGCAATAATACTCCCACTAATGTGTCTGAGTGTATAACAGAGCTCCACAGCAATAATACTCCCACTAATGTGTCTGAGTGTATAACAGAGCTCCACAGCAATAATACTCCCAGTAATGTGTCTGAGTGTATAACAGAGCCCCACGGCAATACTACTCCCAGTAATGTGTCTGAGTGTATAACAAAGCTCCACAGCAATAATACTCCCAGTAATGTGTCTGAGTGTATAACAGAGCTACACAGCAATAATACTCCCACTAATGTGTCTGAGTGTATAACAGAGCTCCACAGCAATAATACTCCCAGTAATGTGTCTGAGTGTATAACAGAGCCCAACAGCAATAATACTCCCAGTAATGTGTCTGAGTGTATAACAGAGCTCCACAGCAATAATACTCCCAGTAATGTGTCTGAGTGTATAACAGAGCTCCACAGCAATAATACTCCCAGTAATGTGTCTGAGTGTATAACAGAGCTCCACCGCAATAATACTCCCAGTAATGGGTCTGAGTGTATAGCAGAGCTCCACAGCAATAATACTCCTAGTAATGTATCTGAGTGTATAACAGAGCCCCACAGCAATAATACTCCCAGTAATGTGTCTGAGTGCATAACAGAGCTCCACAGCAATAATACTCCCAGTAATGTGTCTGAGTGTATAACAGAGCTACACAGCAATAATACTCCCAGTAATGTGTCTGAGTGTATAACAGAGCTACACAGCAATAATACTCCCAGTAATGTGTCTGAGTGTATAACAGAGCTCCACAGCAATAATACTCCCACTAATGTGTCTGAGTGTATAACAGAGCCCCACAGCAATAATACTCCCAGTAATGTGTCTGAGTGTATAACAGAGCTCCACAGCAATAATACTCCCAGTAATGTGTCTGAGTGTATAACAGAACTCCACGGCAATAATACTCCCAGTAATGTGTCTGAGTGTATAACAGAACTCCACAGCAATAATACTCCCAGTAATGTGTCTGAGTGTATAACAGAACTCCACAGCAATAATACTCCCACTAATGTGTCTGAGTGTATAACAGAGCTCCACAGCAATAATACTCCCACTAATGTGTCTGAGTGTATAACAGAGCTCCACAGCAATAATACTCCCAGTAATGTGTCTGAGTGTATAACAGAGCCCCACGGCAATACTACTCCCAGTAATGTGTCTGAGTGTATAACAAAGCTCCACAGCAATAATACTCCCAGTAATGTGTCTGAGTGTATAACAGAGCTCCACGGCAATAATACTCCCAGTAATGTGTCTGAGTGTATAACAGAGCTCCACAGCAATAATACTCCCAGTAATGTGTCTGAGTGTATAACAGAACTCCACAGCAATAATACTCCCAGTAATGTGTCTGAGTGTATAACAGAACTCCACAGCAATAATACTCCCACTAATGTGTCTGAGTGTATAACAGAGCTCCACAGCAATAATACTCCCACTAATGTGTCTGAGTGTATAACAGAGCTCCACAGCAATAATACTCCCAGTAATGTGTCTGAGTGTATAACAGAGCCCCACAGCAATACTACTCCCAGTAATGTGTCTGAGTGTATAACAGAACTCCACAGCAATAATACTTGCAGTAATGTGTCTGAGTGTATAACAGAGCCCCACAACAATAATACTCCCAGTAATGTGTCTGAGTGTATAACAGAGCTCCACAGCAATAATACTCCCAGTAATGTGTCTGAGTGTATAACAGAGCTCCACAGCAATAATACTCCCAGTAATGTGTCTGAGTGTATAACAGAGCTCCACAGCAATAATACTCCCAGTAATGTGTCTGAGTGTATAACAGAGCTCCACAGCAATAATACTCCCAGTAATGTGTCTTTAAACTACATTAGAAATCAGTCTGTGTAAATAAGATACATTGTTCTTGCTCTAAATTCCATTTTAGCTGTATAAATTGTTATTAGTAAGGCACCTAAAATCTCACAGAACAGCTCCGCCGCTGGTCACATACCCACTCACACTGTCTGAAGATTAGTGTCCCTGTGTGTCCATGTGGAATGTTGGGAGGTATGTAACACCCTAATTGGTGACAAGCTGACAAGCTAATGTCTATTCATCCAGAAAAATAAAACACACTCTGTTATATATATTGAACTCAATTATCTGGTCATTATTTAATTCTTATGAGCTGCAATGATTCAATATTGGTAACAATGGCTGCTAATCAGTCTGTGCAAAGACCACTGCAATCCATATTTTAAAGATTTATACACAAGGCTTGTCTCATGTAAATTATTGATAAAACAAGGTGTTATTACGTTAAAACCAAGCTCCTATGCAGCATCAGATTATTTTAATGGTATGTCATACATAACAATAGAAGATGTACCTCATCATCTAAACTAATGTTTGTCAAGTAAAGGCATCAATTAGAATTATTTATATCGACATGACATTGTAACATAACTGACATTTCTCTTATCTCACAGATTATAGAAGGATTCTATAATTGGGGAGGACGATGACAGAATAAGTAAAGAATTATGCTCACGGCTGTGAATCCCAGTGTCAGGGAATGGCCCGCTTCCACTGGACATGGATGGCTTTGAGGCTATTATACGCAAACTTGTCACTTAATCTAGAACCTTTGTCTCATCTGAGAGATATGGAGACGGGATTGTGTAGATCTGGAGTAGACACAGAAGAATGATTTACTGTGTAAAGAAAATAATAATAATCAGAGGTCCTTCATCAAACATACAGTAAAGGACAGAGAGTCTACAAAGAAAGGATTGAAGAAAAGTGCGATATATTGACATCTCTTGTTACATTGATGTGGCTATACAGCAGTAAGAAAGCATAGATCGCAGGGGCAAAATCATCCAGCGGCAAAAGGCTGAATTCTAATGATTATTTCCAATCACTATCTGCTGATTAGAACTGCAAATATTAAAAGTGCAAAATTGCATTCACATACCTCCATCCCTCCTATTCTCCACATTGACTACCCAAAGAAGCACAGAGGTGTCTCCACCTCCTACAGAACATTATGCATAAATACATATATACTGACACCTTGCTGATATTTATTAACGGGGGGAAGATTATAGGCCTGTCTAGCACACCGTTAGCCATTCTTCTCCTTTCCTTCTGTAAGAATTCATTATCAAATGCATTAAATAGACTACACTGTTTTCAGTGCAACCATCTTCGATTCGGCACAAACTAAAAGTGTATTTGTACATGCCACGGCTAAAACACTGAACATCCTTGCAAATAGTATTTAGCCAAGATGTAAATCTAATCACAAATGACTTCCTGAATAAGCACACAAAGCGGCGCTTAGTAGATAAGCTCCTTAATTTTAAAACAAGTCGTTAGCATCTCACAAAGCAAATTACATTTTTTAAGACTGCTTGATACATTATGCATCATCGGGAACAAACCAAATCTCTTGTCTTGCTGTTTTGTTCGACTATAGTGCAAATTCCTGGACATGGAAAATAATAAGGATTGGCATACGTACAGTGCGGGACTGAATGAACTGGTTTAATGTTTTTAAGGACGAGCTGAGTACAAGAGAATAGCTGGAAGGATAATACAGCAAGAAGCAGCGTTATGTGTGCTGATCTGGGAGGTCACTTGTAATGCATCGCACAAGCTTTCGTGCAATCAACAAACTTTGTAAAAATAGGACAACACGCTTAAAATGCAATGAATTACTGGAACAAGAACTGGCACAGAATATTAACCAGCACATGAATTAACATGCATTTCTACAATTAACAAATGCTGAGCAAGTTCTGGCTAATGTAAGCACCAGAACAATGTATTTTCTTTAGAAGCGAAATCAAAAAGCAATCATAATGAATAGACATTCTTTATAATGCCAAGTAATTAAAAATAAAAGTTCTAACCACAAGAGAAATTCAATCTCACAAATCAATCAGCCCTCATTACACTGTTTGCTAGACGTGATTAGGGGGATGGCTGGGAGCCAGAGCTGTGTTAAAGTCATTTTTGGCTAAATGGCTGCCATGAAACTGGGAAAATCAGCGACTCTGAAAATATGGATTAACTGCTGGGAACTAAAAATCAAATAATGCAGCTTCCCACCAAGAAAAAGGCCCCTACAGCTAATAACCATAAACTAATACTTTTATAGAATATATAGAATTCAGACTTCTCTGGAGTCTAAAAGGGTTACTCCAAACACCATGACCACTCATGGTCAGCCGGCCCGGAGTCTGTTTATGCTACCATTGCACATATGGATTTTAACTCTTTGCTGTCAGAGGTGAAACTCCACTTTTGGCAGTTTTATTGGGAAAAAGAGGCTGGCTAATGTCAATTCTGTGCATATATCTATGTACAGATGCTCATTCAATGGCTGAGAGCGATCAGCTGATGTTCACTGCCAATGAAAGGAGATGGGATCATCATCTGGCTTCTTCAGCTTTGCAGGGACTACAGTAAGAGGGTAAACCATTGCTAGACAGTTTGCCCCATTACCTAGAAAATGTGCCCATGGTACTTATGACATTAAAACCACTAGAGTGGAGTTTATGAAAGTTGCCCTCACCAGTAGTCTTGCACCCAATATAGGGTGCATATCTTTTTTTTACAGTACACACAGTCTTTTCAGAGAAAATGCAGTGTTTACATTACTGCCTAGTGATATCTCCACTGGCCATTACTCATATGGCTGCTAGACGTGCTTCCTGGGGCAGTGCTGCATAGTGTGACTGACAGTCAGAGTCTTCACCCTCTACATGGAGACACTGAACTTTCCTCATAGAGATGCATTGATTCAATTCATCTTTATGATGTGATGCTGATTGGCCAGGGCTGTGTTTGGCTCTGCACCCCTGCCCACCTATTTGGCCAAGATCTTCAGAATTGACAATATCAGCCAATCTTATTGTCTGAGATCATCACGTCTTATGATTTCAGCCAAGGAGGCAGATCAGGGGCAGAATCAGTACCAGCAGACTGAAATAAAGGTAAGATTTTACTAATGGAGCAAGGGGGGCATGATAGTGTTTTAACAATATAGAGTCAAGAATACATGTTTGTGTTCCTGATCCTATAGTGTTCCTTTAGCTGCAAAATGTAGGACCAAAAACTACTTTTTATAAAAATCTCCAATTCTATGAATGAGATCTTGTTGAGACAGATCTCCTAAACATACAAACCAGATGGAATCTCTGTTGGTCTTCTCTTTCCAGAATAACAAAGAAAATGGTGTGAACTGATAGATCCATTGTGTCACTTCCTCGGGATAGTAACGCAGTAAACACTTGCTTCCCATTAAACATAGAAACATAGAATGTGACGGCAGATAAGCACCATTCGGCCCATCTAGTCTGCCCAGTTTTCTAAATACTTTCATTAGTCCCTGGCCTTATCTTATAGTTAGGATAGCCTTATGCCTATCCCACGCATGCTTAAACTCCCTCACTGTGTTAACCTCTACCACTTCAGCTGGAAGGCTATTCCATGCATCCACTACCCTCTCAGTAAAGTAATACTTCCTGGTATTATTTTTAAACCTCTGTCCCTCTAATTTAAGACTATGTCCTCTTGTTGTGGTAGTTTTTCTTCTTTTAAATATAGTCTCCTCCTTTACTGTGTTGATTCCCTTTATGTATTTAAATGTTTCTATCATATCCCCCCTTTAACCTTTCCTGGTAAGTTTTATCCTGCAATCCATGAACCAGTTTAGTAGCCCTTCTTTGAACTCTCTCTAAGGTATCAATATTCTTCTGAAGATAGGGTCTCCAGTACTGTGTACAGTACTCCAAGTGAGGTCTCACCAATGTTCTGTACAATGGCATGAGCACTTCCCTCTTTCTACTGCTAATACCTCTCCCTATACAACCAAGCATTCTGCTAGCATTTCCTGCTGCTCTATTACATTGTCTGCCTACCTTTAAGTCATCAGAAATAATCACCCCTAAATCCCTTTCCTCAGATGTTGAGGTTAGGACTCTATCAAATATTCTGTACTCTGCCCTTGGGTTTTTACGTCCAAGATGCATTATCTTGCACTTATCCACATTAAATGTCAGTTGCCACAACTCTGACCATTTTTCTAGTTTACCTAAATCATTTTCCATTTGGCTTATCCCTCCTGGAACATCAACCCTGTTACATATCTTAGTATCATCCGCAAAAAGACACACCTTACCATCAAGACCTTCTGCAATATCACTAATAAAAATATTAAAGAGAATGGGTCCAAGTACAGATCCCTGAGGTACCCCGCTGGTGACAAGCCCAAGCTTCGAATATACTCCATTGACTACAACCCTCTGTTGCCTGTCACTCAGCCACTGCCTTACCCATTCAACAATATTGGAATCCAAACTCAAAGATTGTAGTTTATTGATAAGCCTTCTATGTGCAACAGTGTCAAAAGCCTTACTGAAATCTAGGTAAGCAATGTCTACTGCACCACCCTGATCTATAATTTTAGTTACCCAATCAAAAAAATCAATAAGATTAGCTTGGCATGATCTCCCTGAAGTAAACCCATGTTGTCTCTGATCTTGAAATCCATGTGTTTTTAGATGTTCAACAATCCTATCCTTTAACATGGTTTCCATCACTTTCCCCACTACTGAAGTAAGGCTTACTGGCCTATAGTTGCCCGACTCCTCCCTATTACCTTTCTTGTGAATGGGCACAACATTCGCTAACTTCCAATCTTCTGGGACTACTCCTGTTATCAATGATTGGTTAAATAAATCTGTTAATGGTTTTGCTAGTACACCACTAAGCTCTTTTAATAGCTTTGGGTGTATTCCATCAGGTCCCATTGACTTATTTGTCTTTACTTTTGACAGTTGAAATAGAACCTCTTCCTCTGTAAACTCACGTGTAATAAATGACTCATTTATCCTTTTTCTTCACTGAGGTCCCTTTCCTTCATTTTCATCTGTAAATACCGAACAAAAATATTCATTGAGGCAGTCAGCTAGACCTTTATCCTCATCTACATACCTTCCTTCTTTTGTTTTTAATCTAACTAATCCTTGTTTTACTTTTCTTTTCTCATTTATGTATCTAAAAAAAGTTTTGTCCCCCTTTTTTACTGACTGTGCTATTTTCTCTTCTCGGTGTGATTTGGAAGCTCTTATAACTTGCTTAGCCTCTTTCTGCCTAATCTTATAGGTCATTCTGTCTTCCTCACTCTGGGTTTTTTTATAATTACTAAATGCTAACTTTTTTACTATTTTAGCCACATCTGCGGAGTACCACAGTGGTTTCTTGAATTTTTTGCTTTTACTGACAAGCCTAATGTAATTTTCTTTTGCCTTCAGTAGTGCAACTTTTAAATAATCCCATTTCTTTTGGACTCCATTTAAATTGCTCCAGTCTGATAATGACTCCTTTACACATATTCTAATTTTAGAAAAGTCTGTTTTTCTAAAGTCTAAAACTTTTGTTTTTGTGTGGTGTGACTCAGTCACTGTTCTTATAATAAACCACACTGACTGATGATCACTGGATCCTAAACTTTCACCTACAGTAATATCTGATACCAAATCTCCATTTCTTAACACTAAATCTAGTATGGCCTCTTTACGAGTTGGCTCCTCAACAACTTGTTTTAGAGACAATCCCAGTAGGGAGTTTAGAATATGTGTGCTCCTGGCACAAGTAGCTATTTTTGTTTTCCAATTCACATCAGGAAGATTAAAGTCACCCATGATGATAACTTCCCCCTTCATTGTCATTTTAGCTATTTCTTCAACTAGTAGATTATCTAAAGCAACCACTTTGTCAAACTTCCTCGTAACTTATCACGTGGCTTAAAAGAGGAGAGTACATAGAGGTTCTGGAGAAAAATTAATTGACTTTCTAGGTTTAGATGAGTTGTCCAAGGACATGTGTCAAAGTGGCACAGCCACTAACCACCCGTGTGCACAAGGAGGTTATCGGTACTTGTGTTGTTGGAAGGAAATTACATTTGGCACAAACCCAAATCCGTGCCATAAGTATAATACTTTATATTACAGCATCAGTAATAAGTTGAAGACGTTGTATTCTCTTCTTGTTTCTCTTAGATAGATATTCACAGAAGTATTGCCAACCTTGGAAAATCCATGCCTAATAGACAATATTGAGTCTCATTGTACGAACAGCTAGAGACGAGCAATGATGGATAGGGCCATTGAAACCACATCATAACAGAGACACGCTCATGTCACAATGACAAATAACAATTGGAAATGCAATGTATTCATTAAAAGTCAGTAAATCAGTTAAACCACAGGGGTTTCCTTGTGCTTTGAATAAAATCCCAGAATTCTTTACACTTACCATTCCTACATCATTAAGGCGTGAAATACAATCCAGTGATGGGATGTAGGATCCACATGATTTTCACCAAAACCTATCGTAACAAGGTGATAATCAATATTACATTTGTACTCACAGCAGCAAGTCCCAAACAGAACCCAATACAGCAGGCTATTTAACAAGGATTTTCAGGTCTCATTTTGCGTAAATATGTTTATAATTAAAGGGTAAAGTAACACTCTGTTATTATTTTATAAAGATGCCTGTGATACACAATTGCAAATGTTATTTTGTTTGAAAAATTACTTTGCTGATCAAACCTTTGGACTAAACAAGAGATAGATAGATAGATAGATAGATAGATAGATACAGATAGATATATAGATAGATAGATAGATAGATACAGATAGATAGCTAGATAGATAGATAGATAGATAGATAGATATAGATAGATAGACAGACAGACAGACAGATAGACAGATAGATAGATAGATAGACAGATAGATAGATACAGACAGACAGACAGACAGACAGACAGACAGACAGACAGATAGATAGATAGATAGATAGATAGATACAGATAGATAGCTAGACAGACAGACAGACAGACAGACAGACAGACAGACAGACAGACAGACAGACAGACAGATAGATAGATAGATAGATAGATAGATAGATAGATAGATAGATAGATAGATAGATAGATAGATAGATAGATAGATAGATAGATAGATAGATAGATAGATAGATAGATAGATAGATAGATAGATATTACTATTTGGAAACACCTGCATATCTCATTTTTGACTTTAAGATGTTCCCCATGGCCACAAAAACTCAAGAAATCATCCCAGAGTTCTCAGCATGACATGAAAATGAGTGGCCACTGATCCTTTTAGATTACAGCCCATAGGTTGGTTTAAAAAGCTGTGCCTAAAACAGTGTCCATTGCTAAGGGTATGTGCAGAAATGCAATATTAAGTCTGAAACACGATGCCTGTCTCTGCTCATCTACATGTCAAGCTGGGAACTCTGGGGTAGCTGTCAAAACTTGATTTCTCGAGTTACTATGACCATGAAGGACCTCTCAAAGTCCATTCTTAGAAAAGTGTGTGATGTACAACACTCATTCCTTGATTTGCACTGTGGGAAGTTTTATCATGTTTGGTCTCTTAACTCCATCAGTAAGAAAGATATATAGATAGGACTAGCTGACCTTTATTCAAATAAAATTGCCATATGATTAAAACCCACAGGGGCGGAGTGAAAATCTCAGAGAAACTTTCTGATAAATGAATATATATATATATATATATATATTAGCTGGCTATGTTTTTGCTTGACAATTACACAAACAGGAACATTGGGTTGAGTCAAATGTAAAATATTTAGCAACAATGTGTATATCCAAAAATGTTACAGCATTTCTAAATACCATCCCTTGTTCACCTCTGTGGTACATTTAGAATGTTCCCATTTTGTTAAGCTATTCTGGGTGCAGGTTTAAGTCAGAATGTGTGAAATGAAAGCAGAGATCATTCTGTTATCTAGCGTTTAAAGGCATGACGTGCATGACAATGTCTTTAATTGTTATCCTCCTCGTGCATTCTTCACATTCTTCAGATGTGAGGCTTAGCAGTTATATACAGCCTTCCTAATTGTTGCACTCTTACTGTATAATTTGTTTATTATTACTGACAGAAATACAGGAGTACACATCCTCTGCAACATTACCGCTCCCCACTCTGACTGACACTTAAGATGGCTGCCTTGATCTCCGTGTGTCATCACAGGTACGGAGCCACTAATTACTGTGTGTAGCACGTTCCAGGTATAACACGAATCCCAGATAGTTTAATGGGAGACTGGAGAACCAATGTGGATAAAAACATATACAATGTTTACAAACCCTACAGCAAATTGTCAGCATTATTCACTAAAGCGAGAATTCAAGGTACATTTCAAATCTAAGGCCAGAACAGACAAAAAGGAAACATTCTCTAATCAGCTATGTGGACTTGGAGTTAAGCATAATACAGCAAAAATGAATTGATACTTTGTGACGTATTTATTTAAAATAAATCTATACATTCGCACATACAGCACTTTAAATACAAGTGTCCTCCTAACATCCAATGATATAGATCCAAACCACACAGGAAATAAATTGTGCAAAGTAAAATGATACATATGTGAATTGTGATATAAAAGTGTGTACTCCATTAAAGCGGCACTGTCATGCCGAATCACGTTTTTTTTTTTAACCCCCCCTCCCACCTCCACTACATCCAATCGACCCCCTAGTCACCCCCAAATGCCCCTAAGCCCCCCACATTACCTATTTTTTATTTTTTATTTTCTGCCCCGATCTATATTCAGGGCGCCGCCATCTTTGTGTGGGTAGGTGAAGTCCCTGTGGGACACGTCATCTGCCCACACTAGACAGACTGTGAGATTCCCGCACATGCCCAGTGAAACACCTGGACATGCGAACGGGAATTTCATCTATTCATTCATTCATCAGACAGACGAATGAATGAATAGAAAAAATCAAACGAACAAACAAACACCGAATATCAGTGTTTCTTTGTTTGTTCGGTTTATTACAAGGAGGGAGCTACCGGCGTGCAGCTCCCTCCTTGTAATATGTAAAGACAGAAGCGGCAGGGAGCTGTGCTCCCCACCACTTCATTAGCCCCCCAGGTCCTCCCCTCACTCTATGGGGGTCAATATGACCCCCATAATAGCATAAGGGAGATTAAAATCTCCCCAATGCCCCTACTCGCTATACCGCGATTAGGGGCATGTCCACTAAACAGTGAGCAGCCTGTGGCTGCTCAATGTAAAAAAAAATGGTAATAGGGGGGGGACCTACTGTCCTCCGCCGCTGGCCCCCACCCCTGGGCGGCAGGTGGGGGCCACAATGGGAATGAGGGGGGGAGACCTACTGTCCTCCCCACCAGGCCCCCACCCCTGGACGGCGGGTGGGGGCCATAATGGGAATGAGGTGGGGGACCTACTGTCCTCCCCCCCAGCCCCCAACCCTGGGCGGCGGGTGGGGGCCATAATAGTAATAGGGGGGCGGGGGGACCTACTGTCCTCCCCCCCCGGCCCCCACCCCAGGGCGGCGGGTGGGGGCCATAATGGTAATAGGGGGGGACGACCTACCTCCCCCCGGCCCCTCACCCCTGGGCGGCGGGTGGGGGCCATAATGGTAATAAGAGGGGGGACCTACTGTCCTCCCCCCGGCCCCCACCCCTGGGCGGCGGGTGGGGGCCATAATAGTAATAGGGGGGGACCTACTGTCCTCCCCCCCGGCCCCCACCCCTGGGCGGCGGGTGGGGGCCATAATGGTAATAGGGGGGGACGACCTACCTCCCCCCCGGCCCCCACCCCTGGGCGGCGGTGGGGGCCATAATAGTAATAAGGTGGGGGACCTACTGTCCTCACCCCCCACCCCCACCCCTGGGCGGCGGGTGGGGGCCATAATAGTAATAGGGGGGGACCTACTGTCCTCCCCCCGGCCCCCACCCCTGGGCGGCAGGTGGGGGCCATAATAGTAATAGGGGTGGACCTACTTTCCTCCCCCCCGGCCCCCACCCTTGGGCGGCAGGTGGGGGCCATAATGGAAATAAGGGGGGGACCTACTGTCCCCTTGGGCGGCGGGTGGGGGCCATAATGGTAATAAGGGGGGGGACCTACTGTCCTCCCCCCGCCCCCACCCCTGGGCGGCGGGTGGGGGCACTAAGTAAATCCCCCCCCCCATTAAGGTGACTAGGGGTCCCCAAGCCCCTAGTCACCCACCCAAATAAAAATGCCCCTACCTACCCCACTCACCCTAAAAAATAGTGAGGGGGGAATAAAATTGCTAACCTGTAAAGTAAAATTAAACTTACCATTCAACGTCTTCTTTTTTCTAAAATCTTCATTTTTCAGCCCCAAAAAAGGCCAATTAAAAAACCATCATACCCGTCGAACTAAAAATAAAAAAAAAACCCGAGCGCAAAAAAAAAACGCAGAAAAAGAAAATACCCGAGCGCAAAAAAAATAATCCATCTTCACCCATGGAGGGCTCCGCGCAGACTGCAGACTGAGCTCCGCAGGGCAGGGGAAGGCTTATAAAGCCTTGCCCCGCCCTGCAATTAGGCTAAGAGCACTCTGATTGGTGGGTTTAAGCCAATCAGAGTGCTCTGTGTCATTTTACAAGCGTGGGAAAGTTCTTTGGAATTTTCCCACGCTTGTAAAATGACACAGAGCACTGTGATTGGATGGCTTGAAATCCATCCAATCACAGTGCTCTGTGTCATTTTACAAGCGTGGGAAAGTTCTTTGGAATTTTCCCACGCTGTGTAAAATGACACAGAGCACTGTGATTGGATGGATTTCAAGCCATCCAATCACAGTGCTCTGTGTCATTTTACAAGCGTGGGAAAATTCCAAAGAACTTTCCCACGCTTGTAAAATGACACAGAGCACTGTGATTGGATGGATTTCAAGCCATCCAATCACAGTGCTCTGGGTCATTTTACAAGCGTGGGAAAGTTCTTTGGAATTTTCCCACGCTCGTCCAAGATGCATTATCTTGCACTTATCCACATTAAATGTCAGTTGCCACAACTCTGACCATTTTTCTAGTTTACCTAAATCATTTTCCATTTGGCTTATCCCTCCTGGAACATCAACCCTGTTACATATCTTAGTATCATCCGCAAAAAGACACACCTTACCATCAAGACCTTCTGCAATATCACTAATAAAAATATTAAAGAGAATGGGTCCAAGTACAGATCCCTGAGGTACCCCGCTGGTGACAAGCCCAAGCTTCGAATATACTCCATTGACTACAACCCTCTGTTGCCTGTCACTCAGCCACTGCCTTACCCATTCAACAATATTGGAATCCAAACTCAAAGATTGTAGTTTATTGATAAGCCTTCTATGTGCAACAGTGTCAAAAGCCTTACTGAAATCTAGGTAAGCAATGTCTACTGCACCACCCTGATCTATAATTTTAGTTACCCAATCAAAAAAATCAATAAGATTAGCTTGGCATGATCTCCCTGAAGTAAACCCATGTTGTCTCTGATCTTGAAATCCATGTGTTTTTAGATGTTCAACAATCCTATCCTTTAACATGGTTTCCATCACTTTCCCCACTACTGAAGTAAGGCTTACTGGCCTATAGTTGCCCGACTCCTCCCTATTACCTTTCTTGTGAATGGGCACAACATTCGCTAACTTCCAATCTTCTGGGACTACTCCTGTTATCAATGATTGGTTAAATAAATCTGTTAATGGTTTTGCTAGTACACCACTAAGCTCTTTTAATAGCTTTGGGTGTATTCCATCAGGTCCCATTGACTTATTTGTCTTTACTTTTGACAGTTGAAATAGAACCTCTTCCTCTGTAAACTCACGTGTAATAAATGACTCATTTATCCTTTTTCTTCACTGAGGTCCCTTTCCTTCATTTTCATCTGTAAATACCGAACAAAAATATTCATTGAGGCAGTCAGCTAGACCTTTATCCTCATCTACATACCTTCCTTCTTTTGTTTTTAATCTAACTAATCCTTGTTTTACTTTTCTTTTCTCATTTATGTATCTAAAAAAAGTTTTGTCCCCCTTTTTTACTGACTGTGCTATTTTCTCTTCTCGGTGTGATTTGGAAGCTCTTATAACTTGCTTAGCCTCTTTCTGCCTAATCTTATAGGTCATTCTGTCTTCCTCACTCTGGGTTTTTTTATAATTACTAAATGCTAACTTTTTTACTATTTTAGCCACATCTGCGGAGTACCACAGTGGTTTCTTGAATTTTTTGCTTTTACTGACAAGCCTAATGTAATTTTCTTTTGCCTTCAGTAGTGCAACTTTTAAATAATCCCATTTCTTTTGGACTCCATTTAAATTGCTCCAGTCTGATAATGACTCCTTTACACATATTCTAATTTTAGAAAAGTCTGTTTTTCTAAAGTCTAAAACTTTTGTTTTTGTGTGGTGTGACTCAGTCACTGTTCTTATAATAAACCACACTGACTGATGATCACTGGATCCTAAACTTTCACCTACAGTAATATCTGATACCAAATCTCCATTTCTTAACACTAAATCTAGTATGGCCTCTTTACGAGTTGGCTCCTCAACAACTTGTTTTAGAGACAATCCCAGTAGGGAGTTTAGAATATGTGTGCTCCTGGCACAAGTAGCTATTTTTGTTTTCCAATTCACATCAGGAAGATTAAAGTCACCCATGATGATAACTTCCCCCTTCATTGTCATTTTAGCTATTTCTTCAACTAGTAGATTATCTAAAGCAACCACTTTGTCAAACTTCCTCGTAACTTATCACGTGGCTTAAAAGAGGAGAGTACATAGAGGTTCTGGAGAAAAATTAATTGACTTTCTAGGTTTAGATGAGTTGTCCAAGGACATGTGTCAAAGTGGCACAGCCACTAACCACCCGTGTGCACAAGGAGGTTATCGGTACTTGTGTTGTTGGAAGGAAATTACATTTGGCACAAACCCAAATCCGTGCCATAAGTATAATACTTTATATTACAGCATCAGTAATAAGTTGAAGACGTTGTATTCTCTTCTTGTTTCTCTTAGATAGATATTCACAGAAGTATTGCCAACCTTGGAAAATCCATGCCTAATAGACAATATTGAGTCTCATTGTACGAACAGCTAGAGACGAGCAATGATGGATAGGGCCATTGAAACCACATCATAACAGAGACACGCTCATGTCACAATGACAAATAACAATTGGAAATGCAATGTATTCATTAAAAGTCAGTAAATCAGTTAAACCACAGGGGTTTCCTTGTGCTTTGAATAAAATCCCAGAATTCTTTACACTTACCATTCCTACATCATTAAGGCGTGAAATACAATCCAGTGATGGGATGTAGGATCCACATGATTTTCACCAAAACCTATCGTAACAAGGTGATAATCAATATTACATTTGTACTCACAGCAGCAAGTCCCAAACAGAACCCAATACAGCAGGCTATTTAACAAGGATTTTCAGGTCTCATTTTGCGTAAATATGTTTATAATTAAAGGGTAAAGTAACACTCTGTTATTATTTTATAAAGATGCCTGTGATACACAATTGCAAATGTTATTTTGTTTGAAAAATTACTTTGCTGATCAAACCTTTGGACTAAACAAGAGATAGATAGATAGATAGATAGATAGATACAGATAGATATATAGATAGATAGATAGATAGATACAGATAGATAGCTAGATAGATAGATAGATAGATAGATAGATATAGATAGATAGACAGACAGACAGACAGATAGACAGATAGATAGATAGATAGACAGATAGATAGATACAGACAGACAGACAGACAGACAGACAGACAGACAGACAGACAGATAGATAGATAGATAGATAGATACAGATAGATAGCTAGACAGACAGACAGACAGACAGACAGACAGACAGACAGACAGACAGACAGACAGACAGATAGATAGATAGATAGATAGATAGATAGATAGATAGATAGATAGATAGATAGATAGATAGATAGATAGATAGATATTACTATTTGGAAACACCTGCATATCTCATTTTTGACTTTAAGATGTTCCCCATGGCCACAAAAACTCAAGAAATCATCCCAGAGTTCTCAGCATGACATGAAAATGAGTGGCCACTGATCCTTTTAGATTACAGCCCATAGGTTGGTTTAAAAAGCTGTGCCTAAAACAGTGTCCATTGCTAAGGGTATGTGCAGAAATGCAATATTAAGTCTGAAACACGATGCCTGTCTCTGCTCATCTACATGTCAAGCTGGGAACTCTGGGGTAGCTGTCAAAACTTGATTTCTCGAGTTACTATGACCATGAAGGACCTCTCAAAGTCCATTCTTAGAAAAGTGTGTGATGTACAACACTCATTCCTTGATTTGCACTGTGGGAAGTTTTATCATGTTTGGTCTCTTAACTCCATCAGTAAGAAAGATATATAGATAGGACTAGCTGACCTTTATTCAAATAAAATTGCCATATGATTAAAACCCACAGGGGCGGAGTGAAAATCTCAGAGAAACTTTCTGATAAATGAATATATATATATATATATATATATTAGCTGGCTATGTTTTTGCTTGACAATTACACAAACAGGAACATTGGGTTGAGTCAAATGTAAAATATTTAGCAACAATGTGTATATCCAAAAATGTTACAGCATTTCTAAATACCATCCCTTGTTCACCTCTGTGGTACATTTAGAATGTTCCCATTTTGTTAAGCTATTCTGGGTGCAGGTTTAAGTCAGAATGTGTGAAATGAAAGCAGAGATCATTCTGTTATCTAGCGTTTAAAGGCATGACGTGCATGACAATGTCTTTAATTGTTATCCTCCTCGTGCATTCTTCACATTCTTCAGATGTGAGGCTTAGCAGTTATATACAGCCTTCCTAATTGTTGCACTCTTACTGTATAATTTGTTTATTATTACTGACAGAAATACAGGAGTACACATCCTCTGCAACATTACCGCTCCCCACTCTGACTGACACTTAAGATGGCTGCCTTGATCTCCGTGTGTCATCACAGGTACGGAGCCACTAATTACTGTGTGTAGCACGTTCCAGGTATAACACGAATCCCAGATAGTTTAATGGGAGACTGGAGAACCAATGTGGATAAAAACATATACAATGTTTACAAACCCTACAGCAAATTGTCAGCATTATTCACTAAAGCGAGAATTCAAGGTACATTTCAAATCTAAGGCCAGAACAGACAAAAAGGAAACATTCTCTAATCAGCTATGTGGACTTGGAGTTAAGCATAATACAGCAAAAATGAATTGATACTTTGTGACGTATTTATTTAAAATAAATCTATACATTCACACATACAGCACTTTAAATACAAGTGTCCTCCTAACATCCAATGATATAGATCCAAACCACACAGGAAATAAATTGTGCAAAGTAAAATGATACATATGTGAATTGTGATATAAAAGTGTGTACTCCATTAAAGCGGCACTGTCATGCCGAATCACGTTTTTTTTTTTAACCCCCCCTCCCACCTCCACTACATCCAATCGACCCCCTAGTCACCCCCAAATGCCCCTAAGCCCCCCACATTACCTATTTTTTATTTTTTATTTTCTGCCCCGATCTATATTCAGGGCGCCGCCATCTTTGTGTGGGTAGGTGAAGTCCCTGTGGGACACGTCATCTGCCCACACTAGACAGACTGTGAGATTCCCGCACATGCCCAGTGAAACACCTGGACATGCGAACGGGAATTTCATCTATTCATTCATTCATCAGACAGACGAATGAATGAATAGAAAAAATCAAACGAACAAACAAACACCGAATATCAGTGTTTCTTTGTTTGTTCGGTTTATTACAAGGAGGGAGCTACCGGCGTGCAGCTCCCTCCTTGTAATATGTAAAGACAGAAGCGGCAGGGAGCTGTGCTCCCCACCACTTCATTAGCCCCCCAGGTCCTCCCCTCACTCTATGGGGGTCAATATGACCCCCATAATAGCATAAGGGAGATTAAAATCTCCCCAATGCCCCTACTCGCTATACCGCGATTAGGGGCATGTCCACTAAACAGTGAGCAGCCTGTGGCTGCTCAATGTAAAAAAAAATGGTAATAGGGGGGGGACCTACTGTCCTCCGCCGCTGGCCCCCACCCCTGGGCGGCAGGTGGGGGCCACAATGGGAATGAGGGGGGGAGACCTACTGTCCTCCCCACCAGGCCCCCACCCCTGGACGGCGGGTGGGGGCCATAATGGGAATGAGGTGGGGGACCTACTGTCCTCCCCCCCAGCCCCCAACCCTGGGCGGCGGGTGGGGGCCATAATAGTAATAGGGGGGCGGGGGGACCTACTGTCCTCCCCCCCCGGCCCCCACCCCAGGGCGGCGGGTGGGGGCCATAATGGTAATAGGGGGGGACGACCTACCTCCCCCCGGCCCCTCACCCCTGGGCGGCGGGTGGGGGCCATAATGGTAATAAGAGGGGGGACCTACTGTCCTCCCCCCGGCCCCCACCCCTGGGCGGCGGGTGGGGGCCATAATAGTAATAGGGGGGGACCTACTGTCCTCCCCCCCGGCCCCCACCCCTGGGCGGCGGGTGGGGGCCATAATGGTAATAGGGGGGGACGACCTACCTCCCCCCCGGCCCCCACCCCTGGGCGGCGGTGGGGGCCATAATAGTAATAAGGTGGGGGACCTACTGTCCTCACCCCCCACCCCCACCCCTGGGCGGCGGGTGGGGGCCATAATAGTAATAGGGGGGGACCTACTGTCCTCCCCCCGGCCCCCACCCCTGGGCGGCAGGTGGGGGCCATAATAGTAATAGGGGTGGACCTACTTTCCTCCCCCCCGGCCCCCACCCTTGGGCGGCAGGTGGGGGCCATAATGGAAATAAGGGGGGGACCTACTGTCCCCTTGGGCGGCGGGTGGGGGCCATAATGGTAATAAGGGGGGGGACCTACTGTCCTCCCCCCGCCCCCACCCCTGGGCGGCGGGTGGGGGCACTAAGTAAATCCCCCCCCCCATTAAGGTGACTAGGGGTCCCCAAGCCCCTAGTCACCCACCCAAATAAAAATGCCCCTACCTACCCCACTCACCCTAAAAAATAGTGAGGGGGGAATAAAATTGCTAACCTGTAAAGTAAAATTAAACTTACCATTCAACGTCTTCTTTTTTCTAAAATCTTCATTTTTCAGCCCCAAAAAAGGCCAATTAAAAAACCATCATACCCGTCGAACTAAAAATAAAAAAAAAACCCGAGCGCAAAAAAAAAACGCAGAAAAAGAAAATACCCGAGCGCAAAAAAAATAATCCATCTTCACCCATGGAGGGCTCCGCGCAGACTGCAGACTGAGCTCCGCAGGGCAGGGGAAGGCTTATAAAGCCTTGCCCCGCCCTGCAATTAGGCTAAGAGCACTCTGATTGGTGGGTTTAAGCCAATCAGAGTGCTCTGTGTCATTTTACAAGCGTGGGAAAGTTCTTTGGAATTTTCCCACGCTTGTAAAATGACACAGAGCACTGTGATTGGATGGCTTGAAATCCATCCAATCACAGTGCTCTGTGTCATTTTACAAGCGTGGGAAAGTTCTTTGGAATTTTCCCACGCTGTGTAAAATGACACAGAGCACTGTGATTGGATGGATTTCAAGCCATCCAATCACAGTGCTCTGTGTCATTTTACAAGCGTGGGAAAATTCCAAAGAACTTTCCCACGCTTGTAAAATGACACAGAGCACTGTGATTGGATGGATTTCAAGCCATCCAATCACAGTGCTCTGGGTCATTTTACAAGCGTGGGAAAGTTCTTTGGAATTTTCCCACGCTTGTAAAATGACACAGAGCACTGTGATTGGATGGATTTCAAGCCATCCAATCACAGTGCTCTGGGTCATTTTACAAGCGTGGGAAAGTTCTTTGGAATTTCCCCACGCTTGTAAAATGACCCAGAGCACTGTGATTGGATGGCTTGAAATCCATCCAATCACAGTGCTCTGTGTCATTTTACAAGCGTGGGAAAGTTCTTTGGAATTTTCCCATGCTGTGTAAAATGACACAGAGCACTGTGATTGGATGGCTTGAAATTTATCCAATCACAGTGCTCTGTGTCATTTTACAAGCGTGGGAAAATTCCAAAGAACTTTCCCACGCTTGTAAAATGACACAGAGCACTGTGATTGGATGGCTTGAAATCCATCCAATCACAGTGCTCTGTGTCATTTTACAAGCGTGGGAAAGTTCTTTGGAATTTTCCCACGCTTGTAAAATGACACAGAGCACTGTGATTGGATGGCTTGAAATCCATCCAATCACAGTGCTCTGTGTCATTTTACAAGCGTGGGAAAGTTCTTTGGAATTTTCCCACACTGTGTAAAATGACACAGAGCACTGTGATTGGATGGATTTCAAGCCATCCAATCACAGTGCTCTGTGTCGTTTTACAAGCGTGGGAAAATTCCAAAGAACTTTCCCACGCTTGTAAAATGACACAGAGCACTGTGATTGGATGGATTTCAAGCCATCCAATCACAGTGCTCTGTGTCATTTTACAAGCGTGTGGAAATTCCAAAGAACTTTCCCACGCTTGTAAAATGACACAGAGCACTGTGATGGGATGGCCTGAAATCCATCCAATCACAGTGCTCTGTGTCATCTTACAAGCGTGGAAAAATTCCAAAGAACTTCCCACGCTTGTAAAATGACCCAGAGCACTGTGATTGGATGGCTTGAAATCCATCCAATCACAGTGCTCTGTGTCATTTTACAAGCGTGGGAAAATTCCAAAGAACATTCCCATGCTTGTAAAATGACACAGAACACTGTGATTGGATGGATTTCAAGCCATCCAATCACAGTGCACTGGGTCATTTTACAAGCGTGGGAAAATTCCAAATAATTTTCTCACGCTTGTAAAATGACACAGAGCACTGTGATTGGATGGATTTCAAGCCATCCAATCACAGTGCTCTGTGTCATTTTACACAGCGTGGGAAAATTCCAAAGAACTTTCCCACGCTTGTAAAAGGACACAGAGCACTGTGATTGGATGGCTTGAAATCCATCCAATCACAGTGCTCTGTGTCATTTTACAAGCGTGGGAAAATTCCAAAGAACTTTCCCATGCTTGTAAAATGACAAAGAGCACTCTGATTGGCTTAAACCCACCAATCAGAGTGTTCTTAGCCTAATTGCAGGGCGGGGCAAGGCTTTATAAGCCTTCCCCCGCCTTGCGGAGCTCAGTCTGCGCGGAGCCCTCCATGGGTGAAGATGGATTATTTTTTTTGTGCTCGGGTTTTTTCTTTTTCGTCTGGGTTTTTTTTTTTTTGCGCTCTGGTTTTTTATTTTATTTTTAGTTCGACGGGTATGATGTTTTTTTATTTGGCCTTTTTTGGGGCTGAAAAATGAAGATTACAGTAGGTCCCCCCCCCCCCCATTGTAATTTATGGCCCCCACCCACCACGCAGTTTAGGTCTTTCAGCCTTTTAGTAGATAGCTCCCTGATACCGTGGGAATTAATGAGTTATCTACTAAGCGGCTGCAAGATGCAGCCACAGAAATGAATAGGATCAGAGTTTCATTCATTCGAATGAAATTCCGATCCGAACAAAGTGCCGAATTGCGTTCTAAAACAAACGAACATACTGTTCTCATTCAGTTAGAACGCAATTCAGCAGTTTCGTCTAAAATGAAAGGAAGCATCGCGGGAACACAGAGGAAAGGTAAGGATTATGGGAAAATTGCTCTGACCAGCGGAAATGAAGCACACTTTGCTCCTCCGCTGGTCAGAGCTGGTCAAGCGGAGGAATCCTCCATAAGGCAAAGAGTCCCTACTTTGTCTTATAATTTTAAAGAAAACTAAATAAGATAGGAAGAAAAGAATAACAGATCCTGAGAGAGGGGGAGAAGAGGAAGAGATTGAGGAAAGGTAAATTCGGCATGACAGTGCCGCTTTAAGTAATTGCAGCAAAAACAAATGCAATTTCCTTTCAAAGTATCAGCAGAGTTATTACAATGTCCTGTATGGAACAAACACAGTACAATAATATATTATTGCGCAACAGGTTTGAAAATAACAAGGATCCACATGAACAAAGATACTGCAGTATAGTATAGAAGCAAGCAAATGTTTTATTTATGTAAGCAACATTTGTTAAAAGATATTTAAAAAAAAATTAGAACAAATGCCCACATTTAATTAAAGAGCCACTTACATAATGGACACATTTGTCAAACAGTGTTCTCACTGCTAGCCGGCCCCACCATAAAACACAGCATTTTAACAAAATTAGAAAGCCTTCATCAAGATGAATCACATTCCTTCACAAAAGTTCCTTTAAATAGGGTCCTTAATTGAATTCTTAAATTGACTCTGGTGTTCCTTTTTGGTTCCGGGTCACATGATCATTTAGAAGTACTTCGTCTCCATCCAGTGGTGTATTCTGGTTTTGTGCTGCCCTAGGCAAGACAAAAGTCAGCACCTTCTACCCCCTTCCAAATTTATTTCCTGACAGACACACGTCCTCACTGATGCATGCACTGACATACACTCACTGACAGATGCACAGTCATTGTCACACACACTGTTTAACCAACAAACACTTTCAAAACTCACTGACAGACACACACACTGTCAGACACACACACACTGAAACACACATATACTCACTGACAGACACACTGACAAACACACATACACCCTCACTGACAGACATATATACACTCAGTGTCAGACACACACATTCACTGATAGACACACACACTAACAGACACACACTAACACACTCACTAACAGACACACCAAGGACAAGAGACTGGCAAGGCATTTGCCAGGGCATTTGGGGGGCGGCTTTTTTTGCCGCCCCCCTGAAAGTGCCGCCCAAGGCAAATGCCTTGTCAGCCTCGCAGTAGATACAGCACTGTCTCCACTGGTCATGTGATCCACTCCATCACATGCAGACTTCAAGTAGAGTGATTCCACCGTCTCAGAGTTGAAATTCACTTTGAAATTCTCTTTTAATACCCACTAATGTAAATAACCCTGTTAGTCTTTACACATAGGAATATAACGTAAAATGAAGTGATGTGAGTCAGTAAAGAGTCGAGTAATATGCTGTGGTCATTTGATCTGACTATACAGGTAGGTTTAGTAGATGAGGGGAAAGCCAAAAGGATTTTTCACTAGACCTAAGGTGATAGTTATAATAGGTGCAAAACCAGGGGTGCAGAGGGTGATAGCACAGGAAGGCTGCAGTGAGAGACAGGCACAGAGCCCAGGTAGGAGATGCACTAATGGAAACAGGCAACCCCTGATCTCAGGGCCGCTCATCCGATGCCCTTGGCAAACAGCAAGTTCCAAACTGGTGCATGGGCTATCGGTTTTGCCAAGGCCTCCACAGCTTGCCTCCGCCTTCCAGCTCTGTCCACTGCATGGCTCTCCCTACACTTCCAGACAAAGTCCTTGTGGGTGTGGGATGGATGCAGCTTGATGAGATCCGGAGGGGTACATAAGAGCAGGCTTCTGAGTGGGAGTGTTGCAAGCAACCTTCCGAGTGGGATTTTTGCAAGCAGACTTCCCGGCTAGAGGTGTGTAAGTGGGTGAACCCCCAGTAGCAGAAAGCATGGATTGTGTCCTCTCCAGGTTCCACCAGGACCTCTGGCATCAAACTTCTCCTCCCAGCTTCGCGCCATAAGCTGTGTAGCTTGCTTCATGACAATGCCGACGTCGGTCATTTTAAGTGGGCCTCGTGGCAACCGTCCACGTGAGAATCACGTGAGAATCACCCAGGGGCAGCTGGAACGTGGATATACTCAGCTTGGTGGGAACCGGGATAACCCTCACCGGCCCAGAGGGAGTTGAACGGGGTTCAAACCGCTGCAGTTTTGTCTGGTTTCCCAACAGGGAGCTTGGCCCCCCGGTCAGGTCCAAATAGGCTGCAGATTGTTGCACCATTTTTCCCAAAATAGGGCATTTTTTGGGAAGTCCGAAATTCAGTCATATGGTGTTACAGCTCAGCAGAAAACCTGATTTGGAAACAAAGCAGACAACAAAAAAGGTGTGATTACGATTTTTCCAATCAATTTTCTCATTTTTTTGGGCGCAATTCAGAATCACAATTCAAAACCATTTTTTTTAGCTTGTTGCAAAATTGGAAGTGCTTCAAAATGTTTTTTTTTTTTTTGCCTTCTTTTGAGTCAACAGCAAAAAACAAATGTGAGGAAGGCTGACCTTGATGGAAGCAAGTCTCTTTTCAGCTATGTAACTATGTAACTATATAAAACCAATATGTTTAGCAGTGTACGTTGCAGTTTGTGATGCAAGGATTTCAGCTTGGAGTTCAGGAATTCAACTGATCACCTGGTCAGGCCGAATTCAGACAAATCTACAAGTCTAATATTCTACCATACATTGATTTGGTTGAAAAATTGAATGAATCCAGAAACAACTTGACATCTGTAGCTTCTGAACAAAATGCAAATACAAAAAAAAAAAAAAACACAAAATAAAACTGTTCTAAAGTTGTTTATAAACAATACAACACATCTGCAAATTTGTATGATTGTATAATGCTGATGTTATGCAGCAAGAACATGGAATTTTCAGTTTACTATGTAACTGCCAAAGTTCTTGGCAATGCCCTACCCAGCAGCCAAATTGTATTCACAAGAGGGCCATCAGGAGTGCAGACGACTGGCTTTTATGCTGAATGCTATAAAAGAAATGTTTTTCAGAAAGTAATTTCTAAGTCAATAAACATCAAAGATAGCCCCTGCCAGGAACCTAGAGGACAACTTTCATCCAGAAATGGTAAATTATTTAAACCCCAGGGGGGCTCCTGCTGTGAACTCCTCTCTACTGCTTCCATGCTGTTAATGGATGAAATATGTGCTTATGTGGAAGAGAGAGTGTAACCTGACCTTGTTTCTCCATTTTCAGTTCCTTTCTTCTTGGAAGTGGTGCCACCAGCAATGTAACACTGTCATTGGATCTAGATGTAAAATTTCAACCTCACTGATGAACCTTGTGCCCTTTGTACACTATGGCGATGGACAGGTTTCCATGAAGTTGTTTAAATTGGCCTTGGATGTTTTCAACCTATCTTCACTAATAAAGCCACTGATTCTCAGTATTTGTTCTATTTTTGTGATGTATTACTTGAAACCAAATAGGCATGCTAAGTTAGTATCATAATCATAAATTATAAAGAGTCTAACAGATCATTTCTTTCCTTGCGAGCCGATACACCCTTTTATACAATATACAATATAGAAAGATTACATTTTGCCCATCTCTCTTCAGAGAAGGGCACTCTATTTCAGACAAATGGTGATTCGTCCAAATTTTAGTCTCCAAATCTTTGAACCTTGCGTCACCATTTGAATCATAAAGCAATTGGGGAATAAATTAACCATTTTTATTTATTCGTAATTCAGAGATATGTTTATGGCTAAAGCTGATTGACAGGAAAAAAGCTGATGGATGATTAGGGGACAGCTATTAAAGGGACACTAACAGTTACAGCTTAATGTATAGTATACAGCTTATTGTATTTGTCCTGGTAAGTCCCTGAAGGCTTTTAGTTATAAACACTGTCTTTTCAAGAAAAATGCAGTGTTTACATTGCCCCTCAAATGTCTCCTCAAATGGCCTCTGAAGGTGCTTCCTGGGGCAGTGTCATTCAGAGTGGAAAGCTAAAAATAAGGTACATTTTAAAATTTTCTAAGGGGGGTGGAGGGGCATCCTAAATGGTGGCTTTAACACTGTAGGTCAGGAATACATGTTTGTGTTCCTGACCCTATAGTGTTCTTACCCCTTAAGGACCAAACTTCTGGATAATAGGGAATCATGACATGTCACACATGGCATGTGTCCTTTAGGGGTTAAATGTCTATTTTTTCACAATTCAAGTAAGAAATGAGCAATGCAGGGATAAAAAGGAGAATAAGTAAATTTAAATCTATGTTTATATATTAAATAAATATAAATGATAAGTGTAGTTTTTTTTTTCTGTTTTCCCCTCTATTGGTTACCTCTTCTTACTTGAAACAAAATGGTATAAAAATGCTCCTATGAGTGTTATTCAAAATCTATACATAATAGTAATATTAAGTGGTATACTGATGCATTTTCACGCCATTTTGAATGGCCAAATAGCAGAATTCACCAACTGCTACTGATGTAGAATTATTAAAAATCTTTATTGAACTTGTATTGAATTATTGTACTAACTCCATCTTAACCTGATACTGTGGTAAATCCTCCATTTTGTCCTCATAACCTAACTTCTTCATTTTAAAACTACATTACATAACATAATTTCTCAGAACATCTAACACAATGGACAAAGACTGTATTTTCTATAAACTTGACTAACTCAGGAACTGCTGAATTTCCCCTAACTCACAACATAGTATATTTGAAGGCCATGAGAACACTGTAGTAATGAAATGTTCTATTCATAAGAGACCTTGCACCTGACCACAAGACCTGACATCACTGACTGTGTAAAATGACGCTCAAGCCCCCCCTTTCCACCGACCCACCCGTGTCCAAAACAATACCACCTCTCGGTGGGTGGACACTTAGCTAACCACTTAGTTTTTGAGCCAATTAATTATATTGATAGGTGGACACTAATCCAGACACTTAACAATTAATCCAATTAATGATGTTTATTTACTGATATCTTGATAATCAATGATGACGCAAAATGCCTCTTAAAAGGGCCTGCGCGCCCACTCTTGCTTCACTTGCCAATAAATTTCCTCTAAGTTATTTTAACCTGAACTCCGTGTGTCAGACTGAATTACTTCAGCGTATATACGCAATTCAATTCTCTTTAATTTGGACAGGAACAGATAGACATTTAAACATTTTGGTTTACTGAAAAAGTACCATAACAACTTTGGCGCCCGAACAGGGACCCCGGGCTATGTCTGGCCGGTGAGCCGTCCTAAGGAAGACGCGAGTGGACGGAGGAATCCGGGGGGAAGGAAAGGAGATTGATCACCTCCAGGTACACGGTAGAGACTTCTGCAGAGCCACCGGTATGTTCCGGCCCCTTTGATTGACCCGTCCACGTGTCTGTGACTGCTTCCCGGGAGGACATCAAAGACAGGTAATATCTTGCCCGGGGTCTCATTACCCATTTGTTACCTGCATTTAGTCTATCTGTTGCCTGGGTGTGTCTGTATTGGCATGGTCTAGTTTGGTTGCCCGGGCTGAATGCTTATTTGTTTTCCCTTTTTGGGATAAAAGGGGGGTGGACCCATGGTAGTTTGCCTGGGGGTCCTGTGTTTGTCTGTTTCCCCTTTTGGGATAAAGGGGGGTGGACCCGGGGGTTTTGCCTGGAGTCCTGTTGCCTGTTTTACTCCTTTTAGGAGCCACGTGTCTGTGGCTGTAGGGAAAAAGGGGGGTTGACCTGTGGAAGTTTCCTGGGGGTCTTCTTTGCCTGTTTACTTCTTTTAGGAGCCTCGTGGCTGTGGCTGTATGGAAAAAGAGTTTTGTTGGAACTGTGGGAACTGTGTAGAATCATAGTTTCCTGTGATCCTTCTTGTGTCACTTTGATAGCCTAGCTAGCTTCACTGTGCGCTTCGGACCCTCCGGCTCTAAGTGTTGAGTTGGGGGCTTCCTGAACCCGGACCCTCCGGCTCTAAGTGTTGAGTTGGGGGCTTCCTGATTATTTAATTGTGGTAGGGGACTCAGTCTTGTGGCAGGGGACTCAGTTTCCTGGGGGGATTCAAGTAGGCATTGCTTGTTTTCCGCATCACGTGGTAGTGAGACTTATAAGTGGGTTTTATAGGGGCACTACGGGAGTGAGGATAGGGGTGGCCACTCTTTGTGGACTGCTGTAACGAGGGAGGCTAGACAGGATTCGGGTCGGAGAGGATTGCTGTTTCCTGTGGCCGCTGGTAGTGAGACTTGAGGAAGTCGTTCTCCGAGCGGGGACACTACGAGGTTGAGGGAGGTGACTTGGGTCACATGAGTAAAGGAAAGGAATTACTGTTGATTTCATTTGAACTGTGATGCATGCACTGTATTTCAACTGTATTGTTGTTTTGTTTGTCTAAATAGGAGTCATTCAAACTCCTGTGTCTGTCTCTAAGGATTTTTTTTTTCCTTACCTTTTTACCTTTTCTACACTTCCTGTACTATTACACTATCCACTCCCATTCCTCTTAATAGAGAAGTGATTGGTCACACACTTCTCACCTCGCTCCAATCCGTGTCTACCACCCCGGGTAGGCGGATTCAGTGACTAGTCTACGTTTTGGGAAGACGCACTTGAGTAGGACCCACCTTCCTCAAAGTGGCAGTCGAGCATTGTAGACGTTCCTGTTCAAATTTCCTTATCTTTCCCTATATCTAGGACGCTGGTGTAGGGGAAAGGGGAATATGGGGCAGGAGTTGAGTAAGCCCAGTAAGGGCTGGCTAGCATGTGATTTAGTTGAAGACAGAGAGGGTGAGGAGATGGTTAAAGGTGTTGAAAAGATTGCTAAAGTATGTAAAATTGCTGTGCCGACAGGTGGTAGATTGCAACCAGAAAGTTGGCGTAGATTACTGATGGAGAAGAAAGGCAAGCTTGCAAATTATGATTTATTAAAGACAGCTGAAGCATGGTACAGAGTAGCGAAGGCTATTCAGCAAGAAGGTTGGGTTGAGGAAGAAATAATTCACAAGGGTGTGAAATTGTTTGTGTATCATAATAACTGTGTTGCTGGGGCTTTTCCTCAGCCAGCGCCCCAATATGGCGCCCAGGGGATGTCCATCCCCAAGGTTCAGTCAGCAATGGGTGATAGCCAGCTGACTATGTACTCCACTCCCACTCCTCCCAACTCCCATCCCGCCACCTCCCCCGTTTGCCCGGTCCTGAATTCTGATCTTACTTTTCCCCTTCTCCTTCCCTAACACTCCCATCATCCTCATCCATCCCTAAGCCACCTTCTGTGTCTAACTCTAACATTTCATCTGCCATTCCTTCCCCGCACTTTCTCTCCGTTGATAATCCTACCCTCCCATCTGCATCTGCCCAGTTAGCTAACCCCTCCTCCCCTGCCACTGTCAATCCTGCTGATCCCACTCCGGCTCCTCCTTCTTCACCCGCCTCTACTGATTCTTCTCCAACCTCTCCCTTGCCCGCCCCTACCACGGCCCAGGTTCCCACCCCCTTTGCTAATCCCTACCCAACTTTCCTGCCCTCTCCAGGTTCCGCCCCAGCCCCCGCCCAGATGGCTTGGCCATACCCCTTCCCATACCCCATGTCCATGCCCTATCCAAATTATCCATACCCCTTTCCCCAGGCCACTCCCCAGGCTCCGGTCATGCCCAGTCCGGTACAGTCTGCCCCGGATGTGCCCACATCCAACATGGCCGCCGCTACTTCCCTTAACCCCAATGCAACTTCCTTCCCCGCCTCCAATATGGCAGCCCCCGGTCATTCAGCACCCCTGATGCCGGTGCTTCCCGGTGATTACCGATCCCAAGATTATGACCCAATGGCGACTCCCGCCTCCGGGACTCCCTCTCATCCCCTGGTCCTGTCACCTCAGGTGATCCCCTCACGCAGAAGGGCTCAGATCATAGAATTAGATGAGGAAGAGGATGACAGGCTGTCTCAGGATTCATTGGAGGCTGCGGGAGTGTCGGCCCACCGCTCTATTGAAGATCCCTTCGGCCATAAGGGTCGGGGAGAATGGGCCCCTCCTAAATATGTTGCTTTTAACCCCACACAAGCTAGTGCTTTAATGAAATCTCTCCCTGACCCGGAAAAGCAGCCTATGCCTTTTTACCGAGGGATAGTTCAGATTCAAAAGACTTATTCCGCCGCATGGCGTGACTTACTGAGCATTTGTGCTATTAAAGCAGGGGATGCATATTGGCCCAGCATGGCCCGCCACCTCAGTACAGATCTGCTCACAAGTGATGTTGATTACCCCTCCGGAGTAACTTTTTGCAACCAATTGAAAGACTGGGCTAAGGACAAGCTTGCAGATCAGGCTGCTGGCCTTACTGATGTTGTGCAGGACAAAGGTGAATCTGTGGAAAGATTTCATGCAAGACTGTATCAAATGTTTATAGATTTGGGATTTGATCTTACTGACAAAATTCATTCACAAATGCCGTCAGGTGCGTTTGTCCAAGGTGTTAAGGACTCCATACGCAAGGGAATTATTGCTGCACGCCCTGAATATAAGGTTGTTCCTCTGGATACTTTACTCCTAGTTGCTAGAGGTTTGGAATCTGCCCAGACCCCCAGGAGACCCAATCCAGCTCCCATCATGGTGGCCCGCCCCTCCCCTGCCACCAAGGGTGTTAAACTAGAGGATGTAACTTGTTTTAATTGCAAAGCTACAGGACATTATAGAAGTGTATGCCCAGAACCTAAAAGGGAACCAGGGGAGCCCAGAAAACTGTCCAAACCTGCCCCGGCCCCTAAGGCCGAGAAAACAGTTCCAATAGTTGAGGAACCAGATGATTAGGAAATTGGCAAGCCTGTGTCATTAACCCCTGTCATGGCAGTGTCTACAGGGGATAAAGGGGGGGGGGCACTTGCCACAGTGACTTTACCCATCGAAGGCCAACCTACCACATTTCTTGTTGACACAGGTGCAGCCCGAAGTGTTCTTAGAGAACAAGACCTGCCAGACCCATCTTTCTTGTCAAGTATTGATGTCTCCTGTGTTGGAGTGGATGTCCAACCAAGACACAGTCCTTTAACAACCCCTCTGCGAGTTGGCACAAGCCTACTTGCTCGTTTTGTAGTATCCTCCACATGCCCAATTAACCTGTTAGGCGCTGATGTCCTCTCACGCCTGCAGGCATCTATAACCTTCACTCCAGATGGACAGGTAGAAATGTCTACACCTCTATCTGTTTCAGACACCTCAGCCTTGTGCTCCTTACCTCTGATGCTGCAGTTGGAGGAACCCCGTAGGGAGGCAGCAGAACCAAGGTCCAATTTCCCAGATATGTTGAAAACACAGGTGCCTGCTAAGTTATGGTCCTCAGGCCCAGAGGACATAGGTCACCTAAATGCTCCACCTGTGGTGGTGAAGCTTATCCCAGGAGCTAAATTACCAAGAAAACCACAATATCCTCTAAAACCAGCACAGGCTGCAGCCATTTCTATCCAAATCAAAGCACTCCTGGAGAAGGGTGCTCTAGTAAAATGCAAATCAGAATGTAATACTCCATTGTTTCCTGTGAAGAAGAAAACTCCAAAAGGTGAGCCAGAGAAGTACAGGATGGTTCAGGATCTCCGTGCTGTCAATGAAGCAACTGTTCTGGACACCCCTCTTGTGCCAAACCCTCACACTCTGCTCTCAGGAGTACCTCCATCTGCAAAGTATTTCACAGTCATTGACCTGGCTAATGCCTTCTTCAGTGTTCCTCTGGATCCATCCTGTCAATACTTGTTTGCTTTCACCCATGAAATGCAACAGTATACATGGACTGTCATGCCCCAGGGAGCGCAAAACTCTCCAAGTCAATTTGCAAAAGCCATGTGTACCATCCTTGACCCATGGCAAGCTGAACACCCAGAAGTTGTTTTGCTCCAGTATGTGGATGATTTACTGCTCTGTGGAGATGATATACCCACTGCTGAAAAGTGTTCAATTAGTCTGCTTTGCTATTTGGCAGAACAAGGATGCAAAGCTTCACTTCTCAAGCTGCAGTTCTGCCAACCTTCAGTTATTTTCCTTGGGCATTGCTTATCTCAAGGTACCAGACATCTCACTCGGGACCGAGTCAGAGCAGTTCTGGACATTCCACCCCCAAGGACTTCAAGATCTCTTCATGCCTTCTTAGGCCTCATTTCCTACTGCAGAGCATGGATCCCAGAAGCCTCTCTGCTTATGCAACCTCTCTATGATGCACTCAAGTTAGACACATTCTGCCTACCAATGAAGCTCTGGACAATTTCAAGTCTCTTAAACGAGCCATTGCTTCTGCTCCCGCTTTGGGCCTACCAGACTATACCAAACCCTTCAAATTATTCGTCTCTGAAAGACAAGGCCATGCTACAGGAGTTCTTACCCAAACTAATGACTTAAGAGGCCGCCAGAGGCCTATTGGATACTTCTCGTGCCAACTGGACATTGTGGCCAGAGGTGCCCCTTCCTGCCTTAGGGCTGTTTTTGCTGCAAGAGAACTCATTGAAAGAACTTCAGACCTGGTCCTTGGCCACCCTCTGGTTGTTTTGGCCCCTCATGACATCTCTGCCATTATCAACCAAATTCAGCTCAAGCACGTGTCTCCTGCTAGACACTTGCGTCTGCAATGTCATCTTTTTCTGCCTGACAACATTTCTATACAAAGATGTCAAGTTCTTAACCCATCCACTCTTCTTCCACTCCCTGAGGGGGGTATTTACTATGGGTTTGTCACGGATGAAACCTACATATACCTTCTCTGTGGATGTATCAAGAAAGTAATGCATCCACATTTAACATTTTACAAAGGCAAAACACCTCTCTGTGAAGGCCCGGATTATGCCTTCTGTACCATGTGGTACAAGCCAAACATTACTCCTGAACCTTGCTACGAAGATGAGCTTTACCACTGGATTGAAGTGAAGCTCACTGCTCAAGATTTCTATTGTGACTCTGAAGGCAATAGCATGGTTCTGATCCAACTGCCCTCAGAACTTAATTACCTGTACCGCCATTGGGATACTGCTATTCCACATATCCCGGTTACCAAATTGAAAACAAGATCATGGAATGATCTTGGGCCTATGGCAAAATTATGGGCCACCATGGATGAATCACAGTTACAGGAAAATGGCATTGCCAAATACACGACAACTGATCTTCTTGAAGCATGGCCACGCCATTTCCTGGAAAAAGAATTTAAAGACCTGGTCATAGTGAATGACTATGACCCAGAAACTCCTCATGACTGTTTTGAACAGATGAAAATGGAAACAGTGCACTTACCAACTGTGCATGAGAATCCATTACCAAATCCGGATTTTACCCTGTTTGTGGACGGCTCAAGGTATGCTGATGAAGAAGGAAAATACCACACAGGATATGCCGTAACCACATCAGAGGAAGTTCTCAAGTCATCATTTTTACCGCCAGCAATGTCTGCGCAAGAAGCCGAATTACAAGCCCTGACCTCAGCATGCAAAATTGCAGAAGGAAAGCATGCCAACATCTATACAGATTCGAGATATGCTCTGGGTGTGGCACATGACTTCGGCCTCATTTGGAAGACAAGGGGATTTCTTACCACTGCCGGTACACCAGTCAAACACAGCTCTGCAATCAAGGAACTAATGGATGCCCTCCTACTCCCTGAAGAAGTGGCCGTTTTGAAAGTCAAGGCACATGGGAAGTTGGATACAGATGAAGCAAAGGGCAACCATTTGGCTGACCAGGCTGCTAAGCAAGCGGCCAGAGATTTGCAGGAAGTGGATGAAAAAGTGTCCGGTCAAGAAGAAGAAGTTCCTATCTTTACCTTGCAAACTCTTCCTACTGACCTAAGAATTTTGCGAGAACAGCAAGCTGCAATTACCCCTGAAGAAATCCAGAAATGGAAGAAGAAAGGAGCTGTCCTAAAGGACGGAATTTATTACAACAACTCTAAATTTTGCCTTCCAAGAAATTTATATCCAGCAGCTGTCCAATGGGCACATGGGCCTGCACATCTGTCAAAAGACCTAATGGCCACCCTCATTCAAAAGTATTATGAAGCACCTGGAATCACAACTTTGATCAACAGCTTCTGCAAGGCCTGTGTCATTTGTGCAAAATGCAATCCAGGAAGACCAATCAAGGTGCCTGCAAAGCACCTAGCAAAACCCATGTACCCATTCCAGAGAATTCAAATTGATCACATCCAAATGCCCAAGAGTGGGCCTCATGAATATGCACTAGTAATAGTGGACATGTTCTCAGGCTGGCCAGAAGCCTACCCTGTGACCAATATCACTGCAAAAACAACCGCAAGACGCCTACTTACAGACATTGTATGTAGATTCGGACTTCCAGAAGTCATTGAAAGTGATCAGGGCCCAGCCTTTACAGCAACAGTAACTAAAGAAATTTGGACTGCCCTGGGGGTGACCCTAGCCTTTCACACCCCTTACCACCCACAAAGTAGTGGTAAAGTAGAGCGCATGAACGGCACTCTAAAAGCCAGAATGTTAAAAATGTCACAAGAAACAAAGATGTCCTGGCCAGAAAGCCTGCCAATAGCTTTATTCAGCGTTAGGCACACACCTAGAGGGAAGCATTCATTATCCCCATATGAAATTCTATTTGGGACAGCACCCGGACTAGGTTGTTATTATCCGCAGCAGTTACAGCTTCAATCTGATGTTTTAGTAGACTATGTAACTGAACTTGCAAGTGCCTTGAACAAAATACATGCCCAAGTTTTCTCTTCAATTCCAGATCCTGATTTGGACACAGGTACCCACAACCTGCTTCCCGGAGATTGGGTTCTGGTCAAGAAGTTTGTGCGGAAAAATACCCTGGAACCAAGATTTGACGGGCCATTCCAAGTTCTCCTAACCACCGCAACCTCCGTCAAAGTGGCCGGCAGGCCTCATTGGATCCACGCTTCCCACTGCAAGAAGTCTCCTGCCCCAGAGGAAGCAGATACCGCACAACCATGTACATCTGGTACATTGTCTCCTTAATTAGTTTAATTAAGGCCCAGCAAGTAGCCATCACTAAAGATGTTAGTGGGTACACCTTCTGGTATAATTCATCATGTACCCGTGTGGCTACCTATACATTTGATTTTTGTGACATCGTAGAATGCCCATTCCCTAGATCACAAATCCAGAATATCTATAGAAATATCCCTCATGCAAAAGATCCATATGTTTGTGTAGTTGACAGACAATGGGGGCACAATTGTGACCATTGGGGGGGGCGGCGGGATGGAATGCCGGGCCTGCCTGGGGTTACAAGCCAAAAAGTGCCTTATCTAAAGTAGATGATCATGGTAGGTCCCTCCTTCAAAGAATGACTCTGAGAAAGCCTGGAGGAGGCACACCAATGAAATTAATTCTAAATATTGAGCATCCAAGCCCAACAGATGCAGACCGATATGTATTGGGAATGTATTGGAAAAAGGGTTCCTATACTAAATTAGGGCATTTCTACCTTAGAGATATGTGTAATTCCCCTGAGTGGCGAGGAGCTACCCACATGGTCACAAACCATGACGCTCAAGCCCCCCCTTTCCACCGACCCACCCGTGTCCAAAACAATACCACCTCTCGGTGGGTGGACACTTAGCTAACCACTTAGTTTTTGAGCCAATTAATTATATTGATAGGTGGACACTAATCCAGACACTTAACAATTAATCCAATTAATGATGTTTATTTACTGATATCTTGATAATCAATGATGACGCAAAATGCCTCATAAAAGGGCCTGCGCGCCCACTCTTGCTTCACTTGCCAATAAATTTCCTCGAAGTTATTTTAACCTGAACTCCGTGTGTCAGACTGAATTACTTCAGCGTATATACGCAATTCAATTATCTTTAATTTGGACAGGAACAGATAGACATTTAAACATTTTGGTTTACTGAAAAAGTACCATAACACTATAATAACAGCTTCAGACCATTTATCACCATGTGACAGCAGCATTCACCAACTGCCATTTTCGCAATATCGAGTAACTTGCCATTACTAACTACTGAAAGCAACATCAAACACATTAAATACAAATACAATGTATCACCACCTGCTATAGTGGCAGCTACAGGTAGTGATGTCGCGAACACAAAATTTTCGGTTCGCGAACAGTGGACGCGAACTTCCGCAAACGTTCGCGAATCGGCGAACCGGGCGAATCGCCATTGACTTCAATGGGCAGGCGAATTTTAAAACCCACAGGGACTCTTTCTGGCCACAAAAGTGATGGAAAAGTTGTTTCAAGGGGACTAACACCTGGACTGTGGCATGCCGGAGGGGGATCCATGGCAAAACTCCCATGGAAAATTGCACAGTTGATGCAGAGGCTGGTTTTAATACATAAAGGGCATAAATCATCTAACATTCCTAAATCACAATGGATATGGATTGACACCTGACATATGACATATTGCCACCTTATAAAACGAAAGGAGGGCGGTGGTTGCGCACACAATGAATGATATCCTTAGTCTAAAGTGAGATCCCTAGGTTCTGTAAACATAAAAAACCATCATAGGGTAATACATCACAGACTAAATACAATATTAGAAAAACTTGGAAAATTCACAATATTTAGCGCCTTTCTGAGTTGGCTCTAAACTTTTAAAGCAGATGTGTCAATCTGATGCAGGTAATGAGATATAGGTCCCTTAGAAAAACATCAAAGGTCTTCTTAGTATAGAGATCAGGAACCAGGATCACCAGATGAATAAAAGGTAAATACTTTCATTAGAAAATAATAAAAATAAAGCACAACGCGTTTCGACCATAATACAGTAGGTCTTCCTCAGGTGCATAACATAAGACAGTCCAACAACATACTTATATACCATACATAATAAGTATAATTACTAATAAGCATTAACAGCTGTGGAGTCCGTCCTCAAATCCATATATTATTATTATTATTATTATTGCCATTTATATAGCGCCAACAGATTCCGTAGCGCTTTACAATATTTTGAGAGGGGGGGATGTAACAATAAATAAGACAATTACAAGAAAACTTACAGGAATAATAGGTTGAAGAGGACCCTGCTCAAATGAGCTTACAGTCTATAGGAGGTGGGGTATTAGAAACATTAGGATAGGAAATATCAAGTAGGAGTGAAGCAGAGCTGGAGGAGAGAGCAAAGCACTATCCCATAGGAGAGCAAGAGACAGGTATGTAAGGGAGAGATTACTCTGGGAGGCCATACGCTTTCCTGAAGAGATGGGTTTTAAGGCCCTTCTTAAATGATTGAAGACTAGGGGAGAGTCTGATGGCAGTAGGCAAGTTATTCCATAGGAGAGGAGCCGCCCGTGAGAGGTCCTGCAAGCGTGAGTTGGCCGTACGGGTGCGAGCAGCGGTCAGGAGGTGGTCGCGGGCAGAGCGGAGGGTACGAGGAGGGGCATACCTCTGGATCAGTGAAGAGATATAAGAGGGGCTGGAATTGTTCAGTGCTTTAAATGTATGGGTTAGCACTTTGAATTGACTCCTATAGGATACAGGGAGCCAATGTAAGGACTGGCAGAGGGGCGAGGTGTGAGAGGACCGACTGGATAGGAAAATCAGTCTAGCTGCAGCATTCATTACAGACTGTAGCGGGGCAGTACGGCTTTTGGGGAGACCAATCAGGAGAGGGCTACAGTAATCCATGCGGGAAATTACTAGAGCATGGACAAGCTCCTTGGTAGCATCTTGCGTAAGAAAGGGGCGGATGCGGGCTATGTTTTTGAGTTGGAACCTACAGGACTTGGCAACAAACTGAATTCTGTTTTTTAGCGGTCTTGAAGTTTTTCCTACGTACTGTAAGCCGCATGTACATTGTAATAAATAAATAACATTAGTAGACTCACATAAAATAAAAGAATCGATATTAAAAAAAAAAAAATTTGTTATATTTGAAGTAAAATCTACTTTCTTTTTTTTTTTTTTTTTCTTTTTTTTTTTTTAATTATATGGGTATTTCTGCAGGCATAACAGTTACCACAATGATAAAAACCTTTTTGGGTTTCTGACCACTTAGTTAGAAAATTAGAATTTTCATTTTTATTTTCTTTGTCTACATAATTTAAAGTTAAAATTTGCTTAAAATTTCTTGCCCCTCTAAAAATAAACTTTGGTTTTTCCCCTAAAAAGTCACGCATTTCATGTTCCTGTTGTAAGATATGCCAGTTTTTATTCACAATTCTTTTTAATGTGCCAACGTTACTGCAATATATTGACACCTTGACATATGGATTGACACCTGTCCTCAGAGCCCCTGATACACACTGACACAGAGCAGACTGTTCCCCCTACATAGGGTCACTTGGCAGGTATGGATTGACACCTATCCTAAGGATCCCTGATACACACTGACAAAGAGCAGAATAGGGACTGTTCCCCCTACATAGGGTCACTTGGCAGATATGGATTGACACCTGTCCTCAGAGACCTAATTGTGTAATAATGGTAATATAATTATCTATTATATAATATTGGCAGGGGCAAGGAAATTCCCTCTAAATAGATGGGTATAGGCAGAGAGTATGGAGACCGGAGTGATAAAGTGTCAATAAGGTGATATAAATTTAAATGTTTCACAGACACACAGCCACCCTTTCTCTTAGCTCAGGGGTAGGCAACCTTCGGCTCTACAGATGTTGTGGACTACATCTCCCTTGATGCTTTGCCAGCAATATGGCTGTAAAAGCATTATGGGAGATGTAGTCCAAAACATCTGTAGAGCCGAAGGTTGCCTACCCCTGTCTTAGCTAGTTTCCAGAAATGCTGAATAGGTAGAAGGGCTATAAAGACTCAGAGAGGTCTAAGAAGAATCCTCTAAACTAGCCCTAATCTCCTTAAACACCTTCAAGGGTGTTCTAAGCTAAAGCTCAATCTAAACGTTTAGATGACTGCCTGATTTCCCATCACAGATGTTGGCTAGGAATAACAGTTTGCAAGACAAAGAGTGGGTCTAAGTGCCCATAGTGCAGTAAAGTGTCCCTAGTGAAGTGAAAAAGAGAATAAAGAGCTGCGCCCAAGAGAATAACGAGCTGGCGCCCTATCAGGGGACGTGTATATGGCATCGATTTTATGAACCGGGAGATGGAAAAATATGCTTGGTCGGTTCTCCTACTTCAAATTTGGGGCACTGCGCGTGCAATCTAATGTGCCACCAGATAGGAGTGGTGTGTTAAGTAGTACTATTCCTATCAGTTTAATCCCTGTTATGTGCCTTTTTTTGGTTTGGTTTTTGAAGCCACAGTGCAGCACCAGAGGGCCGAAAAATTAGGCATGTACACATGCCTGAAAAATTAGGTATTGTTGCAGCCGCTGCTGTAGCAGCGGCCATAAAAATTGATGTTTGTTTCCCAGGCAGAAAGTGCCCTAAAACATTGCGGTTTGAACCCTAGTTGGTGGCGGATAAGTCACGCAAGTCAACCAGCATTCAGAGCTAAGACACAGCAGCGTGTGGACCATTTTTAGCCCAAGGCAGCTCATCTCATCAGGCCTTTTTTAGTCGAATGTATCGCCCACTGTCAGTCCCTTTGGGATCCATCCCTCATTCATCTAGACTTTTTTGACCTAGGCGACTTCTCTTCTCAGTGACAATACCTCCTGCTGCACTGCAGGTCCTTTCTGACAGGACACTTGAAGCGGGGCAGGCCAGAAGTTCTATCGCAAATTGGGATAGCTCAGGCCACAGGTCAAGCCTGCACCAGGGCCGAACTGGGGATACAAAGCAGCCCTGGATAAAAAATGTATGCAAGCCCCATAAGTCACTGCGCCATATATTGTCGCGTGTAACATGTAAGACTATGTCTTGCCATGACAGATGATTGAGTAATAAATATATGCATGTCCCTACAGGCTTTTCAATGTAAACACTGACTTTTCAGAGAAAAGGCAGTGTTTACATTGCTTCAAAGTGACAACGCTAGTGACAGTCACTCGGACAGTCACTAGAGTTGCTTCCTGTGTCAGTGCACCTACATTCAGGGCCTCCACACTCTGTAGGTGCTGAACGTTCCCCATAGAGATACATTGATTCAATGCATCTCTATGAGGAGAGGCTGATTGGTGTAACGTTTTGCAGCCAATCCAATGGCAAAGCATTGACATCATATTCCGGCCCCGGTCTCATTCAGCTGCACGCTGGGGGAGCAGAGCCAGCGCAGCTCCCCCAGCGGCCGCCAGTACAAGTCCCCCAGCGTCCGCCAGCAGTCATCCCCCAGAGGCCGCCAGCAGACCCAGGTGTCTGCCCGGCCCCAGGTGCCGACGGCCCACCGGGAAATTTCCCGGTATCCCGGTGGGCCAGTCCGGCCCTGGCCTGTACACCCAGTAGTCAAGGGGTTCATCGCTCCTAAGAGTGTCGATATCTGCAGTTAAGGCGAGGTAGTCTGCTACCTGTCGGTCGAGTCGTTCTCTGAGGGTGGATCCCGAAGGGCTGTGGCGATGCGTAGGACTTAAAAAGCTCCGCATGTCCTCCATCAACAACATGTCTTTAAAGCATCCTGTCCTTGCCGGCGTGGTCGTGGGAGGAGGAGGATGACTTTCACCTCTTCCCCTGTTAGATTCCCCTTGTGCTGTGACATCACCCTTATACGCTGTGTAAAGCATACTTTCTAATTTATTTTGCAAATACTGCATCCTTTCCGACTTGTTGTAATTTAGTAACATTTCCGCCACTTTCTGCTTATACCGGGGGTCTAGTAGTGTGGACACCCAGTACAGGTCGTTCTCCTTCAGCCTTTTTATACGAGGGTCCCTCAACAGGCACGACAGCATGAAAGACCCCATTTGCACAAGGTTGGATGCCGAGCTACTCATTTCCCTTTCCTCCTCCTCACTCATCTCAATGAAGGTATGTTCTTCCCCCAGCCACATACAACACCACTCGTACCAGATAGGTGACAACGAGCACCCTGGGATGCCTGTTGTGGTTGGTCTTCCTCCTCCTCCTCAAAGCCACATTCTTCCTCTGACTCCTCTTCCTCACAATCCTCTTCCAGCATTGCCGCAGGTCCAGCAAGCGATGCTGATAAGGCTGTTTCTGGTGGTAATGGTGACCACAACTCTTCCTCTTTCTCTTCACGCTGATCTATGGCCTGATCCAGCACTCTTCACAGGGCATGCTCCAGGAAGAAAACAAATGGTATGATGTCACTGATGGTGCCTTCGGTTCGACTGACTAGGTTTGTCACCTCCTCAAAAGGACGCATGAGCCTACAGGCATTGCGCATGAGCGTCCAGTAACGTGGCAAAAAAATTCCCAGCTCCCCAGAGGCTGTCCTAGCACCCCGTTTATACAAATATTCATTAACGGCTTTTTCTTGTTGGAGCAGGCGGTCGAACATTAGGAGTGTTGAATTCCAACGTGTCGGGCTGTCGCAAATCAAGCGCCTCACTGGCATGTTGTTTCGCCGCTGGATATCTGCAAAGTGCACCATTGCCGAGTAGGAACGCCTGAAATGGCCACACACCTTCCTGGCCTGCTTCAGGACGTCCTGTAAGCCTGTGTACTTATGCACAAAGCGTTGTACGATCAGATTACACACATGTGCCATGCACGGCACATGTGTCAACTTGCCCAACTTCAATGCCGCCAACAAATTTGTTCCGTTGTCACAAACCACTTTGCCGATATGCATATGCTGCGGAGACAGACACTTTTCCACCTGTGCTTTCAGGGTGGACAGGAGTGCTTGTCCGGTGTGACTCTCTGCTTTCAAGCAAGTCAAACCCAAGACGGCGTGACACTGCCGTATCCGGGATGTGGAATAGTACCTGGGGAGCTGGGGGTGTGCCGTTGATGTGGAGCAAGACGCAGCAGCAGAAGATGACTCAGCCAAGGAGGTTATGGAAGAGGATGGAGTAGGAGGAGTAGAGGAGGTGGCAGCAGGCCTGCCTGCAAGTCGTGGCAGTGTCACCAACTCCTCTGCAGAGCCACGCATTCCATGCTTGGCAGCCGTCAGCAGGTTTACCCAATGCGCAGTGTAGGTGATATACCTGCCCTGACCACGCTTTGCAGACCAGGTATCAGTGGTCAGATGGACCCTTGCCCCAACACTGTGTGCCAGACATGCCATTACTTCCTTTTGCACAATCGAGTACAGGTTGGGGATTGCCTTTTGTGAAAATAAATTTCGTCCGGGTACCTTCCACTGCGGTGTCCCAATAGCTAAAAAATTTTTGAATGCCTCAGACTCCACCAGCTTGTATGGTAAAAGCTGGCGGGCTAATAGTTCAGACAAGCCTGCTGTCAGACGCTGGGCAAGGGGGTGACTTTCTGACATTGGCTTCTTACCCTCAAACATGTCCTTGACAGACACCTGACTGTGGGCAGATGAGCCGGAACTGCTCAAGGCGAGAGACAAAGTGGCGGATGGTTGAGAGGGGGCAAGGAGGACAGCAGTGGTTGACGTGGCTGAAGATGCTGGACCAGGAGGAGGATGGCGGCTTTGAGTTTGTGTGCTGCTTGTACTCATGTGTTGATCCCATAGGCGTTTGTGATGTGAGATCATGTGCCTACGCAAAGCAGTTGTACCTAGGTGGGTGTTGGACTTCCCACGACTCAGTTTCTTTTGGCACAGGTTGCAAATGGCATCGCTGTTGTCAGAGGCAGACACACAAAAAAAATGCCACACTGCTGAGCTCTGCAATGACGGCAATTTTGGTGGTAGACACAGCATGCGTTGATTGGCGTGCTGTCGGGCTGGCCCCGGGTGCCGATGCATGCTGTCTGACTGTGCCACTAGCTCCTTACGACGACCTCCCCCTGCTTCCAACTCGTCTCCTCCTCCTCCTCTTTGTCTCCCCATCTGAACTTTCGCCCTGTTCTTCTTCTTGCCGAGCGGGCACCCACGTGACATCCATGGACGCATCGTCATCATCAACCGCTTCACTTGTATCTGACAACTCAGCAAAGGAAGCAGCAGCGGGTACAACATCATCATCATCACACCGTATGTCCATGTGTGTAATGCTGCCTGCCTGAGATATATCCCTGTTATCTACATCCTCTGGCAATAAAGGTTGCGCATCACTCATTTCTTCAAACGGATGTGTAAATAACTCCTCTACCAAGTGAAGTGGCTTTGGTGCTAGTGTTGGTGGTGGCGGCAGGCGGGTGAGTGGTATCTTGAGAGGTGCCCGAAGCTAAGCTGGAGGAGAGGTGCCCGAAGCTAAGCTGAAGGAGGATTAGCTTACAGTGAAAAACTTTTTTCTTTTTAAAGGCACGCAATAGTGACACCAGATATGAGTGGCAAAGCACACTGGCAGAGGTTGGCAGAGTACACACTGAAGGCCTGACACCCAGACGCTTGCAGACAACTAACTGCTATTAGCTTACAGTGAAAAACTTTTTTTCTTTTTAAAGGCACGCTATTGTGACACCAGATATGAGTGGCAAAGTACACTGGCAAAGGTTGGCAGAGTACACGCTGAAGGCCTGACACCCAGACGCTTGCAGACAACTAACTGCTATTAGCTTACAGTGAAAAACGTTTTTCTTTTTAAAGGCACGCTATAGAGACACCAGATATGAGTGGCAAAGTACACTGGCAGGGGTTGGCAGAGTACACACTGAAGGCCTGACACCCAGATGCTTGCAGACAACTAACTGCTATTCAATCTATTACAGTGAAAAACAATTTTTTGTTTTTAAATGCAAGCTTAAGCTATTGTGACACCAGATATGAGTGGTGGCACTGGGCAAGTGGGCACAGTATCCACTGTGAGCCTGACACAGAAGCTGGCAGGCAGGCAACTGCAATTACATTACACAGAAAAAAAAAAGCAGACTGATGTTCTAGCCCTAAAAAGGGCTTTTTGGGGTGCTGTCCTTACAGCAGAGATCAGATGAGTCCTTCAGGACTGTAGTGGACACTGAATACCCTAGCCTAGCTATCAATTTCCCAATCAAATGAGCAGCAGCTACACTTTCCCTCCTCTATCTAAGAATGCACCTTTAGAATTAATCTAAAATGGATGCTGTACAGGAGGTGGGAGGGTTTGGAAGGGAGGGTCTGCTGCTAAATTGCTGGAATGTGTCTGCTGACCGTGAGGCACAGTGTCAAAGTTTACTCAATGATGACGAATAGGGGGCGGATCGAACCGCGCATGTGTTCGCCCGCCGTGGCGAACGCGAACACGCTATGTTCGCCAGGAACTATTCGCCAGCGAACAGTTCGGTACATCACTAGCTACAGGTCACGTGTCATGAAGTGACATCAATATTCACCATCATGTAACATAGACAGAAATATTGTTCAACTGTCATAATCGGCATGCACAGCAATAGCTCACTTACCATGAGAGAAATGGATTCCACCAGATGCTAATATATTAGTTTGTGCTATTTCTTTGTCTACATTGTATAACCCCTGGCTTAGGGTTCTATATTAGAATTATAAACTAAATAATAGAAAAATCAGTGCTATATATATCAAGCAGCAAACCCAGAGTGTGTCTAAAATTAGAGTGTCTTTACTGACAAACCACGGGATCATATTGTGCATGTCAGCCCTGTGTCAAGCAGTTTGCCTGCGATGCTTTCTCGTTACACATCTTGCATTTATCAAACACAGAGTATGAGCCTTTGGCGGGTACATCATGGCTGGAGGGAGGAATCTGACAAACAACCATCTCTATCTGGAATTTGTTTTTGTCATGACTTAATAAGAGATGGCAGATAATTAGAGCAACAAAAAAAAATTCAGGCAACGAGACAAAATACAATGTTAAATCAGATATTACAAAAGAAAATATTAAGCAGATACACTTACCAAGATATATGTATGCATTTGCTCTGTTTAAAAACTAAATATTGAGGGTTATTTAAAAAAAAAAAAAAGATTTTTCTTTTTTTTTTTTTAAATGGTTCGGTTCAGATTTAGAGATGTGGAAGTAAAGAGTTTTCGTTTGGTTTGCTTTAAATCATTTTTTATTTTTTTGGTTCGGTCAAAATTAGTTTGATATTGATACGTTTAAATCTTTTTTTTTTTTAATTTAACACATTTCAGTATCAACTGCTAATTCCTACGGAGAATTAGTTAATAAAAAATGTGGTAGTGACAAAAAAAAACCTAAAGGGAATATGAAAGGGTATCTATAGTTCCCTCCTCCCTTGCCTCCCTCCCTACTTCCCCAGTGGTGCAGAAGGGGTTAAAAGTCAATTCTGTCACTTACCAAATTCAGTGCATTCATCTTCCTTGGCGCTGGTTCGGGCTCACGTCGGCAGGAAAGACCTAATGCGCATAGACACCAGTGGCCGCACCTGCATTATTATTTCCCCCATAGGAAAGCATGTATAATCTTTATTTTGGGGTTTTACATGCAGAGCGTCAGGAAGCCCGGTGTCTGTTAAGCAACCAAAAGTCACCTAACGACCTGGAAGACCCTCTAGTGGCTGTCTGGTAGAGGTTGAGTTAACCCACAAAGGTTGTGCAATAATTACCTTTGCAGGGTTAAGGGAGATGGTACTATGCACCCAGAACTTAAGACCAGATCAGATGAACTTAAACCAGAACCGAAATGAAAACACAGCCGACACAACCTGTTCAGCTATTTTCACCTTACATTTGAAATTGGGTTTGAATAACCCAAGAAATTGTTACTAGACAAAATATTTTGAAATGGTACTTAGGAAACTCATAAATATTGCAAGATAAAAAATGTGTATATTTGAAATAGAAAATGGATTACACCTTTGAGAGTTCGATTAAATTAAAAATGTATACATATATATATATTTTTTGCTTTTTGATTTTTACTTATTCATGCACACATAAGAGCAGCAGTCAGTTATCGAAGGATCGAACTGCACCAAACAAAATTTGTTCGATTTTCAATTTGGCCATTAGGACATTCGTTCATTTTTCAAACGATTTTCAAAAACGAATGCACGTGTCTTTTAAAATCCTACAATCTTGGTTAAATTTACCATATTTACCAAAGGATGAACAGTACACAAATTAAAGGAAATTGCTCTGAAATTGAGCCAAAAATAAATTATCTTCAAAATAACTCATTATGCCCCAAAATATCCCTAAGCTGGGTCTGTTATTAGATCCCAATTTAGCCAGAAATATAGTAAATTAATTTAAAATAAAATAGAATGTGATCCCTAATGTAACGGATCCACTGGCACCCCGACTGGGTACCTCCGTTGAAAGATGCTCCTAGCGCTTCCAGAGGACTCCAAGCACTCCACCAGACACCATAAGCACCGCAGGCTGCAGCTATCTCCCTTCAGAACGAAGCAGGAACAAGCTCTTACAAGAGCTCAGTGATTATAGCAAGGGAATATGCCTAGCATAGCAATCCCTTGTAGCAGATTCCCCCAATAAGAGACAGGACTCAAGTTGAGGGTAAAAATAGAACTCCCTGGCTGCTAGCTTGCAGCCCTTTTTATTAGGTGCTCCCATGAAGGGGAGGGACACACACAGTAACGTACATTAACCAATCACACAATAGTTACATCCCACACATAGCCCTCCCCTCTACCTGTAAACTAATTATCTGTACACACAGGAAAATACAATTATCCTAGGTAGGGAAAATACAGTTTTTACACAACATTCATAACTCCCAAAATATACATCACATTCGCATAAAAATACATATACACAATCAAGCCATTCGGGGGAACAACATACTCAAAAATCATACGAATTGGACCAGGGGTTCAAAAGTTAGTACAAATGTGCATTTGACCTTCTGGAAGCATGGTTTTTAGAAGCTCAAACTAGTTCCCCAGAATCCTCTATCCTGGAGACAATGGAGAAGCTGATTTAATTATATCCAGGGACAAACACAGCCTCCATTAAGCACATGTTACCAGCAACCAACAAAAGACATAAAAATACATAACTCCTGTTATACTAAACAGAACCCCCACATTCAACCTATCCCCAGATGGCTTGGATCTGAGCGCTCAACATATCCAAACAGCGTTTAGATGCCACAAACACAGTTCAAACGCCATGGGGTTTAAGTTTCGTATGGGCTGATGAGAGGGCCCATAATCCTGGGGCAGCCCAATAACCCACAGTATGCCCAAATACCGTGCATAAAGGGCCAAATCGCCCAGGGACCGTAGTCACAGGGTAAGAGGCGGGCAAGCAGCCCCCTCCAAACCACAGTGGCGAAGTGGCTTTCGCTACACCTAAATATGCAGATGGGAGTCAGGACTGGCACATTCTTCTTCCGTCATTTGTGGGAGTTGAGGAGGTGGACAAGCCTGTCTTTGCTTTTGGCTCCCTAGGCCCTGCATGATAAATTGTCGGGTGGGTAGAGTATACAATGGTGTTCCATTTCCAGGCTCCATAAATTATAAGGCATTGCATTTCATATAGGTATTAGCAATTTCATTAATCTGCCGTAAAAGTCATGATTTATAAAGTACGAGACATTAAGTATCAAGAAGTTTATCGAGAGTATATTTGCAAGCTAGAAAACAAATGAAATTCTGGGTAAAATTGTTCTGAGCATTAGTAGATTAGCTTTAGTATTTAAACGTGGTCTTGAAAAGAATGAAAAGCTGTGGGACACAGAGAACCATAGGCACACCCTAATCCCCGTGGCCCGCTATCGGAGCACCGACTCTGCTCTGTGCCACCATGGGCCAGTGGGGAGATCAAAGATCTCCCTCAATGGCCCACAGGCAGGGAGGGAGGCAGGAGAGGACCCGGGGAGCTCTAGCAAGGTTGGAGCTCTGCTGTGGCAACGCTCAGATCTCGCGAGAGTGAGCTCTAGCCCTACAAGCTAGAGTTCACTCACCACTAGGACCACCAGGGATCAGGGATGGCAGCAAGGATCCCCCTCCAAGGCAAAAGGTAAGAAGGGAGGGGGGCTATTTCCTAATCTGTCCTCCTACCCCCACACACAATCATTCCAAACAAATTCACACACACAGCACCCTCACACACAGCACACTAACAGCACACTAACAGCACCTTCACACACACAGCACACTAACAGCACCCTCACACACACAGCACCCTCACACACACAGCACACTAACAGCACCCTCACACACACAGCACCCTCACACACACAGCACACTAACAGCACCCTCACACACACAGCACACTATCAGCACCCTCACACACACAGCACCCTCACACACACAGCACACTAACAGCACCCTCACACACACAGCACACTAACATCACCTTCACACACACAGCACACTAACAGCACCCTCACACACACAGCACCCTCACACACACAGCACACTAACAGCACCCTCACACACACAGCACCCTCACACACACAGCAGTGTATGTATGTATGTATATGTGTGTGTGTGTATATAAGTATATACACACACACACACATACATACATATACACGCGGAGTGTGTGTTTGTGCTTTAGGGTGCACACCCTAATGCAATAGGCTGCACACGCCTATGCAGAGAACCAACATTTTGTGTCAAAACATTCTAAAAAAGTTTCCCTGTGAACCATGACATGGAAAACGCACCATAACTTCTTTAATGAGAAGAGGTGGTAATGGTTACTATAGTATTCCTTTAAACTCTTATAATTTGCAAGGATAACATCATTTTTATTCCACTTAGTGAATTAGAAAATATTCAAAGTGATGTTGTCACTCACATGAATTATGAGTTATGAAACAAAAATAAATAAATAAAAAGATGAATTTGCCATCCCACAATTCTGTGTAGAAATCACTTGGGATGCAGTAAGTGCACATGTGCCTGCACATTGATGCCATATTTTACACATTCACCTCTATGCTGTCATCATAAAGTTAAGCTAGGAATAGTGTAGAAAGTGTGAATAAAGTTAAATTGTGCATTTTTACTCATCCAAGTACAATGTGTATATGTTTAAACCACGTTCTTCATGCAGTACCACCATGCCATTTTATTATGATAGATACTCTTGAATATTCACAATTCTCATCAGTATTTTTATTAATAAAACCAAGAGATTTCATGTTTTGTTTGCAGAGGGATCAATAACTTAAATAAAACTCATTCCGTGCCTAGAGGAATTATATTCAAATGATTGATAGCTGAGATTCAAGCATTTGTTGAAAGAATTGCTTCTACAAAGCCCATTACAGTTATATCCTGGGAATTAGATTTCATTATGGTATGTATTAAATGAGGATATATATAAATCACTTTTAATGCAATACTTTTCCTGTGATTATCCATGGCAAACTGTGTCATGCGACAGTCTGCGGAACTACCTGCAAGAGGAATTCCTAGGTTGTCAGAAAGTCCCCCAAAGCTGTAAAAAAAAGTAAAAAAAATAAATAAAGAATATGTATTATATGTATAATGTATTTTAAATTAATTAAAACATTCCATGTATTATATTAGGTTATCCCACCCATTGATGTCAGACGAGGCGGAAACAGAGCCAGTTCCGAGGGACCTGGAGTAAGGTGTGTTTAAAGGGAGACTATTGTTAGACTATTGTGTTGGGAATACATCTTTGCATTCCTAGCAATATAATGTTCCTTTAATATGTTTTTTAAAAATGTGGTGTGGAGATTTACTTCCAAAACAAAGCAATCTCGATATACTTATTCCGTAATTCCATAATACATCCAATGTCTTCATCCTGTTAAGTAAAGAGTGTGGATTGGTCCCTTTAATGTACCTTTTATTTACCAAACAATTGAGGAAAAATGAATTGAACATTTTGCAATAACCTTGGAATGCAGTTTGTAATTTTCGAATGATACAAATAATGAAAGATTGCTTTGTAGAGAACCATTTTTTATCATACCCATGTAAAAATACATGTATTAATTCTGGAAGAATGGACAGCAGATACAGCTGACCTGAATCAAAGATCACCTTGTTCCTACCAATCCGGCACTTTAAAAATATCTTTTGACCTAGAAACACAATGCAAGGCTTTAGATAAAATGCCTAGAAAATGTTATGTGTTGCAAATCATCATGTTTGACATTCAGATTTGTTGCGTTTATTTCTTGGATAATTAGAAGGATGCTTTACTGGCCAAACACTAAAAAATAAATACAATTTTTTTAGATATCCTCCTAATGAAAAAAATTGTACCTAGCAATAAAAAAGCTTTCAAAAGCTTCAGTTCTCTTGTCTGCAGCCTTTGCAAGCCCTCCTCTTTTTTAACCCCGCCCAGACTTTGTGTGGCTGTCCAATCACAGATTTCCCAATACAGCTCAATGTGAAGTCTTTTCAGGGCAGGTGCTCTGTTGCCCCTTGAATTTAGTTCCACAGAGCTAAATAACTAGGAAGGAACAGGGCAGGTTTTCTGATTGACAGCCAGGGAGGGGAGAGGAGCACTAAGGGGGCGTGTGGGTACTCAAAAGGACAGGGAGGGTAAAGGACCACAAATGAACAGGAACACTAAGGGAGGGAAAACTAAGAGACAGGGAAAGGAGGGGAGAGAAACACTAAGGGAAAGGGAAGGCAGGAGAAGGTACACTAAGGGACAGGGAGAGAAGGGAAGAGGACTATTAAAGAACAGGGAGGGCAGAGGAACACTAAGGGATAGAGAGGGGAGGGAAGAGGAACACTAAGGGACAAAGAGAGGAGGCTAGAGAAACACTAAGGCACAGGGAGGGAAGAGGACCACTAAGGGACAGAGAAGGGAGGGGAGAGGTGGGGGCCCTAAATAAAAATGCTACCCCCCACCCCCCAGGTGACTAGGGGTCCCCAATCCCCTGGTCACCCCATCCCCCCCCAAAAAAAATATCCCCTACCTAACCCCCTCACCCTAAAAATAATGAGGGGGGGGGCCTTTAACTAGGTACCTGTAAAAAAAAATAAAACTTACCATTCAATGTTTTCTTTCTTCTAAAATCGTATTTTTTTGTTTAGAAACATAGAATGTGACGGCAGATAAGAACCATTCGGCCCAATTTTCTCAATATTTTCATTAGTCCCTGGCCTTATCTTATAGCTAGAATAGCCTTATGCCTATCCCACGCATGCTTAAACTGGAAGGCTATTCCATGCATCCACTACCCTCTCAGTAAAGTAATACTTCCTGATATTATGTTTAAACCTTTGCCCCTTTAATGTAAGACTATGTCCTCTTGTTGTGGTAGTTTTTGTTTTCTTTTAAATATAGTCTTCTCCTTTACTGTTTTGATTGCCTTTATGTATTTAAATGTTTCTATCATATCCCCCCTGTCTCGTCTTTCCTCCAAGCTATACATGTTAAGATCCTTTAACCTTTCCTTGTAAGTTTTATCCTGCAATCCATGAACCAGTTTAGTAGCCCTTCTCTGAACTCTCTCTAAAGTATCAATATCCTTCTGGAGATATGGTCTCCAGTACTGCATACAAAACTCCAAGTGAGGTCTCACCAGTGTTCTGTACAATGGCATGAGCACTTCCCTCTTTGTATTGCTAATACCTCTCCCTATGCAACCAAGCATTCTGTTAACATTTCCTGCTGCTCTATTACATTGTCTGCCTACCTTTAAGTCATCAGAAATAATCACCCCTAAATCCCTTTCCTCAGATGTTGAGGTTAGGACTCTATCAAATATTCTGTACTCTGCCCTTGGGTTTTTACGTCTAAGATGCATTATCTTGCACTTATCCACATTAAATGTTAGTTGCCACAAATCTGACTATTTTTCTAGTTTACTTAAATCATTTGCCATTTGTCTTATCCCTCCTGAAACATCAACCCTGTTACATATCTTAGTATCATCAGCAAAAAGACACACCTTACCATCAAGACCATCTGCAATATCACTAATAAAAATCTTAAAGAGAATGGGTCCAAGTACAGATCCCTGAGGTATCCCACTGGTGACAAGCCCATGCTTTGAATATACTCCATTGACTACAACCCTCTGTTGCCTGTCACTCAGCCACTGCCTTACCCATTCAACAATATTGGAATCCAAACTTAAAGATTGCAGTTTATTGATAAGCCTACTATGTGCAACAGTGTCAAAAGTTAACTCAAGACAAGGTGCTGCAGCAACTAAAGAAAGTTAATATAAACAAAGCTCTAGGGCCTGACGGTATCCATCCACGAGTACTTAAGGAACTAAGTGTAGAAATAAGTGAACCTCTGTTTTTAATCTTTCAAGATTCTTTTCTTTCAGGAAGTGTTCCGGAGGATTGGAGGTAGGCAGATGTGGTTCCTGTATTCAAAAAGTTATAGACAACAAACTATGCAACAATGTGCAATGTCAATCAGCAGTGGCCAAGGTCAGAAAGGTATTGTCATGCATGAAAAAGGGCATTCATTCTCGAGACGAGAATATAATTGTGCCTCTTTATAAATCACTGGTAAGACCACATATTGAATATGCTGTGCAATTTTGGGCACCTGTTCTAAAGAAGGATATTATGGCACTAGAATAAGTGCAGAGGCAGGCTACAAAATTAATAAAAGGAATGGAACATATCAGCTATGAATAAAGGTTAACAAATTTAAACCTATTTAGTTTAGAAAAACATCGCCTGAGAGGGGATACGATAACATTATACAAATATATTCGGGACCAATACGAACTATTGTGTGGAAAACTATTCACAAACCGGACTTTACATAGGACACGAGTTCATGCGTTTAGACTGGAAGAAAGAAGATTTTGTCTAAGGATGGGGACTTCTAAGCCTGAAGAAGTGGTTTTATCAGAGTCTATACAGATGTTCAATCGGCTACTAGATGCATAATTGCAAAAACAGAATATTCAAGGATATAATCTTTCAATGTTGGGTAATAACTGCTTGATCCAAGGATAAATCTGACTGCCATTCTGGGGTCACGAAGGAATTTTTTTCCTAGCTTGATGCAAAATTGGAAGTGCTTCAAACTGGCTTTTTTTGCCTTCTTTTGGATCAACAGCAAAAAACAAATGTGAGGAAGGCTGAACTTGATGGACGCAAGTCTCTTTTCAGCTATGTAACTATGTAACTATGTAACTATTATGGCCCTAAGAGCATTATGGGAGATGTAGTCCAAAACATCTGGAGGACCGAAGATTGCCCACCCCTGGTTTAAGGAACATGACAAAGAATTCAAGGTGTTTCCTTGACCTCCAATCATAGACCTCAAGGATGGGCTGCAGTTCAGGGTTTTTGTGAGTAGTTCAAATTATAAGGGGTTTACTGTTTCTAATTTCTAATGAAATAGCTATTAAAAAGGGACGATCCAGGCTCATTGAGTGACTTTGATGAAGCTACTATCTTAAGATGTGGACTTTAAGTGGCTTACATATACACAAAGCTCTATCTTAAGATGCAAACTTTAAGTGGCGCACACATATATGAAGTTCTATCTTAATATGTGGACTTTAAGTGTCCTTCATATACATGAAGCTCTATCTTAAGATGGGGACTTTAAGTGACCTACATATACATGAAGCACTATCTTCAGATGCAGACTTTAAGTGGCCTACATATACATGAAGCTCTATCTTAAGATGTGGACTTTAAGTGGCCTTCATATATATGAAGCACTATCTTAAGATGTTGACTTTAAGTGGCCTACATATTTGAGAAAATATATTTGCTGTATTTTTAAGCACACCAGTAGCATCAAGGCAAATCCTCTGATGTGAGTCCTACACTAATAATTCCCATTGCTTCTTTACGCTGAAATGAGACAGTGAGGGGCCTCATTAGATATTTTGCTTTTTAGCTTAAAGAAGCAATTGGAATTGTTAGTGTAGGACTCCACTAAGAGGTTTTGCCTTGACGTGGCAGGTGAGCTTACACTTAAATGGCCGTTGGAGTGATACATCTAATTATTTAAATGTGCATAGGGATTCTGGATAGTGCGCAGGTAACATTTAGTTTTTTATTGTACGTATTGGTGCTGATGTGTACTATAGTCATTGCTGCCGCCCTTGAGTAGCATGAGTGGAGGGCTTCATTTTATAAGGTTTTATTTAGCCTACAGCTGCATTTAATCAAGAAATCAATCATTTAAAAAATCAATAAGTGCAAGTACTTTTAATGAAGTTCTAGTGAGAATGTGGGAAAGTGTAGGCTAAGCCATTGCCTTTATTTATCAAAGCTTTATTAAGCTTCAAGAGCCTTGTAACAGCTTTGAAGTCACAAAAAAGGGAACAAGTTTGACGTATTTGGCAAGAAACATTTTAACAGAGTATTCAATGACTCTGACCTTAATGACTAAATGCCAGAACCATTTGGAATAAAAATACATACTATTCTAACGCCTTACCACAGTATTTGATACTTAATCTCTAAATTAGCCAGGTCTGCAAATATAATTTCATTGTATTTTTGTTTTAGAACAAACCAGTAGGAGTAATCTTTTTACAATTAAATGTTGGATAATTGTCATGAAGTCATCTCCCACATTTTATAGTTTAATTGAACAAATTGGATTTTTTAAATGTATATTTAGAGTAATATAACTTAAATGTGCCGTTGCCTTCTGAAAAGGCACAATTTTACATTTCCTAGAATTCTTGTTTGATTTGGACATAACTTGAAATCTTGCAACAAATTTTAAAAAAAACTGTCTGTGGTGAAGTCACTATTCATTTTTCTGCCCCGGTGCCATCAAGGAGGTTCATTATCAGTTTAGTTCCGAGTCAAGCTGGACATGCAAGTCTTTGTGAATTTGCGTTATATTATGAGCCGCGTTTCTTATTTCTTGCCTCTAACAGGACTTTTCACAAACGGAAATAACACTGGATGGAAACTTTTTTTATTTGTAATGCTATACACTTTAAACTTATAATGATAACTTATAATGATAAGCTTTAATTCTCTGACATTTAGGAGTTAAATAACTTTGTTTATTCAACCTTGGTCACACCTCAAAGCATGTGACTTACACAGTCTTCCTAAACTCTTCCTGTGCAGAGTCATCTAATGTTTACACATTACCTTTATGGCACAGTCTGTTTATTTTAGAATGTAATATCTCCTGCTCTGTTAGTAAAATGTTAGAGTCTGCAGGAGCCTCCTGTGTGTGATTAAGGTTCAATTTAAAGAGTCAATTTAAATCAGATAATTGGATTATAGCATTTCACAGGAAAATCAAGGCAATGAAAACTATAAAGAGACAATTACAAAACCCCTAAAATGTTAGCTTCTACATGGACATCCTTCTACATGGACATCCATTGGGTTCCCCTTAGAAAGAAATCAAGGTACTAAATGAAGGAAGGATAGTTTTCAAAGTATTGAATTAATCCTACTATCAATGTCCAGAATTTGTAGGTCTGAATTTTGTCAGGATATCAACCAAACCGAATGCTGCCAGATAAGGGAAATCCATTATGAATTAATAAAATCTGGGCCCAGAGGCTTCAAATCTATGCACGGATTGAAAAACAATCTGAACTGTTTGTCCATTGGCATGGGTGATGATGGATTATTTTTCATTGCAGAGCGATTTTTTTTATCTGGCCTTTTATATTATGTTATTATTTATTTAGCGCCAACAAAATTGGGTATGCAGCACTTTACAGTGGGTGGACGAACAAACATGTAGTTGTAACCAAACAAGTTGGACACACAGGAAGAGAGGGGTTGAGGGCCCTGCTCAATGAGCTTACATGCTAGAGGGAGTGGGGTAAAGTGACACAAAAGGTAAGGATAGTATTAGACTAATGACAGTTGCAAGAGAGGAGTCAGTTGGGAGCTATTAACAGTTTAATTGATACGCTTTTATGAAGAAGTGGGTTAGCCTCTAACGTAGGAGGGAAGTTACTTCCACCGGAACGGTGCAGCCCTCGAGTCTTGAAGGCGAGCATCAGAGGTGGGACTACGGACAGAAGATAGACGTAAGTCTTTAGCAGAGCATAAGGGCCTAGAAGGGACATACTTGTGTATTAGGGAGGATAGATAGGTGGGAGCAGCATTATGTAGAGATTTGAAAGTAAGAACCAGGATTTTAAATTGAGCCCTATATCTTACAGGAAGCCAGTGTAGGGACTTAAAGAAGGGTGAGGCGTGGGCGGTGCGGGCGGACAGGAAGATGAGCCTTGCCACCGCATTCATTATGGACTGTAACGGTGCAAGTTGGGAGCACGTAAGACCACTGAGAAGCGGATTACAGTAGTCAAGGTGAGAAAGGACAGTGCAATGGACCAGCACCTTAGTCGCATCTGGCGTTAAGTAGGGTCGGAATGCGCACAATGTTTTTGAGAATGTTTTTGAGTTTTTCCTTAATTAGTGGCATCAGTCAGTTAATACAGATTTTTATTTGGGCTCTTTTGGGTTGAAGTACTGAAAAACTCGAAGAGCGATGATGTTGTGTGGTAAGTTTTATTTTTTTTTCAACAGGTTTTAGATTTTTTGCTATTATTAGGGTGAACGGAGAAAGTAGGGACTTTATTTTAGATGGTAAAATTAATATTTGGAATAGCCCCCACCCAACGCCCACTGGTAGCAATGACTTCTCGGTCACTAGTTTTTAAACATTTATTAGGTGTGACATGCCACAGGTGGGGGCATATGGAGTAAAATATGCCAAATATATTAACATATACATAGACGATTTTTCAGCTTCCACGATGGCATTCAGGCGAGAATTGATCATCGTTATCAAAACTCTACGCAACCATGAGTTGCCATACAGGTGGGGATACCCCACAAAGTTCTTGGTGTATTATAAGGGAAGATCGGCAGTGATCATGAAGCCAGAAGTTGGTATCTCCAAGCTTAAAGAATGGAGCCTATTTCGATCGACGGAGCATCCCTCTTCACATAGACCCTCTCAAATGAAGATTAAACCTGGATGGCAAATGGCGAGCCCCCCTTTGGACTCCAAGACACGAAGGGGCAACCAGAAGTGACTCTGCACCCCCCACAAATCACTTGAGTATTGTGGAATCTACTGCTAAAAACATTTAATGTTACTTTTATGGTTGGTTAGTTTTCTTATCTTAATTAGTGGCGTCAGTTAACATGGATTTTTGGGGGGGCTTTTCTGGGTTGAAGAAGTAGTGAATTCGAAGAACGATGATTTTGTGTGGTAAGTATAATTTTTTTTTCAACAGGTTTTAGATTTTTACCCCCACCTCACTATTATTAGGGTGAGGGGAGAAAGCAGGGACTTTATTTTAGGAGGTGAAATAAATATTTGAAATAGCCCTCACTGGTAGCAATGGCTCCTGGGTCACTAGTTTTTAAACATTTATTAAATGTGACATGCGGCAGGTGGGGGCATATGGAGATAAAATACGCCGAATATATTATTATTGACATTATTGATCCCAATAAGCTTTTCAATTACTTAATTTTATTTATTTATTTACTTTTTCCATCTGTCTCTGAGGGTTTTTAGTTATTTTTCGCTGACTAGTAACGCAGCTAACGGGCAAATAGTTTATCAAATTATAAAAATAATTGCAAAAAGCAAGTTAATGATAATTTGTGAATGTGCATCCTCACAGACAAAATCAGACAAAGATGATTCCATATAGGAGTCAATATCTAATACCTAAATACATTACAATATCTAAATACATTATTGATATTAAAAAAAACATAAGATACAAAAAGAACATAAAATTCCATTAACATTGAAAGACATGACCAAACCTTAAAGTGAATCCAAAAAGTAATGTCTATAATTGCCATATAATATTTGTGGAATGTGGACCAGCAGAGCTCTGTAAAACACATTAGCTAATGATCCCACTGCAGACAACAATGGTGTATATCAGCATGTCGGTATAAATAATCAATCAATAATCACTTCCCAGCCTGGCTTTTAAAGTTCAGATTTAATTTGCTGCAATTCAGTGACTAGTGAATAAACCACTTAAACCTCAAAGCTATTTTCCCCTCATTTAGACTATTGATCCTTAATACACTTTTATTCCCATTTGGTAATTAACGCAGTCATTTTTATCTTCCCATAAGTTTAAGGATCAGTGGTAGTGTGTCGATACCCGTCCTTTACAGTTATCCAGTTTATTTTTTATTTCCCACTATCGGTCTAACAGTTTCTTTCTGGATATGTACGAAGAACATTCCTACACTATCAAAGGAAGACGAATGTCTAAGAACTTCTTCTCAAGTTCTCATGAATAACCTAGTAAGAGATTCTAAGAATTTGGTTCAGATGGAGAAATATGTGCACATAATGTATTTTAGTAACTAGTGATCATAAATCAATAAAACAATTGTACGTTCTATAGGGAGGTAATGATAGCACATTGTGTATAACATACAGTACATCTACAATCCATCATGAACTCTTGGAATAAAGACGATTATATAAACTATATACAGATAATGCAGTGCAATCATGAGAACTGAAATGAAGCGTCTGACCGATCAATAGCCGTATTATGACATTTTAACGAAGGTATATCTGCCATAATGGGAAGGAAAAATGAATGTGATGTATGCAAGAGCATTTCCCATGTGATCATTATTTGCAATAACATTGAAATTACAGGTATTTTGCTTGAAAAGACTCCTTTTCATCTTCGAACCATTCAACGCAAGGAGAAGGACAAGAAGTAATTTACTTTCACATAATATTGCATTTTCTTTCGCTATATAAAACCATTGGCTCTAAAATCGATAAGTTCTTCAAGATAAAGGTTACATAAACAAAGATAAATTCAACAGTCGGTTGTATCGCTCTTGGGAAAGGGTTAATAGAAAACAAATGGAATTAAATTGGCTCACCGTATTCATAATATTGTATTAGAAAGACAGGCTCATAACACGTGTCCATCTAGTTATACAATGAAGATGTAGGTTATGTGCATAGCTTCTAGACTTTTTCAGATCACTAAGAGAGGAACTTGGACCATCAGAACATCTATAGAATCTCAATGGCTTAGAACTTTAAAGTATTTAAATGAAAATGTCTTTCTTTTACAAGGTTTGTCTTAGACATTCTAGAAATTCAGGCATTATATTTTGCTGTTTATTGCATCGCTTGAGAGGACATTCCAGTTAGTTTTTGGAGCTGAGGTATGAAATACAGCTTGATTGTCTTTGCTTTGCTTGTTGTCTACATTGTTGCTCTACTGCTATTTCAGGTGTGGAGGATGTTCAGGGGACCTTCATATTTAATAAAGACACAGCTTGCATGAAAGACAGCAATGAACTTTTATTTGGATTGTCATGGAGATGTTGTATCTTATTATTATAAAGACTTGATAAAATTGGAGAGCAGGAATGTACACTGACAAATACAAGTCGTGAACAGTGTTCTATCCCCAGAGAATGTATCTAGTGATACCAAGCTTAGTTCACTTAACAGATGAGCTGTTCAGCCCTGCTTAACTCTAACTATCTGTAAACGGCATATTCGTTCCAATAAGATAGTTAACGTCATGCATCATGCATGTCACTGAAAGTTTCTTGGGTTTATGTGACTGTGATCCCAACACGCAGAGTATAATCCTTTCTAAACTAAATAGAACATATTACCAGGCTGAACATAAAGTATACTAAGGAAGCATAATTAGAATAAGCCAGGTATCAAGGAAACCAAAAGACAGGAGAGCAAGAGACAAGTGCTGGGTGCAAGGTACCAGAAGTCAGAATAGCCATGGTACAAGCCAAGTCGATAACTAGAGAAATCACTATAATATACAACCCGCTACTGGGACCAAGAAAGCAACCACAACAGCCCACTGGACAAGGCTCAAACACTTCTATTTATAGTGGAAGAATGTTAGCTGTAAAACCATGACCCCCAAATCATATGGGGACCCCAATAATGGTGCATATCAGCTTCATGCATTGCGTCATAAAAGGGGAACCAAAGCATTCAACGTTGGAATCGCTAGGAGGGAAGACAGAGGCAATCGAGAACATTGAGATTCCCCATCTGCACTTCGCATGAAAGGTATGGTGACAGTTTGGTGATCAGTATGCAATATCAAAAGAATGCGCCTTAATCAAATCAAAACATAGAGTAATCGGATCAAGGTCAGCAGGTGCTTGATTCATTAAATAGCTCGATTGTAGTGTTAAAGGGACACTATAGTTACCAGAACAACTACAGCCTATTATATTTATTCTGGTGGGCCCTTCAGGCTTTTTGCAGTAAACACTGTATTTTCAGAGGAAATGCAGTGTTTACATTACAGCCTAGTGGTAACTCCACTGGCCACTCCTCAGATTGCTACTAGAGGTGCTTCCTGGGGTAGTGATGCACACTGTGCAGTACTGCCATTCAGTGTCTACACCCTCTGCATGGAGAAACTGAACTGAACTTTCCATGTAGAGATGAATTGATTGAATGCATCTCTATGAGGAGATGCTGATTGTCATGGGCTGTGTTTGACTTGTGCTGGCTCTGCCCCTGATCTGCCTCCTTCACAATCTAGAGCCAATCCAATGCTTTCCTATAGGAAAGCATTGTGATTAGCTGAGAAAATCACTTCTGATTATGTCAGTCAAGCAATCAGATCAGGGGCAGAGCCAGCAGCAGCAGCAAAAGGGACAAATGGATAGATTTTACTATATTTAAGGGGGCAAGGGGTGTATCAGGGGGGCTCGATGGTGGTTTTAACAATAGAGGGTCAGTAATGCATGTTTGTGTATTTTGTGTACATATTTTTCTACGTGTAGCAGTAGTCTCAGTGTGCACTTTAAAACCCAACCCCACTAAGTGTGAAAATCATGCCATTAATACTACACATTACTGGCAGGATTATGCAATACATGATCATATACTGTAACTAAACCGCCACTATTTTTTGCCCAGGTGAGGTGTTTTTAAATAAAACTATTACAATCTGTGAGATTTGAATTCATTGTTTAGTGAATAAGAGAGTGCACTGGATTGTGTATTTTATATGCTGTATAAATTGGCCTCAGCAGCACCCTATAATGTATACATGTTCAGGTGAGTGCAGCCATCTTGGTTTCATAAATATTGTGTAAGATATAAAGCCTACAATGTAGCCCCCCAATACTTTAAATTTGTGGTCACTGTCCAATACAACCAGATGTTTTTCACCCTTTGCGCGGATGTGGGTTATAAGCAATCGGCTAACATGTTTGGAGACATTTGTATGACAGATAAACATGTTTTAACACCAACAGGTCCATTCAGTGCATTTCTTTTTTTTGTTATTTGTCTTTTCCCATTCTTGTGTCAGGGATCCATATTCATACATTTCCAAATAAACAATCTGCGAGCACCCAAGGCATATGGGAAGCCAGATTCTAATGCTTTAAAGGACATAACTTATTAATCATGGCTCGAAGGAACCTGATCAGCATGTCTCGTGTGACTACTGATATACCTGATTTATAGCCAGCCAAGCTCTCTCCAAAAACACAATAATAGCTGGCTTTGCACATCAGACCATGCTGCATCATAGGATTATTATCAAGGAGTATGTGTGTTCTTCACTTACAGCTACCACTCTGTAGATCATAATGTTCAGCCTACACAATAGGGAGATGTGCAAAAGACACGAGGGAACAAGAGATGCAACATTCTTAGGCAGATATCTAAAGAGGATCAATCACTATGGCAACCAGAATATTCTTTGTAAACATTCTACCGGTTACCACTTTTAAAACTATACTGCACTTTTATTTTTATACATAAACCAGTTATGTTAGCAAATTGATGAATTGTTATTTGTGCTCGGATTTCTTTTCCCTCTGTTGGCATATATTACAAGTAAGGTGGTTATAGTAGTTATTGTAGGCGGCACTCACCTACACCCACATTGGTAAGAGTAATATTCTGCAATGCTTGAAGGGACACTGCACTGCCAAATAAATAAGTAAAAATCACTGTGTAGTAGATATACTCCAAATGAAAACATGTATGCATTTAACTATGCATTTTACAGTTTGCAAAAGCTGATGATCTCTTGTCTGTTACCTTTACAACCCCTTCACTTCTAACCCCATCAAGACTTTCTGTGGCTGTCCAACCACAGACTTCCCAATGCAGCTCAATGAGAAGTATTTGCAAGGCAGTAGTTCTGGGCAATAAATGCCTCTTGAGTTTAGCTCCACTGAGATAAATAACCAGGAAGTAATGGGATTAGTTGTTGATTGACAGCCGGTGGGGTGTAGCAAAGATAATTTGTAAAAGTGTAAATTCCGATTGAAATCTTCACTTTTATTAAAATTAAAAGAATTAGGACAACCTCTTCACACATTAATCATTTCAGCAAACTAATATACTTCGGGGGTCTGGAGTGTCCCATTAATATGTGCAGCCAACATCCCAGATCACTAGGAAAGTTCAAGAAATTCCAGACTCACGGCTGTTTTGAGGGTCGGGTTTAAATGATTATAATAATGGATTTTGTGCTCTCTAACCCTGAATACTCTTAGGGAGGGGAACATTTATTCCCCTGATTCTTTGAATGCACACAGCACTATGGGTGGAATGACCAAGCTCACATGAACTTATCCATGGAACATGGAGATACAAAGGAGGTAAGTGTATTTTATACTCACCTCCACTTTACAACACACCCATAGTTAATGCTTTAGTAGGGTTTAGTGAAGTGAAGTAACACAGTAACATTGTAAAGAAAAATTTAGCAAATGTCGAGATGTTTTTCCAATTCAACAACATTTATGCTCAAATATTTAATCTCGCCTCTCAACACACATGGTTTACTGTTTAGACAACCTGGGCAACAATCAGACCTGCAAGAAACCACCCAGATAAAAGAAATATATTGAAACAAATCCATGTATTTCTTTAAACTTATAAATAATAAAACATGTATTTTACCGATTTTCTTAAACTCTGCCCTACCCCGATACCAATAAGGAGATATTCTTGTAGATCATTACCCTTTTCCTATTTCCTAATTTCAGCCCCAGACTTTGCAAACAAACAAAAAAGAAAAAATTAAACTACAACATTTTCTACAACACAATCACGAACAAACTTGTAGTGAAAGTCACGTCATGGCAGGGAACGTCTGGCAGGAGAGAATCGTTCGGAGTCTGTTTGCATTTGGAAGTATAATGCAGTGAGCGTCTTGCAAATTGGCAGAGATGTTGCCAATTAATGTTTTTGCATAAAACATAAGTACATTCTGCTTTGCCAAATTTCTTCTCTACAAGAATAGTCCTAACAATTAGAAAAGTCATTCATATAAGTTGCATGACACTGACATTTGCAGAGCAAAGGATGTTAGTTTGTATTTCATTTTCTCCAATTAACTGCGATTGGCAATTGAACTGCCACCGGGGTTTAGTATGCAGATTCTTTAACAGACGGCTAGAAAATGACGGGCTGTGTTTGTTCCAAGCTCTGATTATCTGACAACATATTTAGAAAATTGCTAAACATGGGTAATTAGAGATATTTGCTTACCTTTGCATATTTTTAATTCGGTAGTTGAATCTCCTCATCCTCTGATCTGAATGACTTTTCACTCTAGGTCAGTAATAGGGTCTTCATCTTTATCTTTTATTTATTTTAAAATGAATTTGTTTGTATCACTTTTTAAGGCATTATCTTCTAATGTCGACAAACATTTTAAAAATCCCAGAGGCTCCCCTGCAACATATAATAGAGCATCTTTTATTTGCTTTAGAAAATGAAAATTACCTAAGAAACAATTAGAAAAAGATTTTTATTGCTTTAAATCATCAATTACTTTTTAAATGACAAGTGACAAAAAATGACAGTGCTTTGTTAGCACATGAGACAAAAACCAGCAGGTTCAACAATTGAATACATCATTTAATTTTTTTTAAATTAATCTACATGTTAATACTCTAGTAAAACGGTTACTCGAAGCACCACACCACTTCAGTGATTCGGCGTGGTTATGGTGGTTGGGTCTGTATGGGTAGCATTTCACTATGAACCTCTCGGGTGCCAGAGGTGTAACTCCACCTCCGGCAGCTTCATTGGCCAGTCTTTTACCAGCCTGGAGATCCAGGCACACTAATGTCATTTTTGTTCAAAATTGGTGTGGGACGCCTGTGTGTATGAACCAGACAGCCAATAGTGGCATGGCTCCATCTCTGTGATATTCCTGCCCTCCCTTAAGTCTGCCCTCCTTGACATCCCTCCATCGAAGAGGAATGACATCAGCCAATAAGAATCCGGCCGAGGGGAGAACTTGATGATGATGATGATGATAATGAAAAGGTTAAGCTTTTTTCTGCTTTTTTTCTTTTTTTTTTTTGCGTTAGTGAGTGGGCCAAATGCAGAACCACCACTGAAAGTGTTACTATACCCAAACCCAGTGTTTTGTGAACTCACTGCTTCTTGTTTGGAGTAGGGGATTATTGTACTCGATTAACGTCTTCCTAAGAGATTCTGTGTGATATAATCAGTCTGTACTCTATTAATGCTTAAAATGTAACCCTCTAGATGATTTCTATCGAATGCCAGACTTAGATCATGTGTATAATGGAGTGCAGAAATGCCATAGACAATGAGAATCACTAAATAGATATGTGTGGTGACTTGAAAACCGATTGATCAAAATTGCAGAATTGGAAAAATTATATCGGAGACACCTGAACAAGAAAATTCACCAAAACAACTGTTTATCATTTGAGATTATTAAAGGCTGTACACACGTCTCAGTTTGTGTTTTATTTTAAATGGTGAATTCAAGCTCTCAACATGTGCTATGTGTAATGTGTTGGTTATATTACAGTTAGTTATGTTTTTTTTTTTTTTAATACACGGATTTGCCTCAAATTCTCATCTTTCCTGCCCTCACTTTCCTTTCTGCTGTGTTTCCCGTCTTGTTTCAGTACAGATGGACAGCGAAAGGTTTACAGGAGAAAGCTGGCAAATTAACTAAAACTCCAAGACACTCTTGCTGTGCATGGATTTATAAGATAAGCTCAGCACTGCCATGGAAAACCAAGGGATCATTATAAACCATGTGACCAGGCAAAGCTCACTGCAGAAGCTGCAAAGCCTGGAGAATTACAGAAAAAGATTCTAATTTGAGAATCTGCTTTTATTATTTTAAGATTCCTGTTATTTTAATACTCCTGTTATTTTAATACTCCTGTTATGTTAAGATTCCTGTTATTTTAATAGTTTATCTAAATAATAAGGTTAATGGACAGGGCAATGCCAACCAATGTCCCTATAATTCTAGCAAAACGCGTCAGGTCTGACTGAATTGTGAGTGACCAGTTTCAGTAATTTTACTTACATTCTGTTAAAATGTTGTATTTACTAATATACCTTGCTAAGTAACCAGATTTTAAAGCCACTTCCAATTTTGTAGCAATTATGTTAAATACACCTGTAGGTTGCAAGAATAGAAAATGCTTTAAACCTCCAGATTAAATGATAGCAGACAGTAATGACAAGTCTGACCTGTTATTATTGTTTTGCTGCAAAGAATTTCAAGTATTTTTCCATTTTCATATTTTTGTCTCTATTTCTGTGGATTTTGTCTGCGCCAAATAAATCATTGGTACACATGAAAAATGTAACCTAAGACCTGAGTGAAAATTTAAAAAAAAAAATCAATTTAAATTATGAAACACTGAAAATGGGTAGAATAAGTAAAACAGTGTTTTTCTGTAAATAAACAGACGTAATCAGAATGCGGGGGATAACAAGCAACAGAAATAATAGGAACAGCCAAATAGGGCAATTCTTAGAATGAATAGAACACAGAAAAGAGAAATTGGCAATTATTTTGCCAAGGTATTAAAATATCTAACACATAACACAAGATCAAAATCTCCCTTTCTTAGATAAATCACTTAAACTGAAACTTCAAGGGACTCACCAAGATGGGATTTTTTTTTTTTAATAAAAGAGGAGATTTTATCAGTTAATGCAAGGCTTATCTTTGATAACACCATGGGGTCTGTCTTCTAAATTCATTTTAGCTGACTTTTGATATAAAAACATTGGATGGTTTGGTTAATGATGGTGTTTCGAAGACAACCCTTACTTGCCTTAATCACTAACCGTATTGGATTAAATTAGCACTGAATGCGACCCTCACTTTGGGGACCTCTGCATATTTAGCAAACACCCCTCAAGGTGACATGTCGGAAAATAATTACCTTAAGCTCTCCCTCGTGTGCACCTGTATACCATTATGAAATGCATTGCTCAGATCTGACAGAGCCTTTATAAATCCTTTTGAATCGACCCAGATGAAATTCATGAGTCTTATTGGCTACAGGAATATTGGTTACGCATGAACGTTCTCTGTTCATGTTAAGGATAGAAATATTTACCTGTTTAAAACTTTATACGTTATTCACTGAACAAAGAATTAAAATATGCATTGAAAAATTCAGACTGAAAAAGCTGAGCTGTGACTATGGCTGAGTCGGACAATGTTTCCATTTTATTTGCAAATCAGCTTTCGATTCATTATAATTCACTTTTTGTGAATAAATTCTAATATTATTTGTTTGTAGATCTCCCCATCTGAATTGGTGCTTGATAAGTGTTCAGATGGTAATTTACCTTAAATGTGTTTGTTTTTTAAAAAATATATATATATTTCATATCAATTTTGGTATATTGAAAATGAAACAAGCATTTGAAAGATAATATTTTATTTGACATTAAAAGTTTGGTGTTTTTTTTGTTCATCCAAATCTCCAAGCAGCGGTGCCGGACCAGGGGTAGGCAAACTTCAGCTCTCCAGATGTTGTGGACTACATATCCCACTCCAGATGTGCCAAAGGTGTCTACTCCTAGGTTAGACTAAGGGTGCACACTATATCTATCCGATTGAGTTGTCTATGCTGAATTTGGACTAGAGTAGTAAGACATTCAGTAATACAGAACGATTGACCACACTCTAGCACAGTGGTCCAAACACAGTCACAATAATGGTCCAGGTTTTGTCAGAATCGGCATTGGAATTTCTGGAAATTCGGGTCTGTCGTGATTTCTTGAAGACTGGCCAGGGATCCACTCTACATAAAAATCCAGTTTCCTGACCAAGTGGCCCGGTCTCTTTACTGATCTATTAATGAGATGGAAATAGGATACCTGAATCCCAGAGCCATCAGTCAATAATTACCTTAATCATCATTTATTTCCTTTCTAATGTTAATATAAAATCCATTAAATAATTGAATAATTTAAAATAAAATAAAAAATATATCAACAATCCACTTTAAATAACATTTTGATATGTATTCTACACAGCAGTGTAGGAAAGTAGAAATCTGCATCACCAGAGACCCTAATCATCTTCTCTCTCTAAACTGATCCAAAAATGTGTCCTCCAAAACATATAAAAACTACAGAATAAAAGTTACCTGAGTACTAGCTCAAATCCCTCTGCATATTTAAATAAATGGCGGTTATTTAGTAACTACAATGGCAATTAGATATAAGCCCACCTGCCCCCTTTAATGCACACCTCTCAGGTGGGTCCTCCCCTAACCACTCACCTTGCTTCCTTGAGCTTCAGGCAAATAAATCTCTAATGAGCCCGAGAGCGGTATTTTTCTAAACCCCTATATACTTATTTACCCTTACTAGGGAACACGTGGCATGGGTGGCAGCATTGTAACATAGCCGTGTGAAACAAAAGTGAATATAAATACAAAATAATAAGTCCTGCACTCAAACTCCCACTACTCCTGAGCGGCAGCAACGACCATAGCAAACTTCAGCCCCAATACACACAGTAAAAAACAAAGAAAAAAGCTGAAGAAAGCCAGGTGAATTGTTAGTGTAGGACTCACCTGTCAGGATTGGGACAGGGATCCAACACGCAGAGTACAAACAGGTAGTAGGTACGTATACCGGACCTTAGAATGGCCGGACTAACGTAAGGAGTAAGCAAAGAATGGTTTAGAGACAAGCCGAGGTCGAGGGAACGAGAGAGCAGGTAAGCGAGAGACAAGCCGAGTCAAAGGTAATAGAGATAAGCAGGGTAGAATAAACAAGCCGGATCAGAACCAAAGAGACAAATAGAAAACAAGAGCACTGAGTGACTAGACAAGCTAGAACCACGACAGGGCAATGAGCAAATGCAGACAACCCTACTTTATACCCAGGTTCTAGATAGGAATCACGCCCCCGACGAGTCCTGATTCGTGCTCGGGACTTGATTGACAGGTCGGAACGGATTGTCGTCATGACGTCGGTTACTGAGTGCCGCGTCATAAAAGGAAGCGGATCCCTCGCGGCCGGCGTGTAAACGGCCGAGAGAACTGCGAGGAACGAGTGAGTCAACCCCTCCGAGAGGATGAACGTCTAAGTGTCTCACCTCCTCTGAGGTAGAGACAACAGGTACCCTGACAGTACCCCCCTCTCAGAAACGCCCACCGGGCGGAAGGAACCGGGTCGAGATGGAAAACGAGAGTGAAAAGCCCTGCGGAGGCGAGGGGCATGCACATCCTCCTGAGGTACCCAAGTCCTCTCCTCAGGTCCATATCCCTTCCAGTCAACAAGATATTGTAACTTCCCCCGAGAGATTCGAGAATCGATGATGGAGTTGATCTCATACTCCTCCTGACCCTCAACCTGAACAGAGCGAGGAGAGGATACAGTGGAGGAAAACTTGTTACAGACTAGAGGTTTCAACAAGGAAACATGAAAGGAGTTAGGAATGCGTAAGGCAGATGGAAGGGCCAGACGATACGCAACTGGGTTAATTCGAGTCAGGACCCTGTAAGGACCAATGTAACGAGGGGCGAATTTCATAGAAGGAACCTTCAAGCGAATGTTTCTGGTACTCAACCATACCCTATCACCTGGAACAAAAACTGGAGCCGCCCTTCTACGCTTATCAGCGTGTTTCTTGAACAACATGGAATTGTGCAGGAGAATTTGTCGAGTTTGATCCCACAACTTCCTCAGATTGGCAACATGAAATCAACCGACGGTACCCCTTGGGAAGGAGAAACCGAGGGAAGAATGGAAGGATGAAAGCCATAATTCATGAAAAAGGGGCTAGAACGAGTAGAATCACAAACGAGATTGTTGTGTGCAAACTCCGCCCAAGGAATCAGACCGACCCAATCGTCCTGGTGTTCGGAAACAAAACAACGCAAATATTGTTCAATCTTTTGGTTGGTGCGTTCAGCAGCTCCGTTAGGCTGGGGATGATAGGCAGAAGAGAAATTCAATTTGATGCCTAGTTGAGAACAGAAGGATCTCCAAAAACGGGAAACAAATTGGGAACCTCTATCAGAAACAATTTCGGAGGGTATCCCATGTAAACGAAAAATCTCTCTCGCGAATATCTCAGCCAATTCGGGAGAAGATGGAAGTTTAGGTAAGGGCACGAAATGAGCCATCTTAGTAAACCTGTCAACCACCGTGAGGATAACAGTCTGTTTTTTAGAAGCAGGCAAATCGACAATGAAGTCCATAGCCAAACAGGTCCACGGTTTCTCGGGAATTTCCAAGGGATGCAAAAACCCACATGGAAGCGTATGAGGTTGTTTAGTCTTCATACAGACCTCACATGCTTCGACGAAATCCCTAATATCTTTACGTAATGAAGGCCACCAGAAATCTTTAGAAATTAAGGAACACGTCTTGCGAATGCCAGGATGCCCAGCCACCTTACTGTTGTGAAAGCACTGTAACAGTTCCAGTTGGAGTTCAGGAGGAACGAAATACCTTGCCCCAGGACCCTGTCTAGGAGCCAGATGCTGTAACTTTATGATCTCGGCAAGCAACGGAGAGTGAATCCTGAGACTCGTGTTGGCGATAATATTGGACTTAGGGACTATAGAAGACAAAACCGCCTCAGATATAGTAGAAGGTTCATGTTGGCGAGACAAAGCATCGGCTTTAGAGTTCTTAGAACCAGGTCTATAAGTGAGCACGTAATTGAAATGAGTGAGGAACAAGGACCAACGAGCTTGCCTGGCGGACAAGCGCTTGGCCTCCCCAATATAGGACAAGTTCTTGTGATCCGTCAAAATAGTGACAGGATGCAAAGTCCCTTCCAATAAATGTCTCCACTCCTTTAAAGCCATGATAACCGCTAGTAGTTCCCTGTCACCAATGTCATATCTGCTTTCAGGCCCAGATAATTTCTTGGAAAAAAAAACACATGGATGTAACGGTTTATCCACACCTAACCTTTGAGACAAGATAGCACCTATACCCGTCTCTGAGGCGTCTACCTCGAGTAGGAAAGGCAAAGTCGTATCAGGGTGAACTAAAATCGGTGCAGAAGCAAAAAGTTCCTTGAGTGTTTTGAAAGCAACGAGAGCTTCAGTAGACCAAGTCTTAGTGTCAGCCCCCTGTCTGGTCATATTGGTAATAGGAGCAATAATAGAAGAGTATCCTTTAATGAAGCGCCTATAATAATTGGAGAATCCAATAAACCTCTGAATAGCCTTGAGACCCCTGGGTAATGGCCAATCTAAAATAGACTGGAGTTTATCCGGATCCATTTTAAACCCGTCCCCAGAAATCACGTAACCAAGAAAGTTTATCTGAGATTGGTCAAAACTACACTTCTCCAATTTGCAGTACAACCCATGTTGTAGAAGTTTGCGCAATACCCTTCTGACTTGTCTGTGGTGGGTCTCAATTTCTTTAGAGTGTATCAGTATATCATCCAAATATACAATAACACAATCATGTTGAAATTCCCTAAGAACTTCATTGATCAGGTCCTGAAATACTGCCGGTGCATTACAGAGCCCAAAAGGCATTACCGTGTACTCATAGTGCCCATAACGGGTATTGAACGCTGTTTTCCACTCGTCTCCCTGCTGAATTCTCACCAAGTTATACGCCCCTCTGAGATCTAACTTGGTGAAAATCTTGGAGCCTTTAAGACGATCAAAGAGCTCAGTAATCAAAGGAATCGGGTAGGCATTTCTAATAGTTATTTTATTCAAGCCTCGGTAATCAATGCAAGGCCTTACCGTACCATCCTTCTTATTCACAAAAAGAAACGGCCCCGGCAGGGGAGGAGGATCTCCTAATGAATCCTTTGTCTAGGTTCTCACGAATATACTCCTCTAAAACTAAGTTCTCCTTAGTGGATAAAGGATATACATTACCCCTCGGGGGCATAGTACCAGGTAGAAGATTAATCTTACAATCAAAGGACCTGTGTGGGGGTAAAGTATCAGCATTTTTCTTGTCAAAGACTGCCTTTAAATCCAGGTACAGAGGCGGTATTTGTGCGTCTGTAGACTGGGTAGAATTAACTGGTGCGTTAACTACGCAAAGTGGTGAGACTTTCTGTAAGCACCTGTTCTGACACCCCTGACCCCAAGAGACTATCTCCCCTAGTTCCCAATCAATAATAGGGTTATGTTTCTTTAACCATGGATACCCCAGGATTATAGGAACAGAAGGAGACGAAATAAGCATAAGAGATATACCCTCCTCGTGTAAGATACCAACAGTTAAGTTAACAGGTATGGTCTCACGAAAGATAACAGGTTCAGCTAATGGTCTACCATCTATGGCCTCAACGGCCAAGGGAGTGTCCCTTAGCTGGGATGGAATAGAGTGTTTGGTAACAAAAACTTGGTCGATAAAGCTCTCAGCAGCTCCGGAATCTATCAACGCCATAGTTTTTAGTACTCCCTTCTCCCAAGCTAAAGAAACAGGTAGCAGAAGCCTGTGATCTTTATAATTATGTATAGAGGACAAAATAGAAACACCCAAGGCCTGTCCTCTAGAGAAACTTAGGTGCGAGCGTTTCCCGGGCGATTAGGACAATTTAGGCGTAGGTGACCTCTTACTCCACAATACATACACAACCCCTCCCTTTTCCTGTACTGTTTCTCTTCTTCTGAGAGGCGAGTATTGCCTATCTGCATAGGTTCTGGAAAAATTGAGGTTGTGGATTCAGGACTTTGAAATGAGGGAGCTAGTTTAAAGAAAGGTCTACGGGTTCTATCTCGAGTGTTCTGCCTCTCTCTTAAACGTTCATCAATACGAGAAATAAAAGAAATTAAATCCTCCAAATTTTCAGGAAGCTCTCTTGTAGCAACCTCGTCTAGAATTTCATCTGATAATCCGTTAAAAAATACGTCTATATAAGCCTGTTCATTCCACTTAACTTCTGCCGCCAAGGACCTGAACTCTAGTGCATAATCCACAAGTGTTCAGTTATCTTGTTTAAGGCGCAACAGTAATCTAGCTGCATTGACCTTTCTACCTGGAGGGTCAAAAGTTCTTCTAAAAGCAGCGACAAAGGCATTATAATTATAGACTAACGGGTTATCATTCTCCCACAGTGGATTGGCCCATCTCAGAGCTTTATCAATGAGTAGTGTGATAATGAATCCAACCTTCGCTCTATCTGTAGGGTAGGAGCGGGGTTGTAATTCGAAATGGATACCTATTTGGTTTAAAAAACCACGACACTTCTCCGGAGAGCCACCATAACGTACAGGGGGAATAATACGGGAAGAAGCACCTACTGTGGCTACCTCTAGACCTGAACTTACAGGGGAGATGGACATAGTACGCATCTCTTCTGGTTGATTACTAGAACGAGATAATAGAGCCTGCAGCGCTAGAGCCATCTGGTCCATTCTATGATCCATGGCGTCAAATCTAGAGTCGGAAGAACCAACCTGAGTGTTTGTACCTGCAGGATCCATTGGCCCTGTCGTAATGTCAGGATCGGGACAGGGATCCAACACGCAGAGTACAAACAGGTAGTAGGTACGTATACCGGACCTTAGAATGGCCGGACTAACGTAAGGAGTAAGCAAAGAATGGTCTAGAGACAAGCCGAGGTCGAGGGAACGAGAGAGCAGGTAAGCGAGAGACAAGCCGAGTCAAAGGTAATAGAGATAAGCAGGGTAGAATAAACAAGCCGGATCAGAACCAAAGAGACAAATAGAAAACAAGAGCACTGAGTGACTAGACAAGCTAGAACCATGACAGGGCAATGAGCAAATGCAGACAACCCTACTTCATACCCAGGTTCTAGATAGGAATCACGCCCCCGACGAGTCCTGATTCGTGCTCGGGACTTGATTGACAGGTCGGAACGGATTGTCGTCATGACGTCGGTTACTGAGTGCCGCGTCATAAAAGGAAGCGGATGCCTCGCGGCCGGCGTGTAAACGGCCGAGAGAACTGCGAGGAACGAGTGAGTCAACCCCTCCGAGAGGATGAACGTCTAAGTGGCTCACCTCCTCTGAGGTAGAGACAACAGGTACCCTGACATCACCTAAGAGGTTTGCCTTGACGTGGCAGGTGGGCTTACATCTAACCTCCATTTATTTAAAGGAACACTATAGTCACCTAAATTACTTTAGCTAAATAAAGCAGTTTTAGTGTATAGATCATTCCCCTGCAATTTCACTGCTCAATTCACTGTCATTTAGGAGTTAAATCACTTTGTTTCTGTTTATGCAGCCCTAGCCACACATCCCCTGGCTATGATTGACAGAGCCTGCATGAAAAAGAAAATGGTTTCACTTTCAAACAGATGTAATTTACCTTAACTAATTGTATCTCAATCTCTAAATTGAACTTTAATCACATACAGGAGGCACTTGTAGGGTCTAGCAAGCTATAAACATAGCAGGGGATAACAAAATTGTAATTAAACAGAACTTGCAATAAGGAAAGCCTTAATAGGGCTCTCTTTACAGGAAGTGTTTATGGAAGGCTGTGCAAGTCACATGCAGGGAGGTGTGACTAGGGTTCATAAACAAAGTGATTTAACTCCTAAATGGCAGAGGATTGAGCAGTGAGGCTGCAGGGGCATGTTTTATACACCAAAACTGCTTCATTAAGCTAAAGTTGTTCAGGTGACTATAGTGTCCCTTTAAATATGCATTGGGATTTGTGCAAGTGCGCAGGTAATTCTTTTTTTCTTTGTTTTTTATTATATGTATTTGGGCTGATGTTTGCTATGGTCGTTGCTGCCTCCAGAACATATGTTGGGGTGATCCGACAAAAAGCAATCGAGCCCAAAAATGTTCCTCCAAACACATGCACACCAGCTATGCTATACAGCAAAGGTTAAAACAAGAAAACAAGGAGCCCTTGCTGACAAAGGCTTATGGTAGTTGTAGGTCTGGTGGTCACCCCGTCTGGCACACAGCAGTGTAATATTGTGACACATAGTGTGCATGGTATAGACAGCTGTTTGTCAGGTTGCTGTGTCATTATGATGGTGATATCTGAAGATCTGTTAACAATGCTTTCCTACTTCACGAAAGAGAAACATACAGATATAGTTTTTATATTTATATAATCTACATGTAATGTGCGGATATTGCAATTCCTATAACAGCACTGCTTTCTGTTTTCACCTCCTAACTTACAAAATGAATGAGCTATAAAAAGCTTGTGTTAACATTTTGTCAACTTTTAGTTTCCATCTAATAAATCGCACGATTCATTGCAGTCCATACGTGTAAATTGAAGACTGGGACTGGAATATTTCTATGTTTTAGTCCAAGCATGTTCCTGTACTCGCTCCGGAGAACACACAGAATCTCCACTGTTTGTGTATTAATAAAGCTTCCAGTTTAGTTTAGGTTCAATAATATTTAACAAAGTGACTGTTGCTAAGTGACTGCGATATAACATTCCAGAGAGGAACTAACACAGAATTGTTGCAGCATGGTGGCCAATCATAGATTGTTATTACAATACATGACTTTAAAATGATCTATGTAATGATAAAATATTCTCTGAATGCAAATCTGCAAAATGAATGCATGCCCTAATTGGGCTGCTTTTTCGGTCTTATTGAAATAAAATAGATATCAAAAGAAATTATAATATGCTATATGTTTCAATAATCATAGCATTGTGATTTCAAGAGACACTCCGCTGCAAAATAAATCACTGTTTAGTAGATATGCCCCCAATGAAAACATGTATGCCTTTAATTATGTATTTTGGGGGGTGGAGGGATATATCTAAAAGCAGCTTGAAGATCTTTTCTATTCAGACTTTAAAAACCCTCTTCTTCTAATCCAGCCTAGTCTATAGAATTGTGCACTTTTTGTTAAATGAAGATAAAGAGGAACACGATAGTCCTAATTCTATAGTGTCCTAGTCACTATTGACCAGACCAGAACTGCCAGGGTTAATTTTACTTACCTTGTCTCCCTCACAGTGCTAGTCGCCTCTGTGGTATTCCACCTTAACTGCTGAGATCATTCTTTATTAGACAGCTTTAAATAAATATATATATATATATATATAAAATTATTTTTTGTGCAGTCTATAGCTATACTCATGTTTTTTTTTTATTACCTTTCATTAAAAAGTAACTGCTTGAATAATTTTTATTTATTTTTAACCTAGCAGTATTTAATTACTTATTTTTTTATTAACGCAACCATGCAACCTGCTCTTTGGTTTAGATTATTTATCCATGCATTCATAGACCGAAACACATATATTTACATATATAAATGTACAGATGTGACCTACATGATTATACAGAGATCTTGACATCCACACAATCCCCTGTTCTTCTTGGTTATCCATAGTCCATTAGCCTCCCAACATGAAAGGAATGTCCACACAGGATGACTATGTCCCACTGTGCTTGAATAAATTTGCACATCAGTATGTTTAGGCGGAGATGAAACCTCTAGAGTAGCTCGTCCGTAGTATGACCCAAATAACTGATGCAGAATACATCCACAGTAACTTGTTACCAGTCGTTTATATATTGTTTCAAGCTCTGTGGGTCAAATACAAACAGTACTGACAGATGGGTATACGTGATGGCGAATCAGTCAAAGTAATTCTTCAAGGCTGGGCTAACAAGAACATAGAGATAAACTCTTTTCTAATATATATAGCTCTCAAATTATCCAAATTAACTGCTCAGTGGTGACTGCAAACTCGGTAGCTTGCACCTGCCAATTTCAAATTTTATAATAAGACACAAAGGTTCATATTGCATATCCCTTTCTTTACTGTCCACCAATAGCAAAAAAGAATACAAAAACAGTAAGAAAAATACAGTATACATAATAACATAAGCCACTCCCAGACCAAGTCCCAGTATAATAGGCAGCACCTCCCTTAGCTCCTCCTCTTTCTTTGCTGCTCCACAGTCAGTTAAGTACCAAAAGTTTGACTGTAGAGATTTTAGTTGTAATGATTATGTTAATCTTATACTTGTATCAGTGGCGTACACACGATCCATTGGGCCCCGGTGCAAAAATTGATCCGTGGGCCCCCCTCGGTCCTTACTCTGCGTGGGCACTCACTAACACACTTATTGACACTCACTAGCAGACACACACACTAACAGACACACACAAACTAACACACACTCACTGACTAACACACTGAGTTACTAACACACTCACTGACACACACACACAGTAACACACTCACTGACACACACAAACTAACACACACACACAGTAACACACTCACTGACACATACACACTTTTTAATTTTTTTTTATTTAATCCCCCAGCCTCCCTACCTTTGGGAGTGCTTTGGGGATTCCCTGGGGTCCAGTGGTGCTGGCGGCCGGTCCTGCAGGCGCGCGAGGGAGCACTCTCCCCTGTCATATTCCAGCTCGGCATCAGTGCGGTGCACGAGGGAGCTGGGCAGAGAGCGCTCAGGGGAGAGTGCTCCCTCGCACGCCCGCCCGCCGGCAAAGTAAAGCTACTGCCAGCCTCGGGGGGGCCTGAGGTGGCCAGCTCCTGGGCCCCCGAAGAGAACAGGCTGGCAAAATGTGGCCACACTGGCGTGCATACCGGGTCCGGTAGCAGCCACACAGCCGCGACCCCTGCGACCGCGGTATGTATGCCAGTGTCTTGTATGTCACTAGTGACTTTAGTTAAGCTTGTACTGTTATATTACTGGGCTTTGTACCTGTTTGCTGTATATTTGTTTTTCCAGTGCTCGTGGTCCCAGGCCAGCTGAGGGTTTTTTCCTTTCCATTTACTTTACTTGGTTTATTTCAACCTGCTTTGGTTCTTCCTTTTTCCTTTCTGTAGAACTTGTGTTCTCCCTTATTTCTCTGTCTTTCCTACCTTAGTGTATCTCTCTCTGAGTCTTTACCGGGTCCCAGGTCCATTTTGGCGCCCTTTTGGTGCTATTTCCCGCCACTGTTTGGGCCAATTCGTACCATTTCAGGACCCACATTTGGCAGTTGGCAGAACCAGGGGTCATCTGGCCGGCCGCTGCTATTTTAACTACCATTGCTCGGGATGAGGCTACTTCAACCAACGCACCAACTACCAGGAGGCATTGACCTGATCCCCCTTCTTCCCATCTTGTGAACAACCATGACGGTCAAGGGGCTTTAGAGGGAATTCCAGTGGAAGACGCCCATACGGTAAGCTTGTTTCTACCTCATGTTTCTTCTTATGTTTGTGTAGGGGGCAGACTTCATAATTTTTTCCCAGCCTGGTCGTTCATCACGTCTGATGCATGAGTTCTCGATACAGTGAGGGGTTTTCCACATAGAATTGGGTTGGGCACCGCAATACATCCCTACCCCTCGACTGATCTGTTTTTCCCTTCGGGATTGCAGGTTGATCAACGAGGAGTTGTCAGCCCTACGTACCAAGGACGCTGCACCCCTTCAGGGGTCATCATCAATATCTTCCTGATAGCGAAAAAGGGTTGCCAGATGCGCCCTGTCATCAATTTGTGCCCACTCAATTCCAGGGTACGCTACTGTCATTTCAAGATGGAGGACATTCACCTCCTCAGAGATTTGCTCCTGCACAGGGATTGGCTGGCAAAGCTGGATTTGAAGGATGTATACCTGATGGTGCTGGTGAATGAGGTTTTGAGGAATCTCCTTCAGTTGCATTGGAGAAATCGTGTATGGCGCTTCACCTGTCTTCCATTTGGCGCCTTGGTGCTTCACCAAGCTGCTAGGTCCTGTGATGGCATGGCTAGACGATATTCTGATCATGACTCAAGAACGCTCCATTCTCCTATGACACCTGTGATGAACGGTGGATCTCCTGACCCAGCTGAGCTTCCTCATAAATTGGGAAAAATCCTGTTTGACACCATCCATACGCATGTAATTCTTGGGTTTCCTTGTGGACTCGGAAGAATACTCCCTGGTCCTACTTTCATCCAAGAGTCGGACGATCCGCAAGGAACTTGGCAAGGCTCATTGGACTGTTGGCATCTTCAATACAAGCGGTGTTTCTTGCACCTCCTCACTATCGTGCTCTCCAACAGTTGAAGATCGTGCACCCCGAGAGGGAGTGTCATATGCAGACCCAATTTCCTTGGACATGGAAACGAAGGATGAGTGGATTCACAAATTATGTACGTTAAATGGCTGGGCCATGATATACTCAATCAGCACTTCTGGCACATCTGGCAATGGATTTCTGGGAGTTTTGTCTGACGCGGAACTTGGTGGTCCAGGCGGACTGCACAATGTTCAGGCAGACTGGAGTTTGTGATATCTCTCCGACAGCAGCGATTGGAGATTGGATGTAGAGGTGTTTAACACTACCTCATCTCTTTGGGGTCATTTTGCCATTAACCTGTTTGCCTCGTGGCTCAACACCCATCTACCTCTTTTCTTAAGCTGGCGTCCAGATCTAGCCGCAGAGGCAGTGGACGTTTTTCTGCAAGATTGGCACGAACTGCTTCTCTATGCTTTCCCTCCATTAGCCATGCTTTCCAGGGTACTCCTGCAGGAACGCCGCCAAGGGGCAGAGCTGGTCCTCTTACCGTTTTGGGGGACTCAGTCGTGGTTACCTCAACTTATGGAGATGGAGGTTGATGTTCCCAGGTTGTTGCCAGCCCATCCGGATCTGCTTCAGGATCCATCAGAACGTTGCCATCCTCTTCTCCGAGAGGGATCCCTGCTTCTGATGGCTTGGTGGATTTTGGGGGACCCTGGCAGGTCTTTGGTGTTTCGGATGCAATTCAACACCTCCTGGCGGACGCATGGGCTCCCGGAACTCGACGATCATATGGGTCAGCTTGGAGAGCTTGGGCTGGGTGGTGCCTGGCAAGGGACATGGATCCCGTTTCAGTCCCTGTAATACTCCAATTTCTCTTGAAGCTGGCCAGTCGTACGGGACAATCAACATATACAGAACAGCCATTTCATCGGTCCATCAAGGCTTTGAGGGTTGTCCAGCGGACAACATCTCTTTGCATTTCGCCTATTATGTGTCTCCCATCTTTCACGTCCACGAAGGCCACGGTATTCCTCCACATGTAATGTTTCTATTGTATTATCGCTGTTTGATTCGTAGCCCTCTAATGCGGATCTTTCCTGAAGCCAATTGTTGGATGAATTGGTCACTCTTTTTTGCATAGTATCCTGTAAGAGGGTTTCGGCCGTACATGTCTTGGAATTTGACAAATGATCCTTCACTCCCGACAGGGTGACTTTTAAAAAAATCCAGGCGCATGAAGACTTCAATTAGATTGGTGTCATATCCAACTTTTCCCTCGGCACCGGTGTTGTGTCCAGTGGCCTGTTTACACGAGTACGAGGCTCGCACCGGGCCGCGTCAGTCATTATCAACTCCTCATCTTTTTCTTTCCCTTATCCTCTGTTCTGAGTTAAGGTAAGGGTTAGGGGTAGAGTTAGGATTAGGGTTAAGGATAGAGGTAGGGTAGGGTTAGAGGTAGGGTTAGAGGTAGGGTTAGGGTTAGGGTTTAGCAGTAGGGTTAGGGTTAGGGGTAGGGTAAGGGGTAGGGTTAGGGTTACGGGTAGAGGTAGGGTTAGGGTTAGGGATAGAGTTAGGGGTAGGGTTAGGGGTAGAGTTAGGGTTAGGGGTAGGTTTAGGGTTATGGGGTAGGGTTAGGGGTAGGGCTAGTGTTAGGGAATTGCCGAATTCCCAAAGTGCCGAAGTCCTGAATTTCGGAAGTCCCGAATTTTTAAAGTGCCGAATTCCCGAAGTCCCGAATTTCGGAAGTGCCGAAGTGCCAAATTGCCGATGTCATGAATTTTGGAAGTGCCGAATTGCCGAAGTCCTGAATTTCGGAAGTGCCGAAGTGCCGAATTTCGGAAGTGCCGAACCAACCCAAATTTTTTGCCTATATCCCTAGTGAGTATATCTACCTAACTTGGATAATCCCTCGACCCTGTGTGCCAATAGTAATGGATACATTATAAATAACATGGTAATGATTTAATTCTAGTCTTGATCAAATTATGTTCAACACATACCTTTCAACATCTGTGAAGCAGGACACCAGTGGGAGGTGTAATAGGGGGTGAACTAGTGATGTTATTTGTTTCACTGGCTCCACCCAAATGAGCTAAGGCTACCCATAAAAGGGGTCGGTCTAGCTGTAGAATTTGCATTGGATAAATGCTCTCTACAGAGTCTAAATGCCCTGAGTATAGCACTTCAGCATCTAATGATACTGTCGGGCATTAACCTGTTGCTCTGCGCTGCGTCTATCCCAGCAGTGAGCACAGTCCCTCCTTGGCTCATGCCGGACCCTCCGACCTGTTCACCGCTGAGAGCGGAGACCAGACATCTGTCGGTAGTGTTGCAGCTGTGCCGTGGTCTGTCTCGGTCCGCTACTACTCACACCAGACAATCCTAGGCATGCTGGTGCACCTAGAGATCCGACTCTTAAGGGGACAGGCGCCTCAAATCAATTTAACCTATTAACTAATGAAATAGTAGAGGTGTAAACCTCTCTCCCATAAAATCCCATCCCAACAAATTCACAGTACAGTTACACGATGCTTACTGTGGTGTCAACTTCAGTGTGCCTATCTTGCCTTGTTTCACATGTCTGGTATCTGACCCTCCGCCTGTTTAATCGTCTCTGAACCCGTGTTGCCTGTCCTGACCCTTGGCTTTCCTCGAATACGACTTTGGTTATTCCTTTGGTACCTCGCCTTTGCTAAGCCCTGCTTCCTGGACTCCTCCTGTCAAAAGCGTAACAGACGTAAGAGATACATTCGCACTATGCTTGTTGTGGAACAAAACGTCAGGATGGTGGGAGACCAAAATAACTGAACTGTCCAGGTGAAATTAAGGCTGTTGGAAGGCCTATCAACATTTCAAAAGCACTATGTTAACTAGAACAAGTCAAACAACAGTAAGTGAAAATTATGTTAACTGTTCTAGTTTTCAATAGATAATAGGGAATCACATAATAAGCTGCTCATTTGAATGCCAAAATGCAGATTATTGGGTCAATGGAATTTGCTTTGGTTATATTGTCCATATATTCATATATCACATACCACAAAAAAAACAAAAATAATTGTGAAAACAAAAAAAGATCTGAAAATCTATATTCATTGTATTTGTATATTTTAGCCAGTTGTTACAACTGACTTTAAGTCCATATAACACTGTCCACTGTTAGAGATATAGCAGTCGCCTTCACGTCTCTCCCAACTGTCTCATTAAAAATCCCTTGGGTAAACTAAATGCGTAAATATGCGTTCAGCTTATATTAAAGAGAATGTTCAGAGAGGCTCCACGAAGATATAAAGCATGTCTGTATATACTTCTATTACCCCAGGAATTCTGCTTTTCTGTGACAATTTTTCACCAGCCTTTGCTCTTTCTATTCACTGATTAGTATTGGAATTGTAGTGAGGTGGGCGTGAATCAATCACGATCAGCTATATTACATCTGCATGTTATTACACCATTCATGTTTGTTGTAAATACTACTCTTCTTGAAGCAATGATAAAGAGTAGCATGCTGTCTCCTTAAAACCGTTCCGTAAATACATTTTACGGTTATATTGGTTACAATTCTTACTGTTGATTGAATATTACAAAACAAAATATTCACAAATATGGCCTGTGGCTCAGTTTGGTTAGATAGTCTTCTGATGACAAAGTCTGCGTCAATAATGTCTGGCAATCTAACTATTTAACCTTTGTAGACGCATGTCATGCAGGCTGATCAACGAGAGACTTACTATCTGTCAGGATTATAGTTGATCCAGCAAGCAGAATATTATCACAGCTAGGACAACATCTAACCAGACCTTAGAATGGCCGGACTTAACGTACCGGAGAATATTCAAAATACTTGCTGAGGTCAGGGACACAGAATGAGACACAATGATGAGGAAAGCCAGAAGTCAAGGATACCAGAAATCAGGGAGGTCAAAACTAAGCCAAAGTCAAATACCAGAAAAACGCAATCAAGAACACACTGTAGGATAACCAGCTAGTGGAAACCACGACAGGGTACTGACTAAAAAGTAATCTGGGTTTAAATAACCCTCCTTAGGCTGTAATTGTCTGTCTCTGACCTCGCACGTGATGTCGCACGCATGTTGGCGCCATCTTTGATGTGGACGAAGGTAAGTTTCCTATAAAAATCCGAACTGCAGCAGCCGGCGTTCCTAAGAACGTCGCACCCGCTGGGGACCGGAATGGAGGAAGCCCGGGCAGCTGCCCACCGGGACCAAGATAAGTCAGAAATATCTCTGTCGGCGTGGCTGCTTAGTTTTTGTGCAGCCACGCCAGCAGAGAAGCCGGGAGCCGTGACACTATCCTCTTCACCACTGTCATAATAAAGGTACATTGGAGAAAGACACAAATAACGCATGACTATGTTTGTTTCCGAATTGCAATCAATTTTGGCTGGACTTCCAACTGTAGCATTCGTTTAATTTGTTTCCATGGCAATTGCTCAATTTTCAGGACTTAGCTACACTGTTTGTTTTACATCATGTAATAAGTATGGTTGAACATACTCTGCTTTATAAAAATGATCTTCTTTTGTCTCTGTTCAGAACCTTTTGTTTACAGGATCAGTAACCTTTTAAAAAATAAACTATACGTATTAACAAATACACAAACTGATTACCAACAACAAAGAACATTTCAACTGGATGCTGGAGAATGATGTAGGGTGGGAATATGTTAATGAATGATAAATTAGGATGTGGTCAAATAAATCAGGTTTTAATGGTACACAGAAATGGTCTGGAGTTCCCATATATAGACCATTATATGTATATTTTCACATTTTTGAAGGAAAAAATCGGATGAAACTTTAATGATAGCATTTCTATAAAATGTTTATTTTCAGAAGCAGGAAATTACTTTTCACTGCCTGATACTTCCAGTTCTTGTAGGGGCCACAAAATTGCTAATTTAAAAAAGTTTTTTAAAAAAATCAGTCCCATGAGGTTAAAAATGTTTGATTTAATATTTTCTATAGAATTACATTTTCCAGAATTTTGTTACATCTACATATACAGCCCTGACGTATTCATTTTTTGTAAATTCCCCTAATATTCTAATTTGGAGCAGAGATGTTGCCCACTCCTCCTGCTGCTCCTGTGTTCATTACGACTCTACAGGTCTCAAATGATGCAAAATAAACTCCAGAAAAAGATAATTTGAGTACCAGAACCCAGATCATTTTACAAAATAGATGATGTAACTGCTAATACCAGAATTACTGAGTGATAGAATAAACTAATAAAATACTAATTGCAACAAACATATGGTTTAGTACTAAATTATTTCAAACAAAAGTCAAATGTTTGTATACTTTAAATGTTATTACATTCTTTTTGTAAAGTTTATAATAACAGAAATCTAGTCAATATGATCTAAAATTACAGAATAATTTTATAGAATGGTAACACAGCAGATAAGCACTTAACTAAAAACATTATATTTATTTTTTAGAAAATGTATTTTAGGGCCTGTTTTTTTTTAATTAGTTTTCTCAGCAGGAAAACAAAAATCAGTACATCACTACAAACATATCTACACTGAACAAAATTTTAAACGCAACACTTTTGTTTTTGCCCCATTTTTCATGAGCTGAACTCAAAGATCTAAGACTTTTTCTATGTACACAAAAGGCCTATTTCTCTCAAATATTGTTCACAAATCTGTCTAAATCTGTGTTAGTGAGCACTTCTCCTTTGCCGAGATAATCCATCCACCTCACAGGTGTGGCATATCAAGATGCTGATTAGACAGCATGATTATTGCACAGGTGTGCCTTAGGCTGGCCACAATAAAAGGCCACTCTAAAATGTGCAGTTTTACTGTATTAAGGGGCTCGCAGGGGTTCCGAAAACAGGACCTGCCTATTCAGAGCATCCCAAACATGCTCAATGGGTGACATGTCCGGTGAGTATGCTGGCTATGCAAGAACTGGGATGTTTTCAGCTTCCAGGAATTGTGTCTAGATAGAAAAAGTCTTAGATCTTTGAGTTTAGCTCATGAAAAATGGGGCAAAAACAAAAGTGTTGCATTTATAATTTTGTTCAGTGTATATCTGGATGTAACATGTTAAATCTCAGAGACAGGAAAATTATGTTAGAAATGTAAATTAAAGGGGGGTTCTGTATAATCAAAACAAAACTTTCTCTGTGCTTGTTAATACTATTAGTAATAAGATACTACTCTATATATTTATCGTCATTTTCTAATATTTCTGGAGTTTACCTTTTTTGCGGAGTAAGGCTAGGGGAAGACTCTATGTAACATGTGACTCAATATGTGTTAAGTAGCACTAAATATTTATGGTGTTCTAGATAGAGAAATCTAGATATCTCTTAAAGGGGCAACATACCTCTAGAACCAAAACAAGATATGGGTTTATCACGCTATCTATGGGTTTTATGGGTTCTACTTTTAATAACCTTCTAACCTTTGTGGAGTCTACATTTAATAATCATCAAAGTATTTAACCAGAAAGAGTACAGTTTGATTTGCTTTTATTATTTATAATAAGAAAGGACACAATGGTAGAATGAGCTCAAACAAAAAGAGAGAGGTTTATGGTAATGAGTTGTTATGACATAGAGGAGTCGAGGAGAGCCAATGTTAAACAGCTTTATACGTAGAGGGTAAGAAACATATAAGGACTGGGAGGAACATGCAAGAAGGCAAAGAAATGGAGGAAGGAATGGTAAGAAGTCAGAATATTTATGAGGAGACAGGAAAGTAAAGTGAAAAATAAATGAGAAGTGGATTCAGATGGAGAAATAGAAGTGAAAGTAAATAGGCTGGGACACTCTTACTTCTGTTCCTTGATCTCTACAGAAGATCTGGTCCATAGCTGGTCTATTGTTAATGTACAGTTCTCATGTTTAGTCTGGCCATGATTGTGAAAGTGTCCAGTTAGCAGAGATCCGGCACCGACCCTTGCAGTACCCTGTGTTCCGTGATGTCCAGTGCTTACGAGGACCATTGATGTTCAGTCAAGTAATCTTCTGCACATGGTTTTCCTCTGGTAAAGTAAACACTGGTGAGGCATCCTGTCATTACAGTTTACTCAACTGTTCAATAAAAACGTATGTGTTACCAGAGCTCCTGGAGTAAATATAATTTATTCCATTGCAGGTCATTCTGACACATACTATCCATGCGAAACGAACCAGCCATACCATGAGTACCATCCATACCATGAGTACCATCTATACCATCCATGACATGAGTACCACCCATACCATCCATACCATGAGTACCATCTATACCATCAATACCATGATTACCACCCATACACCCATGCCATGAATATCATCTAAACCATCAATGCCTTGAGTACCACCAATACCATCCATGACATTAATAACATCTATATCATCAATGCCATGAACACCATCCATTTCATGAGTACCATCTATACCGTCATAAGAACCACCCATACCATCCATGGTATACACAGAGCCCCTTGTATACACATGATTTGCTCACACACTGTAAATTTATTTTTTTAGTATTTTGGGTCAATGATGATCTCTCTTTAAACAAAGCCACAGTTCTCCTATTATTCTATTATTTTCACTGAACTACAACTAACAGATTCTGCTGCTTTTCTTCCTTATGATAAGTACATCTGTATTACTAGACACTTTGGGTTAGGAGGGATGGACAGCAAATGACCTGTACCAGGTAGAGGAACCACCAGAAGGGATAAATACAGAATGCTGCAAAAACTATACAAAAAGGAGCATGCAAAAATATAGATAGAAAATGAAAAATGATTGTGTTGATGTCTGAAGTGATATCTATGTAACGAAAAATGCATAGGTTATACGGACTTCCTGAATCCTGAAAGAAACCAGACTGGCTCACACGTTTGCCAAGCCTTAGGTGGAGTATATTCAATGCTAAATTGATGTAATATGTTAATAGAAAATCTACCTGGGAATAATAGAATATTTTTTCATAAACTCTTATGGTGCTTATACTTGTAAAGTGAGCAGAAACCTTGCGTGCCCCGATGACATCATTATTTAAATCTGAAATGCCAACCTTTCAAAAATGTTAAATGATTCACTGAAAAACACAGTGACTTTTTGACTTAACCTTTTAGCACGAAGAGCTGAATCATTGAGCCTCTTATGTAAGAACCAGTCCTCTCAATCCTCTGTAGCGACAGAAGAAAAATATTTTTGACATTCATATGTAGATTTACTAAAATGATATCTGTTACCTACATGGATGTCACAATAACTTGTACTTCGGGATGTTCCTTCTGCAGCATTTTGGCCAAATTATTAATTAAAGGTAGTCTGAAATGAACCTGCCAGAAGGAGTCAAATGAATCAATCAAAGTGGGTCAAAAAATTCTGCCGTAGTGATTCAAAGAGATTGACTGAATAACCTCAGATGGGCAAATGTTTCTACATCAGTAGGTTTAGTGAACCTCTGTATACATTCATGTTGTCCTCAATAAATACAAGTGATGAAAAATTTACAATATTGTTTAGCTCTATGAAGAATTATATTATTTTAAAAGAGAAATGGGACAGCATTCTAAATGTTGAGCAATTGCCATGATAACCAATGAAATGTTTCTTTTGAATGTTCCACTACTGTCTCATTAAAGGCACCAAGACTACTTAATGTACAAAGTGGTCTAGGAGCAGTGCTCTGTAATCTACAGCATTGTCATTCCGTAGATATGGCAGTGTTATGATTGTAGTGTTAACAAATCTCTAGTGGCTGTCTTTGTGACAGCCACTAGAGGTGCTTCCACTGAATAAACTTAATAACTACACTTGGCTCTTTAATCAAATGCTGCTGATAGAAAGCATTTAACTGGAGCGGTGTGGCATTTTCCGACACATGCACATTAGACCCCCATGAATTAGATTGGCTGATATCAAGACCAACATGGTGAAGAAGTAAAGGTAAGTAAAAACGAAAAGGACACCCGTGTAGATAGTGTAACACTATGGCGTTTTAATGCTATACTGTTCCTTTAACTCTCCACCATTGTGCAATATAAAACTGTGTGGCTCCTCCATCCTCTGAGCTCCCACTAGTCCCCATATAGTAAGCATCCCACTGGTCCCCACTAGTCCCCATATAGTAAGCATCCCACTGGTCCCCACTAGTCTCCATATAGTAAGCATCCCACTGGTCCCCACTAGTCCCCATATAGTAAGCTTCCCACTGGTCCCCACTAGTCCCTATATAGTAAGCATCCCACTGGTCCCCACTAATCCCCATATAGTAAGCATCCCACTGGTCCCCACCAGTCTCCATATAGTAAGCATCCCACTGGTCCCCACTAGTCCCCATATAGTAAGCATCCCACTTGTCCATACTAGTCTCCATATAGTAAGCATCCCACTGGTCCCCACTAGTCTTCATATAGTAAGCATCTCACTGGTCCCCACTAGTCTTCATATAGTAAGCATCCCACTGGTCCCCACTAGTCTACATATAGTAAGCATCCCACTGGTCCCCACTAGTCCCCATATAGTAAGCATCCCACTTGTCCCTACTAGTCTCCATATAGTAAGCATCCCACTGGTCCCCACTAGTCTTCATATAGTAAGCATCCCACTGGTCCCCACTAGTCTCCATATAGTAAGCATCCCACTTGTCCCTACTAGTCTCCATATAGTAAGCATCCCACTGGTCCCCACTAGTCTTCATATAGTAAGCATCTCACTGGTCCCTACTAGTCTCCATATAGTAAGCATCCCACTGGTTCCCACTAGTCTACATATAGTAAGCATCCCACTGGTCCCCACTAGTCCCCATATAGTAAGCATCCCACTGGTCCCCACTAGTCCCCATATAGTAAGCATCCCACTGGTCCCCACTAGTCCCCATATAGTAAGCATCCCACTGGTCCCCACTAGTCCCCATATAGTAAGCATCCCACTGGTCCCCACTAGTCTCCATATAGTAAGCATCCCACTGGTCCCCATTAGTCTATATATTAAGTAACATTTGTAAGCATTTAAAAATAACATATTTACTGTATATACTCGAGTATAAGTCGACTCGAATATAAGTCGAGACCCCTAATTTTACCCCAAAAAACTGGGAAAACGTATTGACTCGAGTGTAAGACTAGGGTGGGAAATGCAGCAGCTACTGGTAAATTTCTAAATAAAATTAGATCCCCCCAAAATTATAGTAATTGAATATTTATTTACAGTGTGTGTATATAATGAATGCAGTGTGTGTGTATATAATGCAGTGTGTTTGTATGAATGCAGTGTGTGTATGAATACAGTGTGTGTGTGTGTGTGTGTGTGAGTGCAGTGTGTGTATGAATGCAGTGTGTGTGTATGAGTGCAGTGTGTGTGTGTGTGTGTGTGTATGAATGCAGTGTGTGTGTCTGAGTGCAGTGTGTGTGTGTGTGTATGAATGCAGTGTGTGTGTGTGTGTATGTGTATGAGTGCAGCGTGTGTGTGTGTGTATGAATGCAGTGTGTGTGTGTGTGTGTGTATGAATGCAGTTTGTGTGTGTGTGTATGAGTGCAGTGTGTGTGTGTGTGTGTATGAATGCAGTGTGTGTGTGTATGAATGCAATGTGTGTGTATGAGTGCAGTGTGTGTATGTGATGCAGAGCCTTGGTGGGGGGTGGGCATTTTTATTTATTTATTATTATTATTATTATTTTTATTTTATTTTAATATTATTAAATTTTCCTTATTTTATTGTTATTTATATTTGTATTTATTTTTTTCGGGGCTCTCATTCCCTGGTGGTCCAGTGGTATAGGCTATGTAGGTGGGGGGCTGGCAGAGAGCTGTAACTTACCTTTCCTGCAGCTCCTGTCAGCTCCCTTATCTCTCCTCCGGTCCGGTCAGCTCCCTTCTCCTCCACTGCAAGTCTTGCGAGAGCCGCAGGGTCAGAGCTCCGCGCGGCACTCACACCGCAAGACTTGCAGTGGAGCTGACAGGGGAGCTGACCGGACAGGAGGAGAGAGAAGGGAGCTGACAGGAGCTGCAGGAAAGGTAAGTTACAGCTCGCTGCCAGCCCCCAACAGGACCGCCGGGCTTGTAATGAGCCCGGCGGTCCTTGTCTGTATTATTAATACAGACATTGACTCGAGTATAAGTCGAGTTGGGGTTTTTCAGCACAAAAAATGTGCTGAAAAACTCGACTTATACTCGAGTATATACGGTACTCTTTCTTGCTATAGTTCGTTATATCACATATTTATGCAGAAACATTCAGTAAAACATATAACAGATGTTTTATTTTGGAACAAATGCACAGAGGTTAGTAAACTAGTAATTGAATAAATGCAGAAAATGTGTAGCAATTGAATGTTTAAATCAGTGACAAAGAAAAGTATCGGCATACCTTCCAACACTGGGAGATATAAATTTGGGGTGCAGGTGTACTGGCCCCAGGGGCTTTGTCAGTGATGAAACATGCATCACTGGTGGGCTAACCTACTGTTTGGGCACGTCATCCTCCTGGACAGCCCCCAATGTAGATGACAATGAAGTGAAGTACTCTCTGTGTGGTCATAGCACTGGTTGGAGAGTGTGATCATGTCTAATGATGCACCCGCGCTATGCAGACCAGGGACCAGTGCCCTGGGACTGTCCTGCCGAAATCGGGGCAGTTGGGAGGTCTGGATCTGTATTTATGTATTTATTATACATTTATCACTTGGTGTGCCTGGGCAGATCATGGTTTTTAAATCTGCCCTGGATACTGGGTAACATCAGTCACTCTCTGTAGTACATAGTTTGAATGACTCGAGCCCCTAATATCAGGACGGCACTGGGGTATACATGTACCAGCCAACCAGAGAGAAAAAGGAGTTGCCTCTATAATGCAGCATCTGCCATTTATTTACAGCCCTCTCTCCGGTAATGGCTTGGCAGGACACGAGCTGAGGAGACAGACACAGTACTATTCTATTTCTTTACCTCTTCTGAGAGCTTATAATTAGTGCGTGAGGTACTAAATTAATGGTGGAACCCATGTATAATGAATAATGAGAAAAGGACAAAAACGATTTGACATATTTTGTCATTCATATAAGATCCTTTTCTGTAAGCTTGTAGGGTTGGCTGCCATCACATAGCAATCACTGGCTCACTGAGTTCTTGAAAGAAAGTTGACATTTTTGCCACATTAGTCCACTGATGCAGGTGTAAAATAACAGATTAAATTACTATCTCGTAATACCTTTTTTATTGGACTAACAGAATTTTGGATCAACAAGCTTTCAAGAGGCCCTCCCTTTCTCAATTCTAAAGCATTACTGCCAAACTGTGCAGCAGCCAGCGTTGAGCAAGTTACATTTAATCAGTGGGTAGTTTGATTTCTTTTTAGATATTTTCTTCTGTAATAGTTCCCAAGAAGCCATTTATATTGTGCAAGGCATTCTGATTTCACTGTTGAGAAAATGAGGAAACGAGATGATTGAGATTTCTCAAGAATCAGATCAATGTTGAGAAATCAATGCCGATCATTGCAACCCCAGTGGTTAGTGATTGCTTTTTACAGCATACTGGAAAGTCATTAAAAGGAATCTTGACAAATACCTAGCAAACACATCTTAACTCTTACCATCATTTGTATACGAATTAGAGAACCTAATCTTCTCCTTTCACCAAAAGCACTTAACTTCATTATTAAAAAAACTCTGCATGTGTGTGTGTCTATGTTATATGTGTGTGTTTGTCTGAGTGTTTGTCTATTTTGAGTGTGTGCATGGACTTGTTTTCTATGCATTGGTTATGTTTTACCTTAAAGATTAGCAGAGCATATCAGAGAAATGTAGTTTGTATAAATCTGCTGGCTCCTAAAATACTTTAATACATTCACTCTGTGGTTTCATCCAAAGATATTTTATTTCTGTACAGATATGTATTCTTCAGTTGGATTCCCGAATTGCAGGTGAATCGCCATGAGTTGTGAATCGCCATGAGCATTACCTAAAGAGATTCTCTGTAGTGCCCCTCTCTCTCCCATCCCCCATCCCAAGTTGCTGAAGGGGTTAAAACCCCTTCCGTGACTTACCGGAGTCCAGCGCCAATGTCCCTCGACGCTGATCAGGCTCCGCCCACTCTTTGCCTACTCTCCTACCCCACCGACATCAGCCGGCAGGTAGACCTTATGCGCATGCATTATTCAATGCTTTCCTATGGGGATTTCGGCGACGCTGGAGGTCCTCACATAGCGTGAGGACATCCAGCATTGTTTAAAACACTTTTCGTGTTTTAAGAACACAGAACTCCCTCTAGTGGCTGTCTGATAGACAGCCACTAGAGGAGGACTTAACCCTGCAAGGTAATTATAGCAGTTTATAAAAACTGCAATAATTACACTTGCAGGATTAAGGGTAGTGGGAGTTTGCACCCAGACCAGTCCAGTGGGCAGAAGTGGTCTGGCTATCTGGAGTGTCCCTTTAACTTAAAATACACTCCTTTTGTTAGTTATGTAAATATTTTCCTCCAAGGTTGTCTCTTCTGTGTGTCGCTTATCCAGTTGGAAAGCCAATACCAAAAACCCTGGACAGATGTATTAGGAAGGTAATAAAATGCTCTTGCACACTCGAGATATTGTATGCCGCCATACTCCCACACAGTAGGCATTATGTGATCCCATATTTAGCATTGTGGTAGAAAGTGATGGCAATTTTCTGTGGTTACCATTTTCAGTGATTATGTTTACTCCTGTTGCAAACTCATACTTGCCCATTGTGGAACATTAGAGAAAAAAATTAATAAATATGCTTTGAAATGTGGCCACAATCTGCAAAATCCATAAGACTTGTGCACTTGTGCATGGCAGAATCATTTTAAATTCAAAGTGACAAACAGATGTATAACTGAGTAAACGACTAGCACGATTGCTGAATATATTCATTTAATTGGGTATTTGGGTATTCATTTAATTGGGTATTCCGCCTCTGGCGTCAAAGGCAAGGGATAATTGATAGGGGAAAAGATGATTAATGGTGAAGGGACTGCCACAAAAATTAGATTTTATGCGAAGATCAAGTGAGAAGTCAAGAAAACAGGGAAAAAAAAAAACACAAAAAAAATATTTATTTATATATTCTATGGTTAATAAATATATACAATATACAAAAATAGATTGCTCACTTCTCCTCCTGTTGTTCCCAATATACGTTATTTTTTCTCACTTGATCTGTGAACTAAATGGCAGAACAATGCGTCTACTGCAAAATATATTTCTAATATTTATATTATGTATGCATTTTGCAATACACTGATTGGCCCATTTTCATACCCTTCATGGTTTTTCCGAATGTTTTCCACACATATTTGTCCGAACCAAACCGTCACGTGAACCAGTGTTTTTGGAAAAATTATTTGACCGAAACAAACTTTCTTGCCATGCATAAGTTTAAAAGCCATACGTTTTTAGATATGTCTCTTCTCCCCATTTGGAGGAAGGCACAACTTCATGAGGTCTTCATTCTTCACATTTCCTACTCAGTTCAAATGTCTTCTCCAGTGGAAAACTAATTAGTGTTGGTCCTTACTTAAAAGGCTGTAAAATAATTTAAAATTCTTCTTATGGTTAAAAATGGCAAACCTCAAAGTCGGAGTCCAAACCATAAGGAATTAGAGTCTTAAAATTGTATATACTTTTAATGTCCTCTGTGCCTCATTTCTTCACATAATTTCCTCCTCTCCAATCTTTTTTTTACCTCCTTTATGGCACAAAAAAAAGTAAACCTTCTGGTTTCTGATTATACATTAATTTAAAATGGTTTTTAATATTCCTTATATGTTCGGCAATTCTGACTTTTAGTTGTCTGATTATCCTACCTACACATAGTAGGTTGCATGGGCATTTTTAAATGTATATAACACCCTTGAAGTGGCATGTTAAATGGTCCTTAATTCTGCATGGTTTTGGTGATCTTACTTATGTCTTACCAAATGTCTTTTTGTGCTTTTGGTTTCTCTATATGGTAAACAGGGGCCACATCTAAAGAAGCCTGTAAGGTTGTGTAAAACATGTTGGGTTTTTTGGGGACTTAGACAACTCTTTACCAAGTGGTTTTTAAATTTCTTTGCTCCCCTATACGTTATTTTCGCTATGGGGGGTAAAGTCTTATTTAAAATTGGGTCATCTCTTAGAAAGTGCCAGTGTTTCTTGATTGCCTGTTGTATTTTCCTATTCCGTCCGTTGTAGTTACAGATAAAAGGGATTTCACCCATTTTAGAGGATTCTTACTTTTGTTTGTATTTTAGAAGATATTTTTGGGGTTGTCTCCTCACTGCTTCTAGATCTCTCTCTAATTCTCTTTCTTAGTACCCTTTTTCTATGAATTGCCTTTTCAGGTATTGTGCATGTTCTATTGAGTCGGAGTCCTGCATGCAATTTTGTAGAATCCTAAGGAATTGTCCCCTAGGGGCATTGGTTAGCCATGGTTAGTTGTGGCAACTCTTTCTGTCAATATAGCTGTTGGCATCTATGGGTTTAAAATAGATATGTTTATTCATAAAAAATGAAACCAAACGACTAGAACATTAGTAGTAGCTAAGGCTTCAGTCATGGCAATTTTTCATGAATGAAACGATGTGTTGCAGCACATATGTGTGTCTGCTGTACAAGCCATCAAAGAAAAAAAAATAGTTATTGCTGTAAGTGTTCTAGGGGTTGTACCGAAGAGAAACTCAATGTATGGTGTATCAGCAAGCAATGGAATCACAGAATCTGGTGTAGAAATATATAATTATTAGTTCGTGTGGATTGCTGCAACATTAAATATCAGGATGAAGTGATATAGGAACAAGACTCCCATTTGCCATTGGATTTTAGAAAAGAAGGAATAAATTACTTTAAAGAGGAACAAAGAGTACAAAAAAATTATCAATCACTAAAAGTTCTTCTACACAAAGGACAGACTGGAGACAACTAGTGGTGTCACTAGGGTTTGTGTCACCCGGTGCGGTGACTCATGGTGTCACCCCAACCCCTTCTATGTCCCTTAGTGTTCCTCTCCCCTCCCTTCCCTGTCCCTTAGTGTTCCTCTCCCTCCCCTGTTCCTTAGTGTTCCTCTTCCCCCCTTACCTGTCTCTTAGTGCCCCCATTCCCATTAATGTTCCTCCCCTCTCTTAGTGTTCCTCTCCCCTCCCCCCCCTGTCCCTTAGTATCCCACTCCCCTCCCTTCCCTGTCCCTTAGTGTTCCTCTCCCTCCCCTGTTCCTTAGTGTTCCTCTTCCCCCCCTTACCTGTCTCTTAGTGCCCCCATTCCCATTAATGTTCCTCCCCTCTCTTAGTGTTCCTCTTCCTTCTCTTTTAGTGCCCCCCTCCCCTGTCCCATAGTGTTCTTTCCTCCCCCACTCCCCTGTCCCATAGTGTTCTTCCCCCCTCTTGCCTGTCCCATTGTCAGGGTACCTGTGGTCTCTACCTCCAAAAGAGGTAGAGACTTAGCTGTTCCACCTTCCAGACGGTCTGATGACTCCCTTCCCCGCGGTCTATCCGGTCATGCAAGGCCGGCCGCGAGGGAGTGACTGCCTTTTACACCATCTAGGCAGGAAGTCATCATCAGGACACTCCCCCGGATCGACCTGTCAGTCAATTGCTGCAGGACCAATCAGGACGTCTCGGAGGTGTGGTTACTGCTCTGAACAGGGTATTTAACAGAGCTTCCTTCATTAGCTCATTGCCCTGTCGTGGTTCTAGCTTGTTCTAGTCACTCAGTGCTTGTGTATTCTATTATCCCTTTTGGTTTTGACCCGGCTTGTTTACCTTACTCTGCTTATCTCTGTTACCCTTGATTCGGCTTGTCTCTCGCTTACCTGTCTTCTGTTACCCTGTCTTCTGTTACCCTTGACCTCGGCTTGTCTTTGACCATTCTATACGGTACTACTTACGTTAGTCCGGCCATTCTAAGGTCCGGTATACGTATCTGGCTACTGTTTGTACTCTGCGTGTTGGATCCCTGTCCCGATCCTGACATTACGACAGGGCCAATGGATCCTGCAAGTACAAACAGTCAGCTGGCTTCTCCTGATCCTAGGTTCGAAGCCATGGATCACAGAATGGATCAGATGGCGCTTGCGCTACAGGCTCTATTATCTCATGCCAATAACCCACCAGAGGAGATACGTAATACCCCTGTTTCTCCTGTCAGTTTAGGTCTAGAGGTAGCCACAGTGGGTGCTTCTTCTCGCATTACGCCCCCAGTACGCTATGGTGGGGCTCCTGAGAAGTGTCGTGGTTTTTTAAACCAAATTAGTATCCACTTTGAATTGCAACCCAGCTCTTATCCTACAGATAGGGCAAAGGTAGGATTTATTATCACCCTACTTATTGAGAAAGCTCTGAGATGGGCCAACCCACTATGGGAGAACGATAACCCATTAGTGTATAACTATAACGCATTTGTAGCTGCTTTTAGAAGAACATTTGATCCTCCAGGTAGAAAGGTTAATGCAGCCAGATTACTGTTACGCCTGAGACAGGAGAACCGAACACTGGTGGATTATGCACTAGAGTTCAGGTCTCTGGCGTCAGAAGTCAAGTGGAATGAGCAGGCGTATATGGATGTATTTTTGAATGGCCTATCTGAAGTAATCCTTGATGAGGTTGCTACCAGAGAACTCCCTGAGAATTTAGAAGATTTAATTTCGTCCATCTCTCGTATAGATGAACGTTTAAGAGAGAGACAGAACACTCGAGAGAGGAACCGGAGACCTTCTTTTAGGTTAGCCCCCGCTTTTCCAAGTCCTGACTCCACGGTATCTTTGCTTCCTGAACCTATGCAGATAGGTTATACCCGCCTCTCTGAGGAGGAAAGACAGTACAGGAGAAGAGAGGGTTTGTGTATGTATTGTGGAGCCAAGGGTCATTTACTCTCGAACTGTCCTAACCGTCCGGGAAACGCTCGCACCTAAGTCTCTCTAGAGGACAAGCCTTGGGTGTTTCTATTTTGTCCTCTACTCCTAATTATAAAGATCACAGGCTTCTGCTACCAGTTTCCTTAACTTGGGAGAAGGAAGTAGTAAGGGCTATGGCATTGATAGATTCCGGTGCTGCTGAGAATTTTATCGACCAAGCCTTTGCTATTAAGAACAATTTCCCATCCCAGCTAAGGGAGACACCCTTGGCCGTTGAGGCCATAGATGGTAGACCACTACTAGACCCTGTTATCTTTCGTGAAACCATACCCATTAGTTTAAATGTTGGTATCCTACACGTGGAGAATTTATCTCTTTTGCTCATTTCATCCCCTTCCGTTCCCATAGTTCTGGGGTACCCATGGTTGAAGAAACATAACCCTATTATCGATTGGGAGTTAGGGGAGATACTCTCGTGGGGCCAGGGTTGCCAGGATAGGTGTTTATGCAAGGTTTCTCCATTAGCTAATGTTAACATACCTGAGACTCCTATTCAGTCCACAGAAAGACAGATACCAGACCTTTACCTAGACTTAAAGGCAGTATTTGACAAGAAGAATGCCGATTCTTTGCCGCCACACAGGCCATTTGATTGTAAAATTAAGCTTCTACCTGGGACTATGCCTCCGAGGGGCCATGTATATCCTTTGTCTGTTCAGGAAAACTTGGTTCTAGAGGAGTATATTCGGGAGAATTTAGAAAAGGGATTCATTAGGAGGTCTTCTTCCCCGGCCGGGGCTGGGTTCTTTTTCGTTAAGAAAAAGGATGGCACGCTGAGACCTTGTATCGATTACAGAGGCTTGAATAAAATAACTGTCAGAAATGCCTATCCTATTCCACTTATTACCGAGTTATTTGATCGTCTTAAGGGCTCCAAAATCTTCACCAAGTTAGATCTCAGAGGGGCATATAAATTGGTGAGAGTCCAGCAGGGACACGAGTGGATGACGGCGTTCAATACTCGGTACGGTCACTATGAATACACAGTTATGCCGTTTGGACTTTGCAATGCTCCTGCAGTATTTCAGGATCTGATTAATGAGGTACTTAGGGAGTTTCAACATGATTGTGTCATTGTCTACCTAGACGACATACTGATACACTCTAGGGAGATTGAAACTCACCATAGACAGGTCAGAGCGGTATTACAGAAACTTCTGCAACATGGTCTATACTGTAAATTGGAAAAATGCAGCTTTGATCAGTCTCAGATAGATTTTCTTGGTTACGTGATTTCTGGGGAAGGTTTTAAGATGGACCCTGACAAACTCCAGTCTATTTTAGATTGGCCATTACCTAAGGGACTCAAGGCTATTCAGAGGTTTATTGGTTTCTCCAATTATTATAGGCGCTTCATTAAGGGTTACTCGTCTATTATTGCGCCCATTACCAATATGACCAAACAGGGGGCAGAAACTAAGACGTGGTCTCCTGAAGCTCTCGCTGCTTTCAAGAGGCTCAAAGAACTTTTTGCTTCTGCTCCAATATTAGTCCATCCTGATACGACTTTGCCGTTTCTACTCGAGGTCGATGCCTCTGAGACAGGAGTAGGTGCGGTTCTGTCACAAAGATTAGCGGTAGATAAACCATTACACCCGTGTGGTTTTTTTTCCAGGAAACTTTCTGGGGCTGAGAGCAGATATGACATCGGAGACAGGGAACTGTTAGCAGTCATTAAAGCCTTAAAGGAGTGGAGACATTTGTTGGAGGGGACCCTACACCCTATTACGATTTTGACAGACCACAAAAACTTGTCATATATTGGGGAGGCTAAGCGCTTATCCTCTAGACAAGCTCGTTGGTCCTTATTCCTGACTCACTTCAATTATGTACTGACTTACAGACCTGGTTCTAAAAACTCTAAAGCCGATGCATTATCTCGCCAATATGAACCTTCTACTGTACCTGAACCAGTTCTTTCTTCTATAGTTCCGAAGTGCAATATCATTGCTAATACGAATCTCAGGATTCATTCTCCATTACTGGCCGAGATCATTAAGTTGCAACATCTCGCACCTAAACAGACCCCTGCGGGTCGTCATTTCGTTCCTCCTGCTTTTCAACTGGAACTTTTACAGTGTTTACATAATAGCAAGATGGCGGGACATCCTGGTATTCGCAAAACTTACGCCTTGATCTCTAAGGACTTCTGGTGGTCTACTTTACGGAGGGATGTTGAGGAGTTCATCGCTGCATGTGAAGTTTGTACTAAAACCAAACAACCCCATACGCTTCCATGTTGTCAGGGTACCTGAGGTCTCTACCTCTAAGGGAGGTAGAGACTTGGTGGTTTATCCGTCCAGGCGAGCTGTTTCCTCCGTTCCTCGCGGTTCATCCAGCCACTTAAACACCGGCCGCGAGGAATCCACGTCCTTTTCTAGCAGGACGCTCAATACGTGACGTCATGACGCTATCACGAGCGACCTGTCACTCAAGTGTCCGATATCCAATCGGCACTTGTCAGAGGCGTGCTTACCATCCGGAGCCAGGGTATTTAAGCTTACTTCTCCCTTCAGCTCATTGCCCTGTCGTGGTTCTAGCTTGTCTAGTCACTCAGTGCTCTGGTATTCTAGTTTGCTCTATTTGGTTTTGACTCGGCTTGTTGTACTTCCCTGCTTCTCTGTTCTCCCTTGACCCGGCTTGTCTCTCGCTTATCTGTCTTCCCGTTCCCTCGACCTCGGCTTGTCTCTGACTATTCTCTATTACTCTCGGTACGTTAGTCCGGCCATTCTAAGGCCCGGTATACGTACCTTTCCACTCTTTGTACTCTGCGTGTTGGATCCCTGTCCCGATCCTGACATTACGACAGGGCCAATGGATCCTGCAGGTACAAACAGTCAGCTTGGTTCTTCTGATCCCAGGTTTGACGCCATGGAGCATAGGATGGATCAGATGGCTTTAGCACTACAGGCACTTTTGTCTCGTGCTAGTAACCCACCTGAGGAGACACGTACTCCTTATATTTCTCCTGCAGTCTCAGGTCTAGAGGTAGCCACTGTAGGTGCTTCTTCCCGTATTACCCCACCAGTACGTTATGGCGGGTCACCGGAGAAGTGCCGTGGTTTTCTGAACCAGATTAGCATCCATTTCGAATTACAACCCCGCTCTTATCCTACAGATAGAGCGAAGGTTGGATTTGTTATTACTTTACTCATTGAGAAAGCTCTGAGATGGGCCAATCCTTTATGGGAGAATGATAATCCACTAGTCTATAATTATAATGCCTTTGTAGCTGCGTTTAGAAGAACTTTTGACCCTCCTGGTAGAAAGGTCAATGCAGCTAGATTACTGTTGCGCCTTAGACAGGACAATCGAACACTTGTGGACTATGCACTAGAGTTCAGGTCCTTGGCGGCAGAAGTTAAGTGGAACGAACAGGCTTATATAGATGTGTTTCTGAATGGGTTATCAGATGTAATTCTTGACGAGGTCGCTACTAGAGAACTCCCTGAGAATTTGGAGGATTTAATTTCTTTTATATCTCGTATTGATGAACGCATAAGAGAGAGGCAGAACACTCGAGATAGGACCCGTAGACCCTCCTTTAAACTAGCGCCTACCTTTCAAAATTCTGAGTTCGAGGACTTACGTATTTCTGAACCTATGCAGATAGGCAGTACTCATCTCACAGAGAGAGAGAGACAGTACAGAAGAAGGGAGGGTTTATGTATGTATTGTGGAGTCAGAGGACATTTACGCCTAAATTGTCCTAATCGTTCGGGAAACGCTCGCACCTAAGTTTCTCTAGAGGACAGGCCTTGGGTGTTTCTACTTTGTCCTCTATTCACAACTACAAAGAGTTCAGGCTTCTGTTACCCGTTTCTTTGAGGTGGGAGAAGGGAGTAGTAAAGACTATGGCACTAATCGATTCTGGAGCTGCTGAGAGCTTTATAGATCAGGGTTTTGTTGCCAAGCATGCTATCCCATCCCAGTTAAAAGAGACACCACTGGCTGTTGAGGCCATCGATGGTAGACCGTTACTTGAGCCTGTTATTTTCCATGAGACCATACCGATTAACTTAACTGTTGGCATCCTACATAAAGAGGATATATCCTTAATGCTCATTTCTTCTCCGTCTATTCCCATAGTCCTGGGGTACTCCTGGTTGAGGAGACACAACCCTATTATTAATTGGGAGTCAGGGGAGATAGTTTCGTGGGGAAAGAATTGTCAAGAAAAATGCTTGCGGAAGGTCTTACCTCTCGGATTAACTAACACATCGACTACCTCTGACAATCCTACAGAGACACAAATTCCGCCTCAGTATCTAGATTTAAAGGCAGTATTTGACAAAAAGAAAGCCGATACCTTACCCCCACACAGGTCCTTTGATTGCAAAATTAACCTACTCCCTGGTACCATGCCTCCCAGAGGTCATGTATACCCATTATCTACAAAAGAGAACTCAGTTCTAGAGGAGTATATTCACGAGAATTTAGACAAGGGATTCATCAGGAGGTCCTCCTCCCCTGCCGGGGCTGGATTTTTTTTTGTTAAAAAGAAAGATGGTTCTTTGAGACCTTGTATTGATTATCGAGGCTTGAATAAGATAACCATTAAAAATGCCTACCCGATTCCCTTGATCACCGAACTCTTCGATCGTTTGAAGGGCTCTACAATTTTCACCAAGTTAGACCTCAGAGGGGCATATAACTTGGTGAGAATCCAGCAGGGACATGAGTGGATGACGGCATTCAATACTCGATATGGTCACTATGAATATACTGTTATGCCTTTTGGGTTATGCAATGCGCCAGCTGTATTCCAGGATCTGATAAATGAGGTTCTTAGGGAATTTCAGCAAGATTGCGTCATTGTATACCTAGATGATATACTCATTCATTCTAGTGAGATTGAGACTCATCACAAGCAAGTCAGGAGGGTTTTGCACAAGCTTCTCCAGCATGGCTTGTACTGCAAGTTGGAGAAATGTAGCTTTGATCAAACCCAGGTAACCTTTCTCGGCTATGTGATCTCTGGGGAGGGATTTAAGATGGATCCGGATAAGCTCCAATCCATTCTAGAGTGGCCTTTACCCAAAGGTCTTAAAGCCGTACAGAGATTTATTGGTTTTTCTAATTATTATAGGCGCTTTATTAAGGGCTATTCTTCCATTATCGCACCTATCACTAATATGACCAAACAGGGGGCTGATACTAAGAATTGGACTACTGAAGCTCTCCTTGCGTTCAAAACTCTCAAGGAGCTTTTCGCTTCCGCTCCAATTTTAGTTCACCCCGACACTTCTCTGCCTTTTCTACTTGAGGTAGACGCATCAGAGACTGGTTTAGGTGCTGTCCTATCTCAAAGGTTGGGGGTTGATAAACCATTACATCCATGTGGATTTTTCTCTAAAAAATTGACCGGTACTGAAAGCAGATATGACATTGGTGACAGAGAATTACTAGCGGTTATCAAGGCTTTGAAAGAGTGGAGACATTTATTGGAAGGTACATTACATCCTGTTACCATTCTAACTGACCACAAAAATTTGTCTTATATCGGAGAGGCTAAGCGGTTGTCCTCCAGGCAGGCTCGTTGGTCGTTGTTTCTTACCCATTTCAATTACGTTCTGACTTACAGACCTGGGTCAAAGAATTCTAAAGCCGATGCGCTATCTCGCCAATATGAGCCCTCTGCTTCAGTTGAACCACTTATGTCCTCCATTGTACCCAAATGCAATATTATTGCTAATACCAGTCTCAAAATTCATTCTCCGCTACTTGACCAGATCTTGAAGTCACAACATCTAGCTCCCGGAAACACTCCTGAGGGAAGAAACTTTGTTCCTCCTGAACTTCAACTGGAGCTCTTACAATGTTTTCACGAAAGTAAAATAGCTGGTCATCCTGGTATTCGCAAGACATACTCTTTGATATCCAAGGATTTCTGGTGGTCTTCACTTCGAAAAGATATTGAGGAGTTCGTCGCAGCTTGTGAAACTTGTGCCAAGACTAAACTACCTCATGCATCTCCATGTGGCCTGTTACACCCCTTGGACATTCCTGAGAAACCTTGGTCCTGTTTGTCCATAGACTTTATCGTTGATTTGCCTGCTTCCAAGAGACAGACTGTTATTCTCACGGTGGTGGATAGATTTACTAAGATGGCCCATTTCGTGCCATTACCTAAACTTCCGACTTCTCCTGAATTGGCGGAGATTTTTGCAAGAGAGGTTTTTCGCCTACATGGGATTCCTTCGGAGATTGTTTCTGATAGAGGCTCTCAATTTGTCTCACGTTTCTGGAGATCCTTTTGTTCTCAAATGGGCATCAAATTGAACTTCTCCTCGGCCTATCACCCTCAGTCTAACGGAGCTGCTGAACGTACCAATCAAAAGATCGAACAGTATCTGCGTTGCTTTGTTTCCGAACACCAGGACGATTGGGTCGGTCTGATTCCTTGGGCGGAGTTCGCACACAATAACCTTGTTTGCGATTCAACTCGCTCTAGCCCTTTCTTCATGAACTATGGCTTTCATCCTTCGATTTTTCCTTCGGTTTCCTCTTCTCAGGGGATACCGTCGGTTGATGATCATGTCGCCAACCTGAAGAAATTATGGGATCAGACTCGGCAAATTCTGTTACATAGTTCCTCGTTGTTCAAGAAACACGCTGACAAGCATAGAAGAGCGGCTCCTGTTTTTGTTCCTGGGGATAGGGTATGGTTAAGTACTAAGAATATTCGACTAAAAGTTCCATCTATGAAATTTGCTCCTCGCTACATAGGTCCTTACAGGGTTCTCACTCGTATCAATCCGGTTGCGTATCGCCTTGCTCTGCCACCTGCCTTACGCATTCCTAACTCTTTTCATGTCTCCTTGTTGAAACCTCTTATTTGCAACAAATTCTCCTCTAAGGTCTCCTCGCCTCGTCCTGTTCAGGTGGAGGGTCGGGAGGAGTACGAGGTCAGCTCCATCGTTGATTCCAGAATTTCAAGGGGAAAATTGCAATATCTGGTCAACTGGAGGGGATATGGTCCTGAGGAGAGGAGTTGGGTACCTCAGGAGGACGTTCATGCTTCTCGCCTTCGCAGAGCATTTCACCTCCGCTTCCCATCTCGCCCCGGTTCCTTCCGCCCGGTGGGCGTATCTGAGAGGGGGGGTACTGTCAGGGTACCTGAGGTCTCTACCTCTAAGGGAGGTAGAGACTTGGTGGTTTATCCGTCCAGGCGAGCTGTTTCCTCCGTTCCTCGCGGTTCATCCAGCCACTTAAACACCGGCCGCGAGGAATCCACGTCCTTTTCTAGCAGGACGCTCAATACGTGACGTCATGACGCTATCACGAGCGACCTGTCACTCAAGTGTCCGATATCCAATCGGCACTTGTCAGAGGCGTGCTTACCATCCGGAGCCAGGGTATTTAAGCTTACTTCTCCCTTCAGCTCATTGCCCTGTCGTGGTTCTAGCTTGTCTAGTCACTCAGTGCTCTGGTATTCTAGTTTGCTCTATTTGGTTTTGACTCGGCTTGTTGTACTTCCCTGCTTCTCTGTTCTCCCTTGACCCGGCTTGTCTCTCGCTTATCTGTCTTCCCGTTCCCTCGACCTCGGCTTGTCTCTGACTATTCTCTATTACTCTCGGTACGTTAGTCCGGCCATTCTAAGGCCCGGTATACGTACCTTTCCACTCTTTGTACTCTGCGTGTTGGATCCCTGTCCCGATCCTGACACATGTGGACTCCTGCAACCCTTGGAGGTTCCAGAGAAACCATGGTCCTGTTTGGCCATGGACTTTATTGTCGATCTACCTATCTCTAAAAGACAGACTGTTATCCTCACCGTGGTTGACAGGTTTACTAGGATGGCACACTTCATTCCCCTGCCTAAACTTCCGTCTTCTCCCGAATTGGCAGAGATATTCGCCAAGGAGATTTTTCGCCTACATGGGATACCCTCTCAGATTGTATCGGACAGAGGCTCCCAATTTGTTTCCCGCTTTTGGAGGTCCTTCTGCTCTCAACTTGGTATTAAATTAAACTTTTCTTCTGCCTATCATCCTCAGTCTAACGGAGCTGCTGAACGTACCAACCAGAAAATTGAACAATATTTACGATGCTTTGTTTCTGAACACCAGGATGATTGGGTCGGTTTGATTCCTTGGGCGGAGTTTGCACACAACAATCTCGTTTGCGATTCTACTCATTCAAGCCCCTTCTTCATGAATTATGGTTTTCATCCGTCTATTCTTCCTTCGGATTCTCCTTCCCAGGGGGTGCCGTCGGTTGATGTTCATGTTGCCAATTTGAGGAAGTTGTGGGATCAAACTCGACAAATCCTTGTGCACAACTCTATGTTGGTCAAGAAACACGCTGATAAACGTAGAAGGGCGGCTCCGGTCTTTGTTCCAGGTGATAGGGTATGGCTGAGCACGAGGAACATCCGTTTAAAAGTGCCCTCCATGAAGTTCGCTCCTCGTTATATTGGACCCTACAGGGTGCTGACCCGTATCAATCCGGTTGCGTATCGTTTAGCTCTTCCTAATACCTTACGCATTCCGAACTCGTTTCACGTTTCATTGCTGAAACCACTCATTTGTAACAGATTTTCCTCCACAATAGCCCCTCCTCGCTCCGTTCAGGTGGAGGGTCAGGAGGAGTATGAGGTCAACTCTATTATTGATTCTCGAATCTCCCGGGGGAGAGTACAATATCTGGTTGATTGGAAGGGATATGGTCCTGAGGAGAGGAGTTGGGTACCTCAGGAGGATGTTCATGCTCCCCGTCTCCGCAGGGCGTATCACTCTCGCTTCCCATCTCGTCCCGGTTCATTCCGCCCGGTGGGCGTATCTGAGAGGGGGGGTACTGTCAGGGTACCTGTGGTCTCTACCTCCAAAAGAGGTAGAGACTTAGCTGTTCCACCTTCCAGACGGTCTGATGACTCCCTTCCCCGCGGTCTATCCGGTCATGCAAGGCCGGCCGCGAGGGAGTGACTGCCTTTTACACCATCTAGGCAGGAAGTCATCATCAGGACACTCCCCCGGATCGACCTGTCAGTCAATTGCTGCAGGACCAATCAGGACGTCTCGGAGGTGTGGTTACTGCTCTGAACAGGGTATTTAACAGAGCTTCCTTCATTAGCTCATTGCCCTGTCGTGGTTCTAGCTTGTTCTAGTCACTCAGTGCTTGTGTATTCTATTATCCCTTTTGGTTTTGACCCGGCTTGTTTACCTTACTCTGCTTATCTCTGTTACCCTTGATTCGGCTTGTCTCTCGCTTACCTGTCTTCTGTTACCCTTGACCTCGGCTTGTCTTTGACCATTCTATACGGTACTACTTACGTTAGTCCGGCCATTCTAAGGTCCGGTATACGTATCTGGCTACTGTTTGTACTCTGCGTGTTGGATCCCTGTCCCGATCCTGACACCCATAGTGCTCTTTCATTCCCTCTTCCGCTTTCCCATAGTGTTCTATCCTCCCCCACGTCCCATAGTGTTATTTTCTCCCCCCACTCTCCTGTCCCATACTGTTCTTTCCTCCCCCCTCCCCGTCTCATAGTATTATTTCCTCCCCCCTCCCCTGTCCCATAGTGTTCTTCCCCCCTCTTGCCTGTCCCATAGTGCTTTTTCATCCCCTCTTCTGCTTTCCCATAGTATTCTATCCTCCCCCACGTCCCATAGTGTTCTTTCCTCCCCCCCTCCCCTGTCACAATCTAGCGCCCCCCCCCCTCCCCCCCCCAAGCCGGTGCACCCTAAGGCGGCTGCTTGTGCCGCCTTATGGAGGCGCCGGCCCTGCTGGTGTCGATGGTGTCATATGTGATGCACACACTGGTGTGGTTTGCACCCCCCGCATCCCTCTTGTGATGCCACTGGAGACAATGTATTTTTTTCTAAAGCCACACAAAGAAGAAACACAAACTGTCTGTGAAAAATCACTATATACATACACACACTAGTAGGTACTTACCTTGCCCTGGGAAACACATTCAAGCAAACTTCAAATTCAGCAACGTGACATTGTTAAAAATGTGAATTGCAAAAAGGTTAATTTCATTTTGAACATTTTTTCAAAAGGTTAATTTTACATTTTTCACAGTTTGTCTAATGCGTAAACAACTTTTTTTCCCCATAATTCATTGCATGGCGTTAATGTCTATCAAACTGTTGAAGCCAACAATTTGTGTCTTGTTTATGATGCTTAGAAAATAGTCAAAGTTTCACTGGCAAAATAGCATTAGGTATAATAGGCCTAATAATATGTTATACATAAGCAATCATATATTTATCTACTGACGTCGGATACTTAATACTGTAAGTGGAAACTATACTTAGAATTAGGAAAAATGTATTCTTAACTTTGTAGGGCAATAAAAAAAAATATATTCTATAAATACAAACATTTCTGTCACCCATAATCCCCAGATTAGCGAAGTGCTTAGTATCTAATGCTGTTTTCTTTCCCACAATGCTTTGCATAGTGCCAATTCCCATTAAATTGTTGCAGCAATGAGCTAACTTGTTTGTGCAAATTGTGGGCAATTTTCCTGTTTTGTTTAAGATGCTAAGAAAAAAATCATAGCATTCTTGGGGAAAAAGCACTGGATATAATAGATGTAATATAACAGGTAACAAAGTGTCTTAAGATGTATGTGTATATTTATATACATAAATCTTTTAAAATTAGTGTGCTTATATGCAGGTGGGAACTATACAAGGTTCAAATATTATAATGTACCTATATTTTATTCATGAAATCCTCATCTGCATAAATATATAATTGTTCATTATATTCCATTATCTAAAGTTTTTTTTTCTGTTTGTTGTTTGACAAAGAATCTGTAAGTGTATTTCTGTGTTTATTTTATTTTAGACATATTGGAAAGCATTGCTTTATATAAGAGTGTGAGAAAGAAGTATTAGCACTGTCCAAATCAGTGTTATCATTTTTACATGGTTTTACGATACTACGATGGGAATGTGAAACAGAAAACAACTCAAAAAAAAAAAAAATGGTAACAGAAAGACGAGCTAACGAAGACCATGCTTAAATTCGAGGATAGTGGGATTCACAAAGAAGAGAAGGAACAATATGTTGGAGTTGAGCGATGCTATGTTTATATGTAAATTACTAGATACATGATGGGCGATTGGATTATATACTTTATTAAAGAGAATTTAAAGAAAATACTAATAATACTACTACTACTACTAATAATAATAATGAAAATAATAACAAAGTATTTAACCACGAAGAGTATATTCAGATTATTTGGGTTTTCAAGTACGTCCTGGGGATGTTACCTTAGTCCAACATCCAAGGGTTGTTACTATGTTAAGAATACAAACACAAAATCCCAAAGTTATACAGGATTAGCACTCAAGTCAGAATTCAGAGTGAATTCCCCTAATATGATTACTATTCCTGTCCTAATGTGTCTCTTATAGACTGTAAGCTTGTTTGAGCAGGGTCCTCTTCAGCCTATCGTTCCTGTAAGTTTTTTGTAATTGTCCTATTTATAGTTAAATCCCCTCTCATAATATTGTAAAGCGCTACGGAATCTGTTGGCGCTATATAAATGCCAATAATAATAATAATAATAATAATAATAATAATTCAAAGTGAATTGCAAATTTAGCTACTCTTTTAGTTTGGCTACTCTGGCCTTGACATTGAAATCCCCTTTGAATTCACTCTGAATTCTCACTTTATTAAATAACCATGACAATGTTTCTCCAACTATTTAGATTTACAGCCCTCCTTAAATAATAAGTTAAAGAGTTTTACTCGCCTTTAGTCATTTGTTATGCCAATCTTGCTACAGCTGCCATTCCTCCCCAGGCTGAGATGATCATTTTCAGATGATTTTAGCCAATCCAATAATCCCATGTAGGGAAAGTTCAGTGAGAAACCAGGTGGCTCGCCTGATTTATGATGAAGATGAGACAGTCGGGGGTCCAACAGTAAAACCATTGTATGTCCATAGTATAAATTAACAAAACAGCTGCCCCACAAAATTGCAGACACTTAAGGGCTGTAAAGATGAAAAAAAAAAAAACAGTATAGTAATCACAGTACACACCAACCTGCCATAAACTGCATATTAGAAGTTAATTTGATGGACAAGAAATATTTAGTGATAAAGAATTTGTGTGATAGCTGCATGTTTGAAGGAAGTGGATAGGACACTAGAGTCATTAAGGAGAAAGAGGAAGAATATAAATTGTTAGTGTTGCAATGAGCACTCACAGTGGGTGAGTGCTCATTGTATACATGCATAACGTCGGCCTCATCCTTGACTTAACTCTCATAACACCAATTAATAACCTTAGGTTCCAAAAACTCATAACTCCAACTAGTGACACATGGTCCTCCCAGGGTACAGCGGAATGGGGGTGTACAAATAAAAGAACTCCCAAACCGTCATGTCGGCATTGCCATGTCCTCCCCCCTACCTTTCTATGTAGTGTGGCCAAGCCAGTGTCCTCTGCTCAGCCTCAAACTGTAGAGCATGCTGGAGGCTGTGCGAGGAGGCAGGGCTGCCCATCATATCCATGTTGTTTGAGTTCCTCTCGACATTGCGCTTGTGACTGTTTTGAGACTGGGCACAGGGGCAAGAGGGGAAGAGTCCAACAGAAACAAAACCAAATTACAAATTGAATAGATTTAGACTGATTTTACACAATTTCATATCTCCGAAGCTCCATGAGGAAGTAAAACTGAGCAAATGACATGAGTGTGTCTGAGCTTGTCTGTAGTGAGCATGTGTGTGTCAGTGAGCTTGTCTCTAGTTAGCATGTATGTGTCTGTGAGTTTGTATGTAGTGAAACCGTGTGTTAGTGAGCTCTTCTGTAGGGAGCATGTGTGTGTCAATGGGCTTATCTGTAGGGAGAGTGTGTGCGCATCAGGGAGCTTGTCTGTAGTAAGCTTGTGTGTGTGTGTCAGAATTTGTCTGTACTAAATTTGTGTGTGTGTGTGTGTGTACCAGTAAGCTTGTCTGTGTGTGTCATTGAGATTGTCTGTCAGTGAGCCCATTTGTGTGCATCAGTGAGCTTGTGTTTTTATGTCAATGAGCTTATGTATATCAATAAGATTGTCTGTGAGCCTGTGTGTTAATGAGCTTGTGTCAGTAAGATTGCCTGTGTCTGCATGTGAGTAAGCTTTACTGTATAATTTAATTACCCTAAAAGGACTAATATTTTGAATTAGAAAAATAAATATACCAATAATATATATATTTATATTTACATTTTAAACACACACACACACTACACTGCTCTTTTTCTTTTTCCCTTTATTGGTTACTATTTATCACTTGATCTGTGAACCAAATGGTGGGAAATTACATATTTCGCAGTACACCAATTGACCATTATTACCAGAGTGATAATATGAAAAAGTTCCTAGTAAGAGAAAAAGCATCCTTCTTTTATCTCCGCACCCTTAACTGGCTGCTGTATCTTGTGAGGCACAGGGAAAATCAGAGATAAGATCAATGATGAATAGTTGGAGGTCATGGTCGATGGGTTCTGCCAGCACTTCGATGAGGTGTTTGGCAGATTTGTGAAAACAGACCCAATTAATTAGAACAATAATATGTGGAGAAGCCAACAGGTTAAATCAAGGAACAGAATCCCACTAAAATAGATCTGTTCCCATTAATCAGGTCTGCAGTGTTCCGTAGCATTGCAGCAATTACAACAAGTCCGTCATTTGTTGAGAATCAATGAGCTTTCTCGACATTCCTCTTCCCTTTCTCTCTCATTGTTCTCATTCTCTAGTCTTCTTCTACAGCCACTCTCAGATGTAGGAGATTGTGGGGGGGCTTTTCGCTCACTTTGTACTTGACTTGGACCTTCATATTTGGAAGAATTGCAATTCGGAATGAAACCGGCTCATTTGGCCATTCACCCGAATTCTGAATGGCACCATGTAAAAATGAACGTATCGCACGAAATGAAAATATTCGGTCATTTTGTTAAGTTAGTTCTTGTAATAATAATAATTAGATTTCTTATTAAATATTTAAATTACTTTTTAATTAATTTTAAAAACTGGTACCCTTATTTGGAATTGCCATATTTATGGGTACCATATTAGAGAGGGAGCTGTGTTTAGTAGGTAGCACACTATTGTCATATCCTTATACATGACAATCCCATATAAAGGGTAGCAAGTTATGGAAGCTATCTACTAAACAGTTGAATCAACATCAAAATTAAAGAACAACCATTCTGTGACGAGTTATCAATAGCAGAATTATTATTAGTGCTTCTTGAACTTTTACTCAGGATCCGCTCTGTCTTAATTATCCAGACGTAATATTTATCTTCAAATCCTGACTCGTTTGCAGTTTTTTAAATTTGCATTTTTATTTAAAAACAAAAATCATTTTCAGCAGATGTTTGCTTCCCATTATCTATTATAGTATAGTATCTTCTCTACACCTGTTCTAGAGGACGTGGAGTGAAGGAATAACATGCCATTTAATTAAAATCATTCTGCTGGAAATTCCTTTTATACCGCGGGCTGCTTACAGTCTAACTCTGGTCTAACTTTGAAATAAATCTTCAAAATTATTTTATTCTTATTTATTATGTATTACTGGTATTTATAAAGTGCCACACATATTCTGCAGTGCTGTAAAATTGGGAAAAAGACAATACAATAAGAACAGACCGATACAACAGGTAGATGGCCCTGTCCGTGAGCTTACAATCTAAAGGTAAACTGTGGAGGTGAGACAAAAGGTAGCAGAGGGATTTGTATGAAATGGCATAGAGAGTTAATGGTATACCTGCAGCAGCTGATAGCATGTGAAGGTAATAAGGAGGTGATTGGCTCTGGTTTCAAACAGCTGGAAGGGTATGCTATATAAGTACAAGGAACCAGGGTGGGTGGGTTGAGCCGAGTAGAATTAAATGGGGCTTCTTGCAGGGGTGGATGTAAAACTGTCCCTAAAGAGTAGGGAAACACAGTTATTTAAAGGAATTTATGGCTAGGAGTGGCAAGGGGGACAGATGGAAGGGGGGAATGGTTGAGCAGGTCTGCCATTTGTCTGATAAAATTACAATATTTGCCAACCAGAATACTATCAGCCAGATAATTAATAATTACATGTAGCTGCAAGTACAAAATTATACAGTAGTATACTACACGTACAAATAGTAACATTGTTATAGTGTGAGCTGCTGTGTTCCCCCAGTGTGAGCTGCTGTGTTCCCCCCAGTGTGAGCTGCTGTGTTCCCCCCAGTGTGAGCTGCTGTGTTCCCCCCAGTGTGAGCTGCTGTGTTCCCCCCAGTGTGAGCTGCTGTGTTCCCCCCAGTGCCCCAGTGTGAGCTGCTGTGTTCCCCCCAGTGTGAGCTGCTGTGTTCCCTCCGGTGTGAGCGGCTGTGCTCCCCCCAGTGTGAGCTGCTGTGCTCCCCCCAGTGTGAGCTGCTGTGCTCCCCCCAGTGTGAGCTGCTGTGTTCCCCCAGTGTGAGCTGCTGTGTTCCCCTCAGTGTGAGCTGCTGTGTTCCCCCAGTGTGAGCTGCTGTATTCCTTCCAGTGTGAGCTGATGTGTTCCCTCCAGTGTGAGCTGCTGTGTTCCCTCCAGTGTGAGCTGCCGTGTTCCCTCCCAGTGTGAGCTGAACAATCTGGAAGTTTTTGCACCTACACCGTGTATCCGTATATCCATGAGGATTGAGCTGCGAGGAGGACACTCTGATTAAAGACCTTCTCTCTCTTTCTCGGACTATCGGTAGCAGATTGCAGGAGACTGGTGTTTTATATTTTTATGCATTGGTAATAAAGAAATTCTTGGTTTACACATATCCGGATTGGCCCACGTTCTTTCTACACTGAGTGGATCCCACGATCACTGGGGGCTGATCCTCCCTGGAGCCTGATAGTTTGGGGTGGTACTTCAACCACTACACCATTGTGAGTGAGATACCTATTTATTTATTGTTAATTTTGCACTGTACAAACATATTGCACTAGGTGTTGTATTATTTGTATTACAGAGCCGTGTATTATTTGTTCCAGAAGCTCTGCAAGTATATCAGTCCTTTTTTTATTTATATTGGATATCCCTTGTCTGCACATATATGCACTTTGGCACTCCACATATTGTGTAAATTTCTTAAAGCACTATAGCACTTTGGTATTATTGCATTGTAATCAAATGTGTTATATGCCCTTCAGATTTTTTAGGTGTGATTAACACTGTATTTTATTTATTGTAAGCGCACTCACCATTCCTTATTACCTATTTAGCACTTAGGAGATCTCACCAGGACTCCCAGTGAGTTGCAGCTATTTGTTTCTATTTATATTGTGTATGCTCGCTATACATATATATTTTCCTCCTTTTGCGCCATTTAACCTTCCGTCGATATGAGCTGCTGTGTTGCCTCCAGTGTGAGCTGCTGTGTTGCCCCTAGTGTGAGCTGCTGTGTTCCCACCAGTGTGAGCTGCTGTGTTACTCCAGTGTGAGCTGATGTGTTCCCTCCAGTGTGAGCTGCTGTGTTCCTCCCAGTGAGAGCTGCTGTGTTCCCACCAGTGTGAGCTGCTGTGTTACCCCAGTGTGAGCTGATGTGTTCCCTCCAGTGTGAGCTGCTGTGTTCCCACCAGTGTGAGCTGCTGTGTTACCCCAGTGTGAGCTGATGTGTTCCCTCCAGTGTGAGCTGCTGTGTTCCTCCCAGTGAGAGCTGCTATGTTCCCCCCAGTGTGAGCTGCTGTGTTCCCTCCAGTGTGAGCTGCTGTGTTCCCTCCAGTGTGAGCTGCTGTGTTCCCTCCGGTGTGAGCGACTGTGCTCCCCCCAGTGTGAGCTGCTCTGTTCCCCCAAGTGTGAGCTGCTGTGTTCCCTCCAGTGTGAGCTGCTGTGTTCCTTCCAGTGTGAGCTGCTGTGTTCCCCCCAGTGTGAGTTGCTGTGGTCCCTTCAGTATGATCTGATGTCAGTCTGTATCAGTGGCAACATCCTGATAACACTGTTTAGAGGAGGGTACCGATTTTCACACACTGTCAATAGGGAGACTGGAGGGTGATATAAAAACTATTATTCAATAGTCTGTATTAACGAATGCTACAACATATAAGTTTATTTTTCATGATATATCCACCTCATAAACATGCTTTCAAGTATTGCATACCATCCAGATTTTTACTGCATGATCCCCTCAGCAGAGTTTGGTGAGAGTGTGGCCATGAAATTAATTCCCTGTTGTTTTGGGATTCCTACTTCTATAGCATTCATCCGGGAGCTTACGATTTGTCCTGGTTACCTGCCTTGTTTAATATACTTTCCTGAGATCACTTTATTTACTGCCTATACTCTGTTTCTTGTTTGTTTATAACATTGTGTTTTCCTCTTACCATGTATTACTCCTCATTGTCTGCATCCCACACACAGGCTGCTCTGTAAATCCAAGCTGCACTGATAGATACAAAGGACCTTCCAGGCGGCAGCTGATCAGAAAGAGTCCAGAAGGAAGGCATCCAAATTATTTATTGATCAATATATATTTATTTATTTATAAAATATTTTACCAGGAAAGATACATTGAGATTTCTCTCGTTTTCAAGTATGTCCTGGGTCTACAAAACACTACATTGATACAATAGGGTACAATAAAATACAAAAACAATATTAATACACAATATATACAAAATTGTACATAGAACAGGTAGGAAATATATAATCAAACATGACAGGTGCATTCTTTTTGAGGTATTTAGAGAGGGATCTCTTAAAGGACTTTAGGCTTGGAGAAGCTTTAAAAGTGTGCAGGAGGTCGTTCCATAATTGCGGTGCTCTGTAGGAGAAGGAGGATCGGGCTGCTTTCTTTTTGTATTGAGGTAGACTAAATAAAGTGCTGGTACTGGATCGGAGGTTATAGGAGGTGGGAATAGCTGGGGAGAGCCTTCTGCTCAGGTAGGTCGGGAGTTTCTCAGTAAAGCTCTTAAACACAAGGCTGGAAAGATGAAGGGTGCGTCTAGATTCCAGCGACAACCAGTTTAGTTCTTTTAGCACGTCACAATGGTGGGTCCTGTAATTACATTGTAGCACAAAGTGGCAGAGCGAGTTATACAATGTGTTGAGTTTTTTAAGGTGGGTTTGCGGTGCAGGTGCATATACTACATCCCCTTAATCCATGATTGGCATCAGGGCTGTCTTTAACATTGATTGGACCCTGGGCATGCATTTGTTTGGGACCCCTGGATCCTGCCCTCCCCTCCCCCCACACTTTCACTCTCTGGCATGCAATCACGCCCTCCACCCCAACACAGTGGCAGAACTAATGTAGACAGGGCCCTGGTGAAGACATTGTTTTGAGCCTCCCCTCTAGCGCAAGAGCAGAGAAAATATAGATCCTCATCTGTTGTACAATTCCCACGATGCTATGCCAGCTGGGGATCTACCATTTGGCCATTCTTGCAGGGCTGTATTTGTGAGCAGTGTTTGTGCATTTGAATGTGAGCATGTTGTTGTATACAGTATGTGTGTGCATGTAGGGTGTAGTATTGGTGTTTAAGTGTAGGGATGTGTTTCTATATACTTTTTGAGTTTAAATTCAGGGGTGTGTTTGTATGTAATGTTTGCAGCGGTGTGTTTGCATGTTGTGTTTGATTGCCGTGATGTATGACATGCATTCACAGATATACATACACATTAGCACACTGATACATGCACACATCTGGACACATGCACACACTGACAAAGACTGGCATATACCCACACAGACACATACATAAATACACTTGCACACACAGAGATAAAAACACTGGCACATCCACACACAGATACACACTTACACACACTGACACAGATATGTACACACACAACACAGGTACACATGCAGGGGTGTATTTGTGTGCAGTGTTGGTGTAGGAATGCTGGAATGTATGCATTGTCACACAGATGCACATTTACACAAACACTGAGATACACACAGGAACACAGATACACATGCAGTGGTGTATTTGTGTGCATTGTTAATGTTGTAATGCAGAGGTGTATTTGTGTGCAATGTTAGATGGGATGTATGCATGGCCACACGCAGATACACATAAACACTGACACAAACACAGTGAGATACACACACCCACAGTGAGATATATACACACACACACACACAGTGAGATACACACACACAGTCAGATATACACACACACACACAGAGTCAGATACACACACACACACAGTGAGATACACACGCATAGTTAGATATACACACACACACAGTCAGACAAAGACACACACACACACAGTCAGACACACACACACAGTCAAACACTCACACACACACAGTCAGACATACAAACAGTCAGACACACACACACACAGTCAGATATACACACATACAGTCAGATACACACACACAGTCAGATACACACACACAGTCAGATACACACACACACACACACACACACACACACACACACAGTGAGATACATACACACACACAGTGAGATACACACACAAATAGTTAGATATACATACACACACAGTCAGATATACACATACACACAGTCAGACACACACACATAGTCAGACACACACACACACATTCAGATACACATACACACATACAGTCAGATACACACACACACATACAGTCAGATACACACACACACATAGTCAGATACATACACACACACAGTCAGATACACACACATACAGTCAGATACACACACAGTCAGATACACACAGAGTCAGATATACACACATACAGTCAGATACACACACATACAGTCAGATACACACACACAGTCAGACACACACACACACACACAGTCAGACACACACACAGTCAGATATACACACATACAGTCAGATACACACACACATACAGTCAGATACACACACACACAGTCAGACACACACACACACGGTCAGACACACAAACAGTCAGACACACACACAGTCAGATATACACACATACAGTCAGATACACACACACACACAGTCAGATATACACATATACAGTCAGATATACACACACACACAGTCAGATACACATACACACACAGTCAGATACACACACACATACAGTCAGACACACACACACACATAGTCAGATACACACACACACAGTTAGATACACACACATACAGTCAGATACACACACACACACACAGATGCACACACAGTCAGATATACACACATACAGTCAGATACACACGGATACAGTTAGACACACACACACACACACAGTCAGATACACACACATACAGTCAGATGCACACACACACACACAGTCAGATACACACACAGTCAGATATACACACATACAGTCAGATACACACACACACAGTCAGACACACACACACACACACACAGTCAGACACACAAACAGTCAGACACACATACAGTCAGATACACACACACACACAGCCAGATATACACATATACAGTCAGATACACACACACACACACACACACACACACATACAGTCAGATACACACACACACACAATCAGATATACACACACACAGTCAGATACACATACACACATACAGTCAGATACACACACTGTCAGATACACACACAGTCAGATACACACACACACACACATACAGTCAGATACACAGACACACACATATAGTCAGATACACACACACACATATCAATTTACATAGTTTAGCCATCCTCCTTACCTTTACATAAGTGTGACTTCCCTGGAGTCCAGTGGGAGCTGGATGGCTAAACTGGATTGATGGGAGTCTTCTTCTTCTTCTTGGTCTGTACCGTCTCTCTTGGTCACCTTCTCTCCATGTATGCCTCCTCCTCCCCAGCGGCACTCAGTTAATTGGGAGGAAGTGACCTCACAACACTTCCTCCCAGCAGGCAGGAAGACAGAGGCCCGGTCTGGAGCTCTCTTAAAGGGCCGGGGGCCCCTGATTACCTCACCTGCAGCAGCCCACCGGAATATTTCTTAGTATCCCGGTGGGCTGTTCAGACCTGGCTGCGGGCAGGTGGCCCACAGGGCCCCGTTTGCCCCTTGTTAAAGACGGCTCTGATTGGCATCAGCATTTGCTGTACAATCTTTTCCTTTACTGTAGGGCTTAGGCAGGATTTGTTTCTGAACAGGGCACCTAGTTTTGGATAAGGTTTAGATGCAAGTTTTTTTATGTGCAGGCCAAACGATAGATTGGGGTCTAACAACATACCCAGGTATTGGAAAGAGTGGACTGCGGTCAGTGTGCTTTTTTATTTTGTTTTGATGGATAGGTGGGAATTGTGTAATTTGTGTAATTTAGGTACTGTTCCAAAGATCATTGTGACAGTTTTGTCAGTGTTTAGGAAGAATTTTTTTTTTTGTGATCCACTTTTCAACCTCTGTGAACTGCATAGATTACTGTGTCATCTGCGTACATGTGTACATTTGAGGATTTACAGACGTTAGGCAAATCATTTATAAATAATGTGAATAGTAGGGGGCCGAGAATGAAACCTTGGAGAACACCACACGTGACTAGGAGAGGGAGTCGTTGTCAGAAATGGACACATATTGTGAGCAATCTGATACATATGATGGAAACCAGGTTAGCGGACAACCACCAATGCCTGAGTTTTTGAGTTTGTGCAGTAGATTGTCTACTTTGTCAAAGGCCTTTGCAAAATCAAGGAAAATAGCTCCAGTTAGGGGTACTGTTATACTCGGGAGAATTTCGCTGAACACAAATATTAGTGTTTCAAAACAGTAAAACGTATAACAACAATTATATCGACATTATATTATATTATATTATATGACATTTGTGTGGGAAAAATTAAAAAAATGTCACTGTCACTGCCGATATCGTCGTTATAATACATTTTACTGTTTTGAAACACTAATATTTGTGTTCAGCGAAGTCTTCCGAGTAAAACCGTACCCCCCATGTACAGGTTTTATGGTGTCTTGGAAAGTTACAGGGTTAAATATAGTGCTAACAAATTAAATTTCCTGAACTTTCGGCCTGGGTTCTCAGGCAGGTCCTTCAAATTGTAATAAAAAAAAAGGCCTAATTAAGGGCGGCATAGAACGGCCTGCCGTCTTAAGGGGTTAAAAAAAACCAACAACAGATAGACATACACACACACAATACAGATGCTCCTCACTTACCGCCCGGGTTCCGTTCTTATAACCCGATCTTAAAAAGAGTTGGTCTGTAAGTGAGGCGCAAATTTCTACATTCAGGGAAATTTCCACGAACATAGACAAGCACAGCAGAGCAAGGAATCCCTCTAATCTATGGTCGGGGAAAATTCCCAGAACATAGACCAGCTCTCTCTAACGTGGGGAATCCCTTGAATCGATAGATCATGTCATATCCGTCCTTCCTCTACACACTGCCACAAATCAGTACCTCAGCTGCCAGTTAGAGCAGCTCTCTGGTGATGTTGGGAGTAGGTGATATCTATGACATCACTTTCTCCAGAGGAAGCGTTGTAGGCTCCCTTATAATAAGATTTTATTCTGATTGTGCTAGACAATGCCATCTGGTTAAGGAAGATATAGCTATCTCCCCAACTGGATGAATAAGTGCTTCATGGGACTTGTGATGGTGGGCCTGCACTTGGGAAGCACTGTACTAGTAATCTCCTTTATATAATGTGGCTTCTTCGATAAACAGATTCCATATAGAAAATAAAAAAACAGTATCCCACTGCCCCTGTACTATCTGTAATACACATGTTGCTTCTGCCCTTGAAGCCCCATGCAATGTATCTGCTTGTAGCTAAACAAATTACGCCTCCTTTAATATGAAACATATGAACCCACTAATTTCAGCTGATCGGTTTTAGAAAATCTCGATAAACACCAGATCTAAATAAAGATTTGTTATCCAGCAATAGAAACATCACACGTTTGTAAAGCTGACTGTGGAAATTTACTAAAACCAATTCACTGATTCTCAGTGCTGAAAAATAGAGCCAAACTAAAATCAGCTTCAAATAAAATTGCTTCCAATGTGCACAGTAACGGCTAAGTAACAGAACTTTGCAACCCACACTCCTCTTGCTACCAAAATAGCCTTTCAACAACTGTTTTATTGACAATTTCCTCACCACCAGTGGCTTTCTTAACAATTTAAAAAAAACAAAAAACAAGTGACATCTTCCGATCTTCTATAAATAGTTAGCTTCCTAAAAGCTTTTTCCATCAAATTGGACACAAAAGAACAAGCCGACTCAAAATATCAAAATATCGGGTTGTTAGGCGACTTTTGGTAGATGCTACGCATGAGGACATCCAACGTCATGTAAAACCATAGGAAAGCATTATACATGCTTTTCCTACCGGGGAAGTACAACTACGAGCTCAGTGCTGGACTCAGGTAAGTGACAGAAGGGTTTTTTAACCCCTTTGGCACCACAAGGGAGGGGGCACTGTAGGGAGTTTTGTTTTCCTGGCACCATTGTTTGCCCTTAAAACAGCCAACGTGATTGGTTTTAACTTCAGCAGTGTGAACTGTCAGATAGTATGTCTTAAGCATGAAAATACTAAACTTCTAGCCAAGTCTGCACTGGATTTTATTGGTATCCTGTACCATTTACATGTTACAATAAAAAATAAGATGCTTAAACTGCAACTGCTCAATGCAGCCATTATAAGAACAATTCTAAAAGAGTTAAAAGTGTAGCCATTATAGGAAGCAAAAAAATCCTATTGTATTTAAAATTATTTTTGAAATATATGCTGTATTCAAATTTTCTATAAAAAAAGACAACAAATAACTAGAAAAATAAACAAGACAATATCATTGCATTATACATTTTCATTAATAGTATGTTACATGATGAAATGTCTAAGAACAACAAACCATTAGTGTGGGCTGCCAACAACCTAACAAGGATTTGATATATAAGAACTTGTCTATATTAATAAACCCAACCATGGTATCCATCAGTTATCAAACGTTGAGCTTTTACCACTCAGACAAAATATACCCCTCTTCATGGTGTATTGATATTTTAGTTTGATTCCTACTTGGGACCAGCTAAGAGCTTTTTATTGTAGCCATAATCTAGAAATGGAATTTTTTTGTGGCCATTGTCATTAAATGTCAGATCATTAATTATATCTTGTTTTTGGAGAGAATTTAGAAATATTAAGATACAAGAGCACTACATTGATATTGTTATCCAAATCATCTCGTGGTAATAATTACATTTTTCTTATGATAATGTTCCGTAATATTCTTATTTTGTCAAAATCCCACCAGATATGGTGATGGTTAATGTTATTTATAACATATGGTACCATATGCCAGTGATGTAGCATTTTTTAGTGAAGTTCTACTATAATTTAACAATGAAATCTTTTACTTCATGTATAGATCTGTACCACTGGTCTTACGGAGTATTCCATTTCAATGCTCGATCACATTTATTTCATGCCTTGGGTTTAACTTCAGCATCCCGGAGCCTCAAAATATCATAACAGTTTTAAATTGATTTGAATTTATATTTGATTTTGAATAATCAATTTATCCTGATATTCAACATATTTTTATTGTCATGGATCACATGCTAAGCCAAATAGTATTTTATTCTCAAATTCTGAGAAATACTCCTTTGAAGTAATATCGCAACGTTTCTGTATCTGTGGGAAGGATATCAGTTTATTCCCCTTCAATATATCAACTATCCTTAGTAAGCCATATTTAGTCCACTTTGTTGGAGGTCCGTTATATTATTCTCTATTGTTTTGATGGTACTATATTTAGAGATTTCATCTATTAAATTATTTTTTCCTAAATTTCACCCCCCCAATTGATATATGTCTCTTAAATAAGGTTATTCCTTTGCAAATATAAAACATTTAGCTGCATTGCTATCCAACCAAAAAACAGAAGTAAGGTCTCACTTATTACACAGACAGGACTCAATTCTATACCATGGTTTGTTTTCTGAAGCCGGGTCCTTCCATCAACACAAATGAAACATTCTACTAGCCCCGTAGTCTAATAGTCTAATTCAAATAGTCTAATTACATTTTGAAAAGCAAGGCCCCCCTACCAGCCCTCCTCATTATTTGGGCTGCTGCTATCCTGGCTCTCCTATGATCCCATATGTATCTCATGAATGTTTTATGTACCTGTCTCAATCTCCATAATATTATAGGTATTGGAATCACCCTAAAAATATAGTTTCATTTTGGTAGAGCATATGATTTTATTACATTTATTCTACCTAACCAGGAGATCCCAATATGTTTCCATAGGTTAAATAGATTATTGTTAGTTTCTATATAAAACCTTTAAAAATTTCTTTCCACAATGTCATAACATTTTGGACAAATATAGAGACCAAAATATGTGAGACCTTGAGTGGACCATGCAAATGAATATTTAGATGTTAGATGTAAAATAATGTTATGGTCTAAATTTATAGGCATGATATGGGATTTTTCCCATGTTTAACTTATAATTGGAGACTTTACTGTAATATTCTATCTCTAGAATTAGCACCTCCAATGATGTTTCTGGATCTGTTAAAGTTAAAAATCTGTCGACCGCATATAGACTTATTTCGTAAGTGAAATACTCAATATTTTTCCCATTACTTTGACCATTACCGTAGTTTTTATGTTGGCAGCAAGAGGTTCAAGAGTTAATATATATAAGAGGGTCGCTAGTGGGCAGCCCTGCCTAGTCCCATTTGTTATGGATAACCAATCTGCGGAGATACCTACCGTTTTAGCCCTCGGATTTATATATATAGGGCCATTATAGCTACTTTACTAATACCAAAAAAGCCAAATTTGTCCAAGAGTTGACCCATGAACCCCCAGCTGACCCTGCCAAATGCTTTCTTAATAATCTGACCCCCTCTTCTCCCATTTTTCAAGGTATTCTTTGAATAAATCCATTATACATAAGTTTGTCCTTATAAAGTGTTAAGTGAATAGAAAGTTTTCCCTCCTCCCTCACCCAGATAAGTCAACATAAGACCAGTTAACCATGTGGTATAACTTCTAATATGAACATAGGTCTCCCAATCTACATTATGCCTTAAATATAAAACAGTATATTGGAATGAATTATGAAAAAAAAACCAATAAAATTAGCCTTGTGGATCTGGATAGACCAGGGAAACACTTTAGATGTAGAAATGTTCTGGGAAGAACTGTCACATCTCTAAAGGCTTGAATAACTTTTCCTTGACTTCCTTGACTTTTAAGAATTGAAACTGTTTCAGAGGCTTGTGGTTGAATGTCCTCTCGAACTCCTCTTATTCGTAAATTGTCTCTTCTTTATCTATACTCTAGATTTTGAACATCGGCTTCAAGTAATTTGGTTTGGCTATTCACATTTTCAATTGTTTCATTTGCATCATTAATTATTGTCTGTAAATTTACAAGTTAGGCTTAATTTTTTTTAATTTTTTCTAATCATTCTAATCATTTCACTTCTAAGGTTTTTTCCTTGGTATTTGTTTCCATATCTCTCTGAAGCTGGGCAAATTGTTACTCTAAATATTTTCTTAATGGGTCTATCATGTAAGCCTGGGAGTCAGAGTACCCTGAAGTATCTAATTGGTACTCTGCATCACCTGAGTCTCAAGTCGCCATGGATATTTCTGTCATATTTTATGAAATGTCTAGAGATAGACAATTAGATGTAACTGGTGAGAAGATATACACCATTTTTTTGTCTTCGTCTTTTTTTTTTTTTTTTTTTTTTTACTAACTGTTTTTAATCCTTTTTTGCCTTTTTTTGTTCTAGGTTCTTTTTTTTAGTAGCCATTCATCATTTGAGAAGGAAAAACAAAAAAATAATATGCCCTTTAACTTCCTTCTTGCCTTGGGTATAAAGTAAATATCAGTCTTCTAATAGAAATGTGAGTCACTTTTATACAGTCCTGAATTCCCAGTTGAACTTATTTAGTCTCATAAGGCTTCACCATTTTTATTTAATCTCTGCCTTGATTATTATTTGCTTCAGATCTGACCACAACGTAGGTCACATAGAACGTGTTAAGCGTGTTGGACATGTTAAAGAGTTTCTTCTACTGGTTAGGAAGATTGATGTGACTTAAAGACGCTGTATATAAAGAAGACAATTTTTATAAATTCAATAACATGAGGCAGAACGCACATGGTAGCCTGCTCATGCACTCATACTTGGCACCATCATGTCCTCTAAGAGCAAGGTGATTTGCATAGTAAGTATTGAAAATGTATGATTAAGATTACGATCCATGACGTACGATCCATGATAAAAATAATTTGAATATCAAGATCTACTCACCCACTTGGAGCTCCTCCTCCAGTGTCTTACATCACTTCCATTCCTCCAGACAATTTGAGGAATGTGTTGAGAGTGAGATTCTTATACAGAGATAGACTGTAATATTAATACTCTTGCTGGTGTACACGGTACATTGGCAACATATGGCAAAGCCAATGAGTCAGTTCTGAAAAGTGTTTCAGACTTATACCAACCATCCTAATGCAAAATGGCAATATCTCATTGAGCCAAGACACAGTTGGCATGCAAGAGAGTTTGGCCACAAAGCTGATCTTGTATACTAAAATTGACATTTAAATCATTTAAAACATTTATGAAAACTATTTAGTATGTACGACTGGTGAAAAAAAACAAAAACATAAGATCTTATTTTACCACGCACTGCTAAATAGTCATATTCAACCCTTTGCTTCTCAATTGGCATTTTCACATTGTAAAGAAAAATAAGCAAGATTTGAATGCAAAAATCTGATAAAATAAATGAATATAACTGGGTATAATTTTGATGAATGGTGTGTGTTTTCTCCCATTTGCAAGCAGCCACATCTGAGGTTGCAATTTAACAAAATAAAATAATCACCTTATAAATAATAGCTTACAAATAAGAATAATAAGAAGAACAAAGTGTTTATCCAAGAAAGATGAATTCAGATATTCTCTGGTTTCCAAGTACATTGTGGGGATAATAGCAAATCTTTATTTAATAAAATAGAGAACACAAATATAAAGATACAAACCAATGTGCATAGGGAGAGCTATAATGATGTCTTTCATAAATGAGAAATAACTTGGACTGCAGGAGAAAAGGCAGCGAAAATAAAAAAAAGTGTGAAAATGTAGTTGTGTGTTTTTGTTCTCCATAGATGAACATTTACAAGTAATTTATACCCGTTGCTGTGAAATTAACATGGCTTTCTGTTCACAGAAATAATACATGACAAATGTTTTTATTTTTCTTTAACTCTCCGGCGGAGATTCTCTCTAAAGATTAATTTTTTCATTGTTTTCTATTATTCATTGACTCTAACGGCATGAAGTTATGAAAAGTGCAACTTCTTCCAAAAGTAAAGAGGAGTCAGTAGATTGGGGATAAATCGTGATCTTAGAAACATAGAAACATAGAATGTGATGGCAGATAAGAACCATTCGGCCTATCTAGTCTGCTCAATTTTCTAAATACTTTCTTTTAGTTCCTGGCCTTATCGTATAGCTAGGATAGCCTTATGCCTATCCCACTATTATTTTTAAACCTTTCCCCTCTAATTTAAGACTATGTCCTCTTGTTGTGGTAGTTTTTCTTCTTTTAAATATAGTCTCCTCCTTTACTATGTTGATTTCTAGAGATGTCCCGAACGGTTCGCTGGCAAATAGTTCCTGGCGAACATAGCTTGTTCGCGTTCGCCACAGACAGCGAACATATGCGATGTTCGGTCCGCCCCCTATTCGTCATCATTGAGTAAACTTTGACCCTGTACCTCACAGTCAGCAGACACATTCCAGCCAATCAGCAGCAGACCCTCCCTCCCAGACCCTCCCACCTCCTAGACAGCATACAATTTAGATTAATTCTGAAGCTGCATTCTTTTTTTTTTGTATTATTATTATTTATTTATTTTATTATTTTTTAGACAGAAGTGTGTAATATTTGAGCATGCTAGGCTGAACATGCGTATATCATGGCTAATTGCACTGAGGGTATGAGTATATAGCAGTACATCGTTGTGAAAGATGGCTGTCATGTTTAGGGTGTAGCTTGAACGTTATCAACTGTGTATTTATATCAGCAGCTCCACCACTAGTTATAAATCAAGTGTGAGTCGCCCGATGAGATGAGACTAGTGAATAACATAATACATGAACGGTTAAGGTAAAGGCATGTAAGGAACTACGACAATAAACTCTTTGGGAGGTGAAATAATGACATGTTTAAACGCTTGCTACTTTACGATTAGTTAATGTGCAGAGAGCAGTTCATGTGATCAAAGGCATGATGTGGAGGATCGGCTATAGTGGGACATGCTTGGCAGGCTGCTGTTTACTGTTTGTGCTCATCCGATCCCTTTCAGGCCACGTGCAGACCCTGGGAGTCCCTGATACCTGGAACAACAAAGGCAAGTCTCTGGCTGAGTGCCGGGTTCGCGGCTTGAGGTGGACTCTGTTTTGTCAGGTGGTCGGATCTGTCCCGGTGGTGCTTCACGTCCGGTGCGGGATTGTGGTGGCTTAAGGTGGAGGCGAGTGCTTGACGTGGGGCAGGCTCTGCATTTCTGTTTGTGCCTCCGGTCCCGTCTTCGACGCCTTTTGCGTTTGTGGATTTTAATGGGGACTGCATCGCTTAGCTGTGGTGAAGCTTGTTGGGGCTGTGGTGGAGCTTGTTGGGGCTTCCTGCTTTTTATTTGCTTCCAAAATTGATTAAAGAGTCTGTCCAGCTTAGACTCAATATCCTGCCATGCTTTGCTGGTACCAGGAGGACACGCGGCGGTGGACGATCTCCCGATCCTGGGATGCCCAGGAGCAGCTACTTCCCAGCAGGAGCTCCGTTACCCCCCCCCCCCCCCGGACCGATGGGGGTTATCCCGGTCCACCCCCCTGAGAGGCTGTCTGGAGCTAATGGACGCACAGAGAACAGCCGCCCAGGCTGACATACTCATCTGCGACTCTCCCAATATGGCGGCAGCCGCGTGTCCTCCTGGTACCAGCAAAGCATGGCAGGATATTGAGTCTAAGCTGGACAGACTCTTTAATCAATTTTGGAAGCAAATAAAAAGCAGGAAGCCCCAATAAGCTCCACCACAGCCCCAACAAGCTTCACCACAGCTAAGCGAAGCAGTCCCCATTAAAATCCACAAACGCAAAAGGCGTCGAAGACGGGACCGGAGGCACAAACAGAAATGCAGAGCCTGCCCCACGTCAAGCACTCACCTCCACCTTAAGCCACCACAATCCCGCACCGGACGTGAAGCACCACCGGGACAGATCCGACCACCTGACAAAACAGAGTCCACCTCAAGCCGCGAACCCGGCACTCAGCCAGAGACTTGCCTTTGTTGTTCCAGGTATCAGGGACTCCCAGGGTCTGCACGTGGCCTGAAAGGGATCGGATGAGCACAAACAGTAAACAGCAGCCTGCCAAGCATGTCCCACTATAGCCGATCCTCCACATCATGCCTTTGATCACATGAACTGCTCTCTGCACATTAACTAATCGTAAAGTAGCAAGTGTTTAAACATGTCATTATTTCACCTCCCAAAGAGTTTATTGTCGTAGTTCCTTACATGCCTTTACCTTAACCGTTCATGTATTATGTTATTCACTAGTCTCATCTCATCGGGCGACTCACACTTGATTTATAACTAGTGGTGGAGCTGCTGATATAAATACACAGTTGATAACGTTCAAGCTACACCCTAAACATGACAGCCATCTTTCACAACGATGTACTGCTATATACTCATACCCTCAGTGCAATTAGCCATGATATACGCATGTTCAGCCTAGCATGCTCAAATATTACACACTTCTGTCTAAAAAATAATAAAATAAATAAATAATAATAATACAAAAAAAAAAGAATGCAGCTTCAGAATTAATCTAAATTGTATGCTGTCTAGGAGGTGGGAGGGTCTGGGAGGGAGGGTCTGCTGCTGATTGGCTGGAATGTGTCTGCTGACTGTGAGGTACAGGGTCAAAGTTTACTCAATGATGACGAATAGGGGGAGGACCGAACATCGCATATGTTCGCTGTCTGTGGCGAACGCGAACAAGCTATGTTCGCCAGGAACTATTCGCCAGCGAACCGTTCGGGACATCTCTAGAAATCAACACAGTAAAGGAGGAGACTATATTTAAAAGAAGAAAAACTACCACAACAAGAGGACATAGTCTTAAATTAGAGGGGAAAGGTTTAAAAATAATAGTGGGATAGGCATAAGGCTATCCTAGCTATACGATAAGGCCAGGAACTAAAAGAAAGTATTTAGAAAATTGAGCAGACTAGATAGGCCGAATGGTTCTTATCTGCCATCACATTCTATGTTTCTATGTTTCTAAGATCACGATTTATCCCCAATCTACTGACTCCTCTTTACTTTTGGAAGAAGTTGCACTTTTCATAACTTCATGCAGTTAGAGTCAATGAATAATAGAAAACAATGAAAAAATTAATCTTTAGAGAGAATCTCCGCCGGAGAGTTAAAGAAAAATAAAAACATTTGTCATGTATTATTTCTGTGAACAGAAAGCCATGTTAATTTCACAGCAACGGGTATAAATTACTTGTAAATGTTCATCTATGGAGAACAAAAACACACAACTACATTTTCACACTTTTTTTTATTTTCGCTGCCTTTTCTCCTGCAGTCCAAGTTATTTCTCATTTATGAAAGACATCATTATAGCTCTCCCTATGCACATTGGTTTGTATCTTTATATTTGTGTTCTCTATTTTATTAAATAAAGATTTGCTATTATCCCCACAATGTACTTGGAAACCAGAGAATATCTGAATTCATCTTTCTTGGATAAACACTTTGTTCTTCTTATTATTTTTATTTGTAAGCTATTATTTATAAGGTGATTATTTTATTTTGTTAAATTGCAACCTCAGATGTGGCTGCTTGCAAATGGGAGAAAACACACACCATTCATCAAAATTATACCCAGTTATATTCATTTACTAAATAGTTTTCATAAATGTTTTAAATGATTTAAATGTCAATTTTAGTATACAAGATCAGCTTTGTGGCCAAACTCTCTTGCATGCCAACTGTGTCTTGGCTCAATGAGATATTGCCATTTTGCATTAGGATGGTTGGTATAAGTCTGAAACACTTTTCAGAACTGACTCATTGGCTTTGCCATATGTTGCCAATGTACCGTGTACACCAGCAAGAGTATTAATATTACAGTCTATCTCTGTATAAGAATCTCACTCTCAACACATTCCTCAAATTGTCTGGAGGAATGGAAGTGATGTAAGACACTGGAGGAGGAGCTCCAAGTGGGTGAGTAGATCTTGATATTCAAATTATTTTTATCATGGATCGTACGTCATGGATCGTAATCTTAATCATACATTTTCAATACTTACTATGCAAATCACCTTGCTCTTAGAGGACATGATGGTGCCAAGTATGAGTGCATGAGCAGGCTACCATGTGCGTTCTGCCTCATGTTATTGAATTTATAAAAATTGTCTTCTTTATATACAGCTTCTTTAAGTCACATCAATCTTCCTAACCAGTAGAAGAAACTCTTTAACATGTCCAACACGCTTAACACGTTCTATGTGACCTACGTTGTGGTCAGATCTGAAGCAAATAATAATCAAGGCAGAGATTAAATAAAAATGGTGAAGCCTTATGAGACTAAATAAGTTCAACTGGGAATTCAGGACTGTATAAAAGTGACTCACATTTCTATTAGAAGACTGATATTTACTTTATACCCAAGGCAAGAAGGAAGTTAAAGGGCATATTATTTTTTTGTTTTTCCTTCTCAAATGATGAATGGCTACTAAAAAAAAGAACCTAGAACAAAAAAAGGCAAAAAAGGATTAAAAACAGTTAGTAAAAAAATAAATAAAAAAAAAAGACGAAGACAAAAAAATGGTGTCTATCTTCTCACCAGTTACATCTAATTGTCTATCTCTAGACATTTCATAAAATATGACAGAAATATCCATGGCGACTTGAGACTCAGGTGATGCAGAGTACCAATTAGATACTTCAGGGTACTCTGACTCCCAGGCTTACATGATAGACCCATTAAGAAAATATTTAGAGTAACAATTTGCCCAGCTTCAGAGAGATATGGAAACAAATACCAAGGAAAAAACCTTAGAAGTGAAATGATTAGAATGATTAGAAAAAATTAAAAAAAATTAAGCCTAACTTGTAAATGAGCACCAGGCCACACTTGCCACGCGGAGGTAAGTAAGACTCTGTCGAGTTGCTTACTGCTATTAAGCATGTCGGGTCGGTCAGGTAGGAGCAACATTGCTGGGTCATCCCCTTCAGGGGTGAAATTCGCTTGTTGATAGCTGCTTAAAGTGAGATATTGAGGGAGCTCACACGAAGTGCGTCTTTCCTCCATGACAGCTAGGCCCCGCCCCCCGGAAGCTGCATTCTTAGTGAGAGGAGGGACAGTGTAGCTGCTGCTGATTTAATAGGGAAATCGATTGCTAGACTAGTGTATTCAGTGTCCACTACAGTCCTGAAGGACTCATCTGATCTCTGCTGTAAGGACAGCACCCCAAACATCAGTCTGCTTTTTTTTTTCCTGTGTAATCTAATTGCAGTTGCCTGCCTGCCAGCATGTGTGTCAGGCTCACAGTGTATACTGTGCCCACTTGCCCAGTGCCACCACTCATATCTGGTGTCACAATAGCTTGCATTAAAAAAAAAAAAAAACTTTGACTGTAATATAATAGCAGTCAGTTTCCTTCACACGTGTGCGTTTCAGGGCCTGCCAGGGCACAGTGTCACACCAGTGCAACTCATATCTGGTGTAACAGTAGTGTACATTTAAAAAAAAAATACAGGGGGCTTGTTTTCACCTTTCGGGGACCCTTGGTGTTGTACGTGGCTGGGTGGAGGAAGAGACCTTCAATGACATCAGTGATGACAAGGAACGGGACATGGCTAGCTTGGTATCCAACCTTGTGCAAATGGGGAGTTTGCGGTTGTGCAAATGGACTGTTTGCGGTTGTTTGCGGTGCGTTAAACGGGGAGTTTGGTCTGTCACTGTGAAGCGGGTGTAACCCTTACACTACCTGATCGATACAACATCATACCTGATGTTTTAAAGCACGTTATTCCAAACAATTTAGGAATGCTAGGTGATTTATGCCCTTTATGGATTAAAACCAGACTCTGCATCAACTGTGTAATTTTCCATGGGAGTTTTGCCATGGATCCCCCTCCGGCATGCCACAGTCCAGGTGTTAGTCCCCTTGAAACAACTGTTCCATCACTATTGTGGCCAGAAAGAGTCCCTGTGGGTTTTAAAATTCACCTGCCTATTGAAGTCTATGGCGGTTCGCCCGGTTCGCCCGGTTCGCCCGTTCGCGAATGGAAAATTTTATGTTCGCGACATCTCTATTGATTTCGTTTATGTATTTATATGTTTCTATCATATCCCCCCTGTCTCGTCTTTCCTCCAAGCTATACATGTTAAGATCCTTTAACCTTTCCTGGTAAGTTTTATCCTGCAATCCATGAACCAGTTTAGCCTTCTCTGAACTCTCTAAAGTATGTTAACAATGATTGGTTAAATAAATCCGTTAATGGTTTTGCTAGTACACCACTAAGTTCTTTTAATAACTTTAGGTGTATTGCATCAGGCACCATCGACTTATTTGTCTTTATTTTTGACAGTTTAAATAGAACCTCTTGTTTTGTAAACTCACATGTAACAAATGACTCCTTTGTTATTTTTCCTAACTGAGACCACTTTCCTTCATTTTCATCTGTAAATACTGAACAAAAGTATTAATTGAGGCAGTCAGCTAGACCTTTATTATTATTATTTTATTATTTATATAGCGCCATCAGATTCCATAGCGCTGTACAATGGGTAGACTAACAGACATGTAATTGTCCTCTTCTACATACCTTCCTTCTTTTGTTTGTAATCTAACTAATCTGTGTTTTACTTTCCTTTTCTCATTTATGTATCTAAAAAATGTGTTGTCCCCCTTTTTTATTGACTGTGCTATTTTCTCTTCTGTGTGCACTTTGGAGGCTTCTTTCTGCCTAATCGTATAGATCTGTTTGTCTTCATCACTCTGTTTTTTTTTTATAATTACTAAATGCTAACTTTTTGTTTTTAACTATTCAGGCCACTTCTGCGGAGTACCACAGTGGTTTCTTGAATCCTTTGCTGACAGGCCTAATGCAATTTTCTGTTACCTTCAGCAGTGCAACTTTTAAATAATCCCATTTCTCATGGACTCCGTTGAAACTTCTCCAGTGTGACAAGGACTACTTTACACATATTCTAATTTTAGAAAAGTCTGTTTTTCTAAAGACTAAAACTTTTGTTTTTGTGTGGTGTGACTCAGTCACTGTTCTTATATTAAATCACACTGACTGATGATCACTGGATCCTAAACTTCCATCTACAGTATATCTGATCCATTTTGTTAACACTAAATCTAGTATGGCCTCCTTACGAGTTGCTTCCTCAATGACTTGTTTTAGAGACAATCCCAGTAGGGAGTTTAGAATATGTGTGCTCCTGTCACAAGCAGCTATTTTGGATTTCCAGTTCACATCACCCATTATGATAACTTCCCCCTTCATTGCATCTTCTTTATGAATAGGGTGCAAATGGTCCAACAGCTGCATGAAATGCAGACAATTGCAAAATGCAGATAAAAATGCATGACGGACACACAAAAGGTTCAATAAGTAAAAATAAAATAAATAACACAGCAGTAAAAAATAACATATTACAAGTAAAAACAAGATTGCAATAGGCTCAAATTGTTAAAAAAAAAAAATAATTAGGGGAGATTTTATGGTCCTATAGCATAAGGACCAGTTGAATTTATGTCATTGATAGAGACACCCCACTGTCCAAATGCAAGATTTAAATGTAAAGCTACTGTTTAGTATACATACCATATCTATAAACCTGCATGCATTTAATTCTGCATTTTTTTCATTAGTTATATCTAAAAACATTTAGCAAAAACTGTAGATCTCTAGTCTGTAACCTTTGCAAGCCCTCCCCTTTCGAACCTTGCCCAGACTTCCTATGGCTGTCCAATCACAGACTTTCCAATGCAACTCAATGAGAAGTCTTTGCAAGGCAGGTGCTCAGAACAATTGCTGCCTCTTGAGTTTAGCTCCACTGAGCTAACCAAACCAGGAAGAAACAGGAATGGTTGTCTGATTAACAGCCGGGGGGGTGTAATAAGGTTAATCTATAAATGTGACAGACTCTTAACACAGAATGTTTTTCAGCAAGATTTCTGGAGTACCCCTTTAAATAATAGATTCAAGGTTACTACATCAGCTTATATTTACTGCAATACGTTTTTAGGGACCACTTAGTTTCCCCCAATATTCTGATTGGTTCAACAGCATTATAGTGTGCCAGGAGCTTGGATGGCAAGACTTCTTTCAGTATAGTGGAATAGGGATGTGGCAGATTTCAATAACTGAATCGATAAAGTAATGAATCAATGCTTGTATTTAGATTTGTGAATGTCATTGTGATTGAGTAGAAAATTTCATTGTGATGGAGTAATGAAAAATTCTAAATAGAGACATCCGTGTGCTGACAATTTTCTCTTCAACTCTATATATATATTTGTATAAACCATTAGTTCTTGGACACTTCCACCATATATTGCAAATGACCTGTTATCTGATTTACAACACCAGCAATCAGAAGATGTAATGGGAAACATAACATTTCAAACAGTTGGTGTTAGGTACCAGTGGGTTACAAACTGTTCATTATTTTCCTGTGATTGAACACTGTGTTAGGCTTTAGTTACAAAGTAAAAACCCTTATACCAATCTTTAGTAGGGAGGTTCGGTATATGGCTGATTGAGTTCATGGCTGATTGCCATAATTTGTCAATCCTACAAGTAGGCTTGTGGTGTATAGTCTGAGCGGAGGAATTTGCTTCAGGTGGACTAAGAGATATTCTTTATACAATTGTCAGGACTTCAGGAAACGTCAAAGCAGAGTGTAATTAGACCGGTCTATGGTTGTGGGATCTTTGGTTTTTATTGTATGTATTAAGGTTGATGTGTTCTTTAGAATTGCTGCCGTCCAGGAAAAGAGGAAGTTTGAGTGCTTGACACATTTTTGGATGTTTGTATTTGCTTTTGTATTACATAGTTATGTTACAATGGCTGTGTCGGGTTTGCCTTGACTTGGCAGGTGAGCTCACACTTTAATGGCCATTGGAGTGAAACTACAGTGATTGGAGTGATTACATGTCTGTTTTTATACTTTATATAGGCTGTATTTACTAAATTGCCAGTATTAACTGTCAGGGCATTGAAGAAGGCATGTAAATTTAGGAGATTAATTTATTGAGTTTTCTATCCCGATTCCGGTTACCTTTCCCATGGCCGAACCTGCATGTCTGTCACAGCTACAAGCTGTCTCACAGAAGCTGGGACAAGGCCGGGCTAATATTCACGACAATAAATCAACTGTCACTCATGGAATTAGCCTTAAACTCTTCCTTAGAAAGCTGCGGGTGATACCAAAACCACTTTCGAAAGAAATCTTGAAAAATTAAGCGAACATGTAAAGAATGTAAAGAAGACCACGTTTAATACTGTCCCCGAGTAGTAAAAATGCTTTGATGAATTTGAGTCTCCATGCAATTATCAAACATCAATGTTTGCTCATTTGTGTCTGTTTTATTGTTACAAGAGATAGAGCGTAATGTATCGCAGTACAAGGAGTTTGCAAAGCATGTAATTACAGTCTGTAGATGGAAAGGATGACACAAAATCCAGTGATTGCACAGACAGAATATGTATTATCAAGAAATGCCATCACAGGGTCAGTACGAAGAAAATGTAGATCATCAATCAATTAGCTCCATTGGTTCTTCATTTCCCTGCGGGAAGAATAGTTAACTAGATTTAAAGTTAGAAGATATACAGTTATTTAGATATAAGCTTATGGGATCAAACAAAAAAGATATTTTAAAGAAACACAATAGTGTTAGAAATACAAACATGTACTCCCAACTCTAAAGTGTCTAATCAATACAAGAGGGTACCCCTATCTTAATGGGACTCGATAGTCTTTAAAAGAACTGTAGCTTAATGAAGCAGTTTTGGTGTATAGATCATGATCCCTGCAGCCTCACTGCTCAATCCTCTGCCATTTAGGAGTTAAATCACTTTATTTATAAAGCCCTAGATCTAATTTTAAACTATCTTTATTGCATATTCTGTTTAATCTCAAATTGTTATCCTGCTCTGTTAATACCAGTCTAGACCCCGTAGGAGCCTCCTGTGTGTGATTAAAGGTCAATTTACAGAGCAGGGGAGATAAAACATCTAAAGCAAGTTAACATCTGATTGAACCTGTTAATGCAGGATGTGTGAGTCACAGCCAAGGCAGGTATGTCTGGGGCTGCATAAACAGAAACAAAGGTGATTTGACTTCTAAATGGCAGATAATTGAGCAGTGAGATTGCAGGGGTATGAGCTATACACCCAAAAAGTTTTCAGGCCTATAATTTTTGTGTTTCACGCTACATACATATTCGTTTGTTAAATATAGAGATACATAAACATACTATAAAAAATACTGTAAAGGAGGGGGCGGGGCCGGACCGCCGCGCTAAACGGTCGCAGGCACGCAGAGCTCCTGCAACACCGCAGTAAAAAACAACTACAAACCATGCTTTTAAAATGAACAACAGATCTACAGCAACAAAGCCCAACACAGAGGGACGGCTGGATCCGGGGAGAGGCTGGCTCTACGAGCTACAGTCCCCTGGAGGAGAAATTAACGCCAAACTACTTGAGGCCTTCTCCGGCGGTGAGTGGGGCAGACGGCCGCTGCCCCACTATCCCGCAACACAGCACCCAACCTGGGGCACGAATCCGGAGGGTCCCGGTGTCATGCCTTAACTATGGTATCCTCTTACTTCCTGGTTCCACGGAGCCTAGCCACACCCCTTTATGACACGGTCTGCCTATTTAATCTGACTGCACCAGCTGATCAGGGCTGGATTATTGAACTACGTTCCTTACTCACAACCCGGCTACAACTTCGTTGTGAAAGCCTCTGCTACCAGACCGGACTGAAAGACTCTGCAAAGTTCCCTTCACCTCTCCTCATCCACGACTAAAGATTAAACACTCTTCATACGCCTCTGAGGAGATCTCGGGAACCAGTGTTCTATATGCCGGAAGCTAAGTAAAACCAATGTGATAAGAGTTGCATCTAAAAGCTGTTATTACCTGTCTCCAAAAGTCCTTCGGTAAAAACAATCCTGTTACAGCTAACTTCAACTCATACTTCATATCAGTTATCTGCATCTGTCTTGCTTCAGTTAAAGTATGGAACAGCTATTGTAATTACTTATCACCTAAACCGTTAACTCTACTAAGAGACTCCTTATTGATTCAGTGTCTGCAATTTACTATCGTTTACTCCTTAAAGCTACAGTGCCTGTAATTGTGGACTTCAGTTATCGTTTACTACTTAAAGCTACAGTGCCTGTAACTGTGGACTTCAGTTATCATTTACTACTTAAAGCTACAGTACCTGTAAATTGGAATTAAAGTCTTTACCTTTTACTTTCTTTAATAAATATTCAAACTATACGAAATCTGCAGTTGTGTTCCTTCATAACAAATGTTTAGACGTGACAGAATAATCCAGCCATTGTAATGGATCCAGCAGATTTTGATTCTACTATAGCTACGCTGAATCAAAGAGTTAATGCACTAGCCCAAAGTGTGCAAGACCTGCAAGTTACTAATGAAAGACTTCTCACTTATATCAGAGATTTACAAACTCATACTCCTCATACTACTCTGCACTCGGCTAGTGATCCTGCTGTGTGTAACCCTGAAAAGTTCTATGGAGATCGTTCCAGATACAGGGAGTTCCTCAACTCTTGCAAACTTTTAATTGCTTTGAAACCTAGATCCTATCCTACAGAAAGAACTAAAGTTTGTTCGGTTATTTCCTTTCTAAGAGGTGAACCTATGTCATGGGCTCATTCCTTTCTGGAAAACGATGACCCCATTTTAGATTCACTAGATGAATTTTTTGAAGCCATGTCTCTTCTCTATGAAGATCCTAACAAACAAGCTACAGCTGATTTAACAATCAGAACACTACAGCAAAGAAATAGACCCGTTGAAGATTACATTGCTGAATTCAAAAGATGGGCTATAGAAACGCAATGGAATGACATCACATTGCGCAACCAGTTTCGAATTGGTTTATCGGAAGCTGTAAAAGATGAATTATCTAGAACAGAACTCCCTACTAATTTGAACGCTCTAATTCGCCTATCAATCAGCATTGACAGAAGATTAAGAGAAAGAAAGGCCGAAAAAGCCCTTTCACATTCAAAAGACCGCAAACCTTTCACTCCCTCAAAAGCTCCAGATAAGACTTCCATACCAAGTGAACCTATGGAAATAGGGGCTCCAAAGCCTCCTGACAACCCATCTGAACCAATCGAACCTATGGAAATAGGGATAATAAGAAGTCCCCTCACTCCTGAAGAGAAAAATCGAAGACGTCAATTAAACCTATGCATGTATTGTGCCTCTCAAGTTCATTTAGTCTCTGATTGTCCTTCATTGAAACGGATAAAAGGCAGAAGGCAGTCTCATGCCTCTTCCATCCTAAGTGTACTTCCCTCTACAGCAAATACTCAAATGTCCCCTATCGTTCTTGTATTACAGTGGGACAATAAAAGAATTATAACCAAGGCTGTTATCGATTCCGGTGCAAATGGAGTATTCATCGACTCAGCCTTTGTAACAAAGAATAAAATTCCTTGTGTTCGTAAAAGAACTTCTGTACCTGTTAAAGTGATTGACGGGTCCCTCATCTCATCGGGACCAATACTTCATGAATCCATCCCTCTAAAAGTAACCATCAATCATACTCATACGGAAAGTCTTATATTTGATGTCATCTCATCACCATTTTTTCCTATTATATTGGGGATCAACTGGTTAAGGAACCACAACCCTCAAATCTCATGGTTTCCCTTCTCTCTTGCATTTGATACTGATTATTGCAAGAAAACATGCTTGCAACGTATTCCAATTCTCCAGTCTACGAAAGAACCAGCTAAAACCTCATGTTGTTCTGACACCGAACTGGAGTCTCCTCCTCCTACAGTCAATGGAATCCTATCTTCTCTTATCGACGACGTTAAAGGTCTCAGTGAAGACGCTCTTGAACTTCCTAAACCAAGTAAATTATCCAAGAAAAACGGTCTCTACTATTTTAAAGACCGGATTTATGTACCTCCCTCTTTCAGAATTAAAGTACTTGAAATTATTCATGATTCTCCTCTGGCGGGTCATCCAGGTATGAAAAAGACCCTTGAATTGTCTAAAAGATACTATTGGTGGCCTCGTCAAGACCAAACTATTGAATCTTATGTCAATTCCTGTTCTGTATGCCAAAGATCCAAACATGTGTCCTTGCTAAAGCCTTATCATCCTGACCCTTTCCAAAGAAATGTCACTACTTCTCCTGATCCCATATTGGTCCAGGGTGAAGAAGAATACGAAATTCAAAGTATACTGGATTCAAGGATCCATCGTGGCTCCTTACAATACCTCATCAGATGGAAAGGATATGGTGTTGATGAAGATACATGGGAAAACTCCTCTGTTGTTCATGCTAATAAATTGATTTCCAAATTTCACAAGCATAACCCTTCTAAGCCAAATCAATAGCACCCAGAGGTTGCTCATTAAAGAGGGGGTACTGTCATGCCTTAACTATGGTATCCTCTTACTTCCTGGTTCCACGGAGCCTAGCCACACCCCTTTATGACACGGTCTGCCTATTTAATCTGACTGCACCAGCTGATCAGGGCTGGATTATTGAACTACGTTCCTTACTCACAACCCGGCTACAACTTCGTTGTGAAAGCCTCTGCTACCAGACCGGACTGAAAGACTCTGCAAAGTTCCCTTCACCTCTCCTCATCCACGACTAAAGATTAAACACTCTTCATACGCCTCTGAGGAGATCTCGGGAACCAGTGTTCTATATGCCGGAAGCTAAGTAAAACCAATGTGATAAGAGTTGCATCTAAAAGCTGTTATTACCTGTCTCCAAAAGTCCTTCGGTAAAAACAATCCTGTTACAGCTAACTTCAACTCATACTTCATATCAGTTATCTGCATCTGTCTTGCTTCAGTTAAAGTATGGAACAGCTATTGTAATTACTTATCACCTAAACCGTTAACTCTACTAAGAGACTCCTTATTGATTCAGTGTCTGCAATTTACTATCGTTTACTCCTTAAAGCTACAGTGCCTGTAATTGTGGACTTCAGTTATCGTTTACTACTTAAAGCTACAGTGCCTGTAACTGTGGACTTCAGTTATCATTTACTACTTAAAGCTACAGTACCTGTAAATTGGAATTAAAGTCTTTACCTTTTACTTTCTTTAATAAATATTCAAACTATACGAAATCTGCAGTTGTGTTCCTTCATAACAAATGTTTAGACGTGACACCCGGCCCCGTTCCCCCCCCCTATGGACCGGGGGGGATATCCCGGTCCCCACCCTTGGGACCTGACGGCCGCTGGCTGTTTCAGCACAGCAGCAAGGCCGCCAATCCACCCAGACACCACAACTAAGATGGCGGAGGCCATGTGCGATGGCGCCAAGACCGGAGCCTTGACGGGCCAATAATCTGCAGCCGCAGAAACTAGAGGGGACAACTACCAATGCACGGATACTACCCACAGCCGCCCGTTTGCAGGCACTACCGGACCTCACCAAGCCTCGAACTGACCCACAGAGACCTCCTAGAGTACCCTTCCTTCAAGCCAAAGCCTGACAGCAAAGGCCTACACCCACCCCGCGGAAAAGACAGGCGACACTTCAGGAAACCCGACCGTCCGACCGAGACCGGGGCTGGTCTCCACCATGGAGTGCCGCACACCTCTGCTGTTAAGCCAGCCAACCTTCCCCAGCCTGCCGTAGAGGAACCACGGAGGTACCGCCTAAATTCTCCACCGACCTACACCCGCATGTTTTGGGGACTATACAAGCGAGAACCAACACCCGCACCGACAGAAACCAGGGCGGACCATTAACAAAAACGGCACAGCTTTAATTACAGCCACCCGCCTGTCAGCACCCTCAGACCTTAATCAGCAAATCACCTCCACCATGATTAGACTCAGAAAGACCTCCCGCGGGGTCTCGGTGCCTCCTCCCTCCTCCAGGCAGGGTAACAAGAAGACCCACAAATACATCGGCTGCCCGCAACCATTACCGCACCACGGGGTTTACCGACACTTGGAGAGGCAGGAGAGCACTCACCTCAACCCCTGCTACAGTGGAGATCCCCACAGGCGATAAGCACACAGCAATGACTTCACCAAGCGACTAGCAGCAACCCGAATACACTCCAGCACAGCAAGTCTGTAGTGGCGGCTGGGGGGGGGCTATCTTTCATTTGTCTTCAGAGGGACTTTCTATTACTGAGACTGACCTGCCTATCTAACCATCCAAAACCCTGTGCCTTTATCGTTCAGGAGCTCTGCTCCCCAGTGGTATACCGTATCCTCAAGCTTGCTTTAAAATCGTTTTCTAACCTGAATGTTCATACTGTCAGTATAATCAGCCTGTTTTTTTTTTTTTTATATATCTTCCATTCACTGTATTCTTAAAAGCATTATTGATCTTTATCTAACTATGTGTATACGTGTAGAATACGAACGAGCATACTTCACATCTTGTTAATACGACTTAGTTACTGACCAACTCATAGCCAGCTGACAGACCCAATACTAGCATTGGTATAACTTAAAACTGAAAAACGCTTAGTTTAACATGTTTACTCTTACTATAAAATATAAAATGTGCAGTATTCTTCAAATGCCATGAAAATGTACAAACTGTAATTATCTTAATAGCCGGTATATGCTGTTGTGGCACACCGGGCATGTTCTGTAATTCCCTGCACGCAATAAATAAAGAATTAAAAAAAAAAAAAATACTGTAAAGGAAAAACTCCTCTTTAAGAAGTTCAGATTTTCGCGTTAACTTTAAACTCTGAACTGTTACCTCTAAATAGTGTATTTACTACACAAACAGTTAATCTTAACTGACAAATCTTAAACGATTCCTTCTCGGTCTAAAGACATTAAAAGAGTAGAACTCACTGATCCTGTTTATTGCGTACTCTAATAAGCAGGCGGTCAATCTGCCGGGTCAGTTTGTATTATGCAACATTTTATTAAATAACATTAGATACAAAACTGACAAAGCATCGCATAATATTACCAGCCTTGAAAATATCAACATGGACTTTAGAATGATTACCTGACTGTTATGCTTGATTAATATACCCTCTATAAACCCATTCACTTATTTTACAAGTTTATCTCCAGGGTCTTTCTATCTGTTCAGCTGAATAAAGGGAGATAATAACGATAAATAAATTCTAATATTCTTGCCCAATAAGACGTGACATTTAGTAGTATTGCATGATATTTATTGTTAATAAATATCTGTCGCGACGCAAGATTATTACCGTAAAATACGCTCACGACCTTAGACCATTGAACAAGCCTCGTCTTCATACATTACATTATACAGTGATTGTCCCTGGTACATAAATATACAGAAACATGTGAGATGTATTAACTAAACAGTGACCAGTAATAAACTGAAATTTAGTTTACATCTGTGATTGATGCTGCATAGGACAATATTTCCAAATTACGAAATTACGAATTCAAAGTGAAATATTCCCCAAATCAACCATATTTCAGTTCATCTATTGTGTCCTAAATTTACTTCTCTTACAAGGCTAAGGGACTTTACCCTGGTTAAATACATTGATATTACATTTTATTTAAGCATTTTGTAGTTAATGAAAATTACCAATATAAATGATAAAATAAACACACTAAAGATTTTACATACTTGTTTATCCACATTTGTTTTGCATTTCATTGACAGTAGAATGTGACATCAGTGTTTTTAGCGCCATTTCCATTAAGTACTAAATATGACAAACCAATGATTGTATGGCTCACACGGCTATTTAATGTATTTTTATATTTTATTTGAAGCACCAGCACAATTCTGTTAAAAAGAAAGTCATTGTGTTAAACATGATGTATATCCATTGTCTTTTCTGTTTGAGTCTTCTCTGAGCAGTAAATATGTATTCATTTCATGTGCACTTCATGTGATGCTGATATTGTTTTTTCACATTGCGTCTAGCATTTCATAATCTCTGAGAATAATTTCTGTCTGACTGTGGCGAAATGGGAGTGCATTGTGTTGATTCAAATAGTTACATTTATAGGATGACGATGGCGGTATTATTGACAGTGATTGATTGGTTACCTGGTAGAACTCTACTGATAGAAAGTAAATATATCAAAGTGATGCCAATGTGATTCGTACATTGATTAACTGAGATCATAGTACTTGCAAGCTTGTTTGAAATTAGAATAACTCGGATCAAAAAGGGATTGCAAAGAGATTATATGATTGAGGAATAATCTGATATTGGTGCAAATAAAATGTTTATTACTGACTTTACATTTCTGTGTTAAAGCTTTGTTTCCTGTTTGTCTCTCTCTCTCAGGTAGAAAGATGTACTAGTGTAACCGCTGGCGGTTCCCTTATTTACCACTATAATGTCTTAACCCCTTAAGGACGTAGGACGGTTCAGGACCGTCATCGGCATTTTTTCATTGCTGACCGACGACGGTCCTGAACCGTCCTAAATTTAAAATGTACTTACCCGATCACCGTCGTTCCCCCGGCGGCGATCGGCGGTGCTCCCGTTGTGGGTGTCCATGTGTCTGCCTGCAGGGGGACTGTCTGTGCTGACAGGCAGTCTCCCTGCATGTGTAAAATAAAAAAAAAACAATTAAAGTTATAGTTATTAAAAATTATTATTATATATGTGTATATATATATGATATATAGACATATATTATACCTATATAATATATGTCTATATATCATATATATAATGTCATGCCAAGTGTATTTTTATATTAATATGTACATATATTAATATAAAAATACACTTATAATTAAATTACACACGTATATATATATATAATATATATAATAACTATATATATTGTATATATATATTATTATAAAATACAAATAATAAGTAATTTAAATTAAATTAAACATGTAAAAATAATAATAAAAATGTAAAAAAAATTATATATCTATACGAAATTTTATTCTAACTGTATTTTGATATTAATATATATATATATTTATATCAAAATGCACTTAGAATGAAATTGTATATATATCTATGTATATATAAATAAATAAAAAGAATACGAACTATTCAAATGTGCATATACAAAATTACATAAATAATTAAATAAATATACAAGTAGACTTCAAATATAAAAATATGCATATATATTTAAATTCTATGTGTGTATTTATGTAATATTTTTACATAATTAAGTTATTTTATTGATTGCAATTAAAGGGACCTGCCTGCCAACCCAGGCCGAAAGTCCAGAGAATTTAATTTGCTATCACTGTATTTTACCCTGTAACGTTCTACGACACCCTAAAACCTGTACATGGGGGGTACTGTTTTACTCGGGAGACTTCGCTGAACACAAATATTAGTGATTCAAAACAGTAAAACATATCACAGCGATGATATTGTCAGTGAAAGTGACTTTTTTTGCATTTTTCACACACAAACAGCACTTTTACTGATGATATAATTGTTGTGATACATTTTCCAGTTTTGAAACACTAATATTTGTGTTTAGCAAAGTCTCCTGAGTATAACAGTACCCCCCATGTACAGGTTTTATAGCGTTTGTGAAAGTTACAGGGTCAAATATATGGGTCAAATATTTTTACATTGAAAATGGCCAGGTTGGGTACGTTGCCTTTGAGAGCGTATGGTAGCCCAGGAATGAGAATTACCCCCATGATGGCATACCATTTGCAAAAGAAGACAACCCAAGGTATTGCAAATGGGGTATGTCCAGTCTTTTTTAGTAACCACTAAGTCACAAACACTGGCCAAAATTAGCGTTCAATTTAGTTTTTTACTTTTTTCACACACAAACAAATATGAACGCTAACTTTGGCCAGTGTTTGCGACTAACTGGCTACTAAAAAAGTCTGGACATACCCCATATTGAATACCCTGGGTTGTCTACTTTAAAAAAAATATGTACATGTGGGGTGTTATTCAGCGATTTATGACAGATAATAGTGTTACAATGTCACTATTGATACATTTTAAAAATGTATGTTTTGAAACCGCAATATCCTACTTGTACTTATAGCCCTATAACATGCAAAAAAATAGCAAAAAGCATGTAAACACTGGGTATTTTTAAACTCAGGACAACATTTTGAATCTATTTAGCAGTTTTTTTCATTCGCTTTTGTAGATGAGTAAAAGATTTTTCACATAAAAGTCAAAAAACATGTATTTTTTTCAATTTTTCATCATATTTTTTCATTTTTAAAAAATTAAATTACATGAGATTATATAAAGAATGGCATGTAAAGAAAGCCGCTTTTGTCCTGAAAAAAAACAATATATAATTTGTATGGGAACAGTAAATGAGAGAGCGGAAAATTACAACTAAACACAAACACCACAAAAGTGTAAAAAGATGCCTGGTCGCAAATGTACAACATCGCAAAAACAGTCCGGTCCTTAAGGGGTTAAAGCATAGAACTTAGTAGGGCTAACCATACAGATATCTTAGCCATAATTTTATATAGTTAGTAAGAGATCCTCTATTTAACATATATAAATAATTGAGAATACAATATAAAATAAGGATTGTCTTGGAAGCAATAGTTTTGTCTTTTAGATATTTATTATATAAAAATATAAATATAGACATATAAAATCCATTATAGCAGAGTTTATAAGATGAAATTAAATGCTTGCAAATATCATTAATAGGTTAACATACCCTTCTGAACATATCATCATGTCAGCCTCTCTATCATTTTAAGATGAAGCAGCGTCTGTCTCCAAGTCTCTCCTCTGTGTTAACATTTAAAAGTACACCTATTTATACCTTAGGTGTCGTAATTTTATGGTCACTGTAGTTCATATATGAAAAAGTAACTTTTTTACTTTGTTCATTTTAGGACCTCCCTCAACTTGGCAAAAATGCAAGTCCATAACTAAAGGGTGTATACGTCATGGGAAGTTCTATTAAATTGAGACAAAATGGGGGGCGGAGCTAACTGAGGACCGGAGCGGATGCAACTCCGAGCCCTACCTAGCTGAAACGGGGTAAAACAGGAGTTTTCGGCCCAAACCGACCCCATACTGTACCCGCAACACAAAAGCGGACGATGGGCAGGAAGACTAAAAAGCCCCGAGCCGACAAGGGCCCGATTACCAAAGATATTGGTGAAATGCTACGTAACTCACAGCAGGCCGCATGGGCCAAGATGGCGCTCGGGGACGAGTTATCGTACTCATCCGACGAGGCCTCCATAGATCTCGAGGAGGGAGCCTCCTATGACCCACCGCTGAAGAGGGCAGATAAACCCCTGCAAGTCGGGGAACCGGTGACGGCAGACCTGCTCAAAGCCCTGTTTGCGGACCTGCGAAAAGATCTGGCCGCGGACAGGGCCCACTTCAAAACCGCCATGGAAGACGTCAAGGCCATAACCACACGACTCGAAGCCACCTCCAGTGCCCATGACACCCGACTCACGTTGGTAGAGAAATCATTGATTGACCTCCAAGACAGGCAGTTAGCTGCTGAAAACCGAGTAAACTCACTCGAAGACCAACGACGGCGATACAATTTACAAATTAGAGGCATACCGGAGACCGTAGGCCTTAAGGACTTACCCCATTTCGTCAGACGCCTGTTTGAAGTTTTGCTGACACCCAAACAGGCCAAAGCCATGAAGTTAGACGGGATGTTCCGTCTTCCCAAGCCTGCACAGGTACCACAAGCAACACCGGCGGACCTCATCCTCCGCTTCCAAAACCTCCAGGACAAGAACACCTTCTCAACCGCGATAAGAGGGAAAACCCCCTTAACCTTTGAAGGAGCCTCGCTCCTAGTCTTTCCAGACGTTACCAAAAGTACCCTATCCTGGAGAAAATCGCTACAGCCGCAGCTTCAACGCCTCCGCACCAATAACATAACATACAGATGGGGCACCCCTCGAGCACTGATCTTCACCCATGGGGGGGATACCTACAAGGCACGGAGCCTACAAGAATTAGAAGCGCACCTGCAGTTACTCAACATCACCACCCCCCAGAATGGGGCAAGCGGGACTCTGCTCCACATAAACCCTGCAAACATTGTGGACTTTACTCCAAGACCGACCCGGAACGCGATGCCGACCTGACCCGTGAAGCCCGAGCCAGAGATGGTTTGTCCGCATAGACGTCCAACTGATGTGCTGGACTGTTCGCTGCCTGCCAGGCCTTTTAGAGAGCTCTCTCTTGTTCCTCTGCATTAATGTTTTATTCATGTTATATTTTAAATGTTTTATGTTTTTCTACACATACCGCCGTAATTAAACGGCACAGTTTCACCAGTAACTGTCACCATGTCCTCACCGACTACTTACCACACTACCGTGAAAACACTCAAGTACTAATCCGCTCACAACCCTCAGACCTAGTATATACCAACTGGCCTACACAAACCTTCCCCCCCCCCCCCTACCATACCCCCGCGAGGGAACCATTAGGAGAACTTACTCACTGGAGCCCGGTAGGGGACAAAGTTATCTGCAGATAGGTGACCTCATAACAATCTCGCTTGTAGCTCAAAGTCCACTCTGGGAGACTAACAAATACACCACGAGACGAGCAACCAACAGGGATGAAACACATAGGGCCCTAATAGAATACACATCTTCAAACGACAAGGGACAGACGAAGCTTAGGACCCACTATCTCCCGATATTGGTTCTTCTTTTTTCTTTTTCTTTTTTTTTCTTTTCTTTTTGGGTTTTTTCACAGGACATCCAACTAGACCTGCTTTGGTCTCTATTCTCACTATAGTAATGTCCCGCCCACAGCACTGATACACCTCTGGCACTCAATATCATTACTTAAATTGATGTTCTGGTATGCTCTACTACCTAGCTAAGTTTATAGTTGCACACAAAAGAAAGTGCAATGTTCCTCACCTGCTATGTGCCTGTTTTCTAATGTTTACCAACTGTGGGCTCACACATGCTGTTGTAGCAGTGCAAGCCAATTTGTGACCTTTTTTGCATATCAAAAATAAAGTTTAAAAAAAAAACAAAAAATTGAGACAAGATGGCATCTTAAAGTCTGAACATCCTTATCTACTAAGGTTACCACAGTATATTGTGTACTGAAAGAGTCGTAGCATAGCCTTGAAGCTTGTTTATGCATTATTGTTATTGTAATTCGTCTGGGACAAAATGGCGCAAACATATTATGCACTGAGGTTATTGCTTAAAGAAACAGTTATGAAAAACAATATGTTCCATTTCTAACACCTTGTCAGTTTGCAATATCTCTTAAAGACAAAGTACACAGTTTAAGAAATACAACATTTCATTCTAAAACTTGTAATATTTGCATTTGCCCATAACACTAGGACTCATAACGTATAGGTATAAGGAGCCGTTACTTGGGCAGCATAGAGCCTTATTATGTAAAATGTGTCCAATATAGCCATTGGGGCATCCACTTCCACCCCATTCACTCCCATTATGAATTAACTAATACTTGTTAACCAGAATTGAAGCTACAAGGGAGCTCTGTGCCCTACATGTAAATTATTAGACCTGGAGAGTTGTTTTGGTCTGATTTGAAATTTAGTCGAATTTCATCTAATTTATTGCATTTTCAGATCACCCAAATCTGTTGTGAAATTAATGCAAATTACTAGTAAATCAAATAGCGCAATACCCAGGGGAATTAAGTTCATTCATCATTTTGGAATTAGCTATGCGGTGGCCACTGTTAGTAGCCACTTAGCATGATAGAACGTCTCGTCCTCTGCCCTAGGATAAATCCTCCGGGATATGAAATGTGGAACCTGGGCATTCTGTATTATATTTATTTTTTCTAACCAGACACTATACGCACCTTTTATCCTTTTTTTGTAGGGCATCCCTGCCAATTTTTGATTCGATCTGAAATTTTTTAAACCGAACCAAAATTTTGGAACAAATCTAAATTTTAGCAACCAAACCAGAAATCTGAAATCCAAATGGTTCAATTCAGAAGAACCAGAAAATGTTGCTGTCCACAAATCTATGAATATTTAGAAGTTCAAACTGAATTTTCAAATTTTAAAAGTCAGACATGTTTTTAGTTTGGCTATTTTGATGTTTCACTTAGAAATCCTGATAATTCACACTTTAGTGAGCAACCCTGACTGTTTACACAGTAATATGGTCTGATTTGTGATTACCTATGGACATAAGACTTGGACTTATTCACTAGTCTTTATCTTCATAATATCTTGTACTAAAAAGCTGCTCACAATGTTCTAATAAAAATAAACCAGAAATTATAGATTTATAAATTAACCACAAATCATGTTATTATCCAGTTATCTTTTTTTCCCCAATTATACCATTTTTACATTCACTATTTAATTTTATATAATGGGAGTGTTTGCTGATCAGGTGCATTATGTATTAGAGATGTAAGACAACATCAGTCCCACATCAGCAATAATAAGAATTATTATTAGGCAAGTTGTATTTTTGAGGATTAATTTTATTATTGAACAACAACCATGTTCTCAATGAACCCAAAAAACTCATTAATATCAAAGCTGAATATTTTTGGAAGTAGTTTTTAGTTTGTTTTTAGTTATAGCTATTTTAGGGGGATATCTGTGTGTGCAGGTGACTATTACTGTGCATAATTATTAGGCAACTTAACAAAAAACAAATATATACCAATTTCAATTATTTATTTTTACCAGTGAAACCAATATAACATCTCAACATTCACAAATATACATTTCTGACATTCAAAAACATAACAAAAACAAATCAGTGACCAATATAGCCACCTTTCTTTGCAAGGACACTCAAAAGCCTGCCATCCATGGATTCTGTCAGTGTTTTGATCTGTTCACCATCAACATTGCGTGCAGCAGCAACCACAGCCTCCCAGACACTGTTCAGAGAGGTGTACTGTTTTCCCTCCTTGTAAATCTCACATTTGATGATGGACCACAGGTTCTCAATGGGGTTCAGATCAGGTGAACAAGGAGGCCATGTCATTAGATTTTCTTCTTTTATACCCTTTCTTGCCAGCCACGCTGTGGAGTACTTGGATGCGTGTGATGGAGCATTGTCCTGCATGAAAATCATGTTTTTCTTGAAGGATGCAGACTTCTTCCTGTACCACTGCTTGAAGAAGGTGTCTTCCAGAAACTGGCAGTAGGACTGGGAGTTGAGCTTGACTCCATCCTCAACCCGAAATGGCCCCACAAGCTCATCTTTGATGATACCAGCCCAAACCAGTACTCCACCTCCACCTTGCTGGCGTCTGAGTAGGACTGGAGCTCTCTGCCCTTTACCAATCCAGCCACGGACCCATCCATCTGGCCCATCAAGACTCACTCTCATTTCATCAGTCCATAAAACCTTAGAAAAATCAGTCTTGAGATATTTCTTGGCCCAGTCTTGACGTTTCAGCTTGTGTGTCTTGTTCAGTGGTGGTCGTCTTTCAGCCTTTCTTACCTTGGCCATGTCTCTGAGTATTGCACACCTTGTGCTTTTGGGCACTCCAGTTATGTTGCAGCTCTGAAATATGGCCAAACTGGTGGCAAGTGGCATCTTGGCAGCTGCACGCTTGACTTTTCTCAGTTCATGGGCAGTTATTTTGCACCTTGGTTTTTCCACACGCTTCTTGCGACCCTGTTGACTATTTTGAATGGAACGCTTGATTGTTCGATGATCATGCTTCAGAAGCTTTGCCATTTTAAGAGTGCTGCATCCCTCTGCAAGATATCTCACTATTTTTGACTTTTCTGAGCCTGTCAAGTCCTTCTTTTGACCCATTTTGCCAAAGGAAAGGAAGTTGCTTAATAATTATGCACACCTGATATAGGGTGTTGATGTCATTAGACCACACCCCTTCTCATTACAGAGATGCACATCACCTAATATGCTTAATTGGTAGTAGGCTTTCGAGCCTATACAGCTTGGAGTAAGACAACATGCATAAAGAGGATGATGTGGTCAAAATACTCATTTGCCTAATAATTCTGCACTCCCTGTATAGTCACCAGAACAACTACAGCTTATTGAATTTGTTCTGGTGGGTATAATCATTACCTTCAGGCTTTTTGCTGTAAACACGGTCTTTTCAGAGAAAATGCAGTGTTTACGTTACAGCCTAGTGATAACTTCACTGGCCACTCCTCAGATGGCTGTTAGAGATCCTTCCTGGGTCATGGCTGCCTAAAATGCATCCAAACATTCAGTGTCTCCTCCCTCTGCATGCAGACACTGAACTTTCCTCATAGAGATTCATTGATTCAATTCATCTTTATGAGGAGATGCTGATTGGCCAGGGCTGTGTTTGAATCATGCTGGCTCTGCCCCTGATCTGCTTCTTTGTCAGTCTGAGCCAATACTATGGGGAAGCAATGTGATTGGATCAGGCTACCACTTCTGATGATGTCAGCAGACTGCTTGTTTTTATTTTGAGGCAAACAGCATGCAGATCTACAGCTTCTGGCTTGAATACAATAAGATGTTGCTATATTTATGGAGGCATGAGGGGCCAAGGGGGGCTGGACGGTGGTGTTAACACTATAGGGTCAGGAATACATGTTTGTGTTCCTGACCCTATAGTGATCCTTTAAATTGAAAATTGAACTATTTCTTTTTCTTTAAAAAGGCAATAAATCACAAAGAGCTGAGAATGTATTATATCATCTTAAAAATAAGAGAAGCAAGAAACGGACAATGCAAAATAAAAAATAAAAAAAATAAAACACTTAAAGTTGAACTGTCGGAAATCTTTCTGTCTATGTTTGTCAATCAATATTGTTTTAATGTACATATTAATTAAGATAAGAATCATATAAATCCAATGCATATTAGCCATGATTTGACAGCACGTCCATATAAGAAAAAAATCCAAAGGCTTTAATTGAAAATCAGAATCGATATCAGATGAGGCCACTTTAAAAGGGTCATTGATCTGTAGAGGAACATTCAATACCGTTAATGTAGATAATTATTATTTGGGTTTTTTATTTTTGCATATACCTACTTAATGAGGATCGGTATTACATACATTAAAATAAACTGATAGCATGCAATAATTAGCATTATGGAGTCATGGTATTGGAATCCTGAGGAGTAGCATATTCCGTAGAAATCTGTATAGCTTCATTCAGTGAGGCACACACACATCTTGCTCTCAAAGGCCAGGAAGAAGCTTAACCTTGTCTTTTGGTTAAGCATTCCTTGTTCAGGTCGGTATATTTTAAACTTCATTCTCCAATAAACATGTATTGGTTTGTTCTGGCATTGAAGACCCAAGTTTCTCTGCCAGACCACTATTCTTGAACTCTGCATCTACAATTCCCACACTGTGCAGCAGGGGTGCCCAATAGGCAGATCCCCAGATGAACTACAACTCCCATGATGCTTTGTGATTCTAAATGCATTCTAAAGGCATAACAGCATCATGGGAGTTGTAGTTCCACAACATCTGGGGATCTGCCTGTTGGGCAGCCCTGCTGTACAGCAATCTTTCTAGCTCAAACATCAAGAGTGCATTCTGGCAACCAAGGAAAGAAAGGAGGGATGGCTCTGATTAGCCCACTATCCACACACTGCTCTCCTCCACACACTACCCCCCCCCCCTCCCCACACTGCCCCTAATAATCTAACAACTCCACACACTGCCCCCTCTTCCACATTGCTCCCCTCCACACACTAACCCCCCTCCCCACACTGCCCATAATAATGTAACAACTCCACACACTGCCCCTCTTCCACATTGCTCCCCTCCACACACTAACCCCCCTCCCCACACTGCCCCTAATAATGTAACTCCTCCACACACTGCTCCCCCACACTGCCCTTCTCCACACACTAACCCCCCCCCACACTGCCGATAATAATGTAACAACTCCACACACTGCCCCCTCTTCACACACTGCCACCGCCCCCCTCCCCCCAACACTGCCCTTCTCCACACACTGCCCCTAATAATGTAACTCCTCCACACACTGCCCCCTCTTCACACACTGCTCCCCCCACACTGCCCTTCTCCACACACTAACCCCCCCCCCCCACACTGCCGATAATAATGTAACAACTCCACACACTGCCCCCTCTTCCACATTGCTCCCCTCCACACACTAACCCCCCTCCCCACGCTGCCCCTAATAATGTAACTCCTCCACACACTGCTCCCCCCACACTGCCCTTCTCCACACACTAACCCCCCCCACACTGCCGATAATAATGTAACAACTCCACACACTGCCCCCTCTTCACACACTGCCACCGCCCCCCTCCCCCCAACACTGCCCTTCTCCACACACTGCCCCTAATAATGTAACTCCTCCACACACTGCCCCCCCCCCCACACACACACACACACTGTCACCCTCCCACATAATTATGCATTTCCTTACCCAGGAACAAATTCTAGGATGCCCACGAAATCCACAGCAATAATACTGAAAATAAAATGCTGAGTACACCTGTCAGTGCTATATAAATAAAATATACATACACTGTATACCTACTGCACTTACTGTACCTCCCTCTACTGTAATGTAACCTGTAAAGTGCTGAGTACACCTGTTAGCACTATATAAATATAATATACATACACTGTATACCTACTGCACTTACTGTACATCCCTCTACTGTAATGTAACCTGTAAAGTGCTGAGTACACCTGTTAGCACTATATAAATATAATATACATACACTGTATACCTACTGCACTTACTGTACCTCCCTCTACTGTAATGTAACCCGCAAAGTGCTGAGTACACCTGTTAGCTCTATATAAATAAATATACATACACTGTGGCGAAACCGACCTTGCCACGTGTCCTTGGATGGGGCTGCTTGCCCGCCTCTTGCCTTTGGACTATGGCCCTGGGAGATTGGGCCCTTTTACAAAATGTATTCGGCCCTAACAGAGTGCATGTCACTCATTCTGGCCCTTTAAACACAGTGGGGCCATTCGGTACTTGCCCTGTGTGAGCAGTGATACCCCCAGATAGCTATGCCATGGAGCCTATTCATATAATGAAAGACTATGGGAAAGACTTTGGCTCCATGGCAATTAAACTGTATTTGTGTAGTCTGCGTGCCATTCACCTAATAATGTGCACGCAGACCTGAGCTATCTGGGGATATGTTACATGTCTGTGTTTAATGTATAAAAAGTAACTTTATATATTTTAAAACATAATCCTGTATTTAGGTCCCCACATGTGTAATGGAGTTTTGTCTTTGACCTGGGAGATAATTGGATTACTTCTCCAATTATCTCCAGGGCAGAAGGGAGGAAGCCAGGATGCATTGTGGGGATGTTTTACTTTTCCTGTTTGAGCCAGATTAAAATACTGCCAGCCAGGGGGAACAAAAGATACTTTTACTAACTTTTGAACCCCTGGTCTGATTCATGCCATTTTTTAATATGTTGTTCTCCTGAATGGATTGATTGTGGATATGCATTTTTATGTGAAAGTGATGTATGGTTTTAAAGTTACAGAGTATGTGTGGAAACTGTATTTTTACTGTATGTAATAAATTATGTTAACTGCTTATCTGAGGGGAGGGGATGTGTGGGTTGTACTGTTACTTGATTGGTTATTTTATGCCTACCCCTGGGTGTGTCCTGTATGTGCACAACCGTAATAAAAACCAGGCTGGGTGTGCAAGGACCTGAGATTCTGCTTGACCCTCAAACCGATGTGTCGTCTCGTTTTTGGGGGAATTGGATTGTATGCTGACTGCCAGGAGTGTAAGCGGATTGTATGCTTTTCCTGTTCGGCTGATTCCAGGGTTCGTGTGTTTCCAGTTCGGGAGTTTCCAGAATTCGTACAGTTTGCAGTTCGGGAGATTGGTGATTGCTGTAGCTGCTGGTCTATGGAAAAGGGGGATATCGCCTAAACTGGGTTTTATCCTCTTGTAAGTGAAACGGTCCGTTACAATTGGTGGCAAGCGGCTGGATCGTTCCTACAGCCAGAAGGACAGCTACAGACAACACCAATTCCTTGGAGTTACAAATTGAGGGCAACGTTAGCACTCGTGCAGCGCCCCTGGCAGCAGAGGTATCCAGCGACTTGGAGCAGACAAGTATGGAAGGCTCTGACGCTGAAGATTATGGGCTGGCCGAGGTGAGGCAGCGAGTGGCCCAGTATGTATCCATGGAGATATTCCAGGGGATCTGGAACCAGGTCATGGCTAAGCGAAAATCAAGGATGGACGGAGAGTATGCTCAGCGGAAAGAGTGTTACAGCAGCAGAGTAGAGGCTGCATCCAAGGAGGTTAGCCGTCTTCCCCTGAGGCGGCAGTGTGTAACCCAGGGAGCTAAAGGTGCCGCCCTTCCTCCCCAGCGGCAGATTGTATCACAGGGAGCTAAAGGTTCCGTCCTTCCTCCCCAGCGGCAGATTGTATCACAGGGACCTAAAAGTTCCATCCTTCCTCCCCAGCGGCAGATTGTATCACAGGGAGCTGAAGGTGTCGTCCTTCCTCCCCAGCGGCAGATTGTATCTCAGGGAGCTGAAGGTGCCGTCCTTCCTCCCCAGTGGCAGTGTGTATCCCAGGGAGCTGAAGGTGCAATCCTTCCTCCCCAGCGGCAGTGTGTATCCCAGGGAGCTGATTGTGTCGTCCTTCCTCCCCAGCGACAGTGTGTACCCCAGGGAGCTGAAGGTGCAATCCTTCCTCCCCAGCGGCAGTGTGTATCCCAGGGAGCTGAAGGTGCCGTCCTTCCTCCCCAGCGGCAGTGTGTGTCCCAGGGAGCAGAAGGTGCCGTCCTTCCTCCCCAGCGGCAGTGTGTACCCCAGGGAGCTGAAGGTGCAATCCTTCCTCCCCAGCGGCAGTGTGTATCCCAGGGAGCTGAAGGTGCCGTCCTTCCTCCCCAGTGGCAGTGTGTATCCCAGGGAGCTGAAGGTGTCGTCCTTCCTCCCCAGCGGCAGTGTGTACCCCAGGGAGCTGAAGGTGCAATCCTTCCTCCCCAGCGACAGTGTGTATCCCAGGGAGCTGAAGGTGCCGTCCTTCCTCCCCAGCGGCAGTGTGTACTCCAGGGAGCTGAAGGTGCCGTCCTTCCTCCCTAGCGGCAGTGTGTACCCCAGGGAGCTGAAGGTGCAATCCTTCCTCCCCAGCGGCAGTGTGTATCCCAGGGAGCTGAAGGTGCCGTTCTTCCTCCCCAGCGGCAGTGTGTAACCCAGGGAGCCGAAGGTGTCATCCTTCCTCCCCAGCGGCAGTGTGTACCCCAGGGAGCTGAGGGTGCAATCCTTCCTCCCCGGCGACAGTGTGTACCCCAGGGAGCTGAAGGTGTCGTCCTTCCTCCCCAGCGGCAGTGTGTAACCCAGGGAGCCGAAGGTGTCGTCCTTCCTCCCCAGCGGCAGTGTGTACCCCAGGGAGCTGAGGGTGCAATCCTTCCTCCCCGGCAGGGTATGTACCCCAGGGAGCTGAGGGTGCAATCCTTCCTCCCCGGCGACAGTGTGTACCCCAGGGAGCTGAAGGTGTCGTCCTTCCTCCCCAGCGGCAGTGTGTCCTGCAGGGAGCAGAGACCGTCAGTCTCACACCCCAGCAGCAGGACAAAATAATGAAAGGGGAGACAGCTGGTCCCCCTCTCCACCAGCAGAGAGAGTGTCAGGGAGAGGAGCCTGTTAACCCCTCTCCCCAGCGGCAATTGACAGTCCAGAGAGACAAGCTTGTTACACCCACTCTCCACCGGCAGCCTAACCCACCAAAGGGAGATGTTGAGCCCCACAACTGTGCAGATGGGACCTTAGTCTCTGCACTTACAGCCCAAGGGGTAGGGACGGTCGGTCTTGTCCCCCAGCCCCAGAGCTGTGCACCCAGAGGGGAGACGGTCGGTCTCCCCCTCCCACAACCAGGCTCCAATCAGGCTACTTCAGTGGTAGCGCTGGCACCAGGGCAGAGTACCGCTGGTCTCTGCCCACTCAGCAACCCACCAAGGAAGTCTACCAGCTCCCCACACAGCCGTGGTGAGGAACCTGAACCTGGACAAGCTGCTACTTTATCCAGGTGGAGTAAACATTTATTGTGGGTGGGAGGTACTGCTGTTTGTGCTTCATGGGTGGGTTGCTGGACTAACCTGAGTACACCTGTTAATGCTATATAAATAAATTATACATACACTGTATACCTACTGTACCTCCCTCTACTGTAATGTAACCTGTAAAGTGCTGAGTACACATGTTAGCTCTATATCTGTATTATATACATACACTGTATACCTACTGCACTTACTGTACCTCCCTCTACTGTAATGTAACCTGTAAAGTGCTGAGTACACCTGTTAGCGCTATATAAATATAACATACATACACTGTATACCTACTGCACTTACTGTACCTCCCTCTACTGTAATGTAACCTGTAAAGTGCTGAGTACACCTGTTAGTGCTATATCAATACAATATACACACACTGTATACCTACTGCACTTACTGTACCTCCCTCTACTGTAATGTAACATGTAAAGTACCGAGTACACCTGTTAGTGCTATATCAATACAATATAAACCCACTGTATACCTACTGCACTTACTGTACCTCCCTCTACTGTAATGTAACCTGTAAAGTGCTTAGTACACCTGTTAGCGCTATATAAATAAAATATACATACACTGTATACCTACTGCACTTACTGTACCTCCCACTACTGTAATGTAACCTGTAAAGTGCTGAGTACACCTGTTAGCGCTATATAAATATAATATACATACACTGTATACCTACTGCACTTACTGTACCTCCCTCTACTGTAATGTAACCTGTAAAGTGCTTAGTACACCTGTTAGCACTATATAAATAAAATATACATACACTGTATACCTACTGCACTTACTGTACCTCCCTCTACTGTAATGTAACCTGTAAAGTGCTTAGTACACCTGTTAGCGCTATATAAATAAAATATACATACACTGTATACCTACTGCACTTACTGTACCTCCCACTACTGTAATGTAACCTGTAAAGTGCTGAGTACACCTGTTAGCGCTATATAAATATAATATACATACACTGTATACCTACTGCACTTACTGTACCTCCCTCTACTGTAATGTAACCTGTAAAGTGCTTAGTACACCTGTTAGCGCTATATAAATATAGTATACATACACTGTATACCTACTGCACTTACTGTGCCTCCCTCTACTGTAATGTGTCCTGTAAAGTGCTGAGTACACCTGTTAGCGCTATATAAATAAAATATACACACACTGTATACCTACTGCACTTACTGTACTTCCCTCTACTGTAATGTAACCTGTAAAGTGCTGAATAGACCTGTTAGCGCTATATAAATAATATATACATTCACTGTATACCTACTGCACTTACTGTACCTCCCACTACTGTAATCTAACCTGTAAAGTGCTGAGTACACCTGTTAGCGCTATATAAATATAATATACATACACTGTATACCTACTGCACTTACTGTGCCTCCCCCTACTGTAATGTAACCTGTAAAGTGCTGAGTACACCTGTTAGTGCTATATAAATAAAATATACATACACTGTATACCTACTGCACTTACTGTACCTCCCACTACTGTAATCTAACCTGTAAAGTGCTGAGTACACCTGTTAGCGCTATATAAATAAAATATACATACAATGTATACCTACTGCACTTACTGTACCTCCCTCTACTGTAATGTAAACTGTAAAGTGCTGAGTACACCTGTTAACTCCATGTACATGAAATATAAATACACTGTATACCTACTGAACTTACTGTACCTCCCTCTACTGTAATGTAACCTGTAAAGTGCTGAGTACACCTGTTAGCGCTATATAAATATAATATACATACACTGTATACCTACTGCACTTACTGTGCCTCCCTCTACTGTAATGTGTCCTGTAAAGTGCTGAGTACACCTGTTAGCGCTATATAAATAAAATATACACACACTGTATACCTACTGCACTTACTGTACTTCCCTCTACTGTAATGTAACCTGTAAAGTGCTGAAGAGACCTGTTAGCACTATATAAATAATATATACATTCACTGTATACCTACTGCACTTACTGTACCTCCCACTACTGTAATCTAACCTGTAAAGTGCTGAGTACACCTGTTAGCGCTATATAAATATAATATACATACACTGTATACCTACTGCACTTACTGTGCCTCCCCCTACTGTAATGTAACCTGTAAAGTGCTGAGTACACCTGTTAGTGCTATATGAATAAAGATACATACATTGTATACCTACTGCACTTACTGTACCTCCCTCTATTGTAATGTAACCTGTAAAGTGCTGAGTACACCTGTTAGCGCTATATAAATATAATATACATACACTGTATACCTACTGAACTTACTGTACCTCCCTCTACTGTAATGTAACCTGTAAAGTGCTGAGTACACCTGTTAGCGCTATATAAATAAAATATAAATACACTGTATAGCTACTGCACTTACTGTACCTCCCTCTACTGTAATGTAACCTGTAAAGTGCTGAGTACACCTGTTAGTGCTATATAAATAAAATATACATACACTGTATACCAACTGCACTTACTGTACCTCCCTCTGCTGTAATGTAACCTGTAAAGTGCTGAGTACACCTGTTAGCGCTATATAAATAAAATATACATACAATGTATACCTACTGCACTTACTGTACCTCCCTCTACTGTAATGTAAACTGTAAAGTGCTGAGTACACCTGTTAACTCCATGTAAATGAAATATAAATACACTGTATACCTACTGCACTTACTGTGCCTCCCCCTATAGTAATGTAACCTGTAAAGTGCTGAGTACACCTGTTAGCGCTATATAAATAAAATATACATACAATGTATACCTACTGCACTTACTGTACCTCCCTCTACTGTAATGTAAACTGTAAAGTGCTGAGTACACCTGTTAACTCCATGTACATGAAATATAAATACACTGTATACCTACTGCACTTACTGTACCTCCCTCTACTGTAATGTGTCCTGTAAAGTGCTGAGTACACCTGTTAGCGCTATATAAATAAAATATACACACACTGTATACCTACTGCACTTACTGTACTTCCCTCTACTGTAATGTAACCTGTAAAGTGCTGAATAGACCTGTTAGCGCTATATAAATAATATATGCATTCACTGTATACCTACTGCACTTACTGTACCTCCCACTACTGTAATCTAACCTGTAAAGTGCTGAGTACACCTGTTAGCGCTATATAAATATAATATACATACACTGTATACCTACTGCACTTACTGTGCCTCCCCCTACTGTAATGTAACCTGTAAAGTGCTGAGTACACCTGTTAGTGCTATATAAATAAAATATACATACACTGTATACCTACTGCACTTACTGTGCCTCCCCCTACTGTAATGTAACCTGTAAAATGCTGAGTACACCTGTTAGCGCTATATAAATAAAATATACATACAATGTATACCTACTGCACTTACTGTACCTCCCTCTACTGTAATGTAACCTGTAAAGTGCTGAGTACACCTGTTAGCACTATATAAATATAATATACATACACTGTATACCTACTGCACTTACTGTGCCTCCCTCTACTGTAATGTGTCCTGTAAAGTGCTGAGTACACCTGTTAGCGCTATATAAATAAAATATACACACACTGTATACCTACTGCACTTACTGTACTTCCCTCTACTGTAATGTAACCTGTAAAGTGCTGAATAGACCTGTTAGCGCTATATAAATAATATATACATTCACTGTATACCTACTGCACTTACTGTACCTCCCACTACTGTAATCTAACCTGTAAAGTGCTGAGTACACCTGTTAGCGCTATATAAATATAATATACATACACTGTATACCTACTGCACTTACTGTGCCTCCCCCTACTGTAATGTAACCTGTAAAGTGCTGAGTACACCTGTTAGTGCTATATAAATAAAATATACATACACTGTATACCTACTGCACTTACTGTACCTTCCTCTACTGTAATGTAAACTGTAAAGTGCTGAGTACACCTGTTAGCGCTATATAAATAAAATATACATACATTGTATACCTACTGCACTTACTGTACCTCCCTCTGCTGTAATGTAACCTGTTAAGTGCTGAGTACACCTGTTAGCGCTATATAAATAAAATATACATACATTGTATACCTACTGCACTTACTGTACCTTCCTCTACTGTAATGTAAACTGTAAAGTGCTGAGTACACCTGTTAACTCCATGTACATGAAATATAAATACACTGTATACCTACTGAACTTACTGTACCTACCTCTACTGTAATGTAACCTGTAAAGTGCTGAGTACACCTGTTAGCGCTATATAAATATAATATACATACACTGTATACCTACTGCACTTACTGTGCCTCCCTCTACTGTAATGTGTCCTGTAAAGTGCTGAGTACACCTGTTAGCGCTATATAAATAAAATATACACACACTGTATACCTACTGCACTTACTGTACTTCCCTCTGCTGTAATGTAACCTGTAAAGTGCTGAGTACACCTGTTAGCGCTATATAAATATAATATACATACACTGTATACCTACTGAACTTACTGTACCTCCCTCTACTGTAATGTAACCTGTAAAGTGCTGAGTACACCTGTTAGCGCTATATAAATAAAATATACATACACTGTATACCTACTGCACTTACTGTACCTCCCCCTACTGTAATGTAACCTGTAAAGCGCTGAGTACACCTGTTAGCGCTATATAAATAAAATATACATACACTGTATACCTACTGCACTTACTGTACCTCCCTCTACTGTAATGTAACCTGTAAAGCACTGAGTACACCTGTTAGCGCTATATAAATATAATATACATACACTGTATACCTACTGCACTAACTGTGCCTCCCCCTACTGTAATGTAACCTGTAAAGTGCTGAGTACACCTGTTAGTGCTATATAAATAAAATATACATACACTGTATACCTACTGCACTTACTGTACCTCCCTCTGCTGTAATGTAACCTGTAAAGTGCTGAGTACACCTGTTAGCGCTATATAAATAAAATATACATACACTGTATAGCTACTGCACTTACTGTACCTCCCTCTACTGTAATGTGACCTGTAAAGTGCTGAGTACACCTGTTAGCACTATATAAATAAAATATACATACACTGTATACCTACTGCACTTACTGTACCTCCCCCTACTGTAATGTAACCTGTAAAGCGCTGAGTACACCTGTTAGCGCTATATAAATAAAATATACATACACTGTATACCTACTGCACTTACTGTACCTCCCTCTACTGTAATGTAACCTGTAAAGCACTGAGTACACCTGTTAGCGCTATATAAATATAATATACATACACTGTATACCTACTGCACTAACTGTGCCTCCCCCTACTGTAATGTAACCTGTAAAGTGCTGAGTACACCTGTTAGTGCTATATAAATAAAATATACATACACTGTATACCTACTGCACTTACTGTACCTCCATCTACTGTAATGTAACCTGTAAAGTGCTGAGTACACCTGTTAGCGCTATATAAATAAAATATACATACAATGTATACCTACTGCACTTACTGTACCTTCCTCTACTTTAATGTAAACTGTAAAGTACTGAGTACACCTGTTAACTCCATGTAAATTAAATATAAGTACACTGTATACCTACTGCACTTACTGTACCTCCCTCTACTGTAATGTAACCTGTAAAGTGCTGAGTACACCTGTTAGCGCTATATAAATAAAATATACATACACTGTATACCTACTGCACTTACTGTGCCTCCCCCTACTGTAATGTAACCTGTAAAGTGCTGAGTACACCTGTTAGTGCTATATGAATAAAGATACATACATTGTATACCTACTGCACTTACTGTACCTCCCTCTATTGTAATGTAACCTGTAAAGTGCTGAGTACACCTGTTAGCGCTATATAAATATAATATACATACACTGTATACCTACTGAACTTACTGTACCTCCCTCTACTGTAATGTAACCTGTAAAGTGCTGAGTACACCTGTTAGCGCTATATAAATAAAATATAAATACACTGTATAGCTACTGCACTTACTGTACCTCCCTCTACTGTAATGTAACCTGTAAAGTGCTGAGTACACATGTTAGTTCTATATAAATAAAATATACATACACTGTATACCTACTGTACCTCCCTCTACTGTAATGTACCCTGTAAAGTGCTGAGTACACCTGTTAGCGCTATATAAATAAAATATACATACACTGTATACCTACTGCACTTACTGTACCTCCCCCTACTGTAATGTAACCTGTAAAGCGCTGAGTACACCTGTTAGCGCTATATAAATAAAATATACATTCACTGTATACCTACTGCACTTACTGTACCTCCCTCTATTGTAATGTAACCTGTAAAGTGCTGAGTACACCTGTTAGCGCTATATAAATATAATATACATACACTGTATACCTACTGAACTTACTGTACCTCCCTCTACTGTAATGTAACCTGTAAAGTGCTGAGTACACCTGTTAGCGCTATATAAATAAAATATAAATACACTGTATAGCTACTGCACTTACTGTACCTCCCTCTACTGTAATGTAACCTGTAAAGTGCTGAGTACACCTGTTAGTTCTATATAAATAAAATATACATACACTGTATACCTACTGTACCTCCCTCTACTGTAATGTACCCTGTAAAGTGCTGAGTACACCTGTTAGCGCTATATAAATAAAATATACATACACTGTATACCTACTGCACTTACTGTACCTCCCCCTACTGTAATGTAACCTGTAAAGCGCTGAGTACACCTGTTAGCGCTATATAAATAAAATATACATACACTGTATACCTACTGCACTTACTGTACCTCCCTCTACTGTAATGTAACCTGTAAAGTGCTGAGTACACCTGTTAGTGCTATATAAATATAATATACATACACTGTATACCTACTGCACTTACTGTACCTCCCTCTACTGTAATGTAACCTGTAAAGCACTGAGTACACCTGTTAGCGCTATATAAATATAATATACATACACTGTATACCTACTGCACTTACTGTACCTCCCTCTACTGTAATGTAAACTGTAAAGTGCTGAGTATACCTGTTAGTGCTTCATAAACAGAGCCCAAAATTTACTCTCTCCATTGGCAAGTCCATTGGTGAAAATATATCCCTGCAAAGTACGCTATGGCTATGGTCTGGCTAGCAGCCATAATCCCTGAATAAATAAAATATACACACACTTTGTATCTACTGTGATACTGTACTCCCTCTACTGCAATGTAACCTGTAATTTGCTAAGTACATACATACATATATATACAATAAACTCAATTGTTCAACAGGAATTGTTAAGACGCAGAAAGTACATTTGCTTTTACTTAATGTCACTAAGTGTTTTCTTTGTGTTGAATACTTGACATTTTGACTCACTTTGCTCCTGAAATGCTCTTTGTCTGCAGAGAATTGATATTAAATGTTGCCCTTATAACGCCACTTAAGGACAGCACTCTGAATACCTAGTGCGAATATTTGAGTTTAGTTTTTTTATGTTAAGAACAAGCCATGCTCTAAAGTGTCAGAGCCCCAATTAACCTTCTATCATATTAATATTCTTTGTATCGATTTCCCCGGACAAACACAGCAGCTCATTAACCTAAATGTTATTGAATTAGAATGTTCCATTTTACGTTAATATTTTGCCCATAGTTGACGGCTGTATGTATTCTAATAAGCTCTGTGATTAAAGTCGCGGTGTATGTCCGCAGTCTGTATGCGGCTATTCAACCATATTATTTTAATGAAGTTCTATTGATTTTGACAACTAATTACAAGTAGTTCACGTGTGTTTCCGCATGTTAATTATAAAGTAGAATGTGTTGTGGGTGGCAGTGATTGTCATTACTGCCTTTTTAGAGCCGTTATCAATATCTCACTATTACACAACTGGCATTACATTTTCACTTCTTGGTTTTTTTTTTTAAAGTTTATTACAGTTAATGAAACATAATATTTTTTAAATATAATGCGTATTGATATTTTTTTCAAACGTCATTTTTGGATTGCGCCGTGTTGCGTCAGACTCTACTGTTATCTGACCAACTGCTGTTACAGGTTCCCATAGAGCATTCACAGGAGCAGCTTGTTAGGTTGAGCAGCAGTTGGTCAGATAAAAGTAGAGTCTGAACCAACATGGTAGCTGAGCCTGATCAAAAGTGACATTTTCTCCCCAAATAAATCAAAATAGATCATTAAAGCAAATATCATTACATTTCATTAAATGTAATAAAATAGTAAAAATGAGTAAAAATACTAGAACAGCTGTCCTTTTAAGGACACAGTATTATCACTAGTCCTTGCTGTCACCCCCCTTGCATGTACGGTGAGTCTTCTTCAACTTGTGATATTGCTAATGGTAATAGTACCTTTAGAGAGTATTCCTGAACAGAAAAGTTTTCTTTCTTCATTCACAGCGATACTTGAATATTTGACGTAGAAATACGCCACAATTGGAACATCAAAACCTTCTGCTTGGGCACAAATGAAGATAATGCATCATCAGTAGAATCTGTTCTACCCTTGGGGCGCAGGTTAAAATCCCGGCTGGGTAGACTCAGCCCTTCATCCTTGCGAGGTAGATAAAATGAGTACCATTAAATTGGGTGATAGTAACAACCCCTGGATGTTGGGCTAAGGTAACATCCCCAGGACGTACTTGGAAACCAGAGTAATCGGAATTCACGTTTCCTGGTTAAATACTTTGTTATTGTTATAATTGTTTTCTATGAAGAAGTTAGTAGACATATAGAACAGGGTGATCCAGTAGATGTGATCTACTTAGATTTTGCTAAGGCCTTTGATATAGTTCCACACAGAATGTAACTAGTAAAACTGAAATCAGTTGGCTTAAAGACAGAGTGTAGAGAGTAGTTGTAAATGGAAATTTTTCAAATTGGACAAAAGTGGTACGTGGGATCCATCAGAGTTCTGTCCTGAGAAAGTAATGTGCCTGTGTATGCATAGGACACATAACTAGGTATGAGTAAAGACAGTCTGACCATGATATGTAGCTTTTCTACAAGTGGGTTTGGATAAATTGGGGGACTGGATAGGCTAATAGCAGTTAAGATTCAATAAGGATAGATGCAAAGTCATGGATTTTGGGATAAGGAACCTATAAGCCACTTGTGCATTAAATGGGATTGATTTAGGGTTAACATTAAATTAAAAGGACTTGGGAACAATTATAGATCACAAACTAGGAAACAGTATGCAATGCTGGTCTGCCATCGCAAAATGCAGTGATGTGCTTTTATAAAATGGGGTATTGATCCATGTGTTCATGTGATCCTAATATAATTTTGCCTCTTTATAAATCAATGGTAATACCCTATCTTGAATGCCTTGAAAACCATTTAATCCATTCCAGAAGTCAGAAAAATGTAAAAATGAGCTGGCATGGAAACCAACCCACAATGCAGTAGAGTTCTTTTCAATTGGGCAATAAGTAAAAGGCATGCAAACGACGAAGCTCAGCTCCCTACCTTTCCAACGCTTGAGAAATGCACCAAAAAAGTGAAAGTGACCTTTTTTGCATTTTTCACACACAAACTGCACTTTTCACTGATGATATCATTGTTGTAATACGTTTTACTGTTTTGAAACACTAATATTACAGGGTCAAATATAAGGCATTCCCCTTTTCAGTCTTTACACATTGTATTTTGCTAGATATGTTGCATTTGAGACCATATGGCCGCCCAGGAATGAAGTTTACCCCCATCATGGCTTACCATTTGTTAAAGTAGACAACCCAGGGTATTCAAAATGGGGCATGTCCAGTCTTTCTTAGTAGCTACTTAGTCACAAACCCTGGCCAAAGTTAGCACTCATATTGGTTTTTGCATTTTTCACACACATAAAAGCCCTTTCATCATTGTACATTTTACTGCTTTAAAACACTCATATTTGTGTTTGAAGTCTCCCAAGTACAACTGTACCCCTATGTACAGGTTTTATGGGATTTAGAAAGTTGCAGGGTCAAATATAGAGTTAAAATTCTAAATTCTCTGGATTTTCTGCCTGGGTTGTCAATTCTCTCCATCAGCATTCTGCTAGGGTCTTTGGCTTCAGATAGACATTGTGACAGACCCCTTTTGGAGTGACAGATACCATCTCGGAGAATTGCCGTTGTATTTGGATTATTGTGGATTTCGGGTACTTGTGGATCCGTACGGTACACGCCGCCACGTGGAAAGAACAATGGGTCGCGCCCATTTTGACCGCATGAACTAATGACCGAACACTCACGAACTTTCCACACGACGAATTTCAACCTTACCGGTAACGTACGCCCATACTGGTCGACAGATCCAAAGTACCGAAATAGAGACACCGGATCCAAGAGAGAGTTTTTGTTTATGTTATATGGTTCCTGAGTAAATGGTGCAAACGTGTATCTAGCGAACGGCCCAACCGATCTAGGGGATTTTCACGTATATTGTTCCCTTAGATCTCCGTTCCCTAATACACGTAGCACATTGCATTTTCGTTATATATTGTGTGTGTTATTAAACCTGTAATATTTGTGAAATATTCTGCTCGGTACAGTGGGAGTGACTCCCACTGTAAATGTATTATCTCCTCCGGATACGGGGAGGAGTTGTTGTACGGCATAAAAGCCCGAGTTGCAGAATAAACATTATTCCTACTTTGACCCTCAACACAGAGTCTCGTCTCGTGCTTGGAGGGGATGGCTATTACTTGGAGTCGTAACTATGGGGAACCTGTTATGCTTTAGCTGACTTCGTGCTTGGGGGAAAGGACACCTTCTCAGCGGCGTAAACCCCTACTACACCGGGGTGCCGCTACAATTGGTGGCAGCGGCGGGATCGTTCTTTCACCCCAGAAGGACAGCTACCGAGAGCAATCAGGATGGAGACCTACTACGGAAGGTTGAAACGATCTACCCTAAAAGACTTTTTGGAGAGCCCTGGTCGTTCGGCTAGCAACAAAAAGAAAAGAGACATTTTGGCAGAATTGGTCGCATTGGACTTAGCTGAACAGAATGGCGAACTGGGTGTCGAACCAAACCCAGAACCGGAGATCGCATTGGTCCGAACCCCGGAAGACGAACGATTCGACCACGAGGTGAGGGTAAGGCTGGCTCACTACGGACCAAACCCCTCACCTAGGATCGTGACTCAAGTAATTGCGGCGGTCGATGCCAACCGGCGCCAGACTTCAACCAGCGCCAGTCCAATTGCTGGGACTTTTCAAACTCCCGAGGAAAAGAGGAAAGTACACTTTGCCGCTTTTAAAAATTTCGTAGAAACAGAGGGGGAGATTGACCAATACTTAGCGGATTTTGAGCGTCAATGTGCCTTACATAAAGTACCCTCCGAGGAGTGGGTTAAAATTTTGTCTGGCAAATTATCCGGACGAGCCAGTGATGCTTTCCGGGCGATCCCGGACCATGAGGTGGGAAATTATCGATTGGTCAAGGAAGCTCTATTGTCCCGATATGCGGTAACCCCCGAAGCATATCGGAGACGCTTCCGGGAATCCCGAAAGCAAACCGGTGACTCCTACACCGAATGGGCCTGCCGACTACAACGCACGGCTGGCCACTGGATGGATGGGTGCCAAGCTACCACCGCGGAGGAGGTATTACAATTGTTTTTGTTGGAGCATTTTTTTGAAAAGGTGGACAAGGAGCTCAGAGAGTGGATTCGGGATAGGCGACCACTTACCCTACCCGAAGCCGCCCAGCTGGCCGACGAGTATGCAGACGCCCGCAAACCCGACCCCTCGGTCCAAAAGGAAGCTCCCCGAGTAGAAAGCCGCCCAGTCGGCCCTACTCCAACCACCCCCGCTAATCAACCTAGCTACAACACTCCCTCCCGCTTCGCCCAGTCCAGTGTCCCGGACCGCCGGCGGTGCCATAGGTGCCAACAGGTGGGCCACCTGAGAGACAAATGCCCACTAGATCCAGCTCGACAAGCTTCTTGGAGGAAGCCCGCTGAAGGGAACACCCGGCCCTTTACCTCAGGGGCCCATTGCATTGAAGCCCAGCCCCTGGGGGAAGAGCAATGGGAAATTTTGCACGAGGCCAACCCCCTATATGTGGCTGCCGTAGACAACCGTCAACATCACCGACAAACAGTCCGAGTAAATGGACAAGTTGTCAGTGGATTACGAGACACTGGGGCCACCCTAACATTGATTCAACACGACCTGGTCCCAGAAAAAGAACATACTGGCCAAACGGTGGCCGTTAGAGTGGCCGGGGGTGCGGTGCATCGTCTCCCCACGGCCCGAGTGCATTTGGACTGGGGGGTGGGAGCTGGCCAAGTGAATGTGGGCCTGATGAAAGGGCTACCAGCGGAAGTACTCTTGGGAAATGATTTAGCCCCGCTGTTGTCCGCTTTTGCCCCTCAAGGCCCTGCTGGAGCCTGCCCTGTCACCACCCGGGCTCAGGCTCGTGCTATTGGAATCGGCCCGCCGGTCGCGGAGACCCAGGTAAGATCTAACCCTCCGACTGTGACCTTAGGACAGACCCCCTTAGACTGGGATACCCCTGAGACTTTTGGGAGGGAGACGCGGGAAGACGTCACTCTACGAAAGTATAGGGATAAGGCAGATAAAGGGGAACCGGGGACAGATGGGGAAAGCTACGAGTGGGTGGGGGATAGACTGTATAGGATCCCCCAGGAGCCCGCAACAGGTAAAAACCCCGTCCCGCAGAAGCAACTAGTGCTACCGAAAAAATACCGACAAGAGATCATGAGGATCGCTCACGATATACCCTTAGCTGGCCATTTAGGAGTACGTCGCACGGGCCATAGGATTACCCAGAATTTCTTCTAGCCAGGGTTTAACCGGGACGTGCGACAATACTGCAGAACCTGTGACACTTGCCAACGGGTGGGTAAGAGGGGAGATCGCCCAAAGGCTAAATTAATGTCGATGCCGATCATTGGGGAACCTTTCTATAGGGTCGCCGTCGACATTGTAGGCCCCCTAGCGCGACCTAGCCCATCCGGTAAGAAGTACATTCTTACTGTGGTGGACTATGGGACCCGGTACCCCGAGGCAGTACCCCTGCCAAATATTGAAGCTGGGACGGTAGCCGATGCATTGGTTAAGATATTCACTCGGGTGGGGTTCCCTAAAGAAATCCTATCCGACCAGGGAACCCAGTTCACGGCCTTACTCACACAGCAGTTATGGAAAGTGTGCCACATTAAACCCCTGCTCAGTTCCCCGTACCACCCCCAAACTAACGGTCTCTGTGAGCGCTTTGACGGGACTCTCAAACAAATGTTGAGGACCTTTACGGACGGTTGCAGAGACTGGGAGAGATTCTTACCCCACCTGTTATTTGCGTATAGGGAGGTCCCCCAAGAATCTACGGGTTTTTCTCCCTTTGAGTTATTGTATGGGAGGAGGGTGCGAGGACCCCTCGATCTCATTCGGGACCACTGGGAAGGGGAAACCGAACAGGCAGGGACGCCTATTGTGCCATATGTCCTGGAACTCCGGGACCGCATGGAGCAACTCTCCCTATTGGTAAGGGAGAATCTCCAGGCGGTCCAGGGGCGACAGAAACGATGGTACGATAGGGGTGCCCGGCAACGACTATTCCACATAGGGCAGAAGGTATTGGTGCTAAAACCGGTGAAGGACAACAAACTGCAAGCTGCGTGGCAGGGTCCTTACAAGGTTCTAGCCCAACTCTGTGATACCACCTACCTTATTGCCAGCTGTGCAGATGAAAGGATCCAACGATCCTTTCATGTGAACATGTTGAAGGAATACCAAGAACGACAGGAAGATATTAACGCTGTTTGTGCCCCAGCTACGGATGACCCCGAAAATTTACCCCTACCTGACCTGCTAGAAAGGGAGACTCACCCCGACCCAGTTAGCCTAGTGAAGCTGGGAGAGCGACTGAACCCTACTGAGCTAGAGCAAGCTAGACAGCTCCTATGGGAAAAACAGAGTACCTTCTCCCAGGAGCCAGGATACACCACCCTGGCCATGCACAAAGTAGAAACCCCAGGGCAGGCCCCCCTCCGACAACCCCCTTACCGTATTCCGGAAGCCGTCCGGGACGGGATGCTAAAGGAAATACGGGAAATGACCCAGCTGGGGGTCATTGAGCCATCAGACAGTCCCTGGGCCTCTCCCGTAGTCCTAGTCCCCAAGAAAGACGGAACCACTCGGTTCTGCGTCGACTACAGACGACTGAATGAAAAGACTACCACTGACGCTTACCCCATGCCCCGGGTAGACGAATTATTAGATCGCATAGCCAGGGGTAACTATCTCTCTACCATAGACCTCTGCAAGGGTTATTGGCAGATTCCCCTGGCCGAGGATGCCATCCCCAAGTCGGCATTTGTCACCCCGTTTGGCTTATACCAATTTAAGGTCATGCCATTCGGGATGAAAAATGCCCCGGCTACGTTCCAGCGAATGGTGGATCGGCTCCTCGATGGATTCCAGGAGTTTGCGTGTGCATACCTGGATGACATTGCGATCTACAGTGAGTCTTGGGAAGAACATTTAGTCCACGTAGGAGTAGTACTAGATAAGATTCGGGCCGCGGGCCTGACACTAAAACCCGAGAAGTGCCATTTAGGAATGGCCGAGGTCCAATACCTGGGTCACCGAGTAGGGTGTGGAAACCAGAGGCCGGAGCCTGCCAAGGTTGAAGCAGTAGCGAACTGGCCCACACCTAATACCAAGACCCAAGTATTGGCCTTCTTAGGGACCGCCGGTATTATAGGCGCTTTGTCCCTGATTATAGTACGGTAGCCAAGCCCTTGACTGACTTGACCAAGAAGAATTTACCTAGACAGGTCCTGTGGTCTCCCGCTTGCGAAGCCGCATTCCAATCCCTCAAACATGCTCTTGTTTATGCTCCTGTCTTGGCTGCCCCAGTACCTAACAAACGTTTCCTTGTACATACAGACGCTTCCATGTATCGACTGGGGGCTGTGCTGAGCCAAATCGGGGAAGATGGAAAAGAGCATCCGGTCGCATACCTCAGCCGAAAGTTGTTACCGAGGGAAGTGAGTTATGCGGCCGTAGAGAAAGAGTGCCTGGCCCTGGTATGGGCATTGAAAAAACTAACTCCTTTTAAAACTAACTAATTTTCCTTGGTAACCGACCACAACCCATTGGTATGGCTTAACCGGGTCGCAGGAGACAATGGGCGATTGCTAAGATGGAGCTTGGCCCTGCAAACGTAAAATTTCACCATCAGCTATCGACCCGGTAAGCTAAATGGCAACGCCGATGGGCTGTCTCGACAACTTGACAATTCTCCGGATAAGTGAATTCCGGTCATCCCTAAGTTAATCCGAAAGGATCAAGCCAGGTCTGCCGGAGTGTACCACTAGGAGGGAGCCGTGTGACAGACCCCTTTTGGAGTGACAGATACCATCTCGGAGAATTGCCGTTGTATTTGGATTATTGTGGATTTCGGGTACTTGTGGATCCGTACGGTACACGCCGCCACGTGGAAAGAACAATGGGTCGCGCCCATTTTGACCGCATGAACTAATGACCGAACACTCACGAACTTTCCACACGACGAATTTCAACCTTACCGGTAACGTACGCCCATACTGGTCGACAGATCCAAAGTACCGAAATAGAGACACCGGATCCAAGAGAGAGTTTTTGTTTATGTTATATGGTTTCTGAGTAAATGGTGCAAACGTGTATCTAGCGAACGGCCCAACCGATCTAGGGGATTTTCACGTATATTGTTCCCTTAGATCTCCGTTCCCTAATACACATAGCACATTGCATTTTCGTTATATATTGTGTGTGTTATTAAACCTGTAATATTTGTGAAATATTCTGCTCGGTACAGTGGGAGTGACTCCCACTGTAAATGTATTATCTCCTCCGGATACGGGGAGGAGTTGTTGTACGGCATAAAAGCCCGAGTTGCAGAATAAACATTATTCCTACTTTGACCCTCAACACAGAGTCTCGTCTCGTGCTTGGAGGGGATGGCTATTACTTGGAGTCGTAACTATGGGGAACCTGTTATGCTTTAGCTGACTTCGTGCTTGGGGGAAAGGACACCTTCTCAGCGGCGTAAACCCCTACTACACCGGGGTGCCGCTACAGACATGTACACGCTTCAAGTTTTATCTTATAAAGATCTCCTTTCTGTTTTCTTAAACCATGTTATCTCAGAGTTTGGTCTGAAGGTGGTCTCCATTTCTCCATCATAGCAAGAATTATGTTGCTAGCCTTGCATTTTTCCTTGTTATGAAAGTAAATAAGTGGTATGCTCTACATATGTCTTTCTTCTTCAATGACTGCCACTGATAGGTTCTCTTCAATAATATATACTATATTGATTGGCATAAACTCTTTAGCGAAAAGAACACTGACATCCTATAAAACCTATAAGAAAGCCAATAATGTGTGCAAAAAGGCGATTACATTTGCTAAACTTCAAAATTAAGAAATGATAGCCAAGGAGAGCAAAACCAACCACAAAGCATTTTTAAGTACATTAAAAACTTTAAAAAAACAAAAAGTGTAGGTACACTAAAAACCGTGATGGGGGTGTTAGTTAACCCCTTCCTGACCTTGGACGTATCAGGTACGCACAACAAAAAAGGTCCTTAAGGACCATGGATTTACCTGATATATCTGCGGGAATTAGAACTTCTAGGTTGCCCAGCATGGCGCCCGGCAGTGAGGCAGACCATCGGAAGCCATCAGGCAGGCTTCCAATGCTCTGCCTGTGCTGAGTGCCTCAAGGGGTCGAGGCACTCAGTGAAGAATTAAATAAGTATTAAAACATTTTTTTATTAATTAACCCCTTCCCTCCCTCCCTCTCCTACCATATGTATTTATCCGATCACCGCTGTTCACCCTTCTTCTATAGGGGACTGTCTGACAGCCCAGATAATCCCCCCTCTGCAAATTAGGACCCCCAGGGGCCATGTAATAGCTCTGAAAGAGCGGTCACATGGCCACAATAGGTGTCGATAGTGCTGCCAGCAAGGGTACTGCCTGAACTGACAGACAGTCCCCTTGCTGGTGAAAAAAGTTTTTAAAAAGTTTAAAATAAAAAAATAAAGTTAATAAATTAAAAAAAAATATATATATATATATATATGTATATATGATATATATATATACATATAGATATGTATATATATATATATATATAATATATATATATATATATATCTTATATATAACATCATACTAAGTGTATTTTTACACATATTCATATATTAATATAAAAATACACTTAGTATGACGTTATATAAAATTACACATGTATATATATAATATATATAATAACCATATATATTGTATATATATATATTATTATTATAATAAAAATGTATAATAATTCATTAAAAATAAATTAAAAAATATAAAAATAATTTTTAAAAATTGTAAAAAAAATTATATGTACAGTGGTACCTAGGTTTACGAATTTAATGCGAAATCTTATTGCGAAAATTTTTCAACCGAAACATGGTTTCCCATAGGAATGCATTGAAAACCAACTAATCCTTTCCGGAGGTCAGAAAAACGTAAAAATGAGCTGGCATGGAAACCAACCCACAATGCAGAACAGTTCTTTTCAATTGGGCAATAAGTAAAAGGCATGCAAACGATGAAGCTCAGCTCCCTACCTTTCCAACGCTTGAGAAATGCACCAAAAAAGTGAAAGTGACCTTTTTTGCATTTTTCACACACAAACTGCACTTTTCACTGATGATATTATTGTTGAAATACGTTTTACTGTTTTGAAACACTAATATTACAGGGTCAAATATAAGGCATTCCCCTTTTCAGTCTTTACACATTGTAATTTGCTAGATATGTTGCATTTGAGACCATATGGCCGCCCAGGAATTAAGTTTACCCCCATCATGGCTTACCATTTGTTAAAGTAGATAACCCAGGGTATTCAAAATGGGGCATGTCCAGTCTTTCTTAGTAGCTACTTAGTCACAAACCCTGGCCAACGTTAGCACTCATATTGTTTTTTGCATTTTTCACACACATAAAAGCCTTTTCATCATTGTACATTTTACTGCCTTAAAACACTCATATTTGTGTTTGAAGTCTCCCAAGTACAACTGTAGGGGTTATGTACAGGTTTTACGGGATTTAGAAAGTTGCAGGGTCAAATATAGAGTTAAAATTCAAAATTCTCTGGATTTTCTGCCTGGGTTGTCAATTCTCTCCATCAGCATTCTGCTAGGGTCTTTGGCTTCAGATAGACATGTACATGCTTCAAGTTTTATCTTATAAAGATCTCCTTTCTGTTTTCTTAAACCATGTTATCTCAGAGTTCGGTCTGAAGGTGGTCTCCATTTCTCCATCATAGCAAGAATTATGTTGCTAGCCTTGCATTTTTCCTTGTTATGAAAGTAAATAAGTGGTATGCTCTACATATGTCTTTCTTCTTCAATGACTACCGAAACATGGTTTCCCATAGGAATGCATTGAAAACAAATTAATCCTTTCCGGAGGTCAGAAAAACTTAAAAATGAGCTGGCATGGAAACCAACCCACAATGCGGAACAGTTCTTTTCAATTGGGCAATAAGTAAAAGGCATGCAAACGATGAAGCTCAGCTCCCTACCTTTCCAACGCTTAAGAAATGCACCAAAAAAGTGAGTGACATTTTTTGCATTTTTCACACACAAACTGCACTTTCCCTGATGATATCATTGTTGTAATACGTTTTACTGTTTTGAAACGCTAATATTTGTGTTCAGCGAAGTCTCCCGAGTATAACAGTACACCCCATGTACAGGTTTTACAGTGTTTCTGAAAGTTACAGGGTCAGATATAAGGCTGTTTTTTCACATTAAAATTTGCCAGATTGGTTATTTTGCCTTTGAGACCGTATGGTAGCCCAGGAATGTGAATTACCCTCATAATGGCATACCATTTGCAAAAAAAGACAACCCAAGGTATTGCAAATGGGGTATGTTCAGTCTTTTTTAGTAGCCACTTAGTCACAAACACTGGCCAAAATTAGCATTCATAATTGCTTTTTGAATGTTTAACACAGAAACAAATATAAATGCTAACATTGGCCAGTGTTTGTGACTAAGTGGCTACTAGAAAAGACTGGACATACCCCATATTGAATACCCTGGGTTGTCAACTTTTCAAAAATATATGGTTCGATGGGGATAAATTACATTGACCTGCTTAAATTGTCCCAAAGAGGACATGGGGACACGTATTTTTAAATTGCTATGTGTGTCAAAAAAAAATCACCAGTTATTTGTTTTGTTTTTTTAAATTTGGCATAGATTGGTGGTAAAATGGTGACATGAAAAGAGTCAAAATACCATAAAAGTTTTATACCTTTGGTTTTCTTCTTTTAAAAAAAATATATACATGTGAAGGGTTATTGAGGGATTCCTGACAGATATCAGTGTTACAATGTAACTTGCGTTAATTTTGAAAATAAAAATGGTTTGGAAATAGCAAAGTGTTACTTGTACTTATAGCCCTATAACATGCCCAAAAAACAGCTAAAAACATGTTAACATTGGGTATTTCTAAACTCAGGGGTGTTTTTTGGCAGTTGTAGATGCGTAACAGATGTTGGAGGTTAAAGTTTGAAAAAGTGTGTTTTTTTACATTTTGTTATAATTTTTTTATAGTAAATTATATGATATGATGAAAATAGTGGTATCTTTAGAAAGACCATTTAATGCCGAGAAAAACGACATATAACATGTGTGGGTACAGTAAATGAGTAAGAGGAAAATTACAGCTAAACACAAACACCGCAGAAATGTAAAAACACCCCTGGCCCTTAACTGTAAGAAAATTGAAAAGCGGTCTGGTCACTAAGGGGTTAATAAAGACCAGGAAAAGGCAGACATTTTAAATAACTATTTCTTAATAACTCAAGACAAAGTTGTTTTTTTACAATAAGAACAATAAGGATATGGATTTCTCTGCCTGAAGAAGTGGTTTTATCAGAGTCCGTACAGATGTTTAAACAGCAACCAGATGCATACTTGCAAAAACAGAATATTCAAGGATATCATTTTTTAATGTAGGGTAAATGCTTCTTGATCCAAGGATTTTTCTGACTGCTATTCTGGGGTCAAGAGGGGATTTTTCTTCCTAGTTTGTTGCAAAATTGGAAGTGCTTCAAACTGGGTTTTTTTTGCCTTCTTTTGGATCAACAGCAGAAAACAAATATGAGGCCGAACTTGATGGACACATGTCTCTTTTGTAACTATGTAACTATGTAAAGTAAACTTAGAATTAAATTATTTATATATATTAATTCTAAGTGTGAAATATGTTATTTATATATAATTAGCTTGTTTTTAAATTATATATTGAGGGATCCGCTGACAATCCAGGCAGTCCACCCGCAGTCAAGTCTGTCAATCAAGCCAATCTAAATCATGTGATCTCATTTGTCAGGCAAAACTGATCCCCACGGAGGGTACGTGTTTAGGATGGAGGGAGGGCTGTCCTAACAGCATTAAAACCCTCCTGTTGTAGAATGGCATAGCATGCCCTAATGTCAGGAAAATATTAAGATTCCTTTTTATTTTACATCATTAGACTGAAAGACCCCAGGCCCGATTTAGATTTTTGGCTTGGTTAATTAATAAATAGGTTATTAAATTCCATTTGTTATAATACACTCAGCTTATTAACTACATTGTAAGAGAGTAAATTCCAGAACTCTTATTTAGAACGCACAGAGAAAACTGTTTGTATTAAAGCAATGGGACTAAAGACCCAATATCTGGAATTCATCATCTAGAATTTTTTTTTGTAAAGAAAATGATATTCATCATCATCTAGAGGGATTAACTTAATGGATATTTGATATAAATAAGTAAACAAGAACTCTGCCTCTCGAGATCTCAAAAATGAGAACTCTCTGCAATTTTGAGTAAATTATGTAATACGAGCTTGTTTCAGGACATTGACTTGAGCAGGACAAACGATCATTTGTTAATGTATTCAACATTCTGTCAACTTTCATTTATTCTTGTATCAACAATTTGATTTTACATATATCATGAATCAAGCATAGAAAATCTCTGGCACTCTTATTGCAGCAGACTCCCAGTATAATTAGACAATTGATTTTGGCGGACGTGCGGATGTGATCAGAGGTTTGTTGAAGTTTTTTGTTGTTGTTGTTGTTGTTGCTGTTTTTCTGTGTTGATTCACTAAACAATGAATTTAAAACTGAAAATTTTAGTCAAAAGAGAACTATAGCTACAGTTGCAGCTTGGTGTTTTTGATTTAAATTTTGCTGTTCGGTATTCAAATGACCGGCATACCCTGAATCTGCCCACATAGCTTCCCCGTAGCACTTATTTATAAAACATTAACAACAACAAAAAATGACTTGTGTAAAAATACAGTTTCTCATCATGGGAATAAATTCAGATTGCGTTAGTGCATTGAAACAAAAAACGAGACATTATAAAGATGTGGGGATTTTTTTCTACAAAGTTCAAGACATTCTTCCTGATATCAGAATTTTTTTGATGGTATTTAATCCAGTAAACCAATCATGAACTGTGCCCTAGAGAATAAAATATATAAAAATACAATTAAAATAAAGTAAAACAAACACAGTCAACAGAATGACAGAACATGACTGGTCTCCCATGACCCGTCCATTTTTCTCTTAGTAAAATTATTTTAATATCCATACTTATTGAAACTTCCAAATTAACTACAAGTTACTGTTTACAGTGTGCAGAGTTATTTCCTTTAGGAAATTTGTTTAATAGCACACATTACATACCATATGTTTTCAATTAAAATAACTAAAAGCATCTGCCCATTTGGAATTGTCTTTTCGGGACATATTTCATTTTGCCTAGAAATTACTAATGCATAAATAATGTCGATTGCTTCTTAAAGGTTTTTGTTCAGATTAAAAACAAAATATTTTCATTTTATTTTCCTCACTTGTACATGCATTCACATTGTGCAGCTTCATTTTTCACCATATTCAACTTTTTGTGTTTAACAGTAGAGCTGAACTGAGTTGTTCACCTGAGAAAATCTCTGTTAGGAAACGCGTTGGATGTTCGTAGTTTGGTGGAAATTTGTCAAACTTTGAAGAGGTAGAACATGATGAGTTCTGTGTACACATTGTGGATGACGGAAGCTTGTATGGGGGCACGAGAGTCCAAATTTAGTTAATTTGAGATGTCACCAACTCTTTTACCATGAGCTCATGGTGTACACATTTGGTACATGGCTTCCTAGGAAAAAAGTGCTGTGTATAAATGGTACCTTCAGGCTATGATCTTCTGGAAGTGCAGTTGAAGGTAGGTCTACTGAATCAGTAGGAGAATTCAGATCTTGATATCTATGCTCTGGGCATATAACGAGGTTTGGTGTACATCTCATTTGGAGTTATTTACCAAAGAATAATCTTGAACCTGTCAGAGTGCTCTGATTGGTTGACTTTCTAGCTAACCAGTAAACATGTTCTCACTCATATTAAATGGCGCAGGAAATTTCCCACATAATATTAAAAAGCCTTTATAAATTTTTGGAAATTGGGTCTAATTTATCTATTTTTTTTTAATTTAATAAAAGTTTAATTATGTTTTTGTATATATTTTGACAGCGATTTTACGTTCTTTGTAATGCAAACTGACCACTCCTATTTTGCACATACATAACATACAAGATATAATAATTCTAGTGTGCAAAAGTCATTAATTGTAACAAAGGATATATTTTACTGTAATTCTTGTATGTAGTGTATGAAGGATGCTGGGGTATATGTGCATGCACCATGTCAGGTAGGCTTGGTATGTGGAATGAGTTATTGTTCTATTAGTGATGTCATCGCATTAACATATATTATCATTGAGGACGGTCATGTTGGTTCATGATAGCATGTCCATGCTAAAAGCATGCACAGAAACCAACAGCAATGAGCTGCATCTTTTAAATTGCTGTAAGATTGATTTTACAGCATTTCTCTGAAGATGAACAATGATATCCAAAAAACACACAGAAGAATTGAGTTCCCTAGTAACTATTAGTGAACGTGATGGTTTATAGTTTGCAAATCTTGGGCAAAGGCTCTTCACTTGTAAAGATGGCATCTACACATTAGAACCATCAATATAACATAAACTCCAGTGTGTGAATTTACTTACGACACCAAGCGATTTATATCCGCCTACCTCACATCCCTGTAAGCTCGTTTGAGCGAGGTCTTCTTTACTTCTCATATATCCCTTTCTATCATTGTAAGGCACTGCACAATATTTTGGTGAATTATAATATTAACCCCTTAATTACACAGCTTCTGTAATAAAAGGGAATCATGACGGAATATTGCCATCATGTGTCCTGAAGGGGTTAATATGGCAAAATGGATTAAAGTGCATTTTGCAAGTCACTTGGTATTTGAATACATTATATTGCCAGCAAAACAAATAAACAATTTAAGTTAACATTCCCAATATGAAGAGAGTAAATTACATTGTATGTCATAGCAGTTCATCTTTTGGATTTACATCTCAAAATAAACTGCTTTACTGTACGAATACTAATCTACAGATTAAGAAACAATTTATTTATTTTAATATGAAAACTATTTCTATTTCACTTTCTGTTAATTTCCCTTAAAATAGTCTATCTTACGGACCTCCTAGACAACCATGAATGGCACTAAGGGAATGCTGGCTATTTCATATTAAATATTTGATGTGACCACTCTTGTTTAATCATACATCCAAAAACATTGGAAAGATGTACGCGTGTTCCCCGGGGCATACATGTACTTTTTGGCAAGTTTCGCAGGTTTCAGCTGATGGAAGGGGGAAATGTTACATAAAGTAACGTAATGTTATCTGAAGAGAAGCATACATTAATAGGACCATATATATCTCTAACTCTTTAACCCCTTAAGGACACATGACGTGTGTGACACGTCATGATTCCCTTTTATTCCAGAAGTTTGGTCCTTAAGGGGTTAATCACATGTCGAAACAAAGAAAGAATATAGATACAGAGACAGTTTTTCTCTTCCTGACCTCAGGGACATCTTGGGATGACTACATTGGTACACAAAGTAGATATTGTTAGATTTGGACTCAAAACAGAGATCAACTTTCCTTGAGATATATGTATTTTGGTTCAGACAAGATGCTCGGAATTTTATATTAACCTCTTAAGGGACAAATGCTACAAGTTGGTGTCATGACAATCCGATCCCTGAAGACCCTTTGCAAAAACGTATTGTTCCACTCAAGAAGTAATTGCATTGTGCCAGAACTAAAGCTAGTTTGGAAAAGGTTACCAGAAAGTGGGGAGGTCCTCGAAACATCATCTATTGTGACGCAAGCTTATATGACATACACATTATTTAAACAATCCAATCTTATAAAAAATCTTCTTTGACAAAGAACACAGTGCTTTAATGGGACTCAATAAATGTGTCATCTTATTTTCCCTCTTCTAATCCTAGATAACTAAAATGGTTCATTATTTTTATCATAAATATGTTTTAGATCATCGTATTTCCCATTCTCATGAAGCTTTTCCCCGAAGTACTCAACTGGAAGTATTTGATGTACCTCTTTCATTAGGCTTCATAATCCCAGAAAAAAAATGGTAGTAATTTCATTTTAATATTTAATGCAGCTGCTCTTGGATAATCATACATCCAAAATCATTGAAAAGATGAGCATTTGTTCCCAGGGGTTACAACATACTTTTTTTTGTCACTTTAGATTGTTGTAAGAAGAAGAATTTCATAAAGTTATATGAGGAAAAATATCCCATTAATATCAAAAATAATTCAGTTCTAGATTAGGAGACTCATGCACATAGAGAGGAAAATTATCAGGAGCCTCATTACTACATTTTCATTTGTGAGCCTGGCAGGTTAAAGGATCATGACACTGAATCTCTTACTACACATTGCAAGTATATATAAAGCCATCCTATAACCATCCTGCATGCATTCATCAACTGGAAATTAGAAGCCATCAAAATCTATATTAACTTGCCGGCTTCATCATCTTTATCAACAGCTGTTTAGATACAAAACGTGTCTTGCTCCTTTAGGGATGGAGTAATGTCTTTTTTATCCTTTCTTGAAAAAGAAAGCTCAAGAGCGATATAAGGCTTGGGAAACACACTTACTGGGCCAAAACATTGTCAGTTTGTCGGGATAGTCTAATACCCAACATGTAGAACTAAAGTTAACAAATATAAAATATATCATAAATCCTAAAACGTATTACCAGGCCTTTGAATGGCGGGATTTAACATTGATATAGAAAAGTGTAGGACCTTGAAAAGAAGGTACATAAATGGTAGACAAGCCAAATGTCAAAGGATACAGAAGTCAGAATAGTCTAAGAACAAGCCAAGGTCAAAATGCACAAGAATCAATAGAAACAATGCGCTCTCAGATAGCCACAGTGGAAACCACGACAGAGCACTAAAAATAAATCAAAATGAAATACCCTAATAACTATTTTGATAAACTAATTAAGGTCACATTAAGGTCAAAGTGATGTCGCACGCACGTCCGCAAGAGAATTATGGGCAAGAAATAGAGGAGCCATAAAAGGCTCTAGCATGCAGTGGCCCACATCTCACATGTTTCTAGATGCAGCTACTGCTGAGAGCAATATCCGGCAGTGTTCCCATGGGCCTTGTTGGAATGCGACACAACAAAGTGCACCTGCTCGCCCGAGACCACGGCATGAAATTATTTATGTTTGATGGGTGAATAAACCACCCTGTACCACACTGTCATGTGCTGGGGTTTCTGTCATAGATCATAATATTAAGGCTTGGTGAACAAAGTCTGTCCCCGTGGCACAGGCACCGAAGATTCATAAATTTGACAGATACTAACCATTTTGCCACCTATATGTGTAGTCAGTATATTTGTGAATATTGTACCACTGATCTGCCACATGTCTTGATATTATATTATGGACGAAAAAGAGAAGGTTTTCATAACAACTGCTATTGCTTCCCTCTTTGGAGTATTCCGATTTAGAATATCACATATTTTTCCTTAGAGGAGTTACTATATGATGCACCCTGGAGGGGATTACCAAAGGTCTGCATGGTATCATGTTTTGTTTATGTACTAATATGTTACCTGAAGAACTAACTAAATGAACTTTGTATTAGGGAAGCAGCAGACTTTTAACATTTTGTTTGCAGCACAGAGAAATCAGAATGGAAAGCAATGCAAGAATTTCGCTTCCAATGGCCATGGGACAAATTTAATCCATTCCTTTGAGTATAGAGAACAGAGGTAGGACCCTCATATGTCAGATATAGATTTGTATATACAACCCCAAAGCTACCGCTAGCTCTTCATGTATTATGTACAATATGTCCAATGTTGCTCAGACAAGGCAGGGAGGATGTAATCTGGGCCTTCATGAATATGACACCTGCTGCCTATACCTGGAATTGCACCCCCTACCATGGTTCATCAATGGTTGCCTTAAGGATGTAGAGATTTACATGATATGTAGCCTGGTAATAGCTGATGATCCAAGAGTAGACACCCCTGGTGTAATAAATTAGTAAGTCTATGGTGCAAAAAGATGACCTTTGCAAATCTCATTGCCCACTTGCTCCTAGTATTTCTTGGTAGTCATCTACAACACCACATATATACTGCATACTATGTACAGCTATGAAGCAAGAACAATTATAAGTATATGAAAGGTTTCTCGATCTACGGAAATGGCTTTTTTTTGCTGTTAATTTTCAGCATTTACTTACATTATAAAAAATGACCAAGAGGAAATTGAACGTGACGATATATCACACGCGTTCTTTACCTCTTGTACCTTTGCCCCCAAGAGAAACATTTCAGCCCTGGTGTCTGTCAGGTTTTCAGTCTTAACATAATAGCCATGTGTCTGTATTGTTAGAGAAGAATTGGCTGTGGACAAAGGTGAGTTCAAGGAGATGGAAGACTATAATGTGTTTAAACAAGTATGGGTAGAAGGCTGGATGCGGATGGGAATTGATTGCTTATCTGGCAAGCAGCATAGAATCAGCTCATTAACCTTGCATGACTCTGAATTTTCCCTCACTCCACTTAATGCATGCATTGGCTTTCCTTGTCACCTACAATGCACATCAATTCACAAAAATATATGTTATTAGTCTATGCACTGAGCCACCATTTAAATCCAGCAGACAGAGCTAAAATAATTGTGTTATAACATAATTTGTAATACGAACCACACCTTTGGCTCTTGACTGCAGGTACAAAAATCATTAAAAATATAAAGATTGGTTTGTACAGTTCTGTTTGGTATCCTTTACTCAGTAGATTTTTGATATAATTAATCATTGCAGAACACTCACTCACTGCATTATAAGATCTTGTTTGTAGATTTTGCAGATTCCCTTTACGCTGGGGCTCTCTCATCTTTTACATTTGATATGTAATAATTATTTTATAGCACTGATTTTGCTTCACATTCCAGTATTTTCTCATTTGCTGAACCTTAATCCTAATTTGTTAATCACCTGATTTGATTTATTTCTGTTATTGTGGATAGATTTGTTTCATATTCTCATCATGTTTAACCCCAATATTAACATATTTACCTGTAAACATTTTCTAAACAATGAGGTTATTGTGTACAAAATAGTTCCAGAACAAAGTTTGAAATGTGAGGAGTTAGACGAAACATTACTTTTGTTCCTATAGTGATTGCTCCACCTTTAGAACCTTTAACCAGAACAGTAGACTTGGAGATTTGTATTGTCGGAATTGCAATTCATAGTTACATAGCTGAAAAGGGACATGTGTCCATCAAGTTCAGCCTTTTTCACATTTGTTTTTGCTGATGATCCAAAAGAAGGCACAAAATTCACCCTGAATTGCATCCAATTTTGCAACAAACTAGGAATAAATTCCTTCTTGACCCCAGAATGGCAGCCATATATTTCCTTAGATCAAGCAGCTATTACCCCACTAATTAGAAATGATATCCCTGTATGCTATGTTTTTGTAAGTATTTATCAAATTGCTGTTTAAACATCTGTATGGACTCTGATAAAACCACCTCTTCAGGCAGAGAATTCCCCATCCTTGTTGTTCCTACTGTAAAAAACCTTTCTGTTTCCTGAGACTACATCTCCTTTCTAAATGCGGACTAAATGCGGACCTTGTGTCCTATGTATGAACCATTTATTAATAGATTTCCACACAATGGTTTGTACTGGCCCTGAATATATTTGTATAATGTTATCACATCCCCTCTGAGGCACACTAAAAAGATTTAAATATGTTAACCTTTCTTCGTAACTAAAATGCTCCATTCCTTTTTAAAAATTGTAGCCCACCTCTGCACTTTTACTAGTACCATTATATCCTTCTTTAGAAAAGGTGCCCAAACATTTACAGAATAATCAAGGTGAGGCCTTACCAGTTATTTATAAAGAGGCAAAATTATATTCTCATCAGGAGAATTAATGCTTCTTTTTATACATGACAATGCCTTACTGGCCTTAGCAACTGCAGATTGACATTGCACATTGTTGCCTAGTTTGTTGTCTATAACAATTTCCAAATCCTTCTTGTGTGTTGTTATACCTAATACACTACCATTTATGGTTGATTGAGCATTCTTTACCCCAAAATGCATAACTTTGCATTTTTCCCCATTAAATTTAATTTGCTATTTTAGTGCCCAGTCCCCCAGTGCCCCAAATCCCTCTGCAGCAAAGCAATATCCTGCTCACATTGTATTATTTTACAGAGTTTTGTGTCATCTGCAAACACCGAGACATGGCTTTTAATGCCTGTCAAGATCATTTATAAATATGTTAAATAGAAGATCCAGAACAGAACCCTGAGGGACATTATTTACCAAATCCTAGCTTGACAATTTACCATGTTTTAATGTTCCAAGAACATTAATTTTCATCTAGACCAATTTCTTAGAGTTTGTTAGTTGAACACTAACCTATTGTGAAGAATCGTATCAAATGCCTTGTCAAAATCCAAGTAGATCACATCCACTGCAACACCCTGATCCAGTGGCGTACATACCAGGGTCGCGGCTGCGACCGGGACGGCCCATCAGGGGGACCGGCCGCCCCTGCAACCTGGTATGTACGCACTGGGGATATATATATACCTAGGAGCCGGCCACCTCCGGGCCCCCGTGGCTGGCCCTGCTTACACCCGGCGGGCAGTCAGGCTAGCTGGTGCGCGAGGGAGCACTCTCCCCTGAGTGCTTCCTCTTCAGCTCCCTCGCGCACCGCACTGATACCGGAGACGGAAGATGATATCATCTTCCGGCTCCGGTATCAGTACGTGGTGCGTGAGGGAGCTGAAGAGGAAGCACTCAGGGGAGAGTGCTCCCTCGCGCGCCCGCCAGCCTGACTGCCCGCCGGGTGATCGGCCCCCCAGGAGCCCAGCAGCACCACTGGACCCCAGGGAATCCCCTCAGCACTTCAAAAGGTAAGGAGGCTGGGGGGATTAAATAAAAAAAAATGTGTTAGTGTGTGTGTGTGTGTGTTAGTGTTACTCTGAGTGTTACTGTGAGTGTTAGTGTGTGTGTTAGTGTTGCTGTGAGTGTTAGTGTTACTGTGAGTGTTAGTGTGTGTGTTAGTGTTACTGTGTGTGTTTGTGTGTGTTAGTGTTACTGTGAGTGTTACTGTGAGTGTTACTGTGAGTGTTAGTGTGTGTTAGTGTGAGTGTCAGTGAGTGTGTGTCTGCTTGTGAGCGTCAGTGAGTGTGTTACTGTGTGTGTCTGTTACTGAGTGTGTTTGTGTTAGTGAGTCTGTTTGATGTCTGTTAGTGAGTGTGTGTTTGTCAGTGAGAGTGTATGTTTTGTAAGTGAGTGTGTATGTATATCTGTAGCTGAGTGTGTCTCTGTCAGTAAATGTGTGTGTATGTTAGCTAGTGTGTATGCGTCTGTTCGTGAGAGTGTGTGTGTGTCTTCATGACATGTCATGATTCCCTTTTATTACAGAAGTTTGGTCCTTAAGGGGTTAAGTGTGTGTGCATTTGCATGCACTGGTGTACATACCGCAGTCGCAGGGGTCGCAACCCTGCAACCCCTGCGACCAGGTGCCCGCCACCATGTGTTGCAGCCCCGGCCTGCTCAGAGTAAGCGTGCGGGGGGGGGCCCACGGATCAATTTTCGCACCGGGGCCCCATTGGTCATGTGTACGCCACTGCCCTGATCCATACTTGCTTCTTTGTAGAATGTAATTAGGTTAATTTGGCATGGCAAATGCTTTATAAAACCATGCTGATTTTTGCTAATAACATTGCTCTTCCCAATGCATTTTTGAATATTATCCCTTAATAACCCTTCAAATACTTTCCCAGCCACAGAAGTTAAGTTCACATGTTTATAATTTCCAGGCAAAGATTTTTAACCCTTTTTGAATATATATTCAATCCTCCAATACAAATCCTGAAAGAATGGAATTTTGAAAGATTAAATACAGAGATTCACTTATTTCCACACTTAGCTCCTTAAGTATATGTGGGTTCACGTTGTGAACAAAACAAAATGTAAACAAAACCTGGCATTTGCGCTATTTGTCTGTCCAACCGTAATTCACCTCTTTCATATTAAATGCCCGCCCCCTTATTATATATCATTTTATTCAGGGGAAACAGGGCTTTCATTTAATATCATATTAAGCTATGAAACATAATTTAATATGAACAAAATGGGAGAAAATAAGATTTGTTTTTATTTTTTTAGTTCTACATGACATTTTAACTGTCAATCTCATAATACTGTTTGCTTTTACTGCAATAAAATAAACATATTTGTATTCAGCAAAGTCTCGCGTGTAAAATAGTACCCACTATGTACAGGTTTTATGGTGTTTTGGGAAGTTACAGGGTCAAATATAGCACGTTACATTTGAAATTGAAACTAGCCAGATTGGTTACGTTGCCTTTGGGACTGTATAGTAGCCCAGGAATAAAATTTACACCCATAATGGCATACCATTTGCAATAGTAGACAACCCTAGGTATTGCAAATGGGGTATGTCCAGTCTTTTTTAGTAGCCATTTGGTCACAAACACTGGCCAAAGTTAGCGTTAGTATTTGTTTGTGTGTGGAAAATGCAAAAAACGCCAATTTTGGCCAGTGTTTGTGACTAAGTGGCTACTAAAAAAGACTGGACATACCCCATTTGCAATACCTTGGGTTGTCTAGTATTGCAAATGGTATGCCATCATAGGGGTAGTTTTCATTCTTGGGCTACCATAGGGTCACAAAGGCAACGTAAGCAATCTGGTGAATTTTAATGTGAAAAAAATGAAACACAAGCCTTATATTTGACGCTGTAACTTTTGAAAACACCATAAAACCTGTACATGAGGGGTACTGTTGTACTCAGGAGACTTCGCTGAACACAAATATTTGTTTTTCAAAACAGTAAAAAGTATTGCAGCAATAATATTGTCCGTGTAAGTGCTGTTTGTGCTTGAAAAATGCAAAAAACGTCACTTTTACTAGCGATATCATCGTTGTAATACATTTTACTGTTTTGAAACACTAATATTTGTGTTCAGCGAAGTCTCCCGGGTAAAACAGTACCCCCATGTAAACGTTTTATGGTGTCTTGGAAAGTTATAGGGTTAAATATAGTGCTAGCAAATTAAATTCCCTATACTTTCGGCATGGGTTGTCAGGCAGGTCCCGCTAATTGTAATTAATTAAGATACCTAATTATGTAAAAATATTACATAAATATATGTGTAGAATTAATATATGTATATATATATATATATATATATATATATACGTATGTGTATATATATATGTATATATATATATAATTTTTTACAAATATTTTTAATTATATCTAGGTATATATATAGTGATCTATACGTATATATTTATGTATATAGATATATATTATTTCGTTCTATGTGTATTTTGATATAAATATATATATATTAATATCACAATACAGTTAGAACGAAATAACACACATCTATATATTTTTTAATTATTTATTTGTCATTTTTTTTTTTATTTTTTTTTTAACGTATTTACACATATATTTTATTATTATATATAATTATATATATATATATAACGATAATTATATATATATATATATAATTAATCAGTATCAGTCTACGTGTAATTTGATATTAATATATATATATAATTATATATATATTAATATTAAAATACACCTAGACGGTGTATGTGTGTGTATGTATATGTGTATGTATATACTTAGATCATATATATATAATATATATATATGATCTAAGTATATATATATATTTTTTTTACACTGATTAATTTAATTTGCAGCTAGCAGGGGGACTAACTGTCATTACAGGCAGTCCCCCTGCTGGCAATGCCTGAGCCAGCTAATCCGGCCATGTGATTGTGAGGTCCTTGCAAGGACCTCACTCTCACATGACCGGGGGGGCCCCCAGGAGGGAGGATCTGCCGGCGACCGGGTAAGTTAGAAAAAAACAGAGGTCGTACTATTACGCCCGGCGGCGTTTAGAGCCGCTTAAAATAGGGCGTAATAGTACGCCCTCCGGTCTTAAGGGGTTAAGTAACAGGGGTTATTTGTTTTAGAAAGTATGTACTTAAAAAAATGTGGGTGTTGATTTTGCTCTCTTGGCTACCAATCTCTCTTTTTCTAGTTTAGCCACTCTAATTTCCCTTTTTCATGCATTATTGGCTTCCTTATATCATGTGCAGAATGCCTCTGATCTGTCTGATTTAAATGTTTTGAATGCTCTTTTCTTATTTCTAATCTATTGGTTTACTTTACCAAAAAGCCATATTGGTTTCAATTTGTTTATTTTATATTTGTTACCCAATAGTACATACTGGGAAATGTACCTTTCGAATATTTGTTTAAAGGTATACCATTTCTCCTCAGTGTTTTTTATTCTATTTATTTTACTATTATACCTCCTCTGTTCTCCCCCAGTTCCACCTCCCTGGTGCTAGACTAAAGCCCATCTCCTTTCTATCATATCTCCATTTTGTAGATTTTTATGTCCCTCCCCCACCACTTTTTTAAAATCTCCTCCAACCTTCTAGCCAATTTGTCCCCCAGCACAGCAGACCCTCTTCTTTTTAGGTGCAATCCATCATGGCCATAAAAATTGTACCTAAGCGCAAAATCGGCCAAGAGCTCAAAAAAGCCAAAACCCTTCCCTCCTACTTGATGACTTTAGCCACACATTAACCTCCCTAATCTCCTGCTGCCTTTAAACTGTAGCGCATGGAACAGGTAATATCTCTGAAAATATCCCTTGGAGATCGTGTTCTTCAGTTTACTTCCTAATTCCCTGAACTCATTCTTTAGGACCTTCCATTTTCCTCTAACTTTGTCATTGGTACCAACATGGACAGTGACAGCCAGGTCAGCCCCAGCCCCTCCCAATAATCCCTCTACTCTGTCGGCAACATGCCGGACCCGAGCACCCAGGAGACAGCAAACTGTCCGGTTGAGTCGATCAGAGCGGCAGATTACCCTATCTACTCTCTTAATAATAGAGTCCACTACCACCACAACCTGTCTAGCCTTCCTTACATTTTCATCCCCACCCATACTAGAGAGGCTTTTCCCACGGCTGTTAGAAGGAACAGCTTTCTGCAGGACAGCTACTCCTGACATCTTCACTCAAACGGGCAAATCTGTTTGGTTGCATAAAGTCAGAACTAGCTAGCCCTTTCCTCTTCCCTCCTCCCTCTCCCCCTCCCCCCTCACTGCTAGCTCATCAAACTGTTACCCAGCTACGTACCTGTTCCCCAGGTATCTTATCTCCTCCCACTCCACTGCCTGTCCCCCATTAAACTTTGGTCACAGATCAAGTGAGCAATAGAGGGAAAAATGGAGCAGCAGTAACAAATTCTATATTGATATAATGTGTATGTATATATATCCAATCTTTGGGTAACAGCATGGGTGGTCTTAGGCTGCGGAGTTGCTTTTTCTTGCTGTATAGGGCAAATATTAGCTAAAACACTTACTGGTGTGTCTGACAAGTCTATGAACTTGCAACTAAAATGTTATTGAAACTGTGATTTAATCAGTTTTCCTGATTTAAACCTTTCACGTCCACTTCCCCACAGGCCGGTGAGGTAGCTCAGTGGGCTAATGCATCATATAATAATGGTTATATGGTTCAATAATGGTTCACATCCCAGCAGGTTTAAAATGTGTAAATCGGGTAATAGTAACAACCCCTGCATGTTGGGCTAAGGTAACATCCCCAGGATGTATGTGAAAAACAGAGGAATCTGAATGTACCTTTCCTGGCTAAATACTTTTTAAAACTTACCAGGAAAGGTTAAAGGATCTTAACATGTATAGCTTGGAGGAAAGATGAGACAGAGAGGATATGATAGAAACATTTAAATACATAAAGAGAATCAACACAGTAAAGGAGGAGACTATATTTAAAAGAAGAAAAACTACCACTACAAGAGGACATAGTCTTAAATTAGAGGGACAAAGGTTTAAAAATAATATCAGGAAATATTACTTTACTGAGAGGGTAGTGGATGCATGGAATAGCCTTCCAGCTGAAGTGGTAGAGGTTAACACAGTAAAGGGGTTTAAGCATGCGTGGGATTGGCATAAGGCTATCCTAACTATAAGATAAGGCCAGGGACTAATGAAAGTATTTAGAAAACTGGGCAGACTAGATGGGCTGAATGGTTCTTATCTGCCGTCACATTCTATGTTTCTATGCTTCCATGTTCATTAGAGATGAATTTCAAAAAAGTACACTCATTAGCATTTCAATGGAAAAATTATGAAGGAGTAAAATTAGAAATAGGAATGGTCATGTTTAACCCCCCACCCCCCAAGATTAACATTTAGAAGTAAAATATGTTTTAATGAGGCAATAAATGTCATGCAGGTTTTGGTCTATGCAGCTTTAGTCTCCCTGTATTACGAATTCTTTCAGTGAGATGAAACCTATCTCTCAAACAATATATATAAAGTATAAACTCAGGCTTCATTTCACTATTGCAGTAAACAGCACAGTCTAAGACAAGCATTTCAAACTAGCGGCCCACAAGGACCATCTTTGAGGACCGGCGAGCCGCGAGTACATGCTGGTGTTAAAGCAGAGTAGGCCCACATTGCAGGTGCCTACTCTGCTCATTTACCTGGCCGTGGAGGAGAGGTTCCTGACAGCCAGCGAGGGAGTTCAGCCTGCCTGCTCCTCACTGATCCCTCTCACGTGCCGTCTGAAGTGAAGCCGGGCTCCGGAATATGACGTCATATTCCGGCACCCGGCATCATTAAATCACGCGAGGGAGAGGTGAGGAGCAGGAAGGAGATCTCCATACAGAAGATCCCTACACCAGCTCCATAAGGTAAGGAGCAATAAATAAAAGTATGTGTGTGTAAGTGTGTGTCTGTCTGTGTGTGTGTGTGTGTGTGTGTGTGTTTGCAAGTATGTGTGTGTCTGTCAGTGAGTCTGTGTGTGTGTGTGTGTCTGTCTGTCAGTGTGTTTGTATGTGTGTGTCTGTCTGCCTGTCTGTGAGTATGTGTGTCTCTGTCAGTGAGTATGTGTGTGTGTGTCTGTCAGTGTGTATGTTTGTCAGCAAGTATGTGTGTGTCTGTCAGTGAGTATGTGTGTGTCAGTGTCTCTGTATGTGTGTGTCTGTCAGTGAATATGTGTGTCAGCGGGAGGATCAGATTTGGCACAGGGTGGTAGAGGGGGGTGCTGTGGGTTAGTAGAGGGGGGCTGGGGTTTAGTATAGGGGGGCTGTGGTTTAGTAGAGGGGGGTGCTGAGGGGGGTTTATACTGTACTCTCTAAAATAAACCTACGTTTCTATGAAAATATATAGTATTTTTTTTTTTGCGGTATTTAACAAAAATTCACACAATGTAAGCAGAATTACTTCAATAAATCCATTTTCTTCTATATTTTATTTTTAGAAAATTCTAAAAACACAAACTGGACCTTATATACAAATAAAAATCAACATGATTTACCTATAAGGGCAGTCCCTTCATAACATAAATTTATTGAAACTACTAAATATACTGATACAACAAAATATTCAATAAATAGTCCTGCCAATTACATTCTTTCCTGGGTGTTTTATCTAATATAAAACAAAATTATTCCAATACAAGCAAAATCAAAATACAGGTAGAAAAAAAATGTTTAAAAAAAATAAAAAGTAATAAAAATTTCAATAAGTAAATTCCGTATAGGTACTCACATAAATGCTTTGCGCATTATAATCTTCCATTATCCATGAGTGGATTAATATTGTATTTCACATAAATGATTAAAACGAGAGACATTTACAGCATAGTAAATGTGCTCAAATTTATGACAATCTAAGTCAAATAAAAGGCATCGGCAAATTCATACTTTCATTTACAGGTAATGTGCAACAATGTATAACCTGAGGATAACTGATAACTCAGTGACTCCAGATCTTTGTACTGCGTCCAGGTGAGTGGCCTCAGGATGTGGTGTGACCTCTGCCAACACAGACCAATGTTCACGTCATAATATCTTCAGAGGCCAGCTCTCTCTGCTTAGAGGGCCCAGTCAGAGGTATGAATGCAGCATAGCTGGTGATTTTACTGGAGCAATAGAGGTACTTTAGAATATCGCCGGTTAGTTAGAGTAGTGGTAACGTCGTTACTGTGAAATTCAGGTTTGAATTCCTTATAGGTTTTCACGGCAAGACACCAAATGCTATGGATCTGCCTTCCTCAAATTCTCACTGATTGTAAGCTTATTTGAGCAACACAATTGCATCACTGGTCCACTCCTTTTACCCCTGTCCCGATTCTCTGGATGGGAGGTATGACACTCAGATACAGATAATAGATATTGGGCTTCGCTCATTGAACCAAACAGAAAACTTATATTTTCAATTAAACTGTGGAGCTCTGTATATAAAGTGCTAAATCATTCCATGTGTATATATCTATCTATCTATATATATATATGTGTGTATATGTATATATATATATATAGTCAAAGATGAAGTAGGAGCACTCAAAAGGACTTTTTTCCGGTGATTTTAATGTGGTAAAAAAAGTTTACAACAAAGTGTAACGCATCTAATCAATCGACGTTTCGACCCCTAAGGGTCTTTTTCAAGATCATTTTTCTGATCTTGAAAAAGACCCTTAGGGGTCGAAACGTCGATTGATTAGATGCGTTACACTTTGTTGTAAACTTTTTTTACCACATTAAAATCACCGGAAAAAAGTCCTTTTGAGTGCTCCTACTTCATCTTTGACTATATATCTCAGACGCTGGTAGCACCTAAGGCAAGATAACTGAAAATCTCTTAAGGGTGAGTGCCTGAATTATCTTTATCTTTATCTTTATCTTTATTTATGTATATATATATATATATACATATATATATATATACATAAAAACACTTTTAAGATGGCGAATCGCGTTTCTGGACCACTATATAGACTCCATTGTACCATTTGGTATTTAAATATATTTTATTGTTTCACCATTTATTTTATTATATTCTATATATTGGTGTTTAAAATTACATAAAGCTTTTTTAAATTATCTGGACTCCTGCACTTATAAAGAAGGGTGTGTGGCCTTGAAGCACGCATATTTACTGAGCTAGCTTGCAGGCTCTACTTTTGTGAGTATGATTATTACCTCCTATTTATAATATAGAGGTGTAAGTGGTGTAAGTGGATTTTATATCATCATAAGAAGGAAAAGGTCACCACCATAACCACAACACCAATGAGGGGAGTGGTCACCCTAAACGGACCAATCAGCAATACGTACCAGAGCTAGGTCATATAGCTCTGGAAATTGTGAGTGCTCAATTGGCAATTTGACATACTTCAAATTGTTTTAAAGTTTTTACATTATTGCACTTTACCTTTATGTTTAAAGGAACACATAATTGACTGAAGTTGTTCTTAAAAAGCTGAGCTAAGTGTTTTTATGTGTATATATATATATATATATATATATATATATATATATACATGGAATGATTTGGCACTTTATATACAGCGCTCCACTGTTTTATTGAAAATTTGCCATGTTGTTGTGTGTTTTGGGGAGAATTACACATTCAGTGTAGTAGCAGCTATTTTGTGTAAGACAAATTAAGTACACATTAAAAAAAAAAAAATTGTTTAAAATCTCTTTATTTAACCACACACATTCCAACCATTTTTACGAAAACGTCTATTGGCTGGAACAAGTAAAAGTACATTCTTTGATTAATTCATAAATAAAACCCTATTGATGAGTTCCTTGGGCGTTTGAGTGGTTGACTCTCAATGAAAGAACCACAGATGAAGGGAAACATACAGCCGTAAGCTTTCTGCCATCTTGTATTTAATTATCTATTTAGAAGAGCATAGAGGGGATGGAGCAAAAATACATGTTTATTTATTTCTCTAAACGTATTCTACACTATATTGTGTCTTTTTTCTATATAACTTCTCCTTTAGCTCCCACATACCAAACCTTAGAAATATTAAGTTTTAAGAAAATATTCCCTAATTTTACTGTTTTTCACCTTGCTAGCTGAAATGCCATGTTTTGTTTCTTTACTTATAAATAATTTATCAAAAAGCTGAATCTTCCTAGACAGATCAAATTATATCTGCTTAATAATAGATCTGCTTTTCTTATTTATTGCCAGAAATTCCTACTCACACTCTGTATTTCGTTGTCCCTACGATGCCCCCAGAGAGAAATGTGATTTTTGGTCAAGATCACAGAAAATGTTTCTCAACAAAAAGCGTGATTATCATGTGCTTGCCAGTGTTAACATTTTAAATGGCTAAACTAAGGAGTTTCAAAACAAAAAATGTACATGTAAAATCACCATCTCCATGCCATGTATTGATTCGTTCTACGCTGTACAGAGACCAGAGGGCACCAGGTCTCTACCTTCAAAAAGATTCAGCTGCAATACAGGAGCACCATGCTGACCAGCAGGGACTGTGGCATCGATGAGGAAGAATCAGGTGCAAAGCCCTATCTGCCCATAATGTTAGGATTTGGAAGCTCAGCTGGATCACCCATGCTTTTATCAGTCAGTGAGTAATGGTTCTAAGGTATAGGTGAGGCCATCTGCCTATTTGAAATGCATCTCAAGAAAGCTACCAAGATGGCATAAAGTTTTTAAATGGTACACTTTGGCTTTGCTGCCATTACAGACTCGCTCACCACCTCCTCAATTCTTGATGCCTCCATTGATGTAAATGTCGCTGGAAAGGGAGAAGTTCTCCTGGGACCGGGTTAACCTCTGCCGGTCCAACAATGGGGGAACAAGGGCCCAGACCTGAATCATCAGCTATCCATGGTAATGGGAGAGCATTGCCTCCACCGCACCAACTATGCTTGTAGACCACTGAAGTAATTGTAATTTCGTCTGAGTTGTAGGCGGATGTGGTATCTCGGTGGGCAACTTGATGTCCCCTTTCACTAAGTAGCCAAGAAAGGTTAAATGATGCTGTCTATCCACAGATAATCATGAGATTCGCTATGAGAGACAGTAGCTGCTGTAACTTGCGTCTGCTCAACTCTAAGGACAGGCCTTGCCGTCACAATTCTTCTCTTTTAACTCGGACAGCAGTCATCATTGACTTAATTTTGTCCAGAAAGCTGAAAGCAGCATGTCTAGCTAAGCCAGTGCAGTATATGGCAGGTCTCTAGTTGTAAAAGGGCCATCTCAATGCCTCTCAGAAGTTGAGAAGGCCTCATCACCACTAGTGTTTATGGAAAAAGTCAAGATTATAGTGCCGGGATAACTCTAACTAGTGGAAGAAGGGGGAGTGCTGTAATTGCTTAATTCAGGGCAGATGAAAGTGGAGACATAGGCTGCTTCTCCCACTCTAATTTTTTCTTGCAAAGCTTATACAGACCTCAAAACCTCCCTGAGAGGGTCCATGTAGATTTTTTGTAAATGTATCCCCAGCAGTTTTGATGCCCGATATCTCTGATAATAAGTCGTAAAAAAGGGCAAAGTATAGCTTTATCACATGGAGCTCTGATGCGCCTGATCAGCTAGGCAGTTAGACCCCCCACCCTTATTTATTTGTTTTATCTTATAGAATGCACCACTTATTTTATATCACAAAGTAACTGCATCTTTATAAAAGAAAGATCTAGTGTTATCCTGCACACCGAAGATATGCTGGTTTAAAAAAGATTTCATTACTTATCAGAAAATTCAGATAGAACGAATATAATTAAAGCACAATTGGTCTCAGGGATATTGAACAGATACATTTTGCCAAGATTAATTTGATATATTCCTGCGTAGTCTTGAATGAATGGTTTTAAAAGAAGCCTTTGTAATTATTAGTCCTGACAAATTGCTTCCAATAAATGTTAAAGCAGTGTGCCACTCCATTTAAGTAAGCCACGACCCTCCTCTTTCATTCTGTAATTTACATTGTTGTTATACAAGAATATTCTTGCCAAGAAGAATCCATTAGGCAAAATCCTTTTTATAAAATTCTCTGAAAGCTCAAATGTTTTAGCAATAACAAAGAGCTGGACCAAGATAATTAGGAAATATTCGTTTAAATTGGATTCAAATAAAAATATAAAATTCTTCCATGCTCTGTTGCACTATATAATTTGTAGTTTTTGTTTCTTGATATATAACCAAGGCAGTATCTCCGACACTCATAGCCAGAAGAATTGGAATAGAACTGCAAAAACTGCATAAAAATTAACCAAATTTACAAAATGATGAGATAGTTGAGATACAACTCTCAGGATCAGGAATGGGTCCCAGAATGGGTTATACAGAATGAAAGAAACACATCTCAAAAACACAATGTAGTGTAAAAAAGAAGATGTACAAGTGTGGTGGCCCATTTTTAGACCCGCGCCCCAATGATGATGTTTTTCCATATGAAAGGATGAAAACTGTGGAACCAGTTTTTTACAAATGCTAAAAGAGGTCAAAGTCTAACGCCACCAGACAGCAAGGATAGGCACTTTGGATAAGGTATATTCAGGATACAAGGAAACAGAGTAAACAGGAATGAGCTGAAGGGTCAGGAAAGGCAGCATGTGTAAGAAAAGCAAAGGTAGCAAAAGTCAGTATAACAGAGACCAGGAAATAAAATAAACAAACCATACCAACACTATAGTCACCCAGACGGTTTCATCTCAGGGTAATGGTCTGGGTGCAGTGCAGGCCCGGACTGGCCATCGGGCACACCGGGCAAAAAGTGAGAGTCATATGTTCATTTACTTTCCATCAGTCATTATACAGTTTGCACTATGTTGTTTTTTATTTCTTTTTTGTCTTAGTCCATATCCCCATCAAGCTCTACGCTGTCTGTATTACAGTCAAGTTATATATTGGTAATATTACTCATTTCTTTTGCTGTGACCACATTGGGGAGGTGTATACACTGGTACATGTTCTTTTAATTGTATTACTGTTATTTGGTGCACAAGGGAAGCACTAGAGTACTGGTTACACCGATTATTGTATATACCTACTGTCATCAATTCAGTGAAGCGCCCACTCACTATTCCCTATCATTTCTTACACCGGGTAAATGCCCGGTGGGCCGTGGTGGCCATGGGCCGAGGCCGGCAGGGGAAGGTCCCAGTGTCTATGCAGGGCCGGCACTATGCGAGCGCCGGCCCCGCTGTATTCCATGGAGGGCCGGTGGGGAGATCAAAGATCTCCCTTACCGGCCCACTTGAAGAGATATGCGGCTGAGGAGGGAGGGAGAGGACCCGGCGGAGCTCTATCTTGCCGCTCCGCCGGGTTCCTCTCGCGAGATCCGGAACGTTGCCATGGCAACGACCGGATCTCGCGAGAGTGAACTCTAGCCTGCAGACTAGAGTTCACTCACCACTGGATCACCAGGGATGGATGGCAGAGTGCCGGTCCCCCCCTCCCACTCACCAGTGTGCCGGTCCCCCCCCTTCCAGGTTTAAGGTAAGAAGGGAGGGGGGGGATTTAATGCCTGCTTAGTTTTTTTATTTGTTTATTTATACCCCCCCAACACACAAACATTCATCCACAGCACCCTCACACCCATCACACACAGCACCCTCACACACAGCACCCTCACACACAGCACTCACACACACAGCACTCTCACACACATCACACACAGCACCCATCACACACAGCACTCTCACACACCACACACAGCACTCTCACACACATCACACACAGCACCCTCACACACAGCACTCACACACACAGCACTCTTACACACAGCACTCTCACACACATCACACACAGCACCCATCACACACAGCACTCTCACACACATCACACGCAGCACCCTCACACACATCACACACAGCACCCTCACACACATCACACACACAGCATTCTCACACCCATCACACACAGCACCCTCACACACAGCACTCACACACACAGCACTGTCACACACATCACACACAGCACCCATCACACACAGCACTCTCACACACATCACACACAGCACCCTCACACACATCACACACAGCACCCTCACACACATCACACACACAACACTCTCACACTCATCACACACAGCACCCATCACACACAGCACCCTCACACACAGCACTCTCACACACTGCACCCTCACACACACTCCACAATTATATCCACAATTGGACTACAGTGTACACTTTTTATGGTCCCCAGATCAGGTTATCATAGCTACCTCTGAGCCCACTTTTGCTGTATATATTGTACATATTCAATAGCCCTTTCCTATTGCACAGATTTTGAGCATTCCGTTTAATATAATTGCTGTCAGTGAATGAGCAATTGGTTACCCAGGTTTTCCTAGAAGAAGCCACGGTTGATTTGGATAGGTTAGCCCCTATTATTATTTTTTCACAGTCTAAATGCCCACAGCGTTTGACTTAGGCACCTATCTATTTGTAGCTTTAGTTCATCTAATAACAATTGCTAGATGTCATTGTTTCTATCACACACAATAGATGACACGTTATTGTCTCTCTATACATTTTTAGGATCGGAATTCTAATAAAAGTAAATTTTTAATCACACTACAGAATTGTAAATTATAACACAGATCCCATAGGGACCTTTTCCGCTCTATAGTTTATCACACATTTGTGAGGGTTACCCCCTGTTGTGTTCCCTACACACACCCACTGGTTCCCTTAGGGGCACCAGTATACTCTTCACTTTGAGAGGGGGCGTGTTTATCATTAATGATGACAAAACACACCCTCTCTGCCCTGCCCCCTTCTTAGTGGGCCACTGTAATAAAAAAAAAGGCCCGGGACGAATTTTATTCCCAGTCCGGCCCTGGTGCAGTGATTTTGTCATTTTAATCCGGCAATTTCAAACATTGCATTTTCTTTTTAACTACAATATTTACTTTGCAGGGTTAAGTCCACCTCTAGCTGCTGTAATTACATAGTTACTTAACTGAAAAGAGACTTGCGTCCATCAAGTTCAGCCTTCCTCACATATGTTGTTGCTGTTGATCCAAAAGAAGGCAAAAAAACTATTCTGAAGCGCTTCCAATTTTGCAACAAACTAGGAAAAAATGCCTTCTTGACCCCAAAATAGCAGTCAGATGTCTCCTTGGATCAAGCAGCTATTACCCCACTAATTAGAAATGATATCCCTGTTATGTTTTTGGAAGTATTTATGCAATTGCAGTTTAAACATCTGTATAGACTCTGACAAAACCACCTCTTCAGGCAGAGAATTCCATATCCTTATTGCTCTTACTGTAAAAAAAACATGGTTTGCATAAGAACCATTATGGACTGTAACCATTTGGCCGTTACAGTCCATAATGAATGCGGCAACGAGGCTCATCTTCCAGTCCACCCGCACCTCCCATGCCTCACCCTTCTGTCAGTCCCTACATTGGCTTCCTGTAAGATATAGGGCTCAATTTAAAATTCTGGTTCTTGCTTTTAAATCTCTACATAATGCTGCTCCCACCTATCTATCCTCCCTTATACACAAGTATGTCCCGTCTAGGCCCTTACGATCTGCTGAATACTTAAGTCTACCTTCTGTCTGTACTCCCACCTCTGATGCTTACCTTCAAGACTTCTCGAGGGCTGCACCGTTCCTGTGGAACTCGCTTCCCTCCTCCGTTAGATGCTCACAAAGTCTCCACTACTTAAAAAAATCGTTAAAAACCCACTTCTTCATAAAAGCGTATAAATTAAACTGTTAATAGCTCCTGACTGATTCCTCTTCTGCATCTGTTACTAGTCTAATACTATCATTACCTTCTGTGTCTTTTACCCCACTCCCTCTAGCATGTAAGCTCATTGAGCAGGGCCCTCAACCCCTCTGTTCCTGTGTGTCCAACTTGTCTGGTTACAACTACATGTCTGTTCGTCCACCCATTGTAAAGCGCTGCGGAATGTGATGGCGCAAATAAATACCATAATGATAATAATAAATTGTCACTCCATTGTCACTCTAAATGTTCAGCATTAAAACTGGGAAAACCATATGTCATTTTCATCAGATCATCTATTCACAAAATAATTAGTTTTATTAGACATTTCAGATTTGTCTTGTGAGATTAGAAGTTAAATAATGTCAAGGTGTTTGCTGTTATCTGCACTTTAACTGATTCCTATCTTTTTCCGAGCCCTTGGGTAAGATAGTCATATAATCCAGACACCCACAACACTGGATCTCGTTTCAAACTTCAAGAGGAACTAATATCATTAATAAGCTTGTTTAGATCAATGTTGCCCAGAGAGCATTGTAGGTGGTTTTAAAACCCTTCAAATTCTTCATTTTAAAGTTTTGCATTATTATATTTTGGTAAGCCCTTTGCCTACTAATTCACTCTTGCATGACATTAAACATCTGCCTACACACATCAGACTAAAATATCAGCCTTCAAGAGCATAGATTATCCAAGTGCTTTTCTGCCTTAAAATGGGCGAACATTGTTTTGCTAAAAGCTTTTTCTAATTCTGCAAACTTACCTGAATAAATTACAACCCCCTCTCATCTCCCAATTGTTACCATTTTTTTAGTTAATGACATGTTGGCATAGACATGGTTCTTAAATCCTCATATTACAAATAAATCTGCATTACCTTTGGTACCATAATATATATATTTCCTAGTACACCAAAAAAACTAAAAACTGAAGCATGGGTTCAAAAAAGTTATATAAAAATATCTCAAGATTTCAGCCCAGCAAAGTTTTTTATGCAAAAAAATAAATAAAACAAAACTCAATAACAAACACTTTTGTGATTCAAGAGTATAAAAGTCCAAAAAAGAAAAACGGGGCAAACTTTAAAAGCACACATTTTTGTGAGATTTAAAATCCCTTAGTAGGCAGTCCAGGTACAATCTCTGGTGGAAATCCAATGTAAACATTGAGTTTGTCCTTCAGCTGTTCTTTATGTAAATGGAAATTTAAGGTCCGGTTAAAAGTTGTTTGTTTGTTTGTTTTTTAATTATTTATTTTTGCTAAGAAGTAGCACAACAAGTAGTACAGAATACAGTGTTCCAGAAGTTCAAGACAGTAGCATTTACAGAACATAAGTGCTTATCCCAGTGTATAACATTCGAAACACAAATTGTGAAATTATCATTGTCGAACTAAGCCCCTAAATGATCTGTATCTATACCCTCCGTCAAATACGCGCATAATAAAAAACAATTTTCGTTTTATGAATAAAGAATAAAGAGTAATTAAGAATAGTAGTGTCCCCAACACCATTTCCGGTAACCTGTAGGTTCCTGATTCCGCATTACTGCTAAAGAGACCAGCGGTGTAGTAGTATTCCAAAGTAATGAATATAAACACTGGCCCTATCCACATTTAGTACCAGGAGTACGGCAAGGGACAAGAATTTACAAAAAGAGGAAGAAAAAGGAAGTATAGGTAAGTGTAACCCTTGCATTTAGACTTGAGCAGTAGTCAGTCCGTAGTGACTTTGTATAGATGTTTGGCAACAGTGGTGACATACCATAAGGCACATTAAATGGTTAAGGACAGAAGGTTGATAGAATACCATGATGTGGTACACAGTCCAGGAGGAGAATACATGGCTATTTCTTTAACATAAATACCTATATGCTTAATAATCACTCTACCAAAAATGTATGCAGTTGGTGTGGGTGTATATCGTTTATCCCATCTGTTGAGTGCGTAGGGGACTTCTTGGGAACCGAGTTGCTATGAGGGATCATGTGTCGTCTCATTGTCATCCACTCCCCAAGTATTGTTCGGTCTTGGGTTACTCCCTCCCGGAGATTATGAGAGAGAGAGAGAGAAAGAAGAGGTATGAAGGAGGTGAGAAAAGTTGTTGTTTTTTTTACCATTTCCCAGCACTGAATATATCATGTAATTAGCATATTTTGGAGTGAGCAACTAGTTTAACAGCAGCCTCTGTACTATGTGGGGTGGATACTAGTTAGCAACTGATTTCTTTTTTACTTGGCCAAAATATGATGCTATATAACTGCCTCCTCCATCAATAGGACCTTCACAAACATAGAGAATTTAGGTAGACAAGTAACAGCAGACTAGACTAAGAGAGGTACAGACCACTGCTTTTCATATGTTGCATATTGTTAGACCCCCACTTTACTCTAAGACTACAGAATGTGCATTATGACATAAATTGGCAGATATGGATTGAATATGACATGTGGTGGAAGTGAAACGAATGGGAGATATATAAAATGGAATGAGTAATAGAATGTGGGATCCAATGGCAGATTAAATTTAATGTAGAAAAATGCATTGTAGAATACTGTAGCTATGCACTTCGGCGTAAAGAATGCACAAGCAACGTATACCCTTAATGGAAGCGAATTAGGGATAACAGCACACGAGAAAGACTTGGGAATTGTTATAGACAACAAACTATGCAACAATGTGCAATGTCAATCAGCAGTGGCTAAGGCCAGTAAGGTATTGTCATGCATGAAAAAGGGCATTCATTCTCGAGACGAGAATATTATTTTTCCTCTTTATAAATCACTGTTAAGACCACATATTGGATATACTGTGCAATTTTAGGCATCTGTTCTAAAGAAGGATATTATGGCACTAGAAAAAGTTCAGAGGCGGGCTACAAAATTAATAAAAGGAATGGAACATTTTAGCTATGAAGATAGGTTAACAAATTTGAACCTCTTTAGTTTAGAAAAATGTTGCCTCAGAGGGGATATAATAACATTATACAAATATATTCGGGGGCCAATATAAACCATTGTGTGGAAATCTATTCACAAACCGGACTTTACATAGGGCACAAGGTCATCTGTTTAGACTGGAAGAAAGAAGATTTAGTCTAAGGCAAATTAAAGTTTTTTTTTACCATAAAACAATAAGGATGTGGAATTCTCTGCCTGAAGAAGTGGTTTTATCAGAGTCCATACAGATGTTTAAACAGCAATTAGATGCATACTTGCAAGAACAGAATATTCAATGCTATAATGTTTCAACTGTAGGGTAATAGCTTCTTGATCCAAGGAGACATCTGACTGCCGTTCTGGGGTCAAGAGGGAAATTTTTTTTCTTAGTTTGTTGCAAAATTGGAAGTGCTTCAAACTGGTTTTTTTTTGCCTTCTTTTGGATCAACAGCAAAAAACAAATGTGAGGAAGGCTGAACTTGATGGACACATCTCTTTTCAGCCTATGTAACTATGTAACTATGTAACTATGTAACTATGTAAGAGTGAGTGCATGGGAGTGATTTTGAAAGTTTGGAGATGATTTGATACAATGTATAACTTCAGACAGTAGGTTCATTAAATTCTGATGGATGGGTTTGAGAAAGTGAGATTAGACATGAAGGGTGGTTTAAATACTAACAGTTTCCCAACTTTGTGGTGGTTTAAGGCAATTGGGAGATGCTGGTGACAGATGTGGGTAATAACAGAAATCAATTTCTATTCTGCACCTATTATTATGAATATTTAAAAAATATTACATTGAGGGATATCATACTTTACATCCACCAATATTTCTTCAGAGGATAAACATACATACATTTCTTAAACAAATGCACCTGTTTTTATATAATTATTTTTTTACTGAATTACAATATTTTGTCCTTATTTAAAGGAACACTATAGAACCCACAATAGAACCCACATGTTTTGTGTTTTGTTTTCCTTATTTTTGCATAGTGATTCTAGCATTTTAGATAGTTTGAATACAATTTCTGAAAGGTTCTTCATTTTTGCTGCCTGGTGACATGTTGGTATGTTTTGGGATTTTTGAGGGTAAATTATTTATCTTTCTTAACAAACGAGTAATAAATGAATACATGTTTTAAATATAATACTGAGATATCCAAAGCTGACACTTCACACTTTGTGCTTGTTAAGAATCCTTGGCTCTATTAATTCTCTAAACATTCATAACAATATGCATTAAATGCATCTTGAGCTACTTGGATCAGAAAATATATGCTGTTATCTCCCACTTACCAATATATTCAAGCATCTGAGGAGCTTTTACAATGTTATATCATCTAGTAAATAGTGATGTGATTTCTAGTTAAACAGCCCATCCTGAAGTGTATAATACTCAGCCTTTCCACTTTATTGATCTGTAGTTGAATTGAACATGTGCCGTGACACTTTGGAATGTCAAGGGTTCCGGGCCTCCAATCCAATCAATAGTTCCCTCATGTAAGCACTTGAAGTAGTTTAACATATTATGTAGATGACATAATGCATGCTAATAAGCTAACAAAGCTGACTGATAATGAACACACAGGTAGTCACTGGGGAGCATAAAAAGTCATGCTATCTTGGATCGGATTCTAAGACAAGCTGATAAGAGTCGTTAGGCTAGCACATGTTTTTAAAGCTTTTAAGACGCTTTGCAATGGAGGTGCAGGCGTTAGACTAGCCTGCGATCTGTTATAGGACGATTTATCCAAAGCAACTAATGAGTCACTGGATCCTCCCAAAGTAGTACAACTGAAACATGCCCCTTCATCCCAAGATAGCAGCTGTATTTTTCTTTCTTCTACCTTTTGTCTGAATGTTTCTGATCACAGGCTGTCGTTGCATTAAAGTTCTAATGCTAGATTAAAGTGTTCTGTACACTTTTTGTACCAGTATATTTATATATCACTCTGTCTGGAACCCTTCATTGAATTAATTGCTACATTCTGTAAAGTGCTCTGGGCAAGAGCTTTATAAAATAGCTGGTAAATAAAGAAGTCATCCACATTCTAGATTAATTCTGGTTCGGTTGAAAACATGAAACATTCAATAAGAATATATTTTGGCTTAAAATAGTACATTTCGATTTTTTTTTTCCTTCCTTCTCTCCCGATATCTCCCACTTCAGTTTTTTCTAAACAGCTTCTTACAGAAACAAAATCAATAAATACAACAAAGTTGAAAACTTACGAGAGAAACCGAGGGGTGTAGTATCTAAAAATGGAGTGGTTCTAATGTGATGCAAGGTGACAAGTGACCTATAAAATAGCAAGTTGCAAAAATTCTCCAAGGCAACAATTCTTCAGCTCACCTGTATATCTGAACTTCTTTCCTCTCGTGCCGTGGCTCAGGGATAATAATAATAATCCAGAATAATTTCTTTTTGGAGAAAATTGTATGTTTTTGCTTATTTTGCAATTAAAGAATGTGGAAAAGTAATTTTTACAAATCTTAAAACACTCCCACCTATCTCTACTTTGCCCATTTTTTACCCCTTTTTACACTAAGGCTGCAGTTGCAGATTTGACATTTTATTTGTTGTGTTTAACCCCTTAAGGACACACGATGGAAATATTCCGTCATGATTCCCTTTTATTCCAGAAGTTGTGTTCTCAAGGGGTTAACATTTTACTTTGTGTTTGTTTTTGCTTAAAGGGACACTGTAAGCACCAAATCACTATATCTCAACCTTTTGTGCAAGATACTGCCCCTTTTTACTGGCAGAAAAATAGCAATGCCTATGTGTTGCCTAAAACATGCGACACGTGGTTATCAGCAGGCCACCACTCGAGACGCTTCCTCCTTAGAACCTTAATTTCTGAAAGTCTTCATTGTCATCATTACTATACAAAGCATGATAACACTAAATGTTGCTAATACACCTCTTGGAGAAACAATGGATTGGAACAGTTGGCATTACGAGAGATTTGTTTCAGGCCAAACTGTAACCTGCAAAACTGAAATTGGGCCAAATTCTAAAACAAAACATAACATCTGAAATCCACAGTGTTTAGGTCGGCTTGTGATTCTGGAATCTTTGTGAAACATATAGTTTATTTATTTTTCTATTCATAAATGAATTAAAGGGACAATCCAGATCTCTAGACACTTCAGCTTTTGTGAAGAGTGTGTGCTCTTTTTTAATTTTTACAAAAAGTGCAGATAATAAAACTGGCACTTTTATTCATTAAGTTTGTTATACCCTTTAGCTATCAATCAGACACTAGGTCCTGTTACTTCCTGGTTTGTTTAGCGAATGGAGATACACTCCAGAGGGAGCAATTGCTCAGAGCACCTGCCTTGCAAAAACTTCTCATTGAGCTGCATTGGGACATCTGTGATTGGACAGCCACAGAAAGTCTGGATGGAGTTAGAAGGGGAGGGCTCGTAAAGGCAGCAGACAAAAGAACTGCATGTTTTGCAAACTGTTTTTAGATATAACCCCAATGAGAAAATGTGTAATTATATGCACGTACAGTTTTATTTTGGGTGTATCTACTAAACAGTGATTTCTTCTTATTATTATTATTATTTTATTTGGGCTGTGGAGTGCCCCTTTAAGCTGTCCCTTTAATTCTAGTAATTCAGCATAAGGAAGAGTACAAGCTGTTTTGGAGTTTGCTGCCCATCTTTCAAGGTATAAGTAGCATAGGGAAATTGTTATGTATTTTCTTTATCTTGCTTCATTAGTCTTTAATTTAGAGAAAAGAATTTGCAGCAAGTAATATTATAAGGGAAAGCATTGATAACGTTTTATAAGTATCGCTTCATGACCCTCCATGGAAACCAGTGTCATCCTCGAAGTAGGGGAATTATTTTTGCTGTTTTGTCTTCTGCTTTAGAGGCTCAAAAGAGCAAAGTGCCCACACAAAACATAAGCCATGTTCTCTGCTCTGCTAACCAACAGGGGGATGCAGCTTTCACATTTTTTGCTTTTTATTTTTAAACAAGACAGAATCTTTTAATAAGCTTTTTTCCGCAGCTATGATTAAAGCAACACTAAATCGATGGCCACGTTAAACGGTACTGGACGGCATTAGAAGCAGACATCTCACTAATGTAAAATGTATTTTTTTTAAAGAAATGTGCAATAAACATTTGAAATAGACATACAAAACTGACACATACGTAATGATGGCTTTACCAGCTTTTAGTTGCTAGATACGTATTACATGCACTTCTGTGGTATGTTATTATACAGGGTTATTCACATTGGATAAATTGTCCAAGAATTGTCAGAAATATATTAGGGAATTTCAACAATCTAGAAAATGAAGTTAAAATAAAATACCAATAACGTAAAAATGATATGGCAATAACCTGGAGTCAACAGATAGGTGAAAAACAGTACTGAGCCTGTCATAAAATCCTAAATAGTTAAAGGATCACTATAGTGTCAGGAAAACAAACTCGTTTTCCTGACACTATATAATCCTTAGGTCCCCCCCACCCACAGGGCCCCCCTCCCGCTAGGCTGAAGGGGTTAAACCCCTTCAGCCACTTACCTCAAACCAGCTCCAGGCTCCCTTGGCGCTGGTGACCTCTCCTCCCCCTCCGACGTCAGCTCCCGAGTGGAGCCGAATGGCCATGCGCATTAAAAATGCCCATAGGAAAGAATTTCTCAATGCTTTCCTATGGACGTTCTGCGTGCTCAATACGATTTTCGCATTTTCGGGAAAATGTAAAGTATTAAAAGAATCGATAGAAGATATTAACCTCACCTTCAAGGTAGCCTGCAAATGAGGGGAACTATTTAAGAGTGAAGGTCCCCTACTCTGTAACACTTTAAAAAAGCATTTTGTATAGGTGAATCGCGTTAGTGTGTTACTTATTTTCTTTTCATTTGTTTAATAAAATGAATTTGTATTTTACCTTTGGACCTCCACTGAACATCTTTTATTGGAGTAGCTGTATCTCACATTCACGGGTACAAACCACCTATGCTGTTAAGGACTGAGCAATCCCTATCTGCTGATCCATTGTAAGTATAATTTTATTTTATTTTTATCATCCTGAATACACCATGTGGATTATTGGCATAAGTGTACAATACCAGAGGAAATCAAGACCATCCTGATATCCATAGACAGGGATTGTACCGTCCATACGCTGTGATCTGGAGCTGATCTCCAGAAAAGTGTGAGTGCAATATTTTTCTTTATATTTTGCCTCTACTTTTATAGACATACTACACTATATTAGTATTCCTGTCCCATTTTGTTTTCTCTCTAATATTGGCTCCACTGGATTCCACACAAGGATTTTATTTGTTAAGCGCTGCTTCCCTACATTCTCAGTTCTAAATGAGGGGGACTAGTTATTATGATACATGATGATTTTGAATTGGAAAGTGCAAGACTAATTTTTTTAGAATATATTATTTATTTTCTTAGCTTGACTTATTCCATGAACTTTGATGATTATATATTTTTGCAGATCAGATTTCGTGTATATCAAATGTATCGTATTTTAATTATTATCATATATAAATGTATAGTTGTTACCTTTTAGACTGCTTTTTAATTTTCTTTCTCTATAATTTGGATATACAAATGACTTCATTCTTTAGTATTACTATATTTTGTTTTAACCAGAAGTTTTTATTCAAGGATTAGGTCATATTTTTAACTCACTTAATGGAGTGTCTGTAAGCCTAACGAGGGACTTTGTCCGACATTTAGTAGTTCTTCGATTTTTTTTGATGTATTGCTTAATAATGTGTCTTTTTTTGTTCCATCTAATTTTGTCTCGTCTACTGGTCATTTTATTTTATTAATACATTTAGATAAGGGGTAATAAGCCTCACTGGGATTTATGCTATTAATAATGAGTATAAATTATTTATTTTTAGGCATTGCTATCAGTAGTGTTTTAGTGTATTGAGGAACCACTGTTTACGAAATGTGCAATGATCTTTCACAAATGGAGATGTAATATTACCCTTTTAATGTTTTTAATCCTTAATGTGTTAGTTTGCCCTTAATTTATAAGGTTATATTGGAGGGTATAGTAAATATTGCATTAAAATACTCTGATGAAGTGAAGCATCGTCACGAAACGCGTAAGGCGGAAAATTTATTCACAACAGAAAATGAGGTTCACTCAAACACAGGACTTTTTGGTGGTGCAAAAGTGAAACGCACACCCAAACTTATATCTCTCTTCACTCTGCAGTGAACTGCCTTTTCTTTATTGCTGGCATATCGAGGGGGATTAAGACATTGCGGGTCTAAAAGGAGCTGTGTCTCCTGAGATGAGATCTCCATACCATCGATACTGTAAGTTTTTAATTTACAATTTAATGAATAAGCCAAAAAGTTATTGATTTTAATTATTTCCAGTGATGGCTAAACTTTGCTGCTATGACTGCTTGAAATATATTTTCCATCAAGTCACAGTGCCAAAAGAGTGGGGATTTACAGAAAGGCAAGCGACTAAGGTTCCCTAAGCTATTGCCGTTCTCAGAATTCTCATATTCTCTGTTTTTGCTGCATTGCAAATGCTTAGGGTCTGCATAGGTTAAAAGGTGTGGACCCAAAGCTCACTGTGCCTGGAGGGGTATCAGTTACACCTGAAGAGGCCCAAATAAGGCTGAAACAATAGTCCTGGGATTGCTGTATCTCTCATGCAGAGGGGACTTACTGGCATTTTAGATCTGGACTGCCCTTATAAGCAGGGTCAGTGTGATATGCAAATTGTCAAACAAAAGATTGTCAAACAGTAAACAGTAAAAACAGTAAAAAAAGATTGTCAAAAAATTGTCAAACAGTAAAGCGATTAAAGTACGTCCAAAGCCCACCAAAGTGTTAATACATAGATATACAACCTGGGTAAATGGTATAAGAGATTCAGGAGAACCTATAATCTCCAAAATAGAAATAAATATATATAGTGGAATACCATAAGTACAAAAGAAATAGGGGAGAGGGGCGGTAGTGAACTCACTAGACAGCTGGAAATTCAGGCATGTCTCCCTTTGATAGGGTGGCAAAATATGATGGTGGAATTCTTACTGGATATTTGTTCTTGTACACTCAGATAAACAGAGATTATAGATTGTATAAAACATATCAATTTATTAATACAATAACGCACTTACAAGAATTCAGAAGGAATATCAGCGTGTCACCACAAATAGTGGTATCAAGATGCAGCAGCTCAATCTCCAAAGTTGTTGCAGATATCCAGAAAGTGCCAACATACAGTGTGAAAACATAAATACATAAATACATAAAAACAATGAAGTAAAATCCTAGGCATTTTGTCAAGCTGGACTTCTTCATGGTTGTATGTACACCGATGTAGAACATCCTCTTATATGTCCCCTGTACTCAATTTAATTACCGGCACCTGGGTTGGCATGCATCTTATGCTGGAACTCATGAGATTTCCGGGTTGGTTTGTCAATAAGTCATCTCCCGTGGTGTGCGTTTCTATGTTGGCACGCATGGGATTTCCAGATGGTTTTTGCCGATACGTCGTGTCCGACTTTCGGCTCTTCAACATGGTTCAGTAACAAACTGCTTCCATGTGAAAGTATGAGTATATAGTTCCAGATAAGCAGACGTGACATAAGAGGACCACATCAATGTAATCTTATATCACTTCTGCTTATCCGGACTCTATATACTCATTCTTCCACGGGGGAGCAGTTTAAGGATACATCTTGCATATTATCTTGCATAAGTTATTAATCTACAAGTCTTTGGAATCTTTTGTGTTAATTTCAAACCTTTTTTTATTGCATCCCAAGCTTGAATTGTCTGAGCTAACATTAATGATTTATATGTATAACGTATTATATACGTTTCTTTTTTAAATCAGATAGAATTCAAGTCTGTCCTTTCCTACAGCTTCAGATTCCATTATATACCACGTTTCATTTTTTTATGTATCGGCTTGTAACATGTCCAATTATATTGGCAGAATAACATTGTTTTATAACTGGATAATTTAAACCCCCTTGTTTACATCTTCTCAACAGAACCATATAGCTTATTCTGGGTTTTTTACCCTTTTTTATATGCCTGGAAGTTGGATTGTATCATACTTAACTTACTCTCGGACATTCTAAATGGTAACAACCTGAACAAGTAGGACCATTTTGGGATAATGTAAGCATTTATTGTATTGATCCTACCTGTCCATGAAGATTCTAGTCATCGACATTCTTTTAATGACTTGTTGATGAACCTTAGAAGGCTAAGAACATTTGTTTCCATCGTATTCTCTATCTGGGCTGAAATCATTACTCCTAGATATTTAAATTCTTTCATTGTCAAGGTGAAATTATATTTTTCCTTAAGATCTTTAATAGTAGCATTAGTTATATTTTTAGTCATTGTGATTGATTTAGATACATTTAATTTGTAATTTGACACTACTCTATATTTATCTATTTCATGGCTCAACCATGGAAGAGAAAATTCTGGAGATGTTAATGACAACAAAATATCATCAGTGTAAAGGGAGATTTTTGATTCTTTACTTTTAGTGAGAAAACCTTTTATATTTCCATTTGCTCTAATGTGGATTGCCAAGGGTTCTAAGGGTTCTTAACGATAAAAAATAAAGAAAGGGCGACAGGGGGCATCCCTGCCTAGTTCCATTATATAGGATCAAACCATCCTACAGAAATATAAGCACCTACAGCTCTAGCTGTAGGTTCAGAGTACAGTGTCATGCTGGCATTGTAAATCTAGCCCTCAAATCCAAAGGAACTTAAAACTATATCCAAAAATTCCAGCTGACCCTGTCTAACGCTTTCTCAGCATCTAATGACAGGGTCAACAGGGGAAGTTTGTGATAACCTGATTGTTCTATAACATCTAGAATTCTTCTGGTACAATTTTCGGCGGATCTTCCAGAAATAAAACCTACTTGGTCAGGATGGATTATGTTATCGATTATAAGTTTTATTCTTGCCGCTATAATTGAAGCATGTAGTTTCATGTCCACATTTATCAGTGAGATAGGTCTATAATTACTCACGTCAGTATTATTCTTGTTAGGTTTCAATATTGGTAAAAGATTTGCTTGCAATAACTTTTTAGGAACCTTTGAACCACTTGCCATCTCATTAAACAAAGCGGTTAATGGATATGATAATTCTTTCTTCTAGTTTTATAATAATGGTTACTGAACCCGTCAGGGCCAGGGGTTTTAAATGCTTCTAATCTATCTATTTCTCTTTCTACTTCTTTTACATTAAACTTAGTATTTAGAGCAGTTAACACAGAATTTGATAATTTAGTAATGTAAGTATTTACTAAATATCCCTTTATTTTATCTCTTTCGGGTTCAATCCAAGATTATATAAATTGCTGTAATATTCATTAAATTTTTTACCAATTTTCTCAGGAGAAGAATATATATTTTGGTCATCTATCAATTTCTTTATCCTATTTCTTGCTATTTGCTTCTTGAGTTTTTTTTTGTTAAATTCTTATGTACTCTGTTGCCTTGATAATACTTGTTTAAAGTTATTTTGTTCTTTTTTTAATTTATTTTATTCTGTAATTCAGTTAATCTTATCATATTCTGCTTAGAAGGTTGAATTTTATTTAGATTAGAAAGTTAAATATATAAATCAGCAAGTTCTTTACCATTTAATTTTCTTTAATATTTTTCGATTTTAATAATATATCCTCGCATTACTACTTTATAAGTAGCCCATAATGTCGAATCTGAAATATCTGGAGAGGCATTTTCATTCCAAAAGAAGCCAGATAATTCCATAAATTTTGGGGGGTTTTCTTTTGATTTCAAAATGGAATCATCTAACCTCCAAGAATTTAATCCCTGGGACATGGATTTGCCTAGTTCAGTTATTACAAAACTATGGTCAGACTAAGTATTTTCTTTATGTTGTATTTTATTAATATTTTTAATCGTGCTGGCTTTCACTAAACAAATATCGATTCTAGGATAAGACTTGTGTATTTTAGACAGGTGTGTAGTCTCTACCTTCCGGATGAATAGTTCTCCAGGCATCATATAATCCATTCAAATTGCATATGCTACTTAATCTCTTGGATTGTTGTAAAACTGCTTTATCAGACTTAAGCTGGAAATGGGATTTTTTATCTATTGTTAAATCAAAAACACAATTGAAATCACCTGCAATAAAAGTATATTTTTTACACTCTGTTCATAATTTTTGAGAATGTTGACATCGGATTTACATTAGATACCGTATATACTCGAGTATAAGCAGAGTTTTTCAGCACATTTTTTGTGCTGAAAAACCCCAACTCGACTTATACTCGAGTCAATGTCTGTATTATGGCAACTTACATTGCCATAATACAGACAGGGGGCTGTGGGGGCTGGCAGAGAGCTGTTACTTACCTCTCCTGCAGCTCCTGTCAGCTCCCTTCTCCTCCGCGCCAGTCCGGTCAGCTCCCTTGTCAGCTTTCACTGCAAGTCTCACAAGAGCAGCGGGGTCATAGTGCGGCTTTCGCGAGACTTACACTGGGAGCTGACAGAGGGAGCTGACCGGACCGGCGCGGAGGAGAGGGAGCTGACAGGAGCTGCAGGAGAGGTAAGCGCTCTCTGCCAGCCCCCCTCCACTGAACTGCCAATGCCACTGGACCACCAGGGAGTGAGAACCCCCCTCCCTGCCATGTATCAAGCAGGAAGTGGGGCCGAAAAAAATAAATAATAAAATATTAATAATAATAAAAAATAATAATAATAAAATAAATAAATAAAAAAAATGTTTTATTAATATAACAGATAAAATAATAATATTAAAATTATAATAATTAAAAAATAATAATAAAAATGCCCACCCCCCACCAAGGCTCTGCATCACACACACACACACACACTGCACACTGCATTCATACACACACACACACACACACACTGCATTCATACACACACACTGCACTCATACACACACACTGCATTCATACACACACACGCAAAACACGCAAAATAATATTTATTTCCATATATTCCATCGGAATTTAAATATCCAAACTTAGTGAAAAGTTTGTGTACCTAGTGATAATTACTAATTTATCATATATCTAGCTTCTCTAATGCTAGCTTATATTTTATTCGAAGGGACGGACAAAGTCCCGAGCGCACAGTCCAGAGGTCCCTACCTACAGCTTCCAGATATACTACATCGCCCAGAAACTCTTGCCTAAAGCCTCAACCTGCACAACACTTAGACATTCTGAGAGAACCATCATAAGTATTGCTAAGGATTGGATTACATCTGTGAGAGCACTTTCCCTGCTACATGGGGTGAGATCTGTCCAGTAGGACTAATCTATGGATCAAGATCATCTTTTGCTTCTGATTTTTTTAGTCTGTGCACACTTGGTCTGTATATATTTTTTAATTTTATTTTTCTACCTTTTTTCTATTTTCTATTTTTTCTTTTTCCATTTTTCTCCATTTTCTTTTTAGCCCTTTTTCATAGATATATTGTGATACCATATATTCATTAGCTATCTCTATCACAATTGTGCATTGTAAATTGGTATTAGAAATACCAGAGGAAGCATATGGATAAGGGACATTTTAGTCCACTGTCCTCTTTATATCATCAGCTGTAATGTACAGCTACAATTATTTGTGGACCTTATTTTGATTTATGTACTTTATGTTTTGTTTATGCATTTATGCCTATAATGAGATATAGACTGTGAAGTAACAGACTGTCAGAGAATTTGTTACAATAAATACATAATTATTTTTTAATTAGTTTTGAGTGCGGTATCATATATTTATAATAGCTTATATTTAAACCATTTTCTTAATCTTAATAATTAATGTGACTCTTTATATTTTAATGTCCCCTACTGAGTGATTAATTTAAAAACGTTAACACACTTAAGTATTTCATAATGTTAATTTGGCTGTCAGTGTTATAATTGGTGATATGTTTATCAAAATAGTGTTAGCATAATACGCCTAAATTTCACCATTTGAATAACCTGCACCATTCTATATTATATATTTACTGCACACATAGAAGAGAGGGAAAAAAATAACCTTTTTTTCGCCCAGTTATTAACCGATTACTTATCTCCTCATCTCCCTTATTCGTTGATTAGACTATTTCTATCTAACTTCTTGTTGTTAAGCCATTCCTTTACTTTTTCTGGGTTTTCAAATGTCTCCATTTTACCATCAATTAAAATAATCAGCTTGATAGGGAAACCCCATCTAAATCGTATGTTATGTTTTTTGAGGATGGCAATTTCAAGTTCAAACGATCTTCTTTTAGATCTCTTGTTGTAAGATAAGGCAGGAAGTGCCACAATGTTGGAGTATGGAACATCTTTTATGATTTTTTTCTCTATTAGCTTTCAAAACTTTCTCCTTGAATTCAAATGAATGGAAACAGACACTAATGTCTCTAGGTACTTCAGGTGCTATGTTGAGAGGTTTATTTAACCTATGACATCTGTCGATTTTCTCTTCATGGACGTTGAGTGTGAGGCCCAAGGATTTAAAATAATCATTCAATATTTGCTTCAAATTTTCTTGTTTAGATGTTTGTTGAAAATTTGGGATCTTACATTTTTTCTGCGAGAGCGATCTTCGAGATCATGTATTTTGTTTTCAAGGTAAGAAATTTTTGTTGACATTTTTTGTAGATTCATCCTTTAATGATTTTATTTGAAAATCCATATTTCCAGGATCTTCCATAATTCGGATATTTTTTGTCAATTTCGTTATGTTATTTTTGATTTCTGATTTCCGCTGAATTTGAAGATATTTCTTTCTTGATTTCTTGAAGAATATTCTGCAGACTTGCATTAAGGACATTAACTGTAACCTCTTCTTTTTCTTTTCTCATATTCATTAATGACAAATCTAGATTAGACAGTGATCCTCCATTAGCTCTTTCTGGTAATTCTTTAGATTAAGGTGAGAAGTAAGTGTGGAGATTTTTTATCCTATTTAGGGTCTTTCTTTCCCTTTTTGAGGTTAATTTAGGTCCTTGTACTGTTTTGGATTTTTTGTGGCCATATTAGCCCACTTCTCTTGTCTTATTTTCCTCTCTCCCTTCTTTTTTTTCTTTCTTTCTTATCCTTCCCTTTTCCATTTCCTTTCCTCTTTCTATTTTCTTTTTCTCTCCTTTTTCTCTCCTTCTTTCTTTTTTCTTCTCTTCCTCCTTATCTTTCCTTCTCCTTTATTGTTTCCCCTCTTTTACCTGTCGTTTTCTTTCTTTACTCCTCCCTCACATTCTTATAGCTTCACTCTTTTACAGTCAGCAAAAAATATATAGTAATTCAGGTAAAACAGTGGTAAAAAAAAAATGAAAAACTGCAAAAAAAAAAAAGGAGTGTATGTTTTGACTTATCATAGTAGTTATCACTTGCGGCCACAATCAGCCTTGCTGTAATCTTGAGGCCACGTATATTGTCACCAACACACCACAGGGCCTGCTATGAAACACTGTCGATGGTATTCTTAGCCCGTCTCTCCCTGCTCTAATCCTGGACTCACTTCGCTACACACCGCAGCACTGTCTGCTTACATTAAATCGATTTGCACACGCCGTTGTTCATGTAGCATGTCGCTCCTTAGTCCGCCATTCCACTCCTTGAGTCAGACCCCTCCTGTCAACATACACAGCGTCACCACGTCAACACGTCATCACCCTCCTTCGCTATCTGGTAAGTTCCACTGAGTTAAAAAACTCGGAAGTAACAGAACCATTTGTCTGATTGACAGTCAGGGAGTTTAATAAGATAAATTTATAAAAGTTCCAATTTCTGTTGAAATCTCCACTTTCTGTGAAAAAAAAAAGAGGAGTCTTCGCATATAAAGCATTACAGCAAGCTATAGTGATTTAGGGCCTGGAGTGTCCCATTAATGTATAATTGCACTTTCGTCACAATGATCATATCCCTTTGAGAAGTGTACTGTTAAATCAGTGTGTCAAAAATACGCTTTCGTCAGATTTTCATTTTGCTGCTTGTTTCAAGCCATTTATTGCAGCAATTTATATTCCTAGAAAAGTCAATTTATTTTAATTTAAGACGCAATATAATGTTTATTTGTTGCAATTCCAACAAATCGAGGTAATAGTGTGGAAATGACGTATCTCTATTGTGCCAAGTATTTCCTCGTATGATCTATTAGCACTATGTACTAGTAATCATTGCAATTTGCTTCCTGTACTAATGCTGACATTTACTCCAAGACCCGACTCCTGGTTCTGTGCCCAGATTGCTTGTTTACACGCTGACACTCACTTGCTATTATTGATTCCACAAAGTGTGAGATTGTTGTGCTGTATTAAGTCTGAGCAATTATACAAATCTAAAAATGGACTGGTGTCAGAAACTGAGTAACTCCTTCAATACCACGCAAGTTTTGTCCGAAAAATATTTGCATAACATTTTATTTGAAACATGAAGTTCATAGCTTGCACATAAATATATGACAAAATGGGGATTGTGTGTCTATATCATCGCAAGGACATGCATAAAAGTTAAAATTGTGCCAATTTGCCCTGTTTCTGATTTAGTTATCCTTTGCTGAATTGTTGGCAGGATGAAAAATTTTAGACAATATACAATATTTATTATTTTTCACACAGAATTTGAAATATTAGTATAAAAAAGTCAAAATGCAACGTTTCTCACATACAGTAGGTATAACAAAAATAGATAAAAAAAAAAGGCTAAATAGCCTGCTTATGGGTATTAGTAAGTACAGTTAATACATATTTCTAAAATATAGGTATTGACGACGTTTTAGAGCAATCTCTCTAACGCTAAATATAAGAGATATCATGTATTCCTCCCCTCTCCCTTCCTGTATAAATGGTATTATCTTTTAAGCATGCTTTACTGCTTGGAAAAGGGGGGCTGTCATACCCAGGACATTGACAGACATTATAAGGTTGGAATTGGTCCCTAGCAGAGAAATTCATTCCTCTACAGACTAGCAATTATTTTTGGAGTATAAATGTAGGTAAGTGAGGCTTCATGGACTAAATCCAATTTGAATGTAAACAGTGTACATGATTTTGGAAGTGAAGAAAAATATTATTAAATGTATTATCCATTTGTTACCAAAGTGTGCATGTCCATGGGTATACAGAGGTTTTGATCTTATTACGTGTTCTTTTCGGATATACCAACTAATCCAAAGATGACCTTACATTTATTTTTATGTAACTGTAGGAGATTTCTCTTTGGGTTCTAGCAGTTACAAAAAAAGTAAAGGTCTATTGTTTACAAACATGTTTAATGTTCTTTATACATATATCATTTGTTCCCCAAATAAATTATTTCTCATATAAATCCAACTCACTGGCTCATTTTACTTAAACCCCAATACAAACAAACTGTGAAGGTGGCAAATTGTGTCAATACTAATTGTATAATTAATACTAATACTAATGCAGAACTACAATGCCAAAATTACCTCCTAGCAAATGAAACTATAGAAACCACAAAATCATAACTATTTTAAAACAGTATTGTCGGTTTCAGAGCAAAAAAGACAGATTTTTAAATAAATCCAACAACTAATGAGACCATATGTAAAACACTACGCACAACCCAATTTACAAAACTGAATAAATACGGTGTACTATAGACTTTGTGTAGCTCTATTTATTGCATATCCTGAGTCATAAACGCCTAAATGAACAATTAAACAAACATTGATTTTAAGGGGCTCAAGAGGCACCAAAACAACTTCAGCTTAATGAGGCAGTCTGGGTGTATAGACCATGCCCCTGCACCACTCCATTCTCTGACATTTAGAAGTTAAAACTCTTTGTTTATGAAGCCATAGCCACACCTCCTAAGCATGTGACTCGCACACGCTTCCTAAACACTTCCTGAAAAACAGTCTATTGATTTTAGCCTTCCCTTAGTGCACAGAAATTACAATTAAAGTTTATGGGGATTTTTGTATGTACATCATGTCATGTGTTCTTCTGACCTATTGTGATCATTTCCGATTCTGAATGTTTCTTACATTCTGTCCAACTTTATCTATCTTTATACAGGTGTAGTTGATTCAACCCTTGAGACTTTATGTTGATTTACCACAGCCTAACAGGCTTGTTTTAGCTTCTCAGGAAAGGCACACCAAACTTGATAGTTAATAATCGGCATTGACTCCGCTGTGTAAGTCGAGGCCTAAGATCTCACTAGGTGAGTGCTGCAGCAGCCATTTGCTGCTCTCCCCGTCCATTGAAACTCAAAGTAAACAGAGTTTTCTCAGCATGTACTTTATAAACTCAGCATATCGTAAGAGAGATCTAATCAGCTCCTTCTTTACTGGAAGCATTCGCAAACTTTGAATGATATGTAGATCACTGTGATTGGTTGGTTGGCTGATTTATTTTCTTATGGAGATCCCGGCTTGGTTGTTTCAGTTTGAGAGAGCCTTTAACTTCCTAGTTTTCCTAATTTCATCAGCAACTGACCATATACATAGCCGAGAAAATTGAGGTGACTGTATGTTGGGTTTTTTACTTCGCATTTTGATATCCAATTATATCTTTTTATTTTCACAAGTGTTATTTTGATAATTCTTTTATCAAGCATGTTTGTGCCTATTGTGTACTTTTATTTCTGAATATTATTGTAATTATTGTAATTATAATTGTATTACATTTCTTTTTTCTGTCTGGTAATACATATTTTACAATTGTTATTTTAACTTGTTTTCTCATAGTATTTGTAGTTTATTATGCTGTTCACATTTGGAATTATTAATGTGATTCCATCACCTTATATTTTGTCCTGGGGTTTTTTCAGAGTCTATAGAATTTGTTTATTTTTTCTTGCTTTTTTGTATCATCATGTTTTTTTCTTCATTTCAAAATACAAAATGATTGTTAAAAAAAAAACTTTTTTTGCATCTCTTTTTCTGATTGTTTTGTTTACATTTTTTTCATGCGGTTTTCTATCCCAATGCCCCCCTTGCTTTGTGTAGTATCTGATTTTTTATCTTTTTTTCTGATTTCTAATTGTAATTTCATTTGTAGTATGTATTAATGTTTCCGTGTGTATAATGAAATATATATATTTCATTATTCAAATAATTTTTGACCACCATTTTTTTTTTTTTCAATTTGACAATTTTTATTTTTTGTCATTAACCATCTCAAACAGGGTACAGAAGAGAAAGGGAATGTCGTTCAATAATACGTTGTACATAATTGTAACATTTCAGAAAGCAGAGATCGGGGGGGTTGGCATCACTATGAAAAACAGTCAAGCATCCTGTCGACATTCTAGCAGCATAGTAGCGATAATCACAAATCACATATAGCTGTGTCTACAGACTTATATAACAACCTATGAACATATTGACATATCAACACATTTTCCGATAGTCCACCCTAGAGACTGGGTTCTAGGTTACGGTTTTGTAAGTTGTGGTAGGGTTGAACCTGTCTGTAACGGACCGTTTCACTTACAAGAGGATAAAACCCAGTTTAGGCGATATCCCCCTTTCCAGATGCACAGGCAGCTACTGCAAACACCACTCTCCCGACTGGAACCACACGAACTCTGGAATCAGCTGAACAGGAAAAGCATACCATCCGCTTACACTCCTGGCAGTCAGCATACAATCCAATTCCCCCAAAGAACGAGACGACACATCGCTTTGAGGGTTAAGCAGGAACTGAGGACTGGCTCATCAAGCCTGGCTTTTATTTCCAACTCACACATACAGGCCACACCCAGGGGGAGGCATAAAAGAACCAATGACATAGATGTTACCTCCCACACATCCCCTCCCCTTAGTGTGACACATAATCCCATTATGCATACAGTTTAAAATATACTTTTACACAACTTTCCTAACTCTAAAACCATACATCACATTCACATAAAAATACATATCCACAATCAATCCATTCAGGGGAACAACATATTAAAAAATGGCACGGATCAGACCAGGGGTTCAAAAGTTAGTAAAGTATCTTTTAAAACCCCTAGCTTCCCAGCTCAGACTGTTTTTTACAGAGCCTTCTGTGTGCTGGAGAAGTAATCTAATTATCTCCAGCACGTAGACAGACTCCATTAACCACATGGTTACAGAAAGACATAAAACACTTTAAAATACAGAAAGTTACTTTTTAACCATAACACACAGACATTTCACATATCCCCAGATAGCTGGGATCTGCGCGCACAAAACTACCGAATAGCGCGCAGATCCTACTCACACAGTACAATTGCCATGGAGCTAAAGTCTTTCCCATAGTCTTTCATTATATGAATAGGCTCCATGGTATGGCTATCTGGGGTATCACATTCCCATAAAGTCTGGTCCATAGTCCAAAGGCAAGAGGCGGGCAATCAGCCCCCTCCAAGGACACGTGGCGTGGTCGGTTTCGCCACACTTCTCCCCTTTACCCCCCAGACTAACAGGGTACTTGACCTCCTGCCGGTCAGTGCCCTTGTTAGTCCAGCAGCCCACCCACAAGACAGAAACAGCAGTACAGCCCACCCACAATAAACCATTACTACACCTGGGTAAGGGAGAATCTTGTCCATGTCCAGGTGCCTTACCACGTCTGTGTGGGGGACTGGTAGGCTGCCTTGGTGGGTTGCTGAGGGTGCAGAGACCAGCGGTACTCTGTCCTGGTGCCAGCACTACCCCGGGAGTAGCCTGGTTGGAGCCTGGTTGCTGGAGATTGACTGTCTCCACTTTGGATATATCGCTCTGTGGCTGGGGGACAGGACCGACCGTCCCTACCCCTGGTACTGTAAGTGCAGAGACTACGGTCCCATCTGGTCCATAGTCCAAAGGCAAGAGGCAGGCAATCAGCCCCCTCCAAGGACACGTGGCGAGGTCGGTTTCGCCACACTGTCTGGTCAGTTAGTTGGGTACAGCGCTTGGTACATTACCAGATCTCAATGCTTGCCAGAGCTCCCAAGTTTTTTGGTAAAGTGCAGAAGGGGGGAACCGGGACTTGTAGGATATCTCATAGATCCACTGCTTGTGTAGTTCCTCTATCAGAGTCTCCTTTTTGGGCAGGGTTGTGGATTTCCACCTCCTTGCTATTAGTTGTTGCGCCGTTAAGGCAATGTGTAACATCATTTTCTTGATGTGTTTGGGCAACTCTCTGGGGAGATCAAGCACTAGGCATGTTAGCGGGGAGAAGGGGAGGGGGTGTTGGGTAACATCTTGAATTAATGCGTGGACCTCGGTCCAGTAGCTTAGTAGCCGCGGGCAGCTCCACCAGATATGGTACATCGAGCCCTCCTGCATATGGCATCTCCAACACAGTGAGGAAGTGGAGGGGAAGATTTTTTGTAGCCTAGTTGGCACCAAGTACCATCGGTATAGTATTTTGCGATGTTGTTCTACGTGGGCTGACGACTTTAGTAATTTGAGTGGGTCGTTGAGGATTGTATCCCAGGATTGAAGTGGTCCTGGACAATTTAGGTAAATCTCCCATTGTCGGGGATATTTGGTAGTGGAGAAGTGACTATAGTTAGCTATGGAGCTGAGGCACATGGAGATCGGCTTACAATGTGGCAGTAATTTTGCAGATAAACACATTTGTTCCCATGCAGTAATCCTATTAGTGTCCCTGGGGGTGCCTGGGCAGCGTGTCGCTTCTCTGGACAGGTAGGATTTTAGTTGCAGATATGAGTATAGCGAGGAATGCGGGAGTGCAAATTTATCCACTAGGCTGGGGAAGTCCAGGAGTTTGTCAGCAGAGAAGAGATGGTATAAGTGTGTCGCCCCTCTATGATACCACGGTGCAGCATTAAATGTGGGGATAATGTAGGGCATGGCCTTAAGGGGGGTCGCCAGGGAGAGACCCGGGGTGCTACCCAATCTGGGTCTGTATTTATCCCATATCCGAAACAACAATAGCATTTGTGTAGGGAGTAGGGGGTGAGCAGGCCTGAAGCGGAGGGGCGTCCAAAGTAGGTGTATGATGTCATGGATGCCCAATAGGTCTTGTTCCAGTGAGACCCATTGTGGACTGGGTTCGGAGACAATGTGAGGGAAAGCTGATGCCAATATTGCTGCGTGGTAATAGGTTTGGACATTTGGCATTGCCAGACCACCCAGTTTCTTAGGGGCTTGTAGTATAGCCGCTGAGACCCTTGCCCTGCCACTTGCCCACACAAATTTGCTCATGTCGGTTTGTATCGTTTTAAGATATGAGGGAGGGAGGTGGAGGGGGAGCGTACGGAACAGGTACAACAGTCTCGGTAGTATGGACATTTTCAGTGTCGCTATGCGGTCCGTCCAGGACAAGTACAATGGCGACCAGCGTTTCATCAACTGATCACACTTATTCCACACTGTGATATAGTTTGCCGCCATAAGGTTCGCAGGGATTTTCGCCAGCCCTAGATATTTTATGGAGTCCACCCTCCAATCAAAGTCGTAGGTGCGAGTAAGGGTGCAGAGCACCTGGGCCGGAATACCGACAGGTAGGGCCTGCGTCTTAGCCACATTAACTGAGTAGTATGATACCCGTTCGTAGTCCCTAAGTAAGTGTAGTAGTGTAGGAAGGGAGTCTAGGCGATTCTCTATATACCGTAATACATCGTCCGCGAACGCACTGATCTTGATGTGCTTACCCCCCCGGTGGATTCCCTGAATTGTGTCATTCTGTCTTATAAGGTGTAGGAGGGGTTCAAGTGCGAGGACGTATAACAGTGGAGACAGGGGACATTCCTGCCTCGTCCCGTTTGTGATGTTAAAAGTGGGGGATAGGAAGCCCGTCTGATTCACCTGAGCTGAGGGTGAGGAGTAGAGCGCAAAAATCTGTCGGATCGTCGGCAGGGGAAATCCAAACTTGGCCAGTACTTGTTCCAGGAAGGGCCAGCCGAGGTGGTCAAAAGCTTTCTCTGCGTCCAGCGCTAGTAGAAGACCACCTCGGCCCGACCTCCCGAGCTCTCTTTGGATAAGGGCCAGTTTCCAGGTATTATCTAGGCCCTGTCTACCCTTCACGAAGCCCGTCTGGTCGTCATGGATCAAATGTGGCAGGATTGTATTCAGTCTGTTTGCAAGTAGTTTTGCGTAGATTTTCGCGTCCGTATTAAGTAAGAATATAGGTCTGTAATATTTGCACGTGTCAGTGGGTTTGTCAGGTTTGGGAATCGTCACTATCGTAGCCAGGAACACCTCTGAGGGCAGTCTGCCTGTGATAGCCGTCCGTTGATACATCTTTAGGAGCTGTGGCGCCAGTAAGTCGCCGAACTCCTTGTAGTATGCGTTAGAGAGCCCATCTGTACCCGGGGACTTCCCCGGGGGGGAGCTGTTTAATAGTGTTGGTGATTTCTTGGACAGTGATAGGCTGTATCAGGGCTTGGTAGTGGTCGTCTGATACCGTGGGCAGGGTAATGTCCCCTAAGTATTTTGCCGAATCTGAGGATTGGGCATGTGGTATTGACACGTCCGTACGAAGGTTATACAGTTTGGAGTAAAAGGTAGCAAACACTTTACTTATCGCTTGTGGATCTATGTGTTTGTTCCCGTCTTCATCAAGAATATGGGGTATCTTGGTCTGGGTCAGCCGTGCTCTAAGCCTGACTGCTAAGTGTTTAGTGGCCTTGCCAGAGGTATGGTAAGTAGTAGCCCTTAACTTATAGAGGAGACTATTTGTTTTTTCCGCCTGTATCTTGGCGATAGTTGTGTGTATCTCATTTATTTTAATTAGGTAGTCCTGAGTGGGTTGGGCTTTGTTTTTTGCGGTCAGTGCGGCTAGTTGTGTGTATGCCTCCGTCAGTGTGTTTTGGCTGCACTTCTTGAGATAGGAGGACCTCTTAATAAAGAGTCCTTGAATCACCGCCTTATGGGCACACCAAACCACATCTTCTGTGGTCTCTCCTGACCCGTTCGTTTGAAAGTAGTCTGTAAGTGTGGTCTGGATTAGATCACGGAAATTCTCGTCCGCCAGTAGGGATTCGTTAAGGCGCCACTGCCCTCGGCCTCTAAACTGAAATGCGTCATGTAGTTGGAGGTGCACCGGGCTGTGGTCTGACCAGGTGATGTCCCCTATCCTGCAGTCCTGTAGTTGTGCTTAGGTGGCATTGTCAAGGAATAAAGTGTCAATTCTGGTGTACGTGTTGTGTACTTTGGAATGAAATGTGTAGTCATTTTGTGTAGTGTGTAAGGTACGCCATGCGTCGTACAAGCCATACTGTGCGAGCAGTTTAGTAGTAGCCTTGCAAGTGTCGGCCATGTGTTTTTTTCTTCGTCCCGTGGGGCGGGCTGTGGTGTCCAGCAACGGGTGCTGGATAAAATTAAAGTCCCCACGCAGAATGAGACACTCTAGCCTCATCTACGGTCAGGAGGAGGGTTCGCAGGAATTGTGTGGTATCAGTATTGGGGAAGTATACAAGGGTATATGGGGCATTATTAAATAGGCCCACAAGGATAATAAACCAGCCTAGGAAAACCCCATAGGAAAGCATTGAAATAATTTTTCAATGCTTTCCTATGGGGAGACGTAATGCGCATGCGCGGCATTGCCGCGCATGCGCATTAGGTCCCCTCGGCCGGTGGGCGAGATCGCGCATTAGGTCCCCTCGGCCGGTGGCCGCCGGCCAACGCAATGAAGAGGAGGAGCGTCGTGGAGGCGGAGACAGCGACGAGGGACATCGCCGCTGCCTCAGGTAAGTCACTGAAGGGGTTTTCACCCCTTCAGTAACCGGGGATTGGGGGGTGGGAGGGAGAGGGACCCTCCAGTGCCAGGAAAACGGATCGTTTTCCTGGCACTGGAGTTTCCCTTTAAGGAAAAGGCACATTTATTCATTTTATTTACAAAACTCCTTGGTTTAAAAATGTAATATCTACTCAACACTTACACAACTCATTTCATACAAAATATAAGTATCACATTTAGTTATGTATCAACATCATTCTAAAGTATACAGGCATTGTATGAAATGGTAGAGTACGTAACAGAAGAAATTAACAATATATTTGTAGACAAAATATGCTCCTCAAACATTGTGTTATAGTTAGTAGGTCTGAGTTTTCATTTTCATTTTGGTAGTTAATTGTACACCACCAAAAACGTACAAAAAGGTAAGTGGATGAATGATATTTACAGCAGAGGTACAATTGCCAACCCTCAAAAGTAACATCTGTACATAACGGTATAAGCACCGTAACACACCCTACGGTTTAAGGTGCATTTTATTATATTTTTGTTTGATTGCTAAGATTTGTCAAATAATCATTAGCAGATTTTATTATGAAAGGTGTGGATCTGTAACAACAAACAATCAAACAAACAATATCTAAGTAAGAAACAATCGGGGAAATTGTGTTGGTGAACGACACTTTATTGGTAACAGAACGCAGACAATCTTTGTTATGAAAACGTTGAATCTGTCAATATCGCTTATTGTTCTGTCTGCTCTATTATATCTGCCTCATGCTCTAAATCCTCACTGCATTAACTTAATGAACTCCTTGCGGTCTGTGACTCCATTAACACATCTAAGGAAACTGCTTGTAAAAAGATATTTAATTCATAGCAAGTCTACTCTCCCTACGCTTTATTTCAAAATTAACTCTTTGTGAATTATTTAAAGCAATCAAAGTCAGGAACAAGAATGTAACACTATAAACAATGCAAAACAATCTAAATATACATGAAAACATAAAAAAGGAAATATTAAAATTAAAAATCAAAATCAAGAAAGAGGGTTACTTTGTGCCTCTCCTTTGTTTTAGAACCCCACATTGGTGGCTTTACCTAATCTGTTGCAGTAATGTGTAACTGCAATGTACAAATGTGTAATCACTTGTTTATCCAGATCAATATCGAGAAATATTTTTTTCTATCTTACTCCCCCAGCTAATAGCTATAGCAAAAATAGGTTTTTGACTTTATAAGGAGTCATTATATTAAATATATTTATTTTCTTTGCCCCAATACACATACCGTATATACTCGAGTATAAGCCGACCCGAATATAAGCCGAGGCCCCTAATTTTATCCAAAAAAACTGGGAAAACTTATTGACTCGAGTATAAGACTAGGGTGGGAAATGCAGCAGCTACTGGTAAATTTCTAAATAAAATTAGATCCTAAAAAAAATATATTAATTGAATATTTATTTACAGTGTGTGTATAATGAATGCAGTGTGTGCGTATGTGTTTGTGTATGAGTGCAGCGTGTGTGTATGAGTGCAGCGTGTGTGTATGAGTGCAGCGTGTGTGTATGAGTGGAGCGTGTGTATGAGTGCAGTGTGTGTGTGCATGAATGCAGTGTGTGTGTGTATGAATGCAGTGTGTGAATGCAGTGTGTGCAGGGCCGGTGCAAGGATATTTGCCGCCGTAGGCAAAAAAACATTTTTGCCGCCCCCTCCCCCCCCATATGTCCTGACTTCCCCTCCTCCTCCCTCAGTGGTCCTTACCTCCCCACCCCCGTGTTCCTTCACACCCCTCCCCTAGTGGTCCTTACCCTCCCCTCCCCTAGTGGTCCTTACCCTCCCCTCCCCTAGTGGTCCTTACCCTCCCCTCCCCTCCCATAGTGGTCCTTATCCCACCCCCTCCCTCTCATAGTGGTCCTTATCCCCCTTCTCCCTCCCATAGTGTTCCTTATCCCCCCCCATCCCTCCCATAGTGGTCCATATACCCCCCCCCTCCCTCCCATAGTGGTCCTTATACCCCCCTCCCTCCCATAGTGGTCCTTATCCCACCCCCTCCCATAGTGTTCCTTATCCCCCCCCCTCCCTCCAATAGTGGTCCTTATCCCCCCCCCTCCCTCCCTCCCATAGTGGTCCTTATCCCCCCCCCCCCCCTCCCTCCCATAGTGGTCCTTATCCCCCTTTTTTTTGTTATTAATTTTTTTTTTTATTATTATTATTTTTTATTTTATTTATATTTTTTTTTTTTCGTCCCCCCTCCCTGCTTGATATATGGCAGGGAGGGGGGCTCTCCTTCCCTGGTGGTCCAGTGGCAGTTCAGTGGGGGGGAGAGGGGGCTGGCAGAGCTGTACTTACCTGTTCTGCAGCTCATGTCAGCTCTCTCCTCCTCTGCGCCGTCCGTGCAGCTCCTTCTATCAGCTCACACTGTAAGTCTCGCGAGAGCCGCGGCTCTCGCGAGACTTACACTGGGAGCTGACCGAGGTGCTGACCGGACGGCGCGGAGGAGGAGAGAGCTGACAGGAGCTGCAGAACAGGTAAGTACAGCTCTGCCAGCCCCCTCTCCCCCGGTCTGTATTATGGCAATGTAAATTGCCATAATACAGACCTTGACTCGAGTATAAGCCGAGTTGGGGTTTTTCAGCCCAAAAAATGGGCTGAAAAACTCGGCTTATACTCGAGTATATACGGTACATTATTTGAATGCATAGAATAAGTTACTTCCACAAAAAATGAAACAATTAAAAACAATGATTTACATCTTATATAAATCAATCTGAGTATTTAAACAGGAATTCAGTATCTTTCACTGCCAACTGAGCCAGAGGTCATTGACAGCAGACAGAACCTAGGGTCATTGATTGTAGACTGAGCCTGGGGTCATTGGCAGCAGACTGAACCTAGGGTCATTGAGAGCAGACTGGGGTCATTGAGAGCAGACTGAGCCTGGGGTCATTGACTGTAGACTGAGCCTGGGGTCATTGAGAGCAGACTGAGCCTGAGGTCATTGACTGTAGACTGAGCCTGGGGTCATTGACTGTAGACTGAGCCTGGGGTCATTGACTGTAGACTGAGCCTGGCGTCATTGAGAGCAGACTGGGGTAATTGAGAGCAAACTGAGCCTGGGGTCATTGACTGTAGGCTGAGTCTGGAGTCATTACGAGCAGGCTGAGCCAGGGGTCATTAACTGCAGACTGAACCTAGGGTCATTGACAGCAGACTGAGCCCAGGGTCATTGACAGCAGACTGGACCTAGGGTTATTGACAGCAGACTGAACCTAGGGTCATTGCCACAGACTGAGCCTGGGGTCATTGACAGCAGACAGAACCCAGGGTCATTGACTGTAGACTGAGTCTGGGCTCATTGACAGCAGACTGAGCCTAGGGTCATTGAGAGCAGACTGGGCCTGGGGTCATTGACTGTAGACTGAGTAGGGTTTACTGAGAGCAGGCTGAGCTAGGGGTCATTGACTGCAGGTTGAACCTAGGGTCATTGAGAGCAAACTGAGCCTGGGGTCATTGACAGCAAACTGAGCCAGGGGTCATGACAGCAGACTGAACCTAGGGTCATTGACAGCAGTCTGAGCCTAGGGTCATTGCCAGCAGACTGGACCTAGGGTCACTGACAGCCGACTGTGCCAAGGGACATTGTCAAGTCCACAGGAAGAGCCTAGTACATCATTGGATACAATGCTTTCCTATGAGGAAGCTTGAATCTGTGCACAGTGCTGAATGGGCAGGTGCATCAGGTCCCCAATGCTCGTCTATGAGGAGTATTGGATAGGACCATTTTTATTTAGATTCCTGTGTGTTATTTTCGGGTTAAAGAAAAAAAATCTTATAAAGCAAATGCTGCATCCTGCTAGAGATCCTACATCTTAGGGAGAGGTTATTCATTGGAGACACATGGACCAACTGTGGTCCTTAGCCACCCATAATATCGGAGATGGCACCTTGGTGCTGGAGCCACCATCTACATTTTGTGAGTGCATATAATGTGTGTGTGATGCTTGATTTCTAAATGTTATTACACTATTGTATATACTTTTTTAGGTTCTTAGTTTTATCCTCATATTGTTTGTAACTAGTTTGATACAAAGTTTGGTTGACATAGAACTGATGGTTAACCTTAGTGCTGAAGGTTGCCTGAACATCTTGGAAAATATACTTTAATAAGGTTAGTCATCATCTGAAAAGAATGAAAGCCCCAAAGTGTTCTAGGCAGGCGACCACTTTGCCACCCCTTCGCTATCCACGTTGAGATAACTAATCCCTGGGCCCAATAAATTAGTTTTATTGTTAATCCTGCTCTGGCCTCCGTTGCCCTTCAGATTAAAACTGATAGCTACAATACTTTTTAAATCACACATTTAGTGCATACAAAGTATCTCTGTCTTCTATTAATGTCTTTCTCCGATGTATCATCTTTCTTTTTAATTTACTGCTAGTTAGAATATAAGGAGCCCGCTTAATACAGTATTAACTGACAATTTCTCATAATCTGACTTAATTATGTAATATTGTTGCATAGCATGAAATAGTCCATATGTCTCATTATTTCCTTCCTTTGTGAGAATTCAGTTATTAATGAAATAATATAAATGTACAAGAAATCTTTCTGTTAAGGGGAGAAATATGCCATGATATTACAATCTAATTGAGTCTAATTGGGCACAGGTGATATATAAATAAATGAGAGATCCTGTTAACATCTTCACTCTCAAGACACTGATATACACAGTCAGCAGGAATCTGGCCCTTGCCTCAAACCTTTCTCTGGTTAGGCATGTGCATGGGGAAAATTTTCGTCTCGGTTCGGAATTCCAAAATTCGGGACTTTCGTAATTCGGGACTTCGGCAATTCGGCACTTCAACACTTCGGAACTTCGGCAACTTCGACACTTCGGAACTTCGGCACTTTGGCACTTCGACACTTTGGAACTTCGGCACTTTGGCACTTCGACACTTCGACACTTTGGAAATTTGGCCACTTTGGCACTTCGACACTTTGGAAATTCGGCCACTTCGACACTTCGACACTTTGGAAATTCGGCCACTTCGGCGCTTCGACACTTCGACAATTTGACAATTTGGAAATTCGGCCACTTCGACACTTCAAAACTTCGGAATTTCAGGACTTCAGCACTTTCGGGACTTCTCTTGCAGCCGCTTAGTAGATAGCTCCCTAATTCCCACAGTATTAGGGAGTTATCTACCAAAAGGCTGAAAGACCTAACTTGGTCTTTCAGCCAAATTTACTAATACTAAGTAAAAATTAGTGGGGGCTTTTAAACTAAATGGGGGACCTATTGCCCCCCCCCGGTCCCCACCCCTGAGCGGCGGGTGGGGGCCCTAAAGTAAAATGATGGGGGGACCTATTGTCCTTCCCCTGGCCCCCACCCCTGAGCGATGGGTGGGGGCCCTAAATACTAATAGGGGGGGACCTTATGTCCTCCACCCTGGCCCCCACCCCTGAGTGGCGGGTGGGGGTCCTACAGTAAAATAAGGGGGGGGACCTAATGTCCTCCCCCCTGGCCCCCACCCCTGAGCGGCGGGTGGGGGCCCTAAATACTAATAAGGGGGGACCTAAGGTCCTCCCCCTGGCCCCCACCCCTGAACGGTGGGTGGGGGCCCTAAATAAGTTAAGATTCAGTAACCAATCAGAGACTTATGAGTCAAATTACACAGCGTGGGAAAATTCCAAAGAACTTTCCCATGCTGTGTAAAATGACACAGAGCACTCTCATTAGTGGATTTCAAACAAACTTACCTGTCAGTCTCTTCATTTACCTGTCAGAGCACTCTGATTGGATGGCCTAAACCCACCAATAAGAGTGATCTGAGCCTAATTGCAGGGCGGGGCAAGGCTTTATAAGCCTTGCCCCGCCCTGCAGAGCTCAGTCTGTGCGGAGCCCTCCATGGGTGAAGATGGATTATTTTTTTTTATTTTTTTTATTGCGTCGGTTATTATGGTTTTTTATTTGGCCTTTTTTGGGGCTTAAAAAATAAGATTTTAGAAGAAAGAAAACATTGAATGGTAACTTTTATTTATTTTTTTACAGGTACTTAGTTAAAGGACCCCCCTCGTTATTTTTAGGGTGAGGGGGGTAGGTAGTGGGATAATTTTTTTTTCGGGAGGGGGGATGGAGTGAGTAGGGGTTTGGGAGCCCCTAGTCACCTGGTGGGTGGGGACATTTTTTTAGGCCCCCCACCCGCCACTCAGGGGTTCCCCCCATTGGTATTTAGGGCCCCACCCGCTGCTCAAAGGTGGGGGCCAGGGGGGAGGACATTAGGTCCCCCCCCCCTTATTAGTATTTTGGGCCCTCAACCAACGCTCAGGGGTGGGGTCCAGGGGGGAGGACATTATGTCCCCCCCTTATTCCAATTTAGGGCCCCCACCCACCGCTTAGGGGTGGGGGCCAGGGGAGTGGACATTAGGTCCCCCCCTTATTCTGATTTAGGGCCCCCACCTGCCGCTCAGAGGTGGGGGCCCAGGGGGAGGACAATAGGTCCCCCCTTAATAGTATTTAGGGCCCCCACCCACCGCTCAGGGGTGGGGGCCAGGGGGGAGGAGATTAGGTCCCCCCTTTATTTTACTTTAGGGCCCCCACCCACCGCTCAGGGGTGGGGGCCAGGGGGGAGAACATTATGTCCCCCCCTTATTATAATTTAGGGCCCCCACCCACCACTCAGGGGTGGGGGCCAGGGGGGAGGACATTAGGTCCCCCCTTATTAGTATTTAGGACCCCCACCCACAGCTCAGGGGTGAGGGCCAGGGTGGAGGACATTAGGTCCCCCCCTTATTATAATTTAGGTGTCCCTCCCTTATTCTGACTTGGGGCCCCCACCCGCCGCTCAGGGGTGGGGGCCCAGGGGGAGGACAATAGGTCCCCCCCCATTATTTTACATTAGGGCCCCCACCTGCCGCTCAGGGGTGGGGGAAATAGTTTAAAAGCCGCACGGGTGGGGGCTCCGGAGGGGAGACCTTTTTTTTTTCTTTTTTTTTAACAGTGAGCAGCTACAGGATGCTCATTGTTTAACCCCTTAAGGACACATGACGTGTGTGACATGTCATGATTCCATTTTATTCCAGAAGTTTGGTCCTTAAGGGGTTAATAGACATGCCCCATCTCACGGTATAACGAGTAGGGGCATAATTTACTAATACTAAGTATTCTTTGTTTAGTAAATTTGGCTGAAAGACCAATTTAGGTCTTTCAGCCTTTTAGTAGATAGCTCCCTAATACCGTGTGAATTAGGGAGTTATCTACTTATTCATTCTTGTCATTACATTGACTGGCCAAGTAACTTTCATTTTATATGAATGTATGTTACTTGATTGTTGTAAGTGTTGCAAATGCTTACAGGTGAATCCTGGCTATGTTTGTATACTTTTTATTTAAAATTGTATACAATGTAACATTCTTCTTCTTACACTGGGTAAGTATCTTAGTACTTAGGCAATACTGTGCTTCGGAACTTCAGCACTTCGGAACTTCGGCAACTTCGGAACTTCGGCACTTCAGAACTTCGGCACTTCAGAACTTCGGCACTTCGTTAATTCAGCACTTCGGCAATTCGGACATTCGGAAGTACCCGAATGTCCGAATTGCCCGAAATTCGTCCGAATTCATATTCGGACCGAAACGAATTGCACATGTCTATCTCTGGGTTAGTTTAGCTTTTTATCTAGATCAGGGGTTCCCAACCCAATCCTCAAGTACCCCCTAACAGTCCAGGATTTAGGGATTACCCAGTTGTGTCTAAGGTGTTTTAGAAGAAAAAAAAACACTTTAGACACAAGAGGGTAATCCCTAAATTATGGACTGGTAGGGGGTACTTGAGGACTGGGTTAGGAACCCCTGAACTACAGTGATGGAACAAATTATTTGATCCCCTGCTGATTTTGAAAGTTTGCCCACTGACAATCAGTCTATAATTTTAATGGTAGGTGTATTTTAACAGTGAGAAACAGAATAACAAAAAAATCCAGAAAAATGCATGATTTGCATGTCAATGAGTGAAATAGGTATTTGAGCCCTTTGACTTGGTACTTGGTGACAAAACTCTTGTTGGCAATCACAGAGGTCAGACGTTTCTTGTAGTTGGCCACCAGGTTTGTGCACATCTCAGGAGGGATTTTGTCCCAATCCTCTTTGCAGATCCTCTCCAAGTCATTAAGGTTTTGAGGCTGACGTTTGGCTACTCAAACCTTCATCTCCCTCCACAGATTTTGTATGGGATTAAGGTCTGGAGGCTGGCTAGGCCACTCCAGGACATTAATGTGCTTCTTCTTGAGCCACTCGTTTGTTGCCTTGGCTGTGTGTTTTGGGTCATTGTCATGCTGGAACCCATCCACGACCCATTTTCAATGCCCTGGCTGAGGGAAGGAGGTTCTCACCCAAGATTTGACGGTACAAGGCCCCATCCGTCGTCCCTTTGATGCGGTGCAGTTGTCCTGTCTACTTAGCAGAAAAACACTCTCAAAGGATAATGTTTCCACCTCCATGTTTGACAGTGGGGATGGTGTTCTTGGGATCATAGGAAGCATTCCTCCTTCTCTAAACATGGCGAGTTGAGTTTATGCCAAAGAGCTCGATTTTGGTCTCATGTGACCACAACACTTTCACCCAGTTCTCCTCTGAATCATTCAGATGTTCATTGGCAAACTTCAGACAGGCCTGTACATGTGCTTTCTTGAGCAGGGGGACCTTGCGAGCATTGCAGGATTTCAGTCCTTCACTAGTGTGTTACCAATCGTTTTCTTGGTGACTATGGTCCCAGCTGCCTTGAGATCATTAACAAGATCCTCCCGTATAGTTCTGGGTTGATTCCTCACCGTACTCATGATCACTGAAACTCCACAAGGTGAGATCTTGCATGGAGCACCAGACCGAGGAAGACTGTTATTTTGTGTTTCTTCCATTTGTGAATAATCGCACCAACTGTTGTCACCTTCTTACCAAGCTGATTGGCGATGGTTTTGTAACTCATTCCAGCCTTGTGTAGGTCAACAGTCTTGTCCCTGACATCTTTGGACAGCTCTTTAGTCTTGGCCATTATGGAGAGTTTGGAATCTGATTGATTGCTTCTGTGGACAGGTGTCTTTTCTACAGGCAACAAGCTTAGATTAGGAGCACTCCCGTTAACAGAGTGCTCCTAATCTCAGCTCATTACCTGTTTAAAAGACACATGGGAGCCAGAAATCTTGCTGAATGATTGGGGATCAAATACTTATTTCACTCATTGACATGCATGTATGAAGTTTATTTATAGCAAATGTCCTAGTAAGGTCACTGTACACATATTTTATTAGATTATAGACAATGTATCACCATAAATTACTTAAAGGGAAACTCCAGTGCCAGGAAAACGATCCGTTTTCCTGGCACTGGAGGGTCCCTCTCCCTCCCACCCACCAATTGCCAGCTACTGAAGGGGTGAAAACCCCTTCAGTCACTTACCTGAGGCAGCGGTGATATCCCTCGCCGCTGTCTCCTCCTCCGCGCCGCTCCTCCTACCCACCGGCCGAGGAGACCTAATGCGCATGCGCGGCAATTCCACGCATGCGCATTAGGTCTTCCCATAGGAAAGCATTGTAAAAGAATTTCAATGCTTTCCTATGGGGATTTGAGCGATGCTGGAGGTCCTCACACAGCGTGAGGACGTCCAGCGACGCTCTAGCACAGGTTTCCTGTGCTATGGACCAGGAAGAGACCTCTAGTGGCTGTCTTGTAGACAGCCACTAGAGGTGGAGTTAACCCTGCAAGGTAATTATTGCAGTTTATTAAAAACTGCAATAATTACACTTACAGGGTTAGGAGTAGTGGGAGTTGGCACCCAGACCACTCCAATGAGCAGAAGTGGTCTGGGTGCCTACAGTGTCCCTTTAAGGTGCAATATAAAACAAAAGATGCACAGTTAATTACTCCAATTAATAACTCAAGAATTATTTTATTCTGGTAAGCCATGTGGTGTTGGGAGACAACAGAAAAGAGCATCTTGTGGTTTTATGTAGAACAATTACACATTTTCGAGATAATTGATACTCGTAGAAGAAATATGATTTACTATGGAAACAATTTGCATGAAGGTTATAGGGCCAAGCTAATCAGATTTTGAATACTCGGAAGCATAATTTTTTTCATTAACTCTTTACAATTTATCTCATTAAAAGGCTCTGCCAACATCTGTGGTCTATGCAAATTTGGGGGGCAGTGGCCTGGGGGTGCAGCAGAGGTTATTTGCAATTAATTATGGGGGTTTAGATCAGATATTTGACATATTCCAAGCTTTTAATAACAATGTTTTAATTTCATTTTATGAATTGTAATATTTTAATATTAAGGCTTTCCTTTCCTGCACCTTACTCCCAGCCTGTTCCAAAATCTGCAGAATGCCTAGACTTCCTGGGAGTTGCAATGCAGCTCTTAGTTGTTGTTGTTTTTTTTGTTTAGATGAAAGCTGAGTACCGAAACTACAACATCGAGAAATCTTTGCTGTGCCCATTATTATTATTGACAATTATATAAAAACATCTTAAACCGCATCGAATTTAACAATAAACGAGACAAACTATTACAAATTTAGAGAAGAACAATAGTTTTAGGATGACTCTGCTAGAACGAGTTTACAATCTAGAGGAGGTGGGGTATATAAACACACAATAGGAAGAGATGCGTAGGGGATAGTTTCCAGGTAACAGGGCAAGACAAGTTTCAGAATTGGAAGGTGAGAGTGAAGTGGAGAATGGACCCACTGATTGATTTGATTGAGTATGATATGAGTTTGAGGATTGACATTTACCCTGGGAGGCCACAGGCTATCCTGAAGAGGTGGGTTTTCGTCTTAAAGCATTGAAGACTATGGGAGAAACATGCAAATCTGATGGGGAGAAACATGCAATTCCATGAGAATGGAGCTAAATCCTGTGAATGTAATTTACCAGTAAAGGTCAGAGTAGCAGACTGGAGAAGGACACCAGCAGCTGAGAGTGACCCAGAAGGTGGATTTCCATGAATTAATGAAAAAAGGAATTTGAGTAGAGTTGTTGAGAGCTTTGTAGGCAGGGCCGGCCTTAGGTCATTTGGCGCCCTGTGCAAAAAGTCTTCACAGTGCCCCCCCAAGTTACACACATGTATACAGGCAGACAGTCACACAAACAGTTACAAGCAGACAGTCAGACATGCTCAGTTAAAGGCAGACAGTCACACAAGCTCAGTTACAGGCAGACAGTCACAGAGACAAACACACAGTTATGGGCAGACAGTCACACACAGTTACAGGCACACAATCACGAACAGTTACAGGCAGACAGTCTCACACACACAGTCACAAGTAGACAGTCACACATACTCCGTTACAAGCAGGCAGTCACACACACACACGGTTACAGGCTGGCAGACACTCATGCATGCTGATAGGCACACACACACTCCGTTAAAGGCAGATAGTCACACACACAATTGTAGTCTCACATACAGGCACACACAAAGGCACAGCTACAGTGACACACACAATAACAGTCTAAAACACACAGTTACAGTCACACACAGGTGGGCTGTCACACACACAGGTGGACTGCAACACAGGCAGGCAGGCAGGCAGGCAGTCACATAACAGGCAGGCAGTCACACATACAGACAGACAGACAGCCACACACACTCACAGGCTGGCAGTCACACACACACACACACACAGGCAGGCAGTCACACACAGACAGTCACACACACAGGCAGGCAGTCACACACACAGGCAGATAGTTGCACCCACAAGCAGGCAATTACACAAAGGCAGGCAGTCACACACACACAGTAAGACAGTCTCACACACACAGGTAGGCAGTCACACACACACAGGCAGACAGTCACACACACACACACACAGGCAGACAGTCACACACACAGGCAGTCACTGTCAGGATCGGGACAGGGATCCAACACGCAGAGTACAAACAGTAGCCAGATACGTATACCGGACCTTAGAATGGCCGGACTAACGTAAGTAGTACCGTATAGAATGGTCAAAGACAAGCCGAGGTCGAGGGTAACAGAAGACAGGTAAGCGAGAGACAAGCCGAATCAAGGGTAACAGAGATAAGCAGAGTAAGGTAAACAAGCCGGGTCAAAACCAAAAGGGATAATAGAATACACAAGCACTGAGTGACTAGAGCAAGCTAGAACCACGACAGGGCAATGAGCTAATGAAGGAAGCTCTGTTAAATACCCTGTTCAGAGCAGTAACCACACCTCCGAGACGTCCTGATTGGTCCTGCAGCAATTGACTGACAGGTCGATCCGGGGGAGTGTCCTGATGATGACTTCCTGCCTAGATGGTGTAAAAGGCAGTCACTCCCTCGCGGCCGGCCTTGCATGACCGGATTAGACCGCGGGGAAGGGAGTCATCAGCACGTCTGGAAGGTGGAACAGCTAAGTCTCTACCTCTTTTGGAGGTAGAGACCACAGGTACCCTGACAGTACCCCCCCTCTCAGATACGCCCACCGGGCGGAATGAACCGGGACGAGATGGGAAGCGAGAGTGATACGCCCTGCGGAGACGGGGAGCATGAACATCCTCCTGAGGTACCCAACTCCGCTCCTCAGGACCATATCCCTTCCAATCAACCAGATATTGTACTCTCCCCCGGGAGATTCGAGAATCAATAATAGAGTTGACCTCATACTCCTCCTGACCCTCCACCTGAACGGAGCGAGGAGGGGCTATTGTGGAGGAAAATCTGTTACATATGAGTGGTTTCAGCAATGAAACGTGAAACAAGTTCGGAATGCGTAAGGTATTAGGAAGAGCTAAACGATACGCAACCGGATTGATACGGGTCAGCACCCTGTAGGGTCCAATATAACGAGGAGCGAACTTCATGGAGGGCACTTTTAAACGGATGTTCCTCGTGCTCAACCATACCCTATCACCTGGAACAAAGACCGGAGCCGCCCTTCTACATTTATCAGCGTGTTTCTTGACCAACATAGAGTTGTGCACAAGGATTTGTCGAGTTTGATCCCACAACTTCCTCAAATTGGCAACATGAACATCAACCGACGGCACCCCCTGGGAAGGAGAATCCGAAGGAAGAATAGACGGATGAAAACCATAATTCATGAAGAAGGGTCTTGAATGAGTAGAATCGCAAACGAGATTGTTGTGTGCAAACTCCGCCCAAGGAATCAAACCGACCCAATCATCCTGGTGTTCAGAAACAAAGCATCGTAAATATTGTTCAATTTTCTGGTTGGTACGTTCAGCAGCTCCGTTAGACTGAGGATGATAGGCAGAAGAAAAGTTTAATTTAATACCAAGTTGAGAGCAGAAGGACCTCCAAAAGCGGGAAACAAATTGGGAGCCTCTGTCCGATACAATCTGAGAGGGTATCCCATGTAGGCGAAAAATCTCCTTGGCGAATATCTCTGCCAATTCGGGAGAAGACGGAAGTTTAGGCAGGGGAATGAAGTGTGCCATCCTAGTAAACCTGTCAACCACGGTGAGGATAACAGTCTGTCTTTTAGAGATAGGTAGATCGACAATAAAGTCCATGGCCAAACAGGACCATGGTTTCTCTGGAACCTCCAAGGGTTGCAGGAGTCCACATGGAAGCGTATGGGGTTGTTTGGTTTTAGTACAAACTTCACATGCAGCGATGAACTCCTCAACATCCCTCCGTAAAGTAGACCACCAGAAGTCCTTAGAGATCAAGGCGTAAGTTTTGCGAATACCAGGATGTCCCGCCATCTTGCTATTATGTAAACACTGTAAAAGTTCCAGTTGAAAAGCAGGAGGAACGAAATGACGACCCGCAGGGGTCTGTTTAGGTGCGAGATGTTGCAACTTAATGATCTCGGCCAGTAATGGAGAATGAATCCTGAGATTCGTATTAGCAATGATATTGCACTTCGGAACTATAGAAGAAAGAACTGGTTCAGGTACAGTAGAAGGTTCATATTGGCGAGATAATGCATCGGCTTTAGAGTTTTTAGAACCAGGTCTGTAAGTCAGTACATAATTGAAGTGAGTCAGGAATAAGGACCTACGAGCTTGTCTAGAGGATAAGCGCTTAGCCTCCCCAATATATGACAAGTTTTTGTGGTCTGTCAAAATCGTAATAGGGTGTAGGGTCCCCTCCAACAAATGTCTCCACTCCTTTAAGGCTTTAATGACTGCTAACAGTTCCCTGTCTCCGATGTCATATCTGCTCTCAGCCCCAGAAAGTTTCCTGGAAAAAAAACCACATGGGTGTAATGGTTTATCTACCGCTAATCTTTGTGACAGAACCGCACCTACTCCTGTCTCAGAGGCATCGACCTCGAGTAGAAACGGCAAAGTCGTATCAGGATGGACTAATATTGGAGCAGAAGCAAAAAGTTCTTTGAGCCTCTTGAAAGCAGCGAGAGCTTCAGGAGACCACGTCTTAGTTTCTGCCCCCTGTTTGGTCATATTGGTAATGGGCGCAATAATAGACGAGTAACCCTTAATGAAGCGCCTATAATAATTGGAGAAACCAATAAACCTCTGAATAGCCTTGAGTCCCTTAGGTAATGGCCAATCTAAAATAGACTGGAGTTTGTCAGGGTCCATCTTAAAACCTTCCCCAGAAATCACGTAACCAAGAAAATCTATCTGAGACTGATCAAAGCTGCATTTTTCCAATTTACAGTATAGACCATGTTGCAGAAGTTTCTGTAATACCGCTCTGACCTGTCTATGGTGAGTTTCAATCTCCCTAGAGTGTATCAGTATGTCGTCTAGGTAGACAATGACACAATCATGTTGAAACTCCCTAAGTACCTCATTAATCAGATCCTGAAATACTGCAGGAGCATTGCAAAGTCCAAACGGCATAACTGTGTATTCATAGTGACCGTATCGAGTATTGAACGCCGTCATCCACTCGTGTCCCTGCTGGACTCTCACCAAATTATATGCCCCTCTGAGATCTAACTTGGTGAAGATTTTGGAGCCCTTAAGACGATCAAATAACTCGGTAATAAGTGGAATAGGATAGGCATTTCTGACAGTTATTTTATTCAAGCCTCTGTAATCGATACAAGGTCTCAGCGTGCCATCCTTTTTCTTAACGAAAAAGAACCCAGCCCCGGCCGGGGAAGAAGACCTCCTAATGAATCCCTTTTCTAAATTCTCCCGAATATACTCCTCTAGAACCAAGTTTTCCTGAACAGACAAAGGATATACATGGACCCTCGGAGGCATAGTCCCAGGTAGAAGCTTAATTTTACAATCAAATGGCCTGTGTGGCGGCAAAGAATCGGCATTCTTCTTGTCAAATACTGCCTTTAAGTCTAGGTAAAGGTCTGGTATCTGTCTTTCTGTGGACTGAATAGGAGTCTCAGGTATGTTAACATTAGCTAATGGAGAAACCTTGCATAAACACCTATCCTGGCAACCCTGGCCCCACGAGAGTATCTCCCCTAACTCCCAATCGATAATAGGGTTATGTTTCTTCAACCATGGGTACCCCAGAACTATGGGAACGGAAGAAGATGAAATGAGCAAAAGAGATAAATTCTCCACGTGTAGGATACCAACATTTAAACTAATGGGTATGGTTTCACGAAAGATAACAGGGGCTAGTAGTGGTCTACCATCTATGGCCTCAACGGCCAAGGGTGTCTCCCTTAGCTGGGATGGGAAATTGTTCTTAATAGCAAAGGCTTGGTTGATAAAATTCTCAGCAGCACCGGAATCTATCAATGCCATAGCCCTTACTACTTCCTTCTCCCAAGTTAAGGAAACTGGTAGCAGAAGCTTGTGATCTTTATAATTAGGAGTAGAGGACAAAATAGAAACACCCAAGGCTTGTCCTCTAGAGAGACTTAGGTGCGAGCGTTTCCCGGACGGTTAGGACAGTTCGAGAGTAAATGACCCTTGGCTCCACAATACATACACAAACCCTCTCTTCTCCTGTACTGTCTTTCCTCCTCAGAGAGGCGGGTATAACCTATCTGCATAGGTTCAGGAAGCAAAGATACCGTGGAGTCAGGACTTGGAAAAGCGGGGGCTAACCTAAAAGAAGGTCTCCGGTTCCTCTCTCGAGTGTTCTGTCTCTCTCTTAAACGTTCATCTATACGAGAGATGAACGAAATTAAATCTTCTAAATTCTCAGGGAGTTCTCTGGTAGCAACCTCATCAAGGATTACTTCAGATAGGCCATTCAAAAATACATCCATATACGCCTGCTCATTCCACTTGACTTCTGACGCCAGAGACCTGAACTCTAGTGCATAATCCACCAGTGTTCGGTTCTCCTGTCTCAGGCGCAACAGTAATCTGGCTGCATTAACCTTTCTACCTGGAGGATCAAATGTTCTTCTAAAAGCAGCTACAAATGCGTTATAGTTATACACTAATGGGTTATCGTTCTCCCATAGTGGGTTGGCCCATCTCAGAGCTTTCTCAATAAGTAGGGTGATAATAAATCCTACCTTTGCCCTATCTGTAGGATAAGAGCGGGGTTGCAATTCAAAGTGGATACTAATTTGGTTTAAAAAACCACGACACTTCTCAGGAGCCCCACCATAGCGTACTGGGGGGGTAATGCGAGAAGAAGCACCCACTGTGGCTACCTCTAGACCTAAACTGACAGGAGAAACAGGGGTATTACGTATCTCCTCTGGTGGGTTATTGGCATGCGATAATAGAGCCTGTAGCGCAAGCGCCATCTGATCCATTCTGTGATCCATGGCTTCAAACCTAGGATCAGGAGAAGCCAGCTGACTGTTTGTACTTGCAGGATCCATTGGCCCTGTCGTAATGTCAGGATCGGGACAGGGATCCAACACGCAGAGTACAAACAGTAGCCAGATACGTATACCGGACCTTAGAATGGCCGGACTAACGTAAGTAGTACCGTATAGAATGGTCAAAGACAAGCCGAGGTCGAGGGTAACAGAAGACAGGTAAGCGAGAGACAAGCCGAATCAAGGGTAACAGAGATAAGCAGAGTAAGGTAAACAAGCCGGGTCAAAACCAAAAGGGATAATAGAATACACAAGCACTGAGTGACTAGAGCAAGCTAGAACCACGACAGGGCAATGAGCTAATGAAGGAAGCTCTGTTAAATACCCTGTTCAGAGCAGTAACCACACCTCCGAGACGTCCTGATTGGTCCTGCAGCAATTGACTGACAGGTCGATCCGGGGGAGTGTCCTGATGATGACTTCCTGCCTAGATGGTGTAAAAGGCAGTCACTCCCTCGCGGCCGGCCTTGCATGACCGGATTAGACCGCGGGGAAGGGAGTCATCAGCACGTCTGGAAGGTGGAACAGCTAAGTCTCTACCTCTTTTGGAGGTAGAGACCACAGGTACCCTGACAGTCACACACACACAGGCAGTCACACACACACAGGCAGTCACACATACAGGCAGGCAATCACACACAGGCAGGCAGTCACACAGGCAGGCGGTCACACACAAACACAGGCAGGCAGTTACACACAGGCAGGCAGTCACACACACAGACATACAATCACACACACACACACTTACCTCTTAACATTATGGCTGGAAGCGGGAGTGGAGGCAGTTGGTTGTTGGGGAAGCAGAAACTCCTTCCTATGCAGCAGTTACCAGGGGCTTCTATTAGGTATTAGCCCCACCCCCATAGCTCAGTAGTAAGCTCTCCACTGCCTCATTTTTTTTTTTCATAGACCCGGTTGGCGAATAATAAAATCCTCCACCCGGGTACCTGCACTCCTGTCACCCGGCCATGTGCGAGCTGTGTCGGCCACATGGTGCCCCCTGCTCCATGGCGCCCCGTGCAGCCGTACAGCTCGCACACCCCTGTTTAGGTAATAGTTCATATTTTGAATTCAATCCTGCAGGATACACAAAGTTAACGTAATGATTCACGGATGGGTGAGGTGTGATAGGAGTGACAGGAAAGAAATATCAGCCTGGGCAGTGGAGAGGCAGTATCGTTTCTGGATAGACCAAGTAGGAGAGAATTACAGTATACAAATATAATTAATGTGAGAAATTGCACGGGCATGAATCAGCTCCATAGTAGTATATTGCATAGAATAGGGGCAGACACCTGAAATATTATTAAAGTGAAAGTGGAATTGGCAGGGTTTAGAGGTGAGGAGAAAATAAAAGTTAACACCAACTTGCAGGGAGAGTGACAATGGAGAACTAGTATTATTAGGAGAGATCAGACAATTTTAGAAAGATTCCATTTTAAAAAGTGTGAGAACATCCAATCAGGGTTTCGAAGACGGGCAACCAGTGACAAGTTCAAGGATAGCGGGAAAGAGATTGGGGGAGGAGACGTATATCTGGGTATCAGTGATATTTATATAGAAGTGGATTCTAAAAGAATTAATATGTTGGCAAGAGAGGCAGTGTAAAGAGAAAACAGAAGGGGAACTAATTATGACGAGGATATCATAGGTCAAGGGTCAGTTTTTTGTGAAAATGCAAAAACCAAATCTGAACACTAACTTTGGCCATGGTTTGTGACCAAGTGGGTACACAAAAGACTGGACATACCCCATTATGAATACCCTTGGTTGTCTACGTTTGCAAACGGTATGCCATGACAGGGGTCATTTTCATTCATGGGCTGCCATTCAGTCTCAAAGGCAACATGCACTCAGCAAATCAATCTGAAACGTGTCAATGTGTAAAAACTGAAATGGGCAAGTCCTTTATTTGACCCTTAACTTTACAAAACACAATGGAACCTATACATGGGGGGTACTGTACTTGTGAAACACAGAACAAAAATATGAATATATTTCTTGCTGTAAAAGCTAACAGTGTTATGACATTCACAGTTAATATCCCATGCAAAATGTATTCATTTCTCGCATTCTGTTTTAGATTCTATTCGTTTTAAATTATGTTCCATATATAAATATAAAAAATTATATATAATAAGTGTGGGTGCACGTAATATGAAAGAGGTAAATGATACTTGAACAGATATTTTGCACAAATTACTGGTTTGGTTTTGGTTCCGAATTTTTAAGAGGGAATTGGACCTTGAACCGGGGTCAAGTCACAGGGCAAAAGGAAAGTTAAAGTGCAGACGTCTCCTGTTCAGTAATCGATAAAGAGGCCAGAAAGGAAGGAGAGCCATAGTCTAAATAAATGAAAAGGGGGATTGTTTTTACTTTAATGATTAATGTCTTGGGGGGAGGGGGGTCGTGCACAATTATATGACGCAGCAAAAAGAATGTGTCAAATCAGCATGGAGTGTCCCTTTTATTTCTAATTAAATTGTTGGGAATGCCTGGTGCAGTAATATTGTTTTCACATGCCCAAAAAACTCTTGTTAGTAGCAACAGATAAAAAAAAAAAAGCTGTGCATTATTTTTAACACGATTTATCATTTGGACTTTGCAAACCTACCGGAGACACCAAAGATTAAATGTCAAAAAGAGCAACTAAATTACCTGTAACTGTTTCTTCCTTGCTGTAAAGAAGACATTTGTGGTGATTTATTGACACAGCTCTTATGACCTGTTTGACTTTATTGTGTTTCTTTGCCAGGAAGCTGGGAGAGAGCTTTATTACTGCTACATAAAGCCCTAGAACTCTTACCTAATGTGAGAAAAATGTCCTTGGATAACTGCCTGTGCCAGTCTCTTTTCCTGGAGTGCATTTTACTGATTCAAACTGAGCAACAAAGTGTCAAGAAGCGAGAGGAGATACAGGTCACTCGTTCACTCCGACAATCATGCTTTAACGTGTCTATGTATTGTTTATTGTATGACTTACACTTAATCAAATTACCCAAAATAGAAATATAATTTAGTTACTTCTTTGAAACTTTCAATGTTTCTCCTAAGGAGGGAGGAAAGGAAGGAAAAGAAGGCAAAGAAAGAAAGAGAAAGGAAGGAAGGATGAAAGGAAGGAAGAAGGTGTCACAGACATATCAGCACCTAGCACCCACGCAGCACCCATCCTGAGGCCGCACATCCCGAGAGCTCCACGTGGCTGCACAGCCTGAATAAGAAGAAGGCTGACCTTTGGTCCTCCGAGTACGGCTCCCCCTGCTAATTCCCTGGCCAAACAGCAGAGAGGTTCGGACACAGGCCACTCTAAGGGCACGTCCTTCAATAAATTTGAAATTGATGATGTCATGTCTGCCCTTAAAGGGACCACGTTATCTACGCCACCCTATGCTGTTTGGAGTCGCAGAGATGACGGGAACCAATCAGAACACATGCAAACCTATTTAAAGCCTGTTCAGGCCCTTACTCGTTGCCCTATCGTGGTTTCAGTTTAGTAACACATTTAGTAATTCTGTGACTCTCTTGTGATTTCCTGTTATTGACCTTGTATTTCTGTCATCCTGGCCTGGCTTGTATATTAACCTGTGTATTTCTGGTATCCTGACCTGGCTTGTATATTGACCTGTGTATTGCTGGTATCTTTATCCAGCTTGTATATTGACCTGTGTATTGCTGGTATCTTTATCCAGCTTGTATATTGACCTGTGTATTTCTGGTATCCTGACCCAGCTTGTATTTTGACCTGTGTATTTCTGGCATCCTGGCCTGGCTTGTAGATTGAGCTGTGTATTTCTGGTATCCTGACCTGGCTTGTATATTGACCTGTGTATTTCTGGTATCCTGACCTGGCTTGTAGATTGAGCTATGTATTTCTGGACCTGGCTTGTGTGTTGTGTATCCGTATCTCTGTGTTCCTGACCTCGGCATACGTAATACGTTAAATCCGGCCACTCTAAGTCGCAGTAATACGGCTTTTTTGGACCCTCAATTTGCGGGTATACTTTTACCTGAGTGTAAGGGTAACAGCAACCGTGACAGGAGGGAGGGGTGGTGGGAAGAAAGGATGGATTAGCTGCATGAGAAAGTGAATGATTGGCAAAATTAATACATTTATTAATTCTTATATAAAGCAGAGAATTAATCAATTCTTTAACATCCAAAGTTAACGTCCATAGAGACAGTCCTTGGTATACAGGTGATACTCGAAAAATTAGAATATCGTGCAAAAGTTCATTTATTTCAGTAAGGCAACGTAAAAGGGGGAACTAATATATGAGATAGACGCATTACATGCAAAGCAAGATAGTTCAAGCCGTGATTTGTCATAAGTGCGATGATTATGGCGTACAGCTCATGAAAACCCCAAATCCACAATCTCAGTAAATTAGAATATTACATGCAATCAATAAAACAAGGCGTGTACATAGAACAATATTGGACCTCTGAAACGTATAAGCATGCATATGGACTTAGATCTTGATTTGGGCACCTGCCACTCCTCACCACAGCAACCTACCCTTTCATTGTATCCAATGATTTGCCTCTCCCAGTGCCACATTATCCAGGGGTAATTCAGGAATCTAGCTAGGGACCCCAGGAAAGTGAGCCCCAAAAGACAACTGCCACAGAATAGAATTGCGTGAAGAGATTGCAATAGCTATAAACTACACCTGTTTCTTTTATAACACATTGCATATCTTGAATAAACAAGGTATCTTTTTCATAACATGAATAATTGTGTTCACTAAATGTGAATTTCTACTAAGAATCACTCTTTTTCGATTCAATAGTTAATAAACAGGGGCATTTTAAGCATTTTTATAGAAACTGTTTGTGGATCATGCATGAATTGTGACATCAAAGTGATAATCAGATCTGTCACTCGTAACTTGGGCCATGTCACATTAGGTGAAGCAGAAGAGATGAACTTCATTTGGTTGGTTCCCTAGAATTAGCAAGTAAAAGCTCTCTAATTGTTTTTCATAGCATACAATGATTGTTACATTGACAATTAAATTATACACTTTAAAAAAGGGACAGGAATTTCCGTGACATTCTTAGCACTGCAAACACTAATTGATGAAAGGACTTTTTTAATAAAATGAAGCTTTTTTTAAACTATCTCGTGAGAAGAATTCTCGTTTCATTATCTTTTTCATTCATTTCATAACCATTTATCTTCACTCTTTACACCGTCCTTTCTATGGTCCCAAAACCATTAGAAAAACTTTTAAAATCTTCAAAAATTCACTTTGACTATAAAGGGGACTTCTACAGGTAAATCATTTGAAAAGTCTTTTATAACAGTTTATAATCCTTTTAAAATCTTATGCAAAAATATTAAATCAAGGTCTTTGACAGAGATTACCAGATTATAGTTCTAAAGCAATGTGAGTGAACGAAACAATATTTAGTAATAACCATTATCTCATCACATAATATAATATAATTTAATATAAAATAATATGAATTTTACAGCTCCAAGAGTTACGTAATATACATACAGTTATAGATATAAAGAGGTAGGAGAATACTCAATGCAATTCATCATCACAAGTTTAAACTTTGAATCCACGTTTTAAATATTTGTATATATTTTCAGCAAAGAAGTTTCACCAATGTGTCAATTTCCTGGAGCGTTGAATATTTTCATGTAACTTTTGATTTGAATTAAAACTTTGAACAGATTTGCAATTTTTAACCCTGGCGAGTGCTCACCTTCTTTCCAACTTGTTCGTCAGCCTGTGAAACACCTTGGCAATTGTTTATATCAAATCGGGTTATGGAATGGATTATGTGAAAATGATAAATTGCGCATGACGAGAAATTTTGGTTCTGACGAATAATTTTTTCCAAAGGTAATTTTTTTAGGGACACTCTAAATTCAGACGGATGTCGGGGCTGTTTGGCTGAACGTCAATTCTGGACGCAAATCAGGAGAAAAAAAAAACAAAAAAGGTGCGAAAATGGGACACTGATAGGAGCATTTACATGTCATTTGGTTCAATGATCAACTGAGAAAAAGTAGCCAATAGAGGGGAAAAAAGTAGTGAACAAAAACTATATTTATATATCTATATCTATATCTTTTATTTTTTTTACTGCTCCTCCTTTTTCCCTGTATTGGTCACGTCTCACGTGATCTGTAAATAAAATCAACATTTAGTGGCTGTCACTTAGCCATCAATCATCTTTTATTCCCATCAATCATCTCTTCTTTTGGCACCACAAGCAGAATTCAGAATATTGACCCACCATTCCGAACTTGTTGGGCATTGAGCGGATCGGTTAATCCGTAACTCAGGTACATTTGGGCTTGGAATTAGGGAATTCCAGTTGGCTCTAATTTGGCCAAATTGCAGTTAAGCCCGAAATTAATCTCCAAATCTAGAAAATAATATCGTTGAGGAGTTCTGGAGACATCACAATAAACCACAAGACCAAAATCTAAGAAAAAAATATAACCATTACCCAGGTCAAACTGTTTTCTGTGTGCAATGTTTTTATCACCCGGCACAATGTCAAAATAGATTTATTCAGGCAAGATTAAATATCCTGACACAGAGACACACATTCCACTAGAATAGAAAGTAGAAACACATAACTGTGCATTTAATCTGACAGCACTATGAGGCAAGAACATGTACAACACTGCTGAAGGCTATATTTAAATTGAAGTCATATTATTCAAGAAAATCTTTATAGTTTGCTAATAAATCACAATCAGTTTCATCTTCAGTTTAGAAGAAATAAGCATGCCAGTGTTTTAATAATACACTAATCAGTAATGATGGATTTGACCCAATGCCCAAACTATTAGTATTTCATACTTGTGTCTATAGAAACGGTTAATCTGGCTGTAATTTATTCTCTAGATCACATAATCATGAACTGACCAAAGAGATAATTAGTTCAAAGAGACACGGAATCAGATCAAAATAAAGCAGACTTTAGTACAAGTGCGATACCAGCCTCGACTGTCAAAAAAACATTTTTTTAAATACCATAAGGGATAATCAGAAAATAAAAAGAGGAAGTAGGAGTGGGAGAGGAAGAGAGAAGAAAAGGGGGAAAAGATGGGAGTAGGGCAACTGTCATAAAGGTAATGATGTTTGAGTCTTGCGAAGTATTATCAATTAATGAATCCTCTTTAACTAAGCTGGAAGGCATCTGTTAACAATAGAAATGTCATTAAACTGTTTTGTAACAAACTCCGCAGAAATTTAGGTACAGCAAATCTCCCTGGGGCTTCTTCCTGACCCAAATTCCCAGATGTAGTTTAGTTCCTAAAGCTCACGGTTTAATAAATATGGCCACTGGACTATGGACTATGTGGTGGTGCCTCAAGCCCCAGGTGTGGGATATGGGAGTGTGTGTTCCATCTATGGAAACTGTAGATGGATGTCCCCGTGAAGATGTATGTTAGCGGAGCTGTCGGAAGTTTATAAACAATAAACGTGTCCTGGAGCTGGAAAAACCCTGTAAAAGGCTATGGCATATTACATGATCATTGTGCTGTTAAATGAATACAGAGATTTTTATAGGCACAAATGTAACGATCTTTTTCTGTCCTGTGTACTCAAAATCCGTGTAAATATCTCCCGCTGTATAAAATATGGTAATTGGATTAGTCATCATCATTAAGTGCTGACTAAATGTCTAAAGTATGCGAATTGCTCCCTTATGCTAGGGGAATAAACCAGTCTTGGTCTAAGTGGTTATCTCTTTGTGCAGTATAAAATGCTAGGTCCCCAGGATCGAGCTATGGGAGGTCTTTGATGTACGGACCTCATTAAGCTGGCTGGAGCCCATGTAATGGAGGGTCATATGTTCTACCAGAGACATTTCCATGTGTCAAGACCTGGATATTGCTGATTTCCCACTGGTAGCTGGGCATACCAATCTGCATCCCGTATTACAAATTTCAATGTAGATTTAGTGATAGTCTTTTGACTAAAAAGCCATTTGAGTTTTAGTCGTATTTTAGTCATTTGAATTGTTTTAGTTTTAGTCTAGTTTTAGTTGACTAAATCTCCAGTAGATTTTATTTGACACGACTAAAATCTAATGGGTTTAGTTAAAGCCCTCTGTGTATCTTTGTGTCCTCCCCGCCCCTCTAGGTGTCTCTCCCAAGCCCTGGTCTGTCTCTTTTGCCCCTTCCACAGCCCCTCAGTGCAGTGTTAATTTTGGCGGCAAATTTCAATTTAATTTTAGTCATAGTCTTTTGTGTAAATACCATTTTAGTTTTAGTCGTATTTTAGTCATCTGAATTGTTTTAGTTTTAATCTAGTTTTAGTCGACTAAATCTCAAAAATGTTAGTCCACTAAAATTTGACTAAAATTGTTAGTCGACAAAATTAACACTGCTTACAAGCCCCGACTTACAATTAGAACCCTACTTTCACATGCAAAACACAATCCCACAAATGCACATTGACCTTTACACACACTTTGTAAAATTCTGAAACGCATCTTTGCATTGACACCTACTGACACTACCCTTATACCTATCTACATTCACACTTACACTATATGCTGATACACACACCCACATGCACACTGACATCTTATACATAAGCACATGCATTCATTCCGACAATACACAAACATGCATATGTGCATTCCAACTGATTCTACTTACACTCAGATACATATATGTATTCACACACACGCCTTCACACACAACACACATATTCAAATAAACACAGTTATATAAAATCTAAAGAGTTATATAGAGGTGTTTGTACTACTTACGCTGCACTCCTCACCTAGTAAATGTTTACGGAGATGAAGGAATGAGGACCATTCAGCTTCGAAGTAGGGTGCCTATTAATGTGTATTTATGAGAATGATGGCACAGTGTGGCTTTCCACTATACATCGTTCCTACACATGACTCATTCCTTATTCCCACGAATGCAGAATGAATGTGGATCGGAAACAAAGCAATAAAACAAATGAGTCAGCAGAGCCTTGCAGCAGGAACATACATTAATAGCTTTGGCTCTGATTACTTACAGTAAGAGACTTTAAGAGAATATATCACAGTGACTGGCAACTCGAAAATCCTCATCCAAAGGTCACACAGCAAGAGTCAATGCAACAGAGATGTCATGGACGGGAGATAGTGACTTCTATTCAATTTATGTCCGTCTTACTTTGCAGAAATTGCATTTATCGAACACGCTGACTGCCAAAGGGAAAAATATCCTTCCTCAAACAAATCATGCAGAACGATTATTACAGAGATTTTAAAACGGGCAGGTTTTCTTCCTTTCACGGCAATTTAAACGTGCGATAAATTTAATGCGATAAATGGTATGGGTGCACGTGAAGGCGGCGCATGTCCTAAACAGAAATATATCTGTGCAACTTGCAGTGAGGTTTTCAATTCACTACAATACAGCGTTAAGTGAATAGGCCCATCGGAGAAAAGCTATTTTCCATCGCGGTTCTGTTGATAAATTTTGCCCATGATCGCTGAACGTGGAATATTTTTTATTCAGTCAGTTTGGAGAGTTTTTTCCAATCCGCTAATTTTTCTTTGGTCGGCTGTCAAATTGGTATAAATCATGATTTACCAGGTGAATCTTCTTTTCACAGAAAATCCATTGAGCAAAACTAAGAAAGTGTTCCTGAGTTATTCACTAAATGATGAAATGCAGCAAACTAATATCCGAATGGCAACATGAAGGTCATAACAGCTGATTTATAGTCACAGCTTGACTTGCAACGTGTTTACTGCAAGAGAACATGAAACACACTAATTCGCCCTTCCAACTGCAGCTTGAGTTACTTTCTTGGAAAAAATGCTAGCCATGCTAATTTGCATAATTAATTAGATATATGTGACATCATGGGACAGGACATCACCGAATGGTGTAAAAAAACATGAAGTGACATAAGATAAAAAAAACATTTGGAATGGTGGGGTATGTTTGTATGTAACCATGTTTTAAAGCCACATCTTAAGCAAATGGAATGCGATGAGGAAAATGTGGAAGCTTTATGGGTAAATATCTGCTTAGGGAAAAGAAGGGAAACCAACTATTGGTTGAGATATGTTATAAACCACCTAATGTTAATATTGACGAGGAACAACAGCTGTTTGAGCAAATTGAGAAAGCTGCAAATCTGGGTAACACTTTAATTATTGGAGATTTTAATTACCCGGACATAAATTGGGACAGAGGGACTAGTAGCCAGCAAAGGGAATTAGGTTTTTAAACTTGTTAAATGACACCTTCATGTCACAACTTGTACAAGCACCAACTAGAATGGACGCTTGTCTGGGTCTGGTTTTAACAAACAACGTTGATCTTTTGACCAACATTCAGATAGGTGAGCACTTGGGAAATAGTGATCACAATATAGTGTCCTTTGAAATAAATTCAAAAAAACAAAAGCAGATGGGGTATACTAAAACATATAATTTTAAAAGGGCCAATTTCAATAAGTTAAGGGAAGCTTTACAATATATTGACTGGCATAAACTCTTTAGTGAAAAGAACACTGAGGATAAATGGATCATCTTCCAACAAATATTAGAAAGGTACATTTCTCAGTATGTACCATTGGGAAAAAAATATAAAAGAAACAAATTAAAACCAATGTGGCTTAGTAGAGAAGTAAAATAAGAGATTAAAAATAAGAAAAGGGCATTTAAAGCATTTAAATCGGACAAATCAGATGCATCTTATAAAAGATATAAGGAAGCAAATAATGCGTGCAAAAAGGCAATTAGACTTGCTAAACGTCAAAATGAAAAAAATATAGCTAAAGAGAGCAAAACCAACCCCAAAGCATTTTTTAAGTACATACATTCTAAAAAACAAACAAACATGAAAGTGTAGGGACACTAAAAACTGAAACGGGGGTGTTAGTTAATGAAGACCAGGAAAAGGCAGGAATTTTAAATAACTATTTCTCCTCCGTATATATTAAGGAAGAACCCATGGCAATAGATGTGCAAATGATTGCTACTAAAAACTTGCAGAATAATTGTAATTGGTTAACTCAAGACAAGGTGCTGCAGGAACTAAAGAAAGTTAATATAAACAAAGCTCCAGGGCCTGACGGTATCCATTCATGTGTACTTAAGGAACTAAGTGTAGAAATAAGTGAACCTCTGGGTTTTTTTTTTTTTGTAAATATAATTTTTATTTCGGTTTGCAGTGTTCACATTGAGACTCGCAGGTCTCCATAGGCATTTTGAGTATAGTGAACCTCTGTTTTTAATCTTTCAAGATTCTTTTCTTTCAGGAAGTGTTCCGGAGGATTGGACTAAGGCAGATGTGGTTCCTATATTCAAAAAGGGTTAAAAATCATTGCCTGGAAATTATAGACCTGTGAGCTTAACTTCTGTGGCTGGTAAAATATTTGAAAGGCTATTAAGGGATTATATTCAAGAATTCCTTGAGAAGAACATGGTTATCAGCAAAAATCAGCACGGTTTTATGAAGCACAGGTCATGTCAAACTAACTTGATTGCATTCTACGAAGAAGTAAGTAGAAGTATAGATCAGGGTGTTGCAGTGGATGTGATCTATTTGGATTTTTCCAAGGCATTTGATACAGTTCCACACAATAGATTAGTGTTCAAACTCAAGGAAATCGGTCTAGATGAAAATGCTTGTTCTTGGGTAGAACATTGGCTTAAAAACAGAGTACAAAGAGTTGTAATTAATGGTAAATTTTCAAGCTGAACAGAGGTGGCAAGTGGTGTCCCTCAGGGGTCTGTTCTGGGACCCCTTCTATTTAACATGTTTATAAATGATCTTGAAGACAGCATTGAAAGTCATGTTTCAGTGTTTGCAGATGACACAAAACTTTGTAAAATAATACAATGTGAGCAAGATATTACTTTGCTGCAGAGGGATTTACATAGACTGGGGGACTGGGCACTCAAATGGCAGATGAAATTTAATGTTGAAAAATGCAAAGTTATGCACTTCGGCGTAAAGAATACACAAGCAACGTATACCCTTAATGGAAGCGGATTAGGGATAACAACACACGAAAAGGACTTGGGAATTGTTATAGACAACAAACTATGCAACAATGTGCAATGTCAATCAGCAGTGGCCAAGGCCAGTAAGGTATTGTCATGCATGAAAAAGGGCATTCATTCTCGGGACGAGAATATCATTTTGCCTCTTTATAAATCACTGGTAAGACCACTTATTGAATATGCTGTGCAATTTTGGGCACCTGTTCTAAAGAAGGATATTTTGGCACTAGAAAAAGTTCAGAGGCGGGCTACAAAATTAATAAAAGGAATGGAACATATCAGCTGTAAGGGACCGTTTCACTTACAAGAGGATAAAACCCAGTTTAGGCTATAATCCCCTTTTCCATAGACCAGCAGCTGCTGCAAGCACCAATCTCCCGGACTGCAAACTGTACAAATCTTCCAACTCCCAAACTGGAAACACACGAACCCTGGAATAGCTGAACAGGAAAAGCATACAATCCGCTTACACTCCTGGCAGTCAGCATACAATCCAATTCCCCCAAAGAACGAGACGACACATCGCTTTGAGGGTTAAGCAGGAACTGAGGACTGGCACATCCAGCCTGGCTTTTATTACAATTGTACACTTACAGGCCACACCCAGGGGGAGGCATAAAATAACCAATGACATAGATGTTACCTCCCACACATCCCCTCCCCTTAATGTGACACATAATCCCATTTTTCATACAGTTTAAAATATACTTTTTACACCATATTTATAACTTCAAAGCCATACATCACATTCACACAAAATTACATATCCACAATCAATCCATTCAGGGGAACAACATATTAAAAATGGCATGGATCAGACCAGGGGTTCAAAAGTTAGTAAAGTATCTTTTGCTCCCCCTGGCTGGCAGTATTTTAATCAAACAGTAAAACAGCAAACAGTAAAAGTAAAAACATCCCCACAATGCACCCTGGCTTCCTCCCTTCTGCCCTGGAGATAATTGGAGAAGTAATCCAATTACCTCCCAGCACAGAGACAGACTCCATTGAGCACATGGGGACACAAAGACAGTAAAACACTTTAAAATACATAAATTCACCTTTTACACATAACACACAGACATTTCACCTATCCCCAGATAGCTGGGATCTGCGCGCACAAAACTACAGAATAGCGCGCAGATCCTACTCACACAGTTCACTTGCCATGGAGCCGAAGTCTTTAACTACACGAATGGGCTCCATGGCATAGCTATCTAGGTTAACACATTCACATAAAGTCTGGTCCATAGTCCAAAGGCAAGAGGCGGGCAAGCAGCCCCCTCCAAGGACACGTGGCGAGGTCGGTTTCGCCACATCAGCTATGAATAAAGGTTAACAAATTTAAACCTATTTAGTTTAGAAAAACGTTGCCTGAGAGGGGATATGATAACATTATACAAATATATTCGGGGCCAATACAAACCACTGTGTGGAAATCTATTCACAAACCGGACTTTACATAGGACACAAGGCCATGCGTTTTGACTAGAAGAAAGAAGATTTCGTCTAAGGCAAAGGAAAGGTTTTTTTACTGTAAGAACAATCAGGATGTGGAATTCTCAGCCTGAAGAAGTGGTTTCATCAGAGTCCATACAGATGTTCAAACAGCTACTAGATGCATACTTGCAAAAACAGAATATTCAAGGATATAATCTTTCAATGTAGGGTAATAACTGCTTGATCCAAGGATAAATCTGACTGCCATTCTGGGGTCAAGAAGGATTTTTTTTTCCTAGCTTGTTGCAAAATTGTGCTTCAAACTGGTTTTTTTTTGCCTTCTTTTGGATCAACAGAAAAAACAAATGTGAGGAAGGCTGAACTTGATGGACGCAAGTCTCTTTTCAGCTATGTAACTATGTAACTATGTAACTATGGAATGGGAAACTTCTCTAATCACTAAAACCGACTACTTACAATGTGTGTGTCAGTCTGTGAGTGCAGCAATGTGTATGTGTAGCAACATGTGTGTATCAGTGTGTATCAGTGTGTGTACTGTGTGTGTTCATTGCAGTGCATCAGTGTGTGTCGAAATGTGTTTAGTATTGCTTCATTGTGTGTATAGCAGTGTGTGTGTCATTGTGTGTATACTGTCTGAATGCATGTGTGTGTAGCAGTGTGTGTACTGTGTCTGAGTGTGTGCATGTGTATTGCAGTGTGTGTCATTGTATACTGTCTGAATGTGTGTGTATAGAAGTGTGTGTACTGTCTGAGTGTGCGCATGTGTATTGCAATGTGTGTCATTGTGTGTATACTGTCTGAATGTGTGTGTATATCAGTGTGTGTACTGTGTCTGAGTGTGTATCTAGTAGTGTGTGTATTCTGCGTCTGAGTGTGTGCTAGTGAGTGTTTAATGTTAGTGTGTGCTTCATTGTGTGTATGTATAGGTAGGGCTTGGGGGGGTGTGTCATTGTGTTTATACTGTATGTATGTAACAATATGTGTAATTCCATGTGTACTACAGGTGGATACTGTGTCTCCAGTCAAATAATAATACCAGTCTTTGCATTGCCACTATTCTTACAATATGGGAACCGGCCAGCCAGTCAGAAATACCGGCTGTGCTATAAAATACTTGCCAGCTGGCAAGCCTAACTGCAATGGATTGTAACTCCCATCATGCTGCGCATGCTTGCGGTTCATTATCCACTCACAATCACTGAACTTATTGATGTCAATAATTAATTTGATGTCACTTTACTCGATTCACTTGCAAGTTCCTTTCTAATTCACAAACACCAGTATAGCGAATGAATCAATATGTGGTTTGATCACTAAACGGTGAGATTCATTGAATGAAAAACAGCTAGCGCGGTTTCAGAAAAAACAAAATAAAGTAAATAAATAAACATTGATGATTTCGATATTTTTCTCCATTTTTATTAGTGTAAATGATGCAAGTGTGATGTAGGCCTGGGACAGTTCCCTGTTCAGTTACGAGGTGCCTGTATTAGCTTAGATCACATGGTATATATCGATGAAAAAGAATTTCATGTCCAGACTTTGGAATCAATAGATTCAATTCTATTTGCATATATTACTGGCTCTAAAAGCAGGGAGCCATTAATAAGACTGTATTTATTAAAGAACTATAAAACCTTCATTTTGAAGGATTTTGGGGTGAATGTCTTATCGAGCAAATAACTTTAAATAAAATGGTATCTTCAATAAGGTTTGTATGCAGAAGGCGCAATTTGTACACAACACAAATAAATAATTTTTGCTCCTGGAAGATTTAATCTATAATGTAAAACAACTAAAAAAGTGACTCAAACAGGAAACAAATGACTGAATTATCCCCAATGATCAAAACACCAATGATGAACACTTCACAGGCACACGCAGGGCAATAAATCAGGGTGTGGACTAGGTATTTGTGACAAATGCTCCTTACCACGAATGTTTGCCACGAATTCCTGGAGGAGTGTGTAAGCTGGCCTCCTGCCCACCGACTATGGGCAATGTTGGAGACCCCGTTCGGGAGTTATTCTGCCTCGCCACCATTAGCAGCTTTCCTTCGGTGCCCCTGGTTCGGCACTTTTCCTTCATTCGAATGAAATCAAGCGCTTGCACCCAGCAGCTGTTCGCACAAACAAATCCATGAATGGTCCTCAGCAGTACTTAGCCACAACCGCTATGAAACTAATTTCGGCATGAGGACTACATGGTTCCCGGTCATCTCAGTGGCACTTAGCTTCGCTGCAATGCTATGGAACTGTTTTCCGAATGAGGTGACCTTGCGGTTCCTGGACAACTTGGTTTTTAACCACTTTGCAATTGGCCAGGAGAGCGCTTTTTGGAGGGAAAGTGCCTGAGACTAAGGGGAACAAACACCCTTTGAGAGCCAGGTGGAGCACCCTGGGTTTCGGTCGCAGGAGCTCCCTAAAGTTGACCGACCAAAGCACCAAACGCCCTGGAACTATTTGGGTCTAGGACCACGTTTGCGGCCGGTCAGAAATTTGCCCCTGTGGCGTTTCCCCTACACTGCATGGGTCAGAGTACTATTTGGACAACTTGGGCACTCAGAACAGAGCTGTTTTATGATGTTTTGTGGTATTTTTTTTTTATTCTTTATTTTTGGCATGCATGAAAATATAACAAGTGGGCTCGTCATGCCCCAACAGGTTTGACAAGCATACAAACAGACATTTAACATTTGGTTGGCATGTGGAATAGTCTGCACAATTTTTATATAGAGTAATAGTTGATTAAACTACACTGTATAGGTATACATAGTATGGCAGGTTAATTATAAGAAAGTTGATAACAGTTTAGATTCTCGCTTAAATAATTATCATGAAGGTCAGAAAGTAGAAGTCAGAGGAGTGACAAAAGGGAGAACACATAACATGCATCTGAATCCTAGCATTAAATAGTTAATAAGTTATATAGGTATGCAAGTGTGATGTTGCTAGGTAGTATGTTATATATAGTTATATATTGTCGCTAATTCTGTCTTAGTACTATGTGTAACATTGCTGAATTATCTAGCTAAGTTGTCATAGAAAATCAAACATGCTTAATGATAACTTAAACTTGTTAGATATTAGGTAACTGCAAGAGCGGTATAATGAAGCAACAAGGAAGATATTTTCTGCTGGTTATGAACATTCAGCTGCAGCTGGGTGAGAGGCTCATTATAGGAGGGGGGAATAACTCTGGGTAGCAGGTATTATAACCTGTAGTAACAGCGTTTTAGCGACCCAGCTAGGAAAGACCCTGGCATGCTATCTAACCAATACCCCTGCTTGCTGTCCAAGTTCTCTGATAGACCGTCCCGTTCTTCCCCTCGCTGACAGGCCAGGCCTCAGCCAGAGTTCGTGGTTGCAACAATATGGGCCTGCGCTCCCAGTGGTAGAAGGTGTTGTCCCCCCGCTCAAGCTTGTCGTGCTGGAGGCAAGGGAGCTGATCGTCTTGTTGGTGAGGTGAATGGTAGCGGGGGCCCCCGGTTGATCGAGGTGTAGCCGATCGCCGGTGTCGCTTGTTGCTCCCTCTCCTTTGCGGTCCTTTTCGGGAGACACGTGTGAGTCGTTTATGCTTGCGGTGACAAGCAGCCAGATGGCTCCAAAGTGGGCAGCGGGAATGGGGGAGGGTGTCCCCTGACAGAGCTGAGCTCCGAGGGAGGTGCAGGTGCGGTCCGGCGCCATATGTTGCGGTTCAAGGTTTGATAGCCCTAGCGGGGCTTTTCCGTTGTCCCGCCGTGTAGTAGGGGGGGTGGGTGTTGAGGTTGTGGTGCTGTTAGATGTGCCTATGCGTATCTCTCCCTGAGTCCGCTTCACTGTGGGAGTCACCCTCCGAGTGGGGGTATTGTCTGGCGGGTGCTTCCCCTGCTCGGTAAGCATGTGGGTTGTTGTGGCTGCTCTTTGTTCGATGCGGTACCAAAAGTTTCGGCAGAGGTCTTCGAACCTGGCGTCGAACTGGGCCCTCCATTGGGTGAGCAGGTCGCTTTGCTGGTTTTCCTGCGTGGCGGCCATCTTGGTCTCACCACGAGGTGCATGTGTTACGGTTCCACTAACCTCCTGTTCTCCGTGTGCTTGCCACCCTCTGCAGTAAGTGGACCGGGATGGGGGGGGGTTGGAGTGTGGCGGGTCCACATGTAGGGCTCGGACTCTGAGAGATCGGCCGCCTCTCCCCCGTCCAGGTCCCAGGAGGCCGCCACCAGGCTCTCGGGCTATCATCGTTGCTAGTCATCAGGGTGAGCGTAGTATAGTGTGCCCGGAGCCCCCTGTGAGTGGATACTTCTGATTTTCTTTTTAAATCCAGAATTTAGGCTTAATTCTGCAATTTCCAGCTATTTTGTGCAGGAGCTCAAGCTGCATGCAACTGCTTGGCTAGGCAGTCAGGCTCCGCCCCCTTTGTTGTACTTTTATGTTTTTATGTTTTGTGTTGGGCTCTCTGTTCCTGGGATATAATTTGCTTACCGGTCTTTAACTAAAAAATCAGTTGTACTCCCAGAACTATGTGTCGTCTAGTTACTGGGAGGGGAAAGGGCTATTCACTGCTCAGCACCTTGTTCCAGCCCGTGGAGATTTCAGCAGGGAAAGTCCTTGTAAGATATATAGCTTCCAGGACTGTGTGTCGTCCAGTCCCTGGGAGGTAATAGAGCTAGTTCCCTATCCTGTTCCAGGACGGAGAGGCTCAAGGAGGACCTCAGTCAAGCCACGGCAAAACCCAGGCCTTGGCGGAGGTACCCAGCCGGGGTACCAGGCAGACCGTCACAGTATTTTTTTTAATATAAGAAAAATATATATTTAAAATTTACTCACAATAAGGGTCTATTCTGTTCATCAACATACAACTTAGCTTAATAATTATTTTGGTATATAACTGAATGCTGATAATGCAAACATCAAAAATAAAATGTAAAAAAAATTAGAACTGGCATTGAATATTATTTACAAAGATAAATAATAATCTTCATTTTTGACAAGCTACTGAGCTATTCCAGATTGGCATATAATGCTGGTAGGGATGTAAATGGGGACCATACAGGCAATCGAGCATCTTGCACACACACCCCTTGCACATCCTTTAGTGTGAACATTACCGTCCATGCCTTACCTTCTTTAACCTATACAAATAAATCACTTAGAAATATAACAAAGAATGGCAACAATAGTGCAGTATATTTAATAAATTACAAAAGCTTAAAAAATGCAATGCATTAAGTACTCACAAAGAAAAAATACACACATAAAAAACATGTACACTTTACATTCTGGATGGAGATTACTTTTATTTGCATGGTATGCCCTGGCTATGCCTAGACACACAGGCATATAATGTAAATTTAAAAAAATGAAAACTACGGAGAATTCTAGAGAAAAAAAGAAAGAAAAAAAAAACGAATCCCTCTGTGATATCATGGTATAAATCATTATCAAAACTGAAATCATACTGACATGTAACCTGGTGGCAAAAAAAAACACAATAAAAGGGGTGGATATTGATAGTGGCAAAATTATACAGAATGACCAAAGTGGTATCGTATAATGACCTGCGTGGAACCCCCAGTCCCAGGGTAGACAAGAAAATGCCCACCTGCAATGTATGCAGCACTGACACAGGAGACACGTTTTACTAGCTAAGTTTGGCATAATATTTGTGTGTTGTTTAAAAATAACAACTTGTAGACAATATTTATTAATGCTATTGGGTTGTGTAGAAATCTCAGTAGTGACAGTTCTGCATTAAACAGGTTTCGTGGTAGATCAAATAATTCTTTGGATTATTAAGAATTCCGTTTATCTAGAGGCTCCGGAAATTGTACTCAACACAAATAAATCATCGATCTTCCTGGAAGGTTTAATCTATATCGTTATTTGTAGAAAGCACATGGTCGTATATCTTGGAAAGTAAATTGCATGGAAGAGTTCTCTACTCAGGGGATTGGAAAGATTGAGTTTGGGATTTTATCAAAGTTAAATATTATTGATTCTCTAACATTTAAATTCACTTATTATTTTTACCTTAGTGGTATGCTCGACTAGTAATGCATATTGTTTGGAGACTTTCACAGAATGTAACGCTATTAATGTTTAAGCACACATTGTACTTCAAATTGTTTTTGTAAGCTTTATAAACCCTACAGCCCTCTTACCTGGGCCCACTGTAGGGTGTCTAGGGCCAGTGACATGCATCAATTTTCTGGAATATGCACAGAATTAACATTAGCCATCCGGAACTCTTCCACCAGGCTGGGTAACAATGTCTCTAATAACACTGCCAGCATTGAACTTACATCTACAGCAGCAAAGGGGTTAAACTCCATGTGTGCTACAATTAAAGCTGCACATACAGGCACCATGACCAATTCAATACTGTTTGTAGTAACCCTTTAAAGAAACGTGTTTCCTTAAAATAACTTTGACATAATGTCCTTTATAGAATGTGTAGTATCCCATGGACTGCACTGAGTGAAGGGTATTGTCAGTTGTATATAGTTGTTTATAAAAGGACTCTATTTATTTGTTTTACCTCTTTTTGTATGGTATATCACAATAAAATTGTATTTACCATCAATTATTTTTTACATTATTTTTATTTATCTTATTTGGTACTGCATTTTATCCTGAATTTCTCCTGACATCTTATTTATCCAGAGGAGTTTCTACAGACGCTGCTACCTACTTATATCCTTGGTGGGACATCATACCACCCAAGCTGATGTCATAGAGCATGCGGTGCTCGTAGAAATGTAAGTAGATTTCATTTTGAATTTACAATTGTTACCATTTCAAGCAAAAAGCACTATATTTGTTTCATTCGTTTAATATGTCAGTGGACTAAAGACATATCCGTGAGCGGAGATCATACCGCTCTAAGCGCTATCTAAGAGCTGATTGGAGGCTCTCCCTTCCTGAGTGTATTTTTATCTTTATAGAAAGTAGATCTTTGAATATACTGAGTTACACTTTTGTTGTTCTTTTCTATTTTTTCATTTCATATGAGACGTATTGATGTCACGAACATAAAATTTTCGGTTCGTGAACCACGAACGCGAACTTCCGCAAATGTTTGCGAACCGGGTGAACCGCCATAGACTTCAATAGGCAGGCGAATTTTAAAACCCACAGGGACTCTTTCTGGCCACAATAGTGATTGAAGGTGGGGGGGAGACCTACTCTCCTTCCCCCCCCCCCGGCCCACACCCCTGGGCGGCGGGTGGGGGCCATAAAGATAATGAGGGGGGACCTACTGTCCTCCCCCTCTCAGGCCCCCACCCCTGGGCGGCGGGTGGGGGCCATAATGATAATGAGGGAGGAGGGACCTACTGTCCTCCCCCCTGGCCCCCACCCCTGGGCGGCGCGTGGGGGGCATAAAGATAGTGAGGGGGGGACCTACTGTCCTCCCCCTCTCTGGCCCCCACCCCTGGGCGGCGGGTGGGGGCCATAATGATAATGAGGGGGGGGACCTACTGTTCTCCCCCCCGCCCCCACCCCTGGGCGGTTTGTGGGGGCCATAAAGATAATAAGGGGGGACCTACTGTCCTCCCCCTCTCCGGCCCCCACCCATGTGCGGCAGGTGGGGGCCATAATGATAATGGGGGGGGACCTACTGTCCTCCCCCCCAACCCCCACCCCTGAGTGGCGGGTGGGGGCCATAAAGATAGCGGGGGGGACCTACTATCCTCCCCCTCTCCAGCCCCCACCCCTGTGCGGCGGGTGGGGGGCCCTAAAAAAAACAATAAGGGGTGGACCTACTGTCCCCCCCGGCCCCCACCCCTGAGCAGTGAGTGGGGGCCCTAAAAATAACAATAAGGGGGGGACTGTAGCGGTACTTACCCTTTCCAGGGGCCGGCCAGGGTCCTCTGTTCGAGCCGTGCGCGGTCCTGCTGCTGCACGAGCCGCGCGCGGCTCATCCGAAGGCAGGAACAGGAAGGCGGGCAGTGACCGCGAGAAGCGGTCACGTGTCCCGCCTGACTCTAAGAGCGCGCCGCGGGTCTCGGGCGCGCTCTTAAAGGGACAGTGGGAGCCTAAATTAGAAAAGGCCTCCCATTGGTCCCTGTCATGCCACACTACATACACTTACCTTTTGGGGGCGTGGAGATGACAGGGACCAATCAAAATAGATGTTTAGTTATTTATACTCACCTTTTTCCCTTGATTCCTTGCCCTATCGTGGTTTCTGTTTCAGTTCCCTTTAGCGCTTGTTGTGTTCAGTTGTGTTCCTTCGTACTTGACCTTGGCTTTGTTTTCTAACTACGTTATCTCTTTATCTTTATCTGTTCTGTTTGCCGGCTTGCTGTTTACTGTGTACCAGACCCCGGCTAGCCCTAGTTTACGCTGTCTCTTTGTGCCCTTGACCTCGGATCGTTCCTGACTCTGTACTTCTCCTATATACGTCGAGTCCGGCCACTCTAAGGTCCGGTAGACGTATCTCCCCTCTGTGTTGTCTTCTGTTTAGCTGAATCCTGCGTGTTGGGGTATATTCTCATTACAGGGACCTACTGTCCCCCCCAGCCTCCACCCCTGAGCGGTGGGTGGGGGCCCTAAAAAAAACAATAAGGAGGGACCTACTGTCCCCCCCTGGCTCCCACCCCTGAGCGGCGGGTGGGGGCCCTAAATACAAATGGGGGGGCACCCCTTTACTTCTATCCTTTCTATTTTTTCTTGGATTGTTGAGTTATCTCAGTTACATTCCTGCTGCCTTTGAGGTTAGCACTGTATCTTCTTTATGTTTGTAATGTTTATCAGTTGACCTGGCATGCTTTTATGACAGACTGATGTGCCACTTTTTGTGCAAACCCACCCCTTTTGGGCATTGTCAGTGACACAAGTCTTGTCACTAGAATGTCCTTGTAGACCCATGTCCCCCTGTCCCAAGTTCGAACTTTCTTGACATTGGGAAGGGTGATTTATTCTCTAAACACAAAATTGTAGTGAATTGAAAAGCAAATTGCAAACTTAAGCCTGAAATAACGAAGCGGAGAGACAGAGCTATGGAGGTAAGTTGGAGAATTTTTCCAGTACGGCTATTTTAAGCTATATTGAGCTATTTTCAACTATCTAGTTTTAACCACCTTAGATCTTGATGTTTAATACATAAATTAAATTTTACTTTAATTTAACCTTATTCTCTTTTGTGTGTTCCCCCCTTTCGTGTATCTTATCCCTCTTTTTTAAATTCTTTATTTAAATTCTTAATTTTGTTTGTGCAAAGGTGAAACATGTGGTTTGGCACTGCCACAACAGCAGGTGGAACCCGGTGATATACATAAGATAACATATGGCAATAGAGATTAACATTGCACATTTTTTAAAGGTAAATTAGCAAACAGGTTTATGTCTGAATCGTTAGTAAATGAGAGATATGCATATATATTAATACAAGCTAGGCGCAAGCTGGGTGACTATATTTGTCATAAGGAATTAATTTGTCGATTAGTAACAGTAGCTTATAGATAGTGATTATGTAGTGTCATCGCTTAATCATCAAGATGTTTTCTGTGTCACTGTCATGTGTAAAGTCGCTTTTCAGAGCTTAGTAGTTTAGTTAGAGCGCTTATACAGTCGTTTATCTGAGCTTAGTAGTTTAGTTAGGGCGCTTATACAGTCGCTTTTTTAAGATTAGTAGTTTAGTTAGGACGCTTATACAGTCACTTTTCTGAGCTTAGTAGTTTAGTTAGATCGCTTATACAGTCGCTTTTTTAAGATTAGTAGTTTAGTTAGGACGCTTATACAGTCACTTTTCTGAGCTTAGTAGTTTAGTTAGGGCGCTTATACAGTCGCTTTTTTAAGATTAGTAGTTTAGTTAGGGCGCTTATACAGTCGCTTTTTTGAGCTTAGTAGTTTAGTTAGGACGCTTATACAGTCACTTTTCTGAGCTTAGTAGTTTAGTTAGGGCGCTTATACAGTCGCTTTTTTAAGATTAGTAGTTTAGTTAGGGCGCTTATACAGTCGCTTTTTTGAGCTTAGTAGTTTAGTTAGATCGCTTATACAGTCGCTTTTCTGAGATTAGTAGTTTAGTTAGATCGCTTATACAGTCGCTTTTCTGAGATTAGTAGTTTAGTTAGGGCGCTTATACAGTCGCTTTTTTGAGCTTAGTAGTTTAGTTAGATCGCTTATACAGTCGCTTTTTTAAGATTAGTAGTTTAGTTAGGACGCTTATACAGTCACTTTTCTGAGCTTAGTAGTTTAGTTAGGGCGCTTATACAGTCGCTTTTTTAAGATTAGTAGTTTAGTTAGGGCGCTTATACAGTCGCTTTTTTGAGCTTAGTAGTTTAGTTAGGACGCTTATACAGTCACTTTTCTGAGCTTAGTAGTTTAGTTAGGGCGCTTATACAGTCGCTTTTTTAAGATTAGTAGTTTAGTTAGGGCGCTTATACAGTCGCTTTTTTGAGCTTAGTAGTTTAGTTAGATCGCTTATACAGTCGCTTTTCTGAGATTAGTAGTTTAGTTAGATCGCTTATACAGTCGCTTTTCTGAGATTAGTAGTTTAGTTAGGGCGCTTATACAGTCGCTTTTTTGAGCTTAGTAGTTTAGTTAGATCGCTTATACAGTCGCTTTTCTGAGATTAGTAGTTTAGTTAGATCGCTTATACAGTCGCTTTTCTGAGATTAGTAGTTTAGTTAGGGCGCTTATACAGTCGCTTTTTCGAGCTTAGTAGTTTAGTTAGATCGCTTATACAGTCGCTTTTCTGAGATTAGTAGTTTAGTTAGATCGCTTATACAGTCGCTTTTCTCAGATTAGTAGTTTAGTTAGATCGCTTATACAGTCGCTTTTCTAAGCTTAGTAGTTTAGTAAGAACGCTTATACATTCGCTTTTCTGAGATTAGTAGTTTAGTTAGAGTGGAGTAGTGCCATATCAAGACATGCAGGTTCAGCTATATATTCGCACTCCGCTTAACGCTACTGAGGTGCTCGGTGTACGTGTAGACCTTACAAGGCGGGTGTTCTAGTGTAGCATGAGATATCATAACATTATATACAACCTAACACGTAAAACATCATTGCTAACATTTGCAATAAAAACGAGTGTCATGCTATCAGGGTTAATGATCAAAGTTTAGAGTCAAGCTAGTATGGTGGGAGTAGTAGTTTGTCATATGTAGTAGACTAGGCTGAGCAAACAAGCTAGGTCGGTAAATACATGAGGTGCCATAAGCTACTGAGCAAGATACAGATTAAAACATAGATTAATATAGTTCGACTCTGTGTGAGACACCCCTGTGGGGGCCAAGGAGCAGCCAATACTCTGTGTGTTGGCCACTGGTCGATAGTCATAGGAGTTGGAGTCAGAGTCTGACCCAGAGTGTAGTGCCGGCAGGGTATTGTCCCGTGAGACCATTAGGTCCGTGGAGTTCCTGCTGTCTGTCGGCCGGGTGCTTTAGCCGATACCTGCAGGGGGGAGCATATCTGCCTCTAAGTGTGGTAGTGTAAGGCAGTTGGGAGGGGTGTTGCCGCCAGACCCAGTGGGCCTTTGATTGTTCCATGCTCTCTCACCCTCTCCACCCTGGATCATGCTGGGATGATGTGCTGTTCTTGGAGGGATCCATAGTGACAGCGGGGGAAAGTGCCCACACGATTTAATTTAAGGCATGTCAGCTGTGGGTCAGGGTAGTGGGCTCTTCAAGCTATGGCCAGTGTGGGAATGTCTCGATTGCTGACACGGTTGGCCCCTTCGATGCAGTCCCTGGGTTTGATTCCAGCTCTAGCAGTCGTCGGCAAGGGTTTCTCCTGTGCAGCGTCTCGGTTTGCAGCTTGAACCTTGAGGTGTATGTTTGTGTCACGCTGGTCTGAGGTTCTTGGGTCCACAACATGTATAATACAGTTTTGGCTGTTCATGGGCCCCCAGGGGAGATGAGTGTTCCCCGCTGTTGTCAGGGTCGCCTGCCACGAGGTCTCCGCCATTTTGGAAGCGGCCTGTGCGCTGGGCCTTCTCCGACACCTCTCCGAGTTGCCAGCGTTATGGCGGTCCGATGGGTCACAGGGTGGGGACCGGGATCACCCCCACCGGCCCAGAGGGGGGGAACGGGGCCGGACCCGCCTAGCCCCGGGTTTCTGCCTTACCGCTGGTGGGCAGGATAGCTGGGCAGCGCCCGTCCACCCCGCTCACCGCCCGAGTGGTCCGCATCTTGAGACTTGGATCGCCCCTCCGAGGGACTAAAACCTCCCGGCAAGCCTCTCCTCAGGACCAGGGTGGCCTCTCACTTCGGGGTTCAGCAGCCAGGTGTCGGGTAAGCTTAAAGCTGTCGTTTTTAGGCTAAAACTTGAGGCTTTTTCAGGAGCTACTTCATTTTGCGTCCGTTCAGCCTGGCGGTCCGGCCCCGCCCCTTATCCCTCTTTTTTAACCTTTGTGTCTCTAATAATCCCACTTGTATATTTCTTACATACACCCAACCCTTGTGTGTGCCTCCTCCCCAACCCCTTTGTATGCCTCCTCCCCAGCCCCTTTGTATATCTCTTTTTTCCCTTCTCCAGCCTCTTCTGTATGTCTCATTTTTCCCTTCTCAAGCCCCTCCGTATGTCTCTTTTTCTCTCAAGTCTCTTTTGTGTGTCTTTTCACCCTAGCCCTTTTGTGTGTTTTTATCTCATCTTCCCTTGCCCTTCTGTGTGTCTTTTTTCTTATTTTATGTTGATTAATATTTTTTTTGTCAATACATATAGTACATTCAATAAAATATTGCTGTTCTCTTTTTACCTGTTGTAGTACTGGAGTGTGCATGGTTCTATTGTGTATTGTGGATTACTGAGAATTATGACCATTATTTAATCTAATTCAATTTAGGTTAAAAAAAAAAGAAATAGAACTACAACACAGAGTCCAAAACTTTTTTTTTTGCAGACTGTGATGCTCTGAAGAAAAAAAGATTAGCCTTTTCGGTAAACTCCTTTGTTTACAATGTGTTTAGAACTCTTCTATTTATGTTTAGTAGCTGAACAGAATGCTGGTGAATGAGAGATGCTTCTGTGTGATTTGTCCTGATATATCTATTTCTGTTATCACTGTATGAATCGTCTAAGGAAAATATTTTCAGTTTGATTTTCTTATTCTAAATTCTATAAATCTATCCAACTATTTATCTCCTAGTAAAATGTATTTCTCTATCCTTATATTTACCTAATATATCATCCCATGGACATGTTTTTCTCCCTTACTGAGGAATATTTTCACAGTGAAACTCGTGGTGTGATTCTACAGTAAAGTGCACTGTGGGACTCATACAATAAAATGCATGTAGGATTTATATACAGTAATATGTATTATGAGACTCCTTTACTTTGACAAACATTGCATGTAGCAAAATGCCTTGTGTGATGCCCATACAGCAAACCGTGTTGTGGGACTATATTATGAGACTCCCAAAATTTTAATCGGAAGCCTATACAGTGAAATGCGTGAAGCTGAAAAAAAAACATAAAACAACTATTGAATTTATTTTTGCAACTCAATAACCACAGTGTATGTTGTTTCTGTTAACCATATTTATACATGTATATCGATATTATGACAATTAAACATTTCTCAAATGCTATTTTTCATATGCTATTTTTCTAAGGCCATAGAGGCAGTGATCAGAAGATATGGTACAGGTATAGAATTAGGAAATGTGTCTGCTTAATATAAAATTGTCAGAGGATTCCCTCTCAGTTTTTTCCTTAAAATATCGTGTCATATTACCTGATGTATTGTTTGTCACGTTTCAGAACTAAGATTGTCATCTTATTGAGATTAAACTGAGGTTTAGTTAGAAATACGATATCTGAAATTGGGCAGAATTAACGTTTCAGGGTCTGACATTTATAAGGTCTTAGCTGTTGACGTTAATACTTGAAAGACTCCCTATCTGTTGACAGTTACACAATGAGAATGGCAAAATGATGGATAATTATTTATCTGTGTATTTCAACATTGAGTAACACAGACATGCAATTCTCAATAGACTACAAAGGCTATCATACTTTATTAGTACTGATCAAGCTGAAAGGTATGGAGCATTAGAGAGTAACTATAATTCTTTATGCTGTGGTCTGTCGTGATACTCTAACAACCAGAAAGCATGATGGAAGATAAAGTCCACAACATCTGGAGTGACAGAGGTGGTACGTATCTGGTAAAATTACCTCTTCATTCCCTTTGTATTTTACCAATAGCTGCTTCTCTCTGTCAACTTCTTTTAGCCATCCCTTCCAAATTCCCCTGCTACCTGCTGTCTCAAATCCCCACTGTATCCTTTAGATTGTAAGCTCACAGGCTATCTAGCTAAGCACTTTGTATAAAAGATCTTAAATGGCTAAAAATCAGCTTACAGGCACGGCCCTCTCTACCGTTTGTATTTGTCTGTGTATATTGTACGTCCTCCACTAATTGTACAGCGCTTCGAAATCTGTTGATGCCTTATAAATACCCGTAATAAAAAAATAAATACATAAAATTATTATTATTCAGCAACGCAATAACAGAAAGGTGTGAAGTACAGACTATGGAGGGATGAGATAATATACAGAGACAGAGAAAACTTGCAGGTTCCAGGAAAACTGCTTCCTGGAACCTGAAACACCAGTTAGACACTCCAGGTGTGTCTAAGGGCTTAACCCTATATTGCAAATATCAATATAAAAACGCGCACTTAATCCACACAATGTGAGTAAGTGCCCACCTGGAAATGAGGTAAGTATCCTATCAAATATAGTAAATACTCAATATATATAAAGACATAGAGCAGGGTACAGAACAGTAAAAAACTTACAAATGAATATATATCCACTAACCTTATAAGGCACCTCCAATATCAATTAAATAACTATACACAGGGTTATATCCTAAACTGTATGATGCTTAGAGTCAGAAGGCTTTATTGTGCAAGCCTATTAGTATAAAGCACATATACACTGAACAAAATTATAAACGCAACACTTTTGTTTTTGCCCCCATTTTTCATGCGCTAAACTCAAAGATCTAAGACTTTTTCTATGTACACAAAAGACCTATTTCTCTCAAATATTGTTCACAAATCTGTCTGAATCTGTGTTAGTGAGCAGTTCTCCTTTGCCAAAATAATCCAGCCACCTCACAGGTGTGGCCTTTTATTGTGGCCAGCCTAAGGCACACCTGTGCAATAATCATGCTGTCTAATCAGCATCTTGATATGCCACACCTGTGAGGTGGCAGATAAGAACCATTCGGCCCATCTAGTCTGCCCAATTTTCTAAATACTTTCATTAGTCCATGGCCTTATCTTATAGTTAGAATAGCCTTATGCCTATCCCACGCATGCTTAAACTCCTTCACTGTGTTAACCTCTACCACTTCGGCTGGAAGGCTATTCCTTCCACTACCCTCTCAGTAAAGTAATACTTCCTGATATTGTTTTTAAACCTTTGCCCCTCTAATTTAAGACAATGTCCTCTTGTTGTGGCAGTTTTTCTTATTTTAACTATAGTCTCCTACTTTACTGTGTTGATTCCCTTTATGCATTTAAATGTTTCTTTTATATCCCCCCACCCCCCCGTCTCGTCTTTCCTCCAAGCTATACATGTTATGATCATTTAACATGCTTCTCTGCAGCTATCCATACTGAGAACGTCCTTGCAATGTTTAAGGACATTGATATTAAAGCTGTACCATCCCACACTGTTACATGGTCTTCTGGAGGATGACCCAGACCATTGGTCGTGAGATGATCCGTAACCTCTAATGAACCAAATAGTCTTGATAACATCAGCTAGTTAGATGAGGCTTCTTTCACATTGTTAGGCCACATAAACAGGCATAACTGATGGAAATCATAATTTGCCTATGGAAATCATAATTTGCCTATCACATCTCAGCTGAAATAGCTAGGCATCAGTGTGGGTGGCACTGTCCAGTAAAGGTGTTGTAGGTCTGATTTTCTTTGATAGAATTGTGGATAGTAACAGTTACCTAAACTTGTTGCGAAATGTGGTAGTCCACAACCCAGAACCAGGGCTAACTTTGCCAAACTGCTCTTCCAAGAAGATGAGGAACCTCCTCATTATGTTTTTGCAGTAAGGGACTACTTTGAAAACACCTACCAACAGCATTGCATCGGATGATGTGGCAGCATCGAATGGCCACCACGGGGTACAATAAAGAATAATGCTTTTTAGAGGAAGCCCCAGACAATTGATGAATTAAAAGGGTTCATCTAAGAAGCATTTATGGACATTGATACGGACCAGAATTTGTGTCATACTGGACAGGTTTGAGGAATGGTGCAACGTTGATGGAGGCATTTCAAGCACTTACAGGATTAAATAGTGTTAAACGACAATAAATGTAATAAACAATGTAATAAAATGCAAATAAACTATACGTTATACCTAATTTTGGGCCATCCTGCATAAAATGTAATTTATTTTAAAAATAACTCCATGCTAAAGCAATCTCTAAATTGCGTGCATTTTGAGTCAAATGATACATTGAATTGAATTGCAGAATGTGATATACCCCACCGGTAATTTGTATCAGTTTAGAGCGCTTCAAATAAAACTATAGCAATTTTACAAGCAGAAATGTTTGAGAACTGGCGTCACCATAACTACAAAGATGTTGTTTGACGTATTAGGATAACACATGTAAAAGCAACATAACAACCAATTAAACATGTTTTATTAAATATTTATAAGCAGTGGGATGATCATTATATTGTTTTACGCTCAAACAAATCTGTGAAATATGGAAAGTGAAAGCAGGGGGTAAAGGGAAATAGAACATTCACGATTTAACCCTATGTTAGCTGCAACTCCTGATTCACATTTGTTCCGAAGTTAAAATCCTACCAATTACCATCTATAAAATCCTGTTAATTATATATATATTATTATTATTATTATTATTATTAATAAACACGTGCAAGGAGACTTTGGGTTAAACTGAGCTCCCTCTGGAATATGATTATATTTCTGTAAAGAGTTGTTCTAAACACCATCACCATTTTAGTGATTTAAAGTGGTCTTGGTGTCTAAAGTCTGTATGTGGATGTGCATCTTTTCACCATGAATATAGGTACATTTAAGCTTTATATATAGGAAGGGTTACTCTAAGTCAAAGGTTTATTAAAATACATTTTTTGGGGGTTGTAGTAAGCCTAACTTTCACTGAAGGAAACTAATCTGCAGCTCAGAGGATGATGGAATCATTGCCGGTGTGGGGTCAGGTATTCAGCATTATAAATCTCTCATTCTACCATATTGCCTTATTGGGTGAGCTAAGGGGGGTGGTGTGGGGGGAGAATATCTTAAATTGGCTCTTCCCTCCAGATGTATCCATCTGTGTACATTTAATCTTCAGCTCACGTGGCAAAACAAATAGTAAGGTCTCACTTCATCCAGCTGATCCAGTTTGAAGTGAATGTTTCACAACAGAAAAAAAAACGTATTGACTCATTTGGAAATGTATTGCATCGAGTTTGGTATCCAATGCTCTCCGGATTCCAATTCTCTTTCGTTAGAGTTACTATCATCACAAGAACAGAATGGATTGCTGTGATTACCAATCGATTTATCCTCAGGTATTGAGAGGACTCAGGAATTACAGAGAATAGGCAAGGAATTAGCTATTCTTTTTCTAAAACAACTTTGTTTAAAAATGTGTGATTATTTTGACTTGAGAATTGCAATTCTCTTTCTAATTCCCGTTTCAGTGAACACATACTGTTGTTTCCAATTAATTCGACTGGATTCGTAGTCCAGTTTATCAAAGTATTTCCCAGCGTGAAAGTATTGATTTTGTAGCATGGAGCAGTTGGTACAAATGAATAAGTAAGTGATATTGGTAAAGTATACTGATTTCTTCCAACCTGTTATTATCAGAAACCTGCAGTAAACTGATTAATGACTCTATTCTTTCTCATGGGATTCTGCGAGTCTCATGGGACACTGCGATTCTAACAGCTTTAATAAACAGGCTTTACGGTAACTCTGAGAATGCACACCGTAATATGCCCTGAACTTAGCTACCGCTCAGGTCTCATGCAAGTTGGGAATCTGTACTGTTTACCAATAAATAGAGAGAGAAAACAGACAGTATATAGTGCACACCAGTATAAAAACTGCATGCTTTAATGGGCCAAACATACTCAGAGAAAGAATAGAACCTCAGAGAACATTAAATGGTAAAAACACTTGTCGATACTCCAAGTCCTTGTTCGTCAGTTAAGATATTGCACAGATGAAAACAGAACTATGAAATACGAAACGCGTAGGACTGTTTTCCAGTAAGTGTGTTTGATCCGTTAGTGTGCAGTTTATATAAGGGTATTCATATATACTGTCTATTTTTCTCTCCATATTTATTGCCTTCAGGAAAGTGGAACAAGAAAGGAGATGGTTGCTCTTGTGTCCAACTCGTCTTTTTGCAAAGGCGTGTTTGTTAGCCCACCTATTGTACACCGCTGGTGAATGTGTTGGAGCTTTATAAAAAATTATTATACTAACAAGCTCTTTTATTATTTACTCCTGTGAGTGTAATGTCAAAAATCTGTTTTAGGATCTTTTAGTAATTTTTTGTTGATTTGCCTTTTCTTTAGTGGTTTGTATAAGATTTGGAGAAATCTTTATCTCTATGGGTTTTTCCGTGGATTTGAGGGTAAAATTGTCCCTTTGTTTACTTATTCCCATTGGTGCGTTTGAGGCATTTCACTGATTGTTTTTGTGGTTTCAGGTAACAAGGGACTTGTAGATCAAATAACCCGTAAAAATCACTAGATTTGCCATTAGATGCCACTGAGAGATCTGCTGAGATAACTCTTCCAGGTCACATTTCCTTTCTGTGGCAGAACTACCAGGGGAGGATCGGTCACTGTGGCCACTGGGGCCGGGCAGGCAGCTGGCTCACTTGTGGCCGCAGAAGGAGCTCTTTTGGCGGCCGCAGGGGGAGCTGGCTGTTCTGTCTCTGCTCCCCCCAATCGCGCGCTAGAAAAAGACCGGGCCGGATTATGACGTCATATTCCAACCCCGGTCTCATTAAGCTGCACACTGGGGCGGGGGAGCAGAGACAGAACAGCCAGCCCTGCGGCCGCCAAAAGAGCTCCTTCTGCGGCCGCAAGTGAGCCAGCTCCCCCATGCGGCCACCATCAGACTGAGCTCCACATGCGGCCGCCAGCACACAGGTAGAAATAATGTGTGTCAGTTTTAGTGTATGTGTGTGTCTCTGTCTGTCATGGTGTGTGTGTCTGTGTCATGGTGTGTGTGTGTCTCTGTCTGTCATGGTGTGTGTGTCTGTCTGTTTCATGGTGTATGTGTGTGTGTGTGTATGTCTGTCTGTGTAATGCAATGTCTGTCTGTGTCATTGTGTGTCTGTGTGTGTGTGTCTCTGTCTGTCATGGTGTGTGTGTGTCTGTCTGTGTCATGGTGTGTGTGTGTGTGTGTGTATGTCTGTCTGTGTAATGCAATGTGTGTCTGTGTCATTGTGTGTGTGTGTGTGTCTGTCATGTAATGTATGTCTGTCTGTGTCACGGTCTGTCTGTGTCATGGTGTGTGTGTGTGTTGTCATGGTGTGTGTGTGTGTGTCTGTTTGTGTCATGTAATGTGTGTCTGTGCCACAGTCTGTCTGTGTCTGTGTCACAGTCTCTCTGTGTCGTGGTGTGTGTGTGTGTCTGTGTGTCATGGTGTGTGACTGTCTGTGTCATGTAATGTGTGTCTGTCTGTGTCACGGTGTGTGTGTCTGTCATGGTCTGTCTGTGTTATGGTGTGTGTGTGTGTGTCAAGGTGTGTGTGTGTGTCTCTTTTCAGGTGTGTGTCTGTCATGGTATGTGTGTGTGTCTCTGTCATGGTGTGTGTGTGTGTGTGTGTGTCTGTCTGTGTCATGGTGTGTCTGTCTGTCATGGTGTGTGTGTGTTTCTGTCTGTGTCACGGTGTGTGTGTTTCTGTCTGTGTCACGGTGTGTGTGTGTCTGTGTCATGGTCTGTCTGTTTCATGGTGTGTGTCTGTCATGCTATGTATGTGTGTTTTTACTCACCTTTTTTTCCCCCAAGTCGTGCTGGTCTCCCCTCGACTGGCCCTGCCTCTATGGCTGAGATCATCAAGCTTGATGATCTCAGCCAATCCGCACTGACACAGGAAGCGCCTCTAGTGACCGTCTGAGTGTCTGTCACTAGGAAACAATGTAAACACTGCCTTTTTTCTAAAAAGTCAGTGGTTACATTGAAAAGCCTGCAGGGACAGTCTATAGACACCAGAACCACTACATTAAGCTGTGTGTGTGTGCGCGCCTGCTAGTGAGTGGGCTTGCTTGTGTGTGTGTGTGTGTGTGTGCCTGCTACTGAGTGAGCTTGTGTTGTGGTTTTATGTCAATGACCTTATGTATATCAGTGAGATTGTTTGTCTATGAGGCTGTGTATCAATCAGCTTGTATCAGTGACATTGTCTGTGTCTGCATGTGAGTATGCTTACTGTATAATACAAAATGTTACTCTGAAAGGACCAATATTTTATATTGGAAAAAGTTATATATATATATCATCTAGGGTGGCAAGACATAGCCTTACATATTACATGCGACAATATATGGCGCCATGACTTATGGGGCTGGCATAGATTTTTTTCCAGGGCTGCTTTGGAATCCCCAGTCCGGCCCTGCCTGTAGGCTTGCAAAAGCGTTATTTAGTCAGTCATGGGGAAAAGAAAGTACACCCTCTTTGAATACTATGGTTTTACAAATCAGGACATACTTAGCCTCTTAATTCCTAGAGTAGCAGTAAGTGTGTGCTCTTTTTGATTTGTTTTGTTTTTCACACATGACTTCTCCATTGTGGCTTTATTTTTGTTAAATAAATCATGACACGGTGTAATATGTCATGTGTTGCTGTTAATCTGAGGTTGTATTTACCTAATTGTAAGACCTGCTAAGGAACAGATGATTGTTATTATGTCCTGACATTTAAAACCATAGAATTCAAAGAGCGTGTACTTTCTTTTTCCCATGACTATATATGGCCATTTTGGCAATATGTTAAATAACTTTTAAAGTTTGCTAGGAAGTGCTTGGTAAGATAACTCTCGTTCAAAGAGTCAAAGCACTGCCACCAGGTTGCCATGGTAACACTCTGACTCATTGTGAGCACCAGCCAAAATTAACATGTACTGTGGTCTGCACTGCATGGAGGTGCAGACCACAAGCTCCTCTACTGAACCAGCAAGGATCCTGCCAACATCCACTGGATTATGAGGGATCTTGCCTGCAGCATTGCCAGGGCTTGTGCCAGTATTCATGAGACTACCAGATGTTAAGCTCCCCTACCTGCATAAAGGTTAGCAAGAGGAGGTTTAATAAGAAAACCAGTCATTTTCCCACACAATCACACTTAGTCAACCACAAACACAGTCACATTAAACTAACCTCACACACAATCCACCAACCTCACACACACGCACACTCAGCCCACAACGCACAATCATATGCCAACAACGAAACAATCATATACAGCCAGACACCAGTCACACTCTGCCACCCCACACGCAATCACACTAAGTCACCCCTTCACACAAGGCAAATATGGGGGGTGGGGAGCTCTTCTTTGATTCTTGTACCAAGGGTCCTGTGTTGTCTAGATACGCACCCCATTACTCTAACTGATTTTCAGGATTCACAGCAGCCTTGTAGCTTTATAAACCCTTTAAAACATGATGCCCTTGCTATCCAGGGACATTCTCTCTTAAACTGGCATTCTGCTCACCTTGGCTTCAGCATGACCCACACACCCTGTCACCCATTATTCCCTGCAGGTTCCTCTGACATCAAAGAGGGAAACACGGGACCTGGTGAGGAAACCATGGGTAAAGTAATTTGGACGACTTCCTTTCTTTTCTTTTTAGTTCTGCATTGAATGGGAATTTTGCAGCTCTGGCGTAGGTCTATCTCATTTTTTTTTGATGTTTTTGTAAATCTATGCATAACTTCTTGCTTATTATCTTACCCTTAGCAACCTATCATTTCTGTTATTCTGTAACAGCCTCTTACTAATGAGAGAGCTGACGCCGCTGAAAGCTCAGAACCATTATGTTACTTCCAAGGTTACAATATTCATTTTGTACGTAGCCTCATTTACATTTAGCTCAGGTATTTCGGCAGAAAGAAGAAGAAAAAAAACATTTTAGAGCTTATGTCATCAAAATGTCTCTCATCTGCTACAAGTATTTAAAAAAAAAAAAAAACAGCTGGAGTTTACATTTCATTTATTCTTACATCATTCTCAATCTATCTTCCTCTTATGGAAGATATTTTAAAGATATTTAAAAAAAAAACAAAAAAACAAAGTGACACTTTTTGAATTAAGGGGCGAGAGTACCAATATTAGTTCTTAACAGACTGCACAAAACGAACTAATTGCTGTAAATGCCACATTATCATTTTTTTATATCTTTATGCCCACTGAATATTCCAAGAATGATTCGTCTTCAAAAAACATGTTGTTGTTTTGTTGTGTTTGTTTTTTTGTGTTGTGTGTTTTTTGTTTTTGTTTGTTTATGTTGTTGTTTGGTTTGTACAGTAGTTTGTACAGTTTAAGTCTGTACTTATAACTTTCTAATAAAAAAAATATTTTAAAACAAGTAACCTATTAAGACCGCAGCCAAATGTACACGTTGTGATCAAAACAAAACGTAAACAAAACCTGGCATTTGTGCTATATGTCTGTCCAACCGTAATTCACCTCTTTTAAATGCACCCACACTTATTATATATAATTTTATTCAGGGGAAACAGGGCTTTTTTTTAACATCAGATATTTAGGTATGGAACATAATTTAATATGAAAAAAATATTTAAAAAATGGGAGAAAATAAGAATTTTCTTTTATTTTTTTAGTTCCATGTGACATTTTAACTGTGAATGTCAAAATACTGTTTGCTTTTACTGCAGTAACATACACATATTTGTATTCAGCGATGTCTCACGTGTAAAACAGTACCCCCTATGTACAGGTTTTATGGTGTTTTGGGAAGTTACAGGGTCAAATATAGCGTGTTACATATTTCTGTTTTTTTACATTGAAATTCGCCAGATTGGTTACGTTGCCTTTGAGACCATATGGTAGCCCAGGAATAAGAATTACCCCATGATGGTATACCATTTGCAAAAGTAGACAACCCAAGGTATTGCAAATTGAGTATGTCCAGTCTTTTTAGTAGCCACTTGGTCACAAACACTGGCCAAAGTTAGTGTTAATATTAGAAAATGCAAAAAACAAATTTGAACGCAAATTTTGGCCAGTGTTTGTGACTAAGTGGCTACTAAAAAAAAACTGAACATACCCTATTTGCAATACCCTGGGTTGTCAACTATTGCAAATGGTATGCCATCATGGGGTAATTTTCATTCCTGGGCTACCGTACGGTCTCAAAGGCAACCTGGCAAATTTGAATGTGAAAAAACTGCAACGCAAGCCTTATATTTGACTCTGTAACTTTTGAAAACACCATAAAACCTGTACATGAGGGGGGCGGAGCTTGACCGCCAAACGGTGTGGACGTGAGTCCCAGGAGCTCCTGCCCGGCGGGTGAAAAATAGGAGAAATAGCGGAGGCTACGGAGCCCAAAGACTCCAAAGGGTGCAATATCCATATTGGGACTGCATTCCAGAAGCGGGAGATATAACTCCGACACCCGTCGGGACCCGAAGCACTGAAAGCCGGGTGCGGCCTACTGGAACCGGTACAGGGGAGAGACGGCCGCTCCCCCCGACCACGGAGCTCCGGAGCAACCCGGCAAACAACATACCCTCTCCCCCCCCCCAGGACCGGTGGGGGTTATCCCGGTCCCCACTAGCCACACAAAGCAAGCCCGACGACGAACTTACCAGCCACGCTGCACGGCCAAAACACAGCCAAGATGGCGGCCCAGCACAGGCCCAAGTCGAACCTCACGAGCACCCAACAACCACCGCAGCCTAGGGAGGCTTTTTACCAGCTCTGCATGAGCTTCTGGGCGATACTCCACAAGAGAGGACTAACTCATTGTCAAGCGGTGAGAGAAGTGGGTTTATGGATCCGTCCGGAGACCTGGCGTCGCCACTATGACCCCCTACATCAGGCCTCCAGAGCGCCTAGCCGGCTACACAGACGCCAGCGAAAGACAAAGCGTGAACGAAGCACCCGCCAGGAGCCGGAGGGCCACCCACCTCGACAGCAACCACTCGACCCGCGCCAACAGCTCCCAGCCCCGGCGGGAAACACAGCTACAAGGCGGCAATGGAGGGACAAGCGCCCAGCACTCTCAGGTAGAGAAGCGCAGCCAAATCACCTTCCCGAGAACGCAATCAAGGCCACAAGCTACTCACAAGCTCTAAAAACCGGCGTCCAACCAGGCTTCCATCTTCCCTTCCACGGCACAGATGCACACAAGAGAGCAGCAACCATGCTCGACGACGCCAAGGCCTCATGGGACTTAACGGTATGTGATATGCCAGAGCCGACCACAGGTGTAGGCTGACACCCACTGACTCTCGCTGCCGCACGGCGGCCTGACCTGCCGACATGCTACCACATATACGCAGCCCTTGCGGACTATGTCCCTCGAACTCTTTATGTTTATTTTTTATTTTTTCCATGCCTTGACCTTCTTGTGACAAGCGAATGTTAGAAATTTTGATTTAGTTTTTACAGCGTTTAATGTAATGATAATCACACACCTTACTGTTAAACCTATAACGTTCCACTTACGTATACAGCTATTTGCTCGTAAGGAATAACCGTATAACAGCAACTTATCTGTGATTAGCCAGCAATGTAGACTACATACATGACTAACTGTACATAGCTTCTGGCCCAACCGATAGATAATAGGCGATTACTAGCGGAAGGTTTAACATATGCTGGAGACTATTCTACCCTATCAAGCCTGTGTAGTTACTAGTGTCTTACACACAAACGCAATGGTTTAGCATGTATATAACGCGCAGATACCCAAGTATAGTCCCACTTAACAATACTAGGGTACAAACACCTGACAAACCTAGGAGAGACGCCTATGTGCCTCCACTAAATATGACTAATGCACAGCGTAACCACACTAGCCTGCTTTCTTACATAGCATTGAATACATGCATTACATAAATCGATACCTGACTACCACACGCACTAACCAACTCTGCGTACAAAGCAACTTACCTTAAAGTCAACGTTCTCTCGTTAACAAGTTTATGTTTTATTATGACAATACCTTAGAAATGTGAATCCATACTGTTAATAACCTAACCAAAAAATGTGCTTGATCTAACATGTACCTCTGTGTATAACTGTTTAAATACGCTGGAGGATTGCCTTTGGGGTACCTCACATGCGAATGTTATAAGCTGACGCACAACAAAAATAAAGAATTAAAAAAAAAAAAAAAAAAAAAAACCTGTACATGAGGGGTACTGTTTTACTCAGAAGACTTCACTGAACACAAATATTAGTGTTTCAAAACAGTAAAACGTATCACAACAATTATATTGAAAAACACAAAAAATGTCACTGTCACTGACGATATCGTAGTTGTAATACATTTTACTGTTTTGAAACACTAAGATTTGTGTTCAGCGAAGTCTTCCGAGTAAAACAGTACCCCCCCCCCCCCCCCCCCCATGTACAGGTTTTATGGTGTCTTGGAAAGTTACAGGGTTAAACATGGTGCTAGAAAATTAAATTCCCTGAACTTTCGGCCTGAGTTGTCAAGCAAGTCCTGCAAATTGTAATTAATAAAATGACCTAATTATGTAAAATTATTACATAAATATATACGTAGAATTATTTTATATATATATATATATATATATATGTGTGTGTGTGTGTGTATATATATATATATATATGTATATATTTTTTTTATTATTTTTATTTATATATAGGTATATATATAGTGATATATACGTATATACTTATGTATATAGATATATATTTTATTTCGTTCTACATGAATTTTGATATCAATTTATATATATATTAATTTTAAAATACAGTTAGTATGAAATTACGCATGTATATATATTTTTTATCTATTTATTTTTTATTATTTATTTTATTTTATTTTTTAACGTATTTATATATTTTTTATTATATATAAATATATATAATGAAAATTATATATATATTTAATCAATATCATTGTACGTGTATTTTGATATTAATATATATATATATATATAATTATGTATAAATTAATATTAAAATACACTTAGAAAGTATATGTATATGTATATTTATGTGTATGCCATCCATGTGATCGTGAGGTCCTCGCAAGGACCTTGCGATCACATGGCCCAGAGGGGCCAAAGAGGACGGAGGGGGACTCCCTGGGCTCCCAGGTAAGTCCCCATACCGTGATCGCCGGTGTGGGATCGCCGGCGTGGGATCGCCGGCGACCGGGTAAGTACAAAAGATCGCAGGGCGTTCTATGCAACCCTGCGGCGTTTAGCGCCATCTAAATAAGGACGGCATAGAACGCCCTGCGGTCTTAAGGGGTTAAGGGGTTAATTGTTTTAGAAATTTTTTTTATTAGAAAGTTAGAATTAGGGGAGACGACAGTCGGTGCAAGGCTGATGGCTAGCGACGGCTGTGTTGGACTCTTAGACAACAAAGAAGGAGAACTGCCAGTTGGGTCCTCACCCACCAGCTGGCAGGAATTAAGAATTAAGTTTTACTGTTTAATAAAGCTGTGGCCGTTGCCCTTATCCACTTAAAAGGTGTCCAGTGTATTATTTTGGGGCAACGGTGGGATGGAATATGGGTCAGCAGTCATGATGAGTGAAAACAATAATAACAAAGCGACTTCAATCAATAGACAAGTCTAAAATAAGGGTTTGAGATACAACAGTTGAGTCAATAAAAAAGAAAAGAAAATAGTAAGTGAAAACATATCATGACAATAGATAAATAGATATGGTATATCTCAATGAAAATGTAAGATATCTTAAAGGAGGGTAGTGGTTGTCAGCTGTACTTGCAGTTGAATTGTGAGTAGGGTGGTTCTCATGGCTCTTGTGTTTACCAAGGATTAATTCCTTCTTGGGTACTTTGAGGTGAATAGTGCTAAGATTTGTGAAGCGGTGTACAATAGGGATTTGCGTATCTGGTTTAGCGGTTTGTTAACAAGGATATTAATAAGTATTTTATATAAGTATTTGGTCATGGTAGGGGTTTTCAGGGTAGCCATAAGGGGGTTCTATCCCTGGATAATTCATGTTTTCTCGATTATCACTTATCCTTCTGTAGCTTTGAGGATGGTAGAGGTTTATAAGGGGGGTATAAGGTCCTGAATTGGAAGTGAGGAGTTATAGTGGTGAGGGGGTAAGAACTATGGTCTTGTAAGTCGGGATAAATGAGGAAGAGAGGGAAAAAATGGGAGGAGGGGAATGGAAAAGAAGGGGAAGTTGCTCACTGTATCGCTACCCCCACCCCTCTACCCCCCAGCCCCGTGCTGTCCACCCCACATCCACCCATTTAAATTCCTTTAGGGAAAACTTTTATAATTTTTAAGAAAATTATGTGTGACTTAAATTAAGACAGTTTCACCAACATCCAATCGCATGCCGCTCCATTTTATAAAGAGAAAATAAATGATATAACACGGTTTAACATCTGAAAGTCAGAGATTATATATGTGTCAAATTTTGTATTCAGAGTCCTGCCAGGACATTCCATGGAATTTTAATGACACAGTATCTCGACATCGAGGTGGTTAGCCAGCGATGGCCGCGGTTCCACTGGTTTATCTGTCCTGAATCCCATGGAGAGCTGGTGGAGAAATTAGAAAAAGCACTTATCCTGTTAAAATGTTCTGCTTAATGGAGTCACCAGGGGCCCTTTGATGCAGTTTGCAGTACAACTCACATATGGTGAGAAATATTAGTGTAAGCTTTCATCTTGAATTAGCAGACATGATGATTCTCAGCGGACCTCAGTTAAGGAATATTTACAATGAAGATTATTAAACCTTTTCAACTGTTGGTATTAATAAGTAGTTGGATTATCTTAAGTGGTAGTACAGATAATAAATACTTTATTAGAATATAGACAAACAATTGATGCCAACTTACAGTAAGACCTCTTATTTGGACAAAGCGACTGGTTTTCAACATTGCCCTTAATTTCCGTCCCAGGCTCTGTGTGAGTGGGGCTTGGTAGGAGATAATAGCTTAGGGGTTTATTGGATGATTAACTAACGAGAGGGACCAGCACTGTGGGTCCATATCAAATTATAAGCCAATGGGTCATCCGTCATAGGGCCAACTAAACAGACCGTTCCAGAGAGATTCTCAATCATTCTAGCAGTTCGCAGCCGCGCATATTTGTATACAAATGGAGTGAATGAAAACCTGATCTGGCAATGTTGGCAATGTGTTAAATAGAATATTGTGGGGGAACGGAATAGTTTATATTTTACAGAATGTTTTATAAGTGACTTAGAAAACATTGTATAAAGAAAACAAGTTGATGAAGGGGTGCACAGAGGTACAAGGGCTTTCAATTCAGTAATTTGGTAGTGATTTATATCCTGGTCTGTGGAGTTAAAATAACTACAATGTATAGAGAGAATAGTATTTACAAATGTTCGATAAATGCAGAGTTGCAGGAGCCAAACCTCTATTGAGCCTGAAAATGAGTCAGTTTAATCAATTATATTAAAATTGCAGATGGTAATGACGTATAACACGTTCAGAAAGAAATCCAGGTATTTGATGCTGTTAGAGACACTTAATTCTGCAATTGACCACAGCGTTTTAATTCTTGATATGTTTAATGCTTTGCAAATATATGGAAGAAAAAAATCTAAATGATATTTGGATTTAAAGTTCCTGTTTTTGTTGCCAATTCCCCAAACTTTACATCACCTGTCTTTCACTCTATCCACACCGGGAAGAATCTTGATCGGACAGGAGATTCCATATTTTAGAAACTGACCATCAGATATAGCTTGCTTTAATTCTTTGTCTCATGACTGTCACGGCAGGTCAAACATTTATCCGGGTGGCAATTGGACACCACAAAAATAATCAGGATGTTCTTTGGGCAGGCTGTAGCTGAGGGGGTGAGCTAATCAGGGATGTATGGGTTGTGGGGATTATGTGCCGTGGCACACCTAGCGGAGCACTGCTATAAGTGACCTTCTCTGTGCCCCCAATTTATACCTCACCTGCAAATTGTTCTTATAGGTGTTCTCCAGGACTGTCCACATTTTTTGGAATGTTCTGTCACATCTAGCTAACCCTCTTCTTTAGGGTAAGTCATAAGTATAAGTTTAAATGGAGAGGAGTAGAGAACCTAAGACAGTGCCTTGGGATATTCCAACTGAATAAACTGCTAACCCCTTCACGACCCATGACATATCAGGACTGTTGAGGGATTTCCCAAACACAGGACTTGGAGGAGTTAACATTGAAAATAATGACAGCGATATAGAGCAGCTGACTAATCACAAATTCAAGCGTGCGCACACACTACACAAACATCACACCGGCTCCTTAACAGTGCATTTCCAAAGAAAATAAAGAAAAATTACAGCTGAGCTTGTTACTCTGTATCAAATGCTCTGAATATTAATTTCACCCAGCGACATAATTTTATTAATTATTTATTGTTTTGTGATGCTGGATAAACAATATAAAGCTATTCAATTGATTTGAAGCTTGGTTTCAACTTCATTGTGCTGTTTCTAAATTTAAATGCCCTAGGATGCAATGTTATTACCGTTTGACTTAAGTTAATTATAGGAACGAATGGCGGTCTCTGATAATCATACAAAACTACCTAACGTATTCAAATATATTTATATATTCACATTTTCCTTCTCAATGTTTACCAGCAACTCAATCTTGTTTTTGTTACTTTTTCGGTATTTTGTGTATTATTCTTCTGTATAGATTACAGGCTGAATTTTAAATCCTGTGTTTGCACCAAGGGGTTTTAGATATATATATATATATTTTATTTTTTTTATTATTATTATTTTCTTTTTTATCTAACAAGCTGCCCAATAAAAAAGAAAATACCAATAATTGTCTGCCTTCTCTACTTCATTCACACCTTTCACTGAAGAGTGATGTTCATGGAACACTATTTGCAAGTCATAGATTAAGAGAGAATGAGTGTATCAAGCAAATCGCGTTAATTGTTTATTAAAAGGGAAATGTGACTTCGATGTCAGACAGATGCAGTTGCCCGATGTAAGTGATGCAATGAAATAGACAAGCTGAGAGCAGTTAATTTCTTTCTGAACATGTTCATTTTTCATAGCAGCTATTCAGAAGAGGTTCGTACATGTTCTAACACAAGGTGGGAATGAGTCTGAGCAGATCATTTCAATTTGATGCAAACAGGTCAGTGACAGTAATTATATTCGTCATATCAGGGAGGCGTTGGACTGTGGCGAATATCAAACATCGTGTTCTTCATTGGAGGATGCAACGTGAAAATTGACATTTGCAGCCTTAATGAATTGTAGACAATAACAACGCGTTTTCAGGTGAAATGTCAGGCATGGTATAGATTCTGACGTATTTGCCCAATTAACCTTGAAGAGCTTGCAAAAAGATAGACAGTATTAGAGTTGTGAATTTCGTTTTAAAGGAGCTGGGATTTGTCTGAATTTTGTGTGATTGGGGAGTCGTTCGATTTCTGTAACTCCAGAGTGCCACATGGATGTATCACAAACAAAAGAACCAGACAATGAACGAACAGGTTAATTTGTGTCGTGATTCGGAGTTCCGTCTGGAGCGACAACAAAAAGAGAGGATTCATGTGGAAAAAGATGATTGATAGTTAGGGAAAAACATTAAATGGTGATTGATTGATTGATTGATTGATTGATTAGTTGCAGATTCTCATTTTCTCTCTTACTTATTTTTATTTGATCTATAATATTTATATTTTATTATGAATACATTTTTCAGTACGCGGATTGGACCATTTTTGTGCATTTTTGTTCATCCAAATCAGTTGTATGAAATGTTTGTATGGGTGAATATGAATCAATCTGCCACATGGAGGAATTTCAGACTACCAAAACCAAATTTATATTTAAATACAAATTAGGCCAACCCAAATTTTTCTTCCATGCACAAGTCTAGATAGTGTTTGTGGTAGGCTAGTAGAGTGATTCTGAGTCCCAGGTGTAAAAGAGTTGCAGAACTCTCCCATGGTCCTGCCAGTTACGAAGGCTACTTACAGAGTTCCAGACCACTTACAGGACCCTAGGCTACTTACAGAGACCGAGGATAATCTCATATCCCAGAGCTCCAGAAGTATACTTCTAGGCTACACAGTGCAGGGTGAAGAAAAATTTATATTTAATTATGATCCAGGAGACAAAACAAAGATACAACATTTTGGCTGGGGCGTCTTAATCATTTTATCAAAGAAACGTTGTATCTTTGTTTTGTCTCCTGGACCATAATTAAATATACTTTATTCTTCACCCTGCACTGTGTAGCCTGTGGCTCTAATTTCCTGTATTTATATTGGGGCTGCAGAGCATCATGAATGTGCAGTACTCCACTACCTGGGTATATCCCAGAGCTCTATCGTGTATCATGAAGAATACCGCGCAGGGGTGGGGGCCGGGGGGGGAGGACAGTAGGTCCCCCCCCCCCTCATTACCATTATGGCCCCCACCCGCCGCCCAGGGGTGGGGGCCGGGGGGAAGGACAGTAAGTCCCCCCCCTTATTACCATTATGGCCCCCACCCGCCGCCCAGGGGTGGGGGCCGGTGGGGAGGACATTAGGTCCCCCCATTGTAATTTATGGCCCCCACCCACCGCGCAGTGGTGGGGGCCGGGGGGAGGACAGTAGGTCCCCCCCCTATTAGCTTTATGGCCCCCACCCACCGCTCATGGGTGGGGGCCAGGGGGGGGACAATAGGTCTCCCTCCCTTATTTTACTTTAGGGCCCCCACCCGTCGTTTAGGGGTGGGGGGCAATAGGTTTTTTTGTTTTTTTTTTACAGACTGCTTACTAGACATGCCCCTACTCGCAGTATAGCGAGTAGGGTATATTATTTACTAATACTAAGTCATTTTTACTTAGTAAATGTGGCTGAAAGACCAGTTTAGGTCTTTCAGCCTTTTAGTAGATAGCTCCCTAATACCGTGGGAATTAGGGAGTTATCTACTAAGCGGCTGCAAGATGCAGCCACAGCAATGAATAGGATCGGAGTTTCATTCATTCAAATGAAATTCCGATCCAAACAAAGTGCTGAATTGCGTTCTAAAACAAACGAACATACTGTTCTCATTCAGTTAGAACGCAATTCGGCAGTTTCGGCTAAATTGACAGGAAGCATCGCGGGAACACAGAGGAAAGGTAAGGATTATAGGAAAATTGCTCTGACCAGCGGAAATGAGCTGGTCAAGCGGAGGAATCCTCCATAAGACAAAGAGTCCTTACTTTGTCTTATGATTTTAAAGAAAACTAAAGAAGACAGGAAGAAAAGAATAACAGATCCTGAGAGAGGGGGAGAAGAGGAAGAGATTGAGGAAAGGTAAGTTCGGCATGACAGTGCCGCTTTAAGTTTAAAAACCCAGATTTTTATTTCACTGTAAAATTAAGCTAATTCCACTAGATAATGAAAAAAACAATGTAATGGAACACGTGGAAAAAAAATATTACATACTTGTTTAACACCTGTTCACAGTGATTGCCCTATCTTGTTAATCGAATGTCAAATTCTATGAATATTCTGTCAAAAAAATAAAACGTACCAGGAAAAGTTAAAGGATCTTAACATGTATAGCTTGGAGGAAAGATGAGACAGGGGGATATGATAGAAACATTTAAATACAAAAAGGGAATCAACACAGTAAAGGAGGAGACTATATTTAAAAGAAGAAAAATTACCACAACAAGAGGACATAGTCTTAAATTAGAAGGGTAAAGGTTAAACCCCTTAAGGACTGCGGACAAATCAGGTACGTCCACGGCTAATTAGAGCGCTGGAAAGTATTGCAGCGATGCCTCATTTACGAGCCGCCGGGTGATCGATCCCCCGGAGCGATCACTTCCGAGTTGCCCCACGTGGCGCCTGGCAGTGTAGTTCAGAGCATCGGAAGCCATCAGGCAGGCTTTCGATGCTCTGCCTGTGCTCAGTGCCTCAAGGGGTCGTTATATAAAAATATTATCAGTATTATTAACAAATATAAGGGCGTTTTTTCACTTTGAAATTTGCCAGATTGGTTATGTTGCCTTTGAGAGAGTATGGTAGCCCAGGAATGAGAATTAGCCCCAGGATGGCATACTATTTGCAAAAGAAGACAACCAAAGGTATTGCAAATGGGGTATGTTCAGTTATTTTTAGTAGCCACTTAGTCACAAACACTGGCCAAAGTTAGCGGTCATAATTGTTTTTTTGCATTTTTAACACACAAACAAATATCAATGCTAACTTTGGCCAGTGTGTGTGACTAAGTGGTTACTAAAAAGACTGGACATACCCCATATTGAATACCATGGGTTGTCTACTTTGCAAAAATATATTGTTTGATGGGGGTAAATTGCATGGCCGGCTTCAAAAATGTCCCAAATAGGACATGGGTTCATGATAACCATCTGTGAAAATTCCGAGTTGGAAAACTGGAATGCGCACCCTCCGAATATGGTCTTTTAACCCCCAGAGAACCCGACAGACCTATACATGGGGGTATCACTGTACTCAGGAGATGTTGCTGAACACATATTGGGGTGTTCTTTGGCAGTAACCCTTAAAGTTCTCAGTACATGTATTCTTAAATTGATATGTGTGTCAAGAAATCACCAATTATTATTATTTTTTTTACATTTGGCATAGATTGGTGGTAAAATGGTTGCATGAAAAGAGTCAAAATACCCCAATTTTTTATACCTTAGGTTGTCTTCTTTTAAAAAATATATACATGTGAAGGGTTATTCAGGGATTCCTGACAGATATCAGTGTTACAATGTAACTTTAGTTAATATTGAAAAACAATGGTTTGGAAATAGCAAAGTGCTACTTGTACTTATAGCCCTATAACTTTCCAAAAAAGCCAAGTACATGTTAACATTGGGTATTTCTAAACTCAGGACAAAATTTTGAAACTATTTAGCATGGGTGTTTTTTGGCGGTTGTAGATCCGTAACAGATTTTGGGGGTCACAGTTTGAAAAAGTGTTTTTTTTTTTTTCATTTTTTCATCATATTTTATAGTTTTTTTCTAGTAAATTATATGATATGATGAATATAATGGTATCTTTAGAAAGACTATTTAATGGCAGGAAAACGGTATATAATATGTATGGGTACAGTAAATGAGTAAGAGGAAAATTACAGCTTAACACAAACACGGCAGAAATGTAAAAACAGTCCTCGTCCTTAACAGTAAGAAAATTGAAAAACAGTCTGGTCACTAAGTGGTTCAATTCCTCTCAATTCACACGTTACAGAGCAAAACTGTTGATGTGCTGTAATAAAATGTGATTTTTTTTCATAACTGTCTTTAGTAAGTGGCAATGGCCATGATTTAACATTTTGCATAAGCTTTTTAAATTACTAAATATTTTTAAATAAACTGTTTTTAAAAGTATGTAAAATTTTGAAAAACGTGTCATATTTTTTACATATGATGTATTTGTTGATATTTTTATATTTTGAAATATGATTTATCCAAAATTAGTAAATTATTCAAAAAGCTCTTTCAAAAATATGAAACAATGCCCAATGTTAGCAATAAACATTTATAACAATTAAACTGATAATATGTTTTATTTATAACGCAGAGCTGGGTTTTATAATAGGTGAATTATAAGCAGGTCATATTGCAGTGTCTAACAACAAGTTAAACATACAATGAAAAAGGAATGGAGAAACAAATGACTGTTATAGCATATCGTAATAGAAAAATAAAAATCCAAATTTGAGATGTATTTGTATAAAATGTAAAACTTCGATGTATGTTATAGCTCCGTGAGATGCCCCTGTGTCACTAAGTGTGTACAAATATAGACTTGGCTGCCACCAAGAATACAAAATGTATTTCAAACAAAAAACTGCTATCTGATAAGTGTTTATCTTAAGTCTTTGTTGCTTGAATTCTGAAGTCAGTTTGGAAGTATCATCTCTACAGGATGCTATTATGTACAAGGAATGACCTGTCCCATGAAATGTGAATTTCTTTGTAAGTGTTCTTTGACTCGTCATTAGCACTGCCTGTCAAGTGGAACAAAAGTACTTCATTCTTTCGACCTTTGGAATTAAGTTATATGTCAAACATCTTAGGACAAGCATTGAAACAAGCCTGAGTTTTTATTTGGTCTGTACTGTCATCCTTTCTTTAATAAAGCTTGAAGTGAAAGTGTTACCAAAATAGTTCACCAAAAAATTCATCTTAGGTAGGTGCTTTGATCATAGAAAGAGAAGAAGCTTTGTCAAGCCTTTCCAACAGCATATACATAAAAAAAACATAATATAGAAAACACTTGCGTAAAAAAAAAAAATCTTTCATTATTTATTCATTCTTAAATTGTAAAATGCAATTGTTAAATCAGAAACACATTTGCCAATGTATTAACATTTATTACAGAGTAACATCATTATGAATGCGTTTACTACATTTCATAGAGAAGCCTTTGATTGGTCGATTTTACCAGCTCAGGGTGCACGCACGCGCTTCGAGATGGTAAGGGGGGAGGGAGGGAGGGAAAGGAGGAGGAGGGATGGTGAGTACCGTATTTTTCGCTCCATAAGACGCACTTTTTTCCCCTCAAAAGTGAGGGGAAATGTCTGTGCGTCTTATGGAGCGAATATGAAGCTTTACTTACCTGTCTTGCAGCGTTGGCCGGCAGCACAGGGCGCACCGCGGTACTGGAACTTGAATTTCATGTTCCGGTTTCCGGCGGGACTGAAAGGAAGTGCGCACAAGCTGAGTGCGCACTTCCTTTCAGTCCCGCCGAAAACCGGAACATGAAATTCAAGTTCCAGTACCGCGGTGCGCCCTGTGCTGCCGGCCAACGCTACAAGACAGGTAAGTAATTATGGGACAAGGGGAGGGGGGCAGTATGGGAGAGAAGAATATGGGGAGGGGGATGAAGTCTATGGGGGGGGTGGGGTGAAGTCTATGGGGAGGGGGGGATGAAGTCTATGGGGAGGGGGTGGGGTGAAGTCTATGGGGAGGGGGTGGGGTGAAGTCTATGGGGACGGGGGGAGATGAAGTCTATGGGGAGGGGGGAGATTAAGTCTATGGGGAGGGGGGGGAGATGAAGTCTATGGGGAGGGGGGAGATGAAGTCTATGGGGAGTGGGGGATGAAGTCTATGGGGAGGGGGGAGATGAAGTCTATGGGGAGGGGGGAGATTAAGTCTATGGGGAGGGGGGGAGATGAAGTCTATGGGGAGGGGGGAGATGAAGTCTATGGGGAGGGGGGGAAATGAAGTCTATGGGGAGGGGGGGATGAAGTCTATGGGGAGGGGGGATGAAGTCTATGGGGAGGGGGTGGATGAAGACTATGGGGAGGGGGTGAGTGAAGACTATGGGAGAGAGGAGAAGACTATGGGAGGGGGGGACACTATGGGACAGGGGAGAAAAAAAATATTCTGTACAAACTGTCCCATAGTAAGAAACACTATGGGACAGTTTGTTCAGAATATTTTTTTTTCTGGGTTTCTTCCTCTAAAAACTAGGTGCGTCTTATGGTGAGGTGCGTCTTATGGAGCGAAAAATACGGTAGTTAAAAAATAATGGAGGGGATTGGGAGGAGTGAGGGCTTCATTCAGGGTGGGCTGGAGAAAGGAGGAGAGAGAAGAGCTTTGCCTGAGAGAAGCAGTTATGTATGTTGCCAGCATGCTATGCGCACTGATTAAAAGGGTTACTCCAACCTTCATGGTGATCATGGTGGTAGGAGTCTGGATGTGCAGTGTTCCAGCTAGAAAAAGGACTGTTCCCAAAATATAATTATTTCTTAAATATAAATATAATTTTTTTTTTTTAATTTCCCTTTTTCTGTGTTCTCTTATCTATCGAATTTGGAGGCAGGAGAATAAATTCAAGAGCGTATGTCGCATTTTTGTCACCAACTTTAAAGGAACATATACATTATATAGGTTTCAATAACAAATAGTGTTTCATTTCACATATTAGCAGCATTAGAGCACTTTTTATATTAATGATATGTATTCACAATGAATATGATTTTAACAAGTATTCACATTGCAGTCACACTACTGGGTTATCAATTTGAATTTAATAATATCATAAGATATTTCAAATTGGTACTTAGTCCAACTAAATGTAAAAGTAACAGAGAAATAATTGCACTACAAATAACCGGTGTGGGTTCTAACTGATAAATAAAAGTGAATGCTTGTAGATATGTGCCCATATTGGACATAAAATATGATTTATTGAAACCCGATAATGTATGACACAGAGCTAATCTTTTACTATATTTAGGTCCATGGAAAACAGGGGGTGTTATTTGAGTGGACTTGAATTTATCCGCTGTGGAACGCACAGCCATCTTGGATAACAATGAAAGTGCGTCATTGCAAAGGAGGAAGTCGACGGCGGAATATGTCCGGAGCGATTGAGGACTTAATGATCAGTAAATGAAAACATATGCGAGAAAGGGAGTGAATAGATCGAATAGATTATAGCTATTAGGTATCCAATCCATGGAATCCATGCCCACCACACCACCAATGAATGTTTGTGGTTAGCCCTATTTGAGGGGGATTATGGGAGGGTGTGATGAGTAGAGAAAGAAACGCGTGGGATCCATTCCAGCAATTGTTACTTTTGATTTAAATTTTATTATCTTTTTTTAAAGCATTTTGTAATTTTGGATCAAAATCTCTGGATTTTTACTACTATTGTGGCTCCTGACTTCCAGACGGGTTTCCAGATCAGTCCCCAGGAGAAAGCTGAACCTCCTACTATCTCTGGGGAGGCATTTTCAAAGCAATATTATCACATGAAATGTGTGAGTGCAACCAGAAAGTGTTCTGTTACTCTTGTTTACAAGCATTATTGCACATGATTTGTTTTATTTATATGTTTTAGAGATATCAGCTGGATCCCATTATTTTGTATTACATTCTATATTCTCGAGGTTGGTTACGAACTGGGAGGCAACTGAGGGAAGCTGTATATCCAAAGTTAAGTTATAATTTTTATTTTGTCATTTCACCTTACGCGGGTGTATAGGTGGAAGATTGTTATTTGTATATTTTTCTAATTGTTTCAATTTAAATTGGGCAGGCCACGTCCACCCCAGGAATCTTCCCACAGGAACTTACTGAAGCAACTATATATCCGCAGGACAATGGAGACACATCACACATTGTGAAAAGTATAATGAAGGCACTTTACAATATATTACGTAATAGTAGGAGAATGGATTACCAATATCATTGTAAAAATGACCAATGAGAGTCTGTAGTGGTTATGGTGCTTATATTGCCACTTTGGTAATCACTGTGTGAAATAGATTTTTCACTGAAAACAATCTTTGTTTTGTGATAGATGAAGAAGTCAAGAAGTATATTTGCAAATGCCACATAGGAAAATGAAAATATATGGCCCAATATATCTAAAAAGGAGAAAATTCTAATTCTAGGCACCACTTGTAGACAGCTGCCTTCAGGCAAGTCCAGCTCTGGCGGCGATGGCACTACCCCTATGAAGATTCCGTAGGCTCCAAAAGACTTCAATATAAACATATGACATATAATATAATATATATATATATATATATATATAAAATAGCAATATAAAAGTCCTGAATATGGCCAAAACGTGTTTCACTCTTGTAGAGCTTCTTCAGTCAGCTGTGAGTGTGGTCCTGAGAATCTAACATTTTTAAACCCCTTGTAGTCCTGCCCCTTGGTTCACATGGGTGGGTTATTGTCCAATAGTAAAGTTACAGGAGTCTCTCTAATTATCCTAATTGGATACAAGTTTAGAGATTTTTTGCCTGATTCGCCGAATTTTTGGCACCCTTTTGGCCACTGAATGTCCTCCGTGGTTGGCGGAAGTAACGTCTCAAGTGGCAGTGAACTTCATCTCCCCTCAACCACGCGGCGTTACAGACCTCCCCAACCACTCCTCTCATCTGGCGCACATGCGCCTGTCTGCTGGGGGAGGGAAGTCCAGCCGGCAGGGACATATAGCGTCATCCTGGAACCTCCCCTCCCTGAGTGCAGCTGAGGAACATGCGTATGCCATATTGGTGAAGGGAGACAGTGAGGGCAAATTTAGTGAAAGTAGAGGGAACAGGGAGAGATAAATAAATACAATTTATAGTTAAAATAAAATAAGTGCTGTCATTAATATTTCAAGAAAAACCTAATGTGTTATTTAGCCTTAACTATTAATATTTGTTATGGATGGTACTATAGTAGGGAAAAAAGATTGTTTTATAGGCCCAGAAGGGAGCTGTATTAAATATAATAATTGTGCAATATGGTCTTTTGTAAATCTGTCCCTGAGGGTGTAAAAACTAAAACAGGTAGAAAGCGAGTATAGGAGTGCATAGGATGCTTTTAATTTCAAAGCTAAAAATAAAGTACCGGTAAAAAAATTAAATACTATGCTACTGGTGCTGAGGATATATATGGGATGTTTTTAGTTTAAAAGGTAAAAATGTGCCATGCAGATGATTCTAAAGATTTAAGTGCTGTGCAGATGATTCTAAAGGAAGTGGCACAATTCGAAGTCGATATTCAAGCCCTGGGGTTGTAGAGTCCCGAGGTTGAATATCCACTTCATTTAGTTTTGTCCCAAACATTTGTTAAAGTCCCCTCCGCCAGTTGGCTATGACTTTTTGAATGCCCACAAATTAGAGTCCTCTCGGGTCGCTGTTGTGTTTTAGTTTGAAGTGCTCTGACACACTGTGTCCTTCATATTCTTTTCTTTTTTTTTAAGCGCTCCACTTATAGGTGTAGGTTTCTACTTACACCACCTTACAGATCTTGAGTTTTGGTGTGGATAAGAGGATATCTCCGCACAAGTGTATAGAGCTGCTGCTGTTTATTCATTTTAGCACCTTGTGGTACACACATCCCTCCCAAAGGTGGTGTATTTTAGTTTGTATTTCTTTAAACTTTTGCCCGTTCTCAGCATTCTTATATTCTCTATTTTTTCGGGCATCAGAATGAAGCCTGCGCTTATAGGAGGAAATGCTAAAACTACTAAAAGAATATAACCCAGCAAACCTGCTTCACACCCCCCCCCCGGCCCCCCTCCCGTCCTAAAATCAAATTTCTTCCACATTCTTTCAATATCCAGAGCTGAGATTGAAGGATTTATTCAACGTGCTATAAAAAATATTGATGGAAATGTGGTATTTTGAACGGTGTCTGTACAGCTGCAAAAAAAAAGTATAAAAAAAAAAAAACAAGGGAGCGATAAAATACTTTAAACATCAAACATCAGCACGAAAATGAACTTAAATTCTCTGCCTAACAGCACAGGTGGCAGCCTGTCCTTAGAGTCACCAGGAGAATTTTTAACAGTCCCCAACTGACACCAGATGCTGATGTGTCAGAGTGAAGCAGCTTAATAGCTGTGAAATCCATCAACAGGTATAGCGAAGATCCCAATTTAACAGCGTATGCTCAGCCGGGCCTCCTCTAGCATAATGTCAAATATTGAACTGCCTTCTGTCACATGCTCTAAGCTGGAGATTTGTCACATCTTGGCAGCTGAATCCCTTCCACCCTTCCCTGATCTCTTGCAATATTTCATTAAATATCAAGTCCGGTACTAGCTCTGCCATCTGAAAATAAACAAACAAGTAAATGAATAAACAGAAACTTGCTGATGATTTTACAGAAAAGGATGACCACCAAAGGGGAAAACATCTGAGAAGGAAATTTACTCCGATTCTGGATTTTATTGCTCTGATTAGAGTCCTTAGCAAACGTAGATGCCGAGCGATGGAGCCAATGAGGATAATGCGCAGTCGTAAAACAGAAATGACATTTATGATCAGCTAGAGACAGATACGTTGAGAACTAAAACTATCAAGAAATGGAATTTACAAGGATTTTTGTTTCGTTGTTGTTTGTTTTTGTCATAGCTACCCACTTCTTATTTATGTTACATGTGCAGAAATGTGACCATTTTAAACCCAGAGTGATTTCCTAGGCCAGATTGGATTTATCTGAGTAAGCTGATCCTTATTATAACTACTTACGGTATATAGCGTCAATATAGCCATATTACCATTTTATAAAGGGATTTAAAGCGGCAAATAAATGACACACCAATTAAGGTGGTCATAAAAAGTGCTGAAGAGGAACCTGTTCAGATGAGCTTACAATCTAGGAAGAAGTGGGGTAAAAGAACACTGGTTTTCATGGTAATTGTCCCAATTTTACTACTTCAGACCACTTTTTAGAACAGAACATGTGGCAAACCTAGCCACTTCTAGGACACTGAACTTTATATGCCAAAAGGTTGTCTGTATTTTCTGCTGTGTTGTGTATGTAACTTGGATGTATATTATGTGCCATTGGAATTCGTATGCTAGCAGCCGTAAGCCACTAGCATTCATGGAGTTTGTTTCACGAACCGTGCCTATACGGGCTGTTCGTGAAACGAATACGGGCCCCCCTGATAGATCACACATTAAGGGACGTGTGGCGCTCGTTAACCGACTGCAACAATGTTGCAATCGGTAATTAAAGGCTCTCCTAGGTGGCCGTCGTTCGACTACCGACCACGCGGCGGTCGGCCATCTTGGATCCTTTGTCTCTCCAGCGGTGTTTGGTCGTCGAGCGCCTGGAACTGAAAACAGCTACTCGACGACACGAACACCGCTGGACCTCCAGAGCGTTCGGGAGTTCCGGCCCGCATCACATTAATGTTCCCCATCGGTGTTCGGTAGTTTAAACCGGACTCGATGGCTAAGTCTATTTCGCGCGGCGTTCGGTAGTTTTAGCTGGGATCTGAGCGGTATTCTCACGAAATATAACCCCAGACCTCAGCTATCTACCGACCGTCCATTCGTGCAAATAGAGTGAATGATGGAGAAGTTATAGATTTTAACGTGAAATGTCGGTTCTGTTGCACGGAGGGATAATCCACTTAACGGTGTATCCCAGTGGGAGTATCACTCTCGTGCAGCAGTACCTGATGGGAGAAATGTCCAGAATGTTAAGTCCCCCATGTAGTCCCCTCCTGTATTACCCCTACTAAGTCTGTCTGGAAGCCCCTTGCATGGGGAATTGTATAAATACTGGAAGCTGTGAATAAAGACCTCAGTTGACTCCCAGAACTGTGTTTCGTCCGGTTACTGGGGGATTTGGGATATTGCCTTACTTTTCAGCGCTGACTGTGGATTTACCCTTAATACCAGCAGAGATCGTGGATTTTAATATTGCACCCCGCTACAGAACACTTTGATGAATCTCTTCTAATATGGACACCTTGTATGACACCTGGATCGATTTAGAAAATGTGTGCGGGGGAGCAAGAGATGGAAGATGAGAGGGTGAAGAGGGATTAGTGCATTGATTTTAGTTTTGAGCTGAACATGGAGGTGCGTTCGGCCAGCGAACGGTGGAATTCACCACCTAACGGAAAGCGTTCGGTAGTGTAAAATATGAAGCCTTCTGTCATTTTGTAAAATTAAGATTATTAGTACACTAAAGCTAGCCTAAATAGCAAAGCATTCAATTGGCAATAAGAGAGTAAAACCTTGCTTTAGAAAAATAAAATTAAGCATTAAAAGGCAAATGAGAAAACGTCTGCTTCAAAAAGCCTTAAAATAGAACATTACAAACCGTCTGACATGGGAAGAGTCCAATGTCAAATGAGCAAATGTCTGAGGTTAAAAGGGTTAAAGTGCAAATGAGTAAGAATTAAGCATTTTACAACAAATCTGATCTAGCAAAAAAAAAGTTAAAACTAGACATTAATAAAAGACTCTAAGTCAATTCTCAGAGAAACAAAGAAAATAACACAACCACGCTGGCAATGCCTGCAGAAGACGTACCATACAAAAAAATGGAGTACATGCATAATATCATACAAATTCACACAGCCAAGACAACCAGTCTCAGCTCTGTACATTCAGTGCGATAAAAGAAGTTAGAAACTTCTTATCCCACGATCTCCTGCCAGGATTACATATCTCTAATATATTATCGGCATAATGCATAACAAAATGGCAATCACTCTCAGCCTGGCACGTGTTCCTTTCAATTTGTGTATGACTTGCTTGTTTGTGTTTCTGTTCCGTTGACTAATCCACTGACTCCCACACCAACATGTAATGTGTGTATGCTGCCCCGCAGCTCGTATAATTAAAAAGGTAAATATTTTGTTGTATTTACGACATCTAAATGCTTATAACGTTAGCTAATTGTTTGCATGTTTTTAGGGATTTCCAAATATTTCCATCTGTTTGAATGTTTATAGGGCGCGTGCTTGGTACAAAGTGACCATCTGAGCATCGGATCTTACACTTTGCACAGATATTATCCCTGTATTTTATAAATCATTTAAATGTAATGTCAGACATATAGTGAAGGGTGTCATTGCAGGAAGTGCTTGGAATGTGCCATGGGCATCTACATTTAAACACCCTGCTTTACAGTAACCCAGATTAATAAGCATAATATTGACTATCCATATCATTGACCTGTTTCGAGCAGATTTTTTTCACTACCAAATTCCATAGAATAATATAAACTCCAAGCAGGATGTTTGGCAGTAGGATTTGAATAAAATGTAGGAATTAGACAGACAAATAACAGATGTGAATTAAATGGACATTAAAATGTAAAAATAGAAAGTGATGCTTCACATGAAAACGTTAGGTAATGCCGGTGTTATGGAAGCTTTAGCTAGCAGTTACCTCCAGAAAGGCTGGAAGTAAGGAAAAAGGTTTATTATTGTTTGCTTGCAAATCGGAGGTAAACAATAATTTGCGAACCTGTATCCTGCCGAATGCATTCATTCATGGACTTTTTTTTTTTTATTTATTTTTTTTTTAATTCTTTATTTTTGTAGTGCAGAAAGAAAACGTACATAAAATTTTATCATGCCCCAACAGACAATGACAAAAGATTCACAATCGATAGCTTACATGTAGTAGGGCAATGAGAAAGACATGCACAATTTTTTTTAGAAAAAAAAAAAGGTATAACAACAGGGTTAATGACTTGCTTTGTACATTTTGTATGATTATAGGCATTATATAGACATTTCAGCAGGGGTATGTAACCTACGAGACAAAGCTGTGTTTAACATGTCATCTAAAATGCCAGATACAACTCTTAACTAGTGTATATGTGCACAATAAATGCTTAATAGTTTGCTTATATAGGATAAGAGTAAAGTCGCTTAAAGTAATGCTGTTGGCACTTGAGGTTATGATTGTGTGACTTGCTAGCGATATAACATAAATGCATGAAACGTAAATATTTCCAACATTGTCTAATCATAAGCGCTTGCATCAATATCTGTTCGTGTCGCTAAAGATTTTTGAAATAAGAGATTTTTAACCATGCTAAACTACGCTAAGAAACGATAGCTCTGTTAGCCTTGATTGTGCATGGGTGAGAGGACTGCGTTGTAGATACTAACAGTAGGTCTAAATTAATATAACACATAAAACATAATCATATTTTAAACTAGGAAAAACTTCAACGTTAATAGTGAGTTTGCAGTGTGAGCAAATCTAGACAGTTATGCCAGTAGAACATCGTCATGCTTAGTTAATTAAATAAGTGTGTTATTAACATGTTGAATATACAAGTTAAGCCTAGTCCTGAGTCGAATCAAAGCAGGTAAGGACTGCTGGCTGTTTATCTCTATATCAGTCTAGTATACAAGGCAGAGACCTAGTTAACATTAGGACCTAAAAAGCAGAGAGAGTGCTAAACAAGGAGAACGTATCAGGCAACCGCTTTTTGCATGCATATAGGGGGCCCAAGTAGGCTGGCATCAGTGGGTAAGGTGTGAAAGTCCCGTCAGTGAGAGTTAGTACTTGAGGTTTGACCCCTTATGGACGGCTGTACTCAGCGAGTTCGTGTTCAACCTATGCCTGCAGATGGGAATCGAAAGTCCTGTGTGTTGAGGGCTGGGGAGGCTGCAGCACTCTGGTGGTTCTGTTGGGTATCCCTCCCGCCCCAGGTCGGCTGGCTGGCCTGCATCCTCTCACCACGGACATGGGGGCTAATGGGGTTTCAGTCGTCCTTTGCTAGGGGCAGGCGGGGAGTCTTGGTGGTAAACTGCCGCTTATTGCAGGCGAACCTCCGCCGGTGTGAGTGATGCCGTGGGGCTCTGCCCCTGGTGGCCCTCAGCCTGGGTGATCTCCTGCTAGGAGGTTTGTATGCTGTGGAGGCATGGGTGATCAGAGGGGGCCCACTCACCGCCTGGTTTTCAACGTGGGCGAGATGGGTGCACGGATGGCCAGTGCTCTTGCTGGCTGTCAGGGCAGCTTTCGGAGGTTGAGTCCCAGCAATAGCCAGACAGGCATGGGGAATAGGGGCTCTCCCGCCTTAAGTAATCTCGGCGACCCGCTTCTCAGCTCCATAGAATGGCTTCGCTCTCGAGCCTCTTCCAGAAGGCTGTGAATAGTCTGTCAAGGCAGACCTCTAGCGGATCCAGTAGGTCCCGTGTGGTGGGGGTCTGTGCGGAGTCCGCCATCTTGTACACGGCTGCACAGAGTGTCAGTCATTTTCAGGTTACCCCGTCGTCGCTTGGCAGCAGGTAATGGGACGGGGATAACCCCCGCCGGTCCATAGGGGGGGGGAACTTGGGCCCAGTCTCTTTCTGTAAGCCGTCGCTGGCGGCGGGGGAGCGGCCGCCTCCTCCATGCCGGCCATGCTTGTAGGCCTCGGGTTGCTTTGCTGGCTGTTCTGCAGTCGGTGCCTGGTGTTTGGCACCAACGCGTAGCCCTTGTCAGCAGCTCTTCGTTGGTGGCCCATTTGTCAAGTTTTGGAGTCGTTTTGAGGCTTTTTATCCGACAGATTTGGCGTTTGGAGCGGGAGCAGCTCTGACCTGCGCCCGCTCGGCTCTGCGTCCAGGCCCCGCCCCCATTCATGGACTTTTTTAAATCAGTGCTTTATGAATATCTGAAACCTATACCTTGTATAGGAATCAGATGCAAAAAGCACTGATTTTGATCCAGACGTCGAATGCATCCAACCAAATGCAACTTATTCAGCCTGACTCATCAAATTCTGACTTGATTTGGCTTTGGTAAATGTGAGAATTGCCAGTCTGGTTAGAATTTGGCCATTGTAGCTCAGTGGGCTAATGTAGATCTATTCAATCCTTAGGGGTTGAAGATTCAAATCCTGGCAGAGTTGACTTCCGAGGTAGATGCAATGAGTGCCATTAAATTGGGTAATAGTAACATCCCCTGGATGTTGGGCAAAGTTACATCCCCAGGACATACTTGGAATATGACATATTAGGAAATACAACGAAACAGCATCCATTAGACTTACTACTCCCAGAAAAAAAGCAATACAAACTGAGATTTAGCGAATATTCAAATTGTCTCTAATGCATGGCGGGTGGATCTTTATCACTACTTTAGACTTGTTCTAAGATGACCCAACTTTGGCTTCCCAAATCTTGATTCCGTTACTTCCAGAAATGGGGATATCGGGTAACTTACCAACATCCCTTAAAGCTGACACAAAATGTGTCCATATGGTCTTGGCGACCGCTAGGAACTTCATCTTACATAACTCGAAATTCTCTAAAGTCCCAACAATTAAAGGCCAAAAAAGTAATGATGGTCCAGTCAAGTGCAATCCAGCGGGCAGATTTATTGGAGCAGAATCAAAAAGAATCGAAATCAAGGTTTAGAGGGTAATCCACCCTAATGGAATGTGCAGTGCATACCTATAACTTATCTTATTCCAGAGTACAACATGAGGTGATTGCAAAGTTTACAGTACTTTGATCAAATCACATCTCTGTGAATTCACTCTGTGATTTGTGTGGATTTCTGAATTTAAAAAATGTGCCAAAAAAAAAAAAAGAGGTGCACTTCATTTTAGACAAAGTAACGGATTTGACTGTAGTAGCACGCCTTTAAACAAAACAGAAAAATAAGGTACAAGTGCAGGAACACAGAGAGCTGGTTTATAGTCCTAGGACACAGTGATCAATTATCTAATACCATCACAGTGACAAATCTGCCCGAAGCGACATTGTTTGTTAAATATAGTTGACATTTACACTTCGCAGCGAGGGGCTGATATATTGATTACTTTTTAAATGGCCTGGTGGCTATCTGAGCAGGTGTGCACATGGAAATTAGAATGAATTACAACCCCCTGTAAACATGATCTCTGAATTATCTCATACCCTTAATCCTGCGATGGAGCATGACATATGTAATATGAAGGTAGGTTATTTCTTCCAGAAGAATTTTCTTCCTCTTTCCTCTCACTAAAGGTTAGATAATTCAGATTGGCTTTATAGGGTATAAGTGTCCCTTTAAATCAATAAGCTGGTTCCCTGAATGGAAGAAAATCTTTAATTTGAAGGTCAACATAGTGTTTTGTTTTTTTCTAACTAATTCCATTAAAAAAGCGTAGTATCTCTTAATACGGCAAAGGTAAGTGCAGGCCTGGTTTAATAATTTAATAATAATAATTTTAATAATATAAACCCACCCAGTATAACTAACTGTAACCTAACCTACACAGTGCACCTAACGTGTGTGGGAGCCTGGAGTGTCCCTTTAATAATATAAACCCACCCAGTATAACTAACTGTAACCTAACCTACACAGTGCACCTAACTTGTGTGGGAGCCCGGAGTGTCCCTTTAATAATATAAACCCACCCAGTATAACTAACTGTAACCTAACCTACACAGTGCACCTAACGTGTGTGGGAGCCTGGAGTGTCCCTTTAATAATATAAACCCACCCAGTATAACTAACTGTAACCTAACCTACACAGTGCACCTAACGTGTGTGAGAGCCTGGAGTGTCCCTTTAATAATATAAACCCACCCGGTATAACTAACTGTAACCTAACCTACACAGTGCACCTAACTTGTGTGGGAGCCCGGAGTGTCCCTTTAATAATATAAACCCACCCAGTATAACTAACTGTAACCTAACCTACACAGTGCACCTAACGTGTGTGGGAGCCTGGAGTGTCCCTTTAATAATATAAACCCACCCAGTATAACTAACTGTAACCTAACCTACACAGTGCATCTAACGTGTGTGGGAGCCTGGAGTGTCCCTTTAATAATATAAACCCACCCAGTATAACTAACTGTAACCTAACCTACACAGTGCACCTAACGTGTGTGGGAGCCTGGAGTGTCACTTTATTAATATAAACCCACCCAGTATAACTAACTGTAACCTTACCTACACAGTGCACCTAACGTGTGTGAGAGCCTGGAGTGTCCCTTTAATAATATAAACCCAAACAGCATGACTAACTGTAACCTAACCTACACAGTGCACCTAACGTGTGTGAGAGCCTGGAGTGTCCCTTTAATAATATAAACCCACTAAGTATAACTGTAACCCACCCTACACAGTGCATCTAACGTGTGTGAGAGCCTGGAGTGTCCCTTTAATAATATAAACCCACCCAGTATAACTATAACCTAACCTACACAGTGCATCTAACGTGTGTGGGAGCCTGGAGTGTCCCTTTAATAATATAAATCCTCCCAGTATAACTAACTGTAACCTAACCTACACAGTGCACCTAACGTGTGTGGGAGCCTGGAGTGTCCCTTTAATAATATAAACCCACCCAGTATAACTAACTGTAACCTAACCTACACAGTGCACCTAACGTGTGTGGGAGCCTGGAGTGTCCATTTAATAATATAAACCCACCCAGTATAACTAACTGTAACCTAACCTACACAGTGCATCTAACATGTGTGGGAGCCCGGAGTGTCCCTTTAATAATATAAACCCACCCAGTATAACTAACTGTATCCTAACCTAAGCAGTGCACCTAATGTGTGTGGGAGCCTGGACTGTCCCTGTCATAATATAAACTCACCTAGTATAACTAACTGTAACCTAACCTACACAGTGCACGTAATGTGAGTGGGAGCCTGAAGTGTCCTGTAACGGACCGTTTCAGCATATGAGGGGTTAAAATCCGTTTAGGCGATAATCCCCTTTTCTCAGAAAGGCACAGCTACTGCAGAACATCAGAACTCACGAACTGGATATAGGTGAATAAGGTAGCACTCCAGCTGGAACCTCACAAATAGCTGCTAGCAGATGAATAGGAAAAGCAGACATCAGCTTACACTCCTAGCAGTCAAATCTCCAACAGCATACAGTGAATCCCCCCCAAGAACGAGACAAGGCTCCGTGTTGAAGGTCAAGCAGTGGTCTGAGGTGCTGGGCACCCAGCCTGGTTTTTATTACATGAGTACACATACAGGCCACACCCAGGGGGAGGCATAAAATAACCAATAACATAGATGTTACCTCCCACACATCCCCTCCCCTTAGTGTGACACTTAATCCCATTATGTGTACAGTTCAAAATATACTTTTACACAACTTTCATAACTTTAAAACCATACATCACATTCACATAAAAATACATATCCACAATCGATCCATTCAGGGGAACAACATATTAAAAAATGGCATGAATCAGACCAGGGGTTCAAAAGTTAATAAAAGTATCTTTTATTCCCCCTGGCTCAAACAGTAAAAGTAAAACATCCCCACAATGCATCCTGGCTTCCTCCCTTCTGCCCTGGAGATAATTGGAGAAGAAATCTAATTATCCAGGACTAGAGGCAGACTCCATTATCCACATGGTTGCAAAACAACATAAAACTCTTTAAAATACATAAAGTCATATTTTATACATTAAACACAGACATGTAACATATCCCCAGATAGCTCAGGTCTGCGTGCACATTATTAGGTGAATGGCACGCAGACCACACAAATACAGTTTAATTGCCATGGAGCCAAAGTCTTTCCCATAGTCTTTCATTATATGAATAGGCTCCATGGCATAGCTATCTGGGGGGTATCACTGCTCACACAGGGCAAGTACCGAATGGCCCCACTGTATTTAAAGGGCCAGAATGAGTGACATGCACTCTGTTAGGGCCGAATACTGTTTGTAAAGGGCCCAATCTCCCAGGGCCATAGTCCAAAGGCAGCAGGCGGGCAACCAGGCTCCTCCAATACAATGTGGCGAGATTGGTTTCGTCACATCTCTCCCCCTTTCCAAAAAGACTAACAGGGTACCTGACCTCCTGCCGGTCAGTGCCCTTGTTAGTCCAGCAACCCACCCATAAAGCAAAAAAAACAGTACAGCCCACCCACAATAAATAGTTACTACACCTGGGTAGAGGAGAAGTTTGTCCATGTCCAGGTGCCTCACCACGGCTGTGTAGGGGACTGGTAGGCTGCCTTGGTGGGTTGCTGAGTGGGCAGAGACCAGCGGTACTCTGTCCTGGTGCCAGCACTACCACCGGAGTAGTCTGGTTGGAGCCTGGTTGCTGGAGACGGACTGTCTCCCCCTTAGTTGCATAGCTCTGCTGCTGAGTGGGGAGACCGGTTGTCTCCCCCTTGGATACACAGCTCTGTCGTGGGGGGGTAGGACCGACCGTCCCTACCCCCTGTGTGGTGAGTGCAGAGACCACGGTCCCATCTGCACCGGTGGGGTGTTTACAGTCTCCCCCTGGTATATTAAGCTGCCGCTGGGGAGAGGGGGTAACAGGCTCCTCTCCCACTAGAACACTCTGCCGCTGGGGAAAGGAGACTGGGCTCTCTATTCCCTGCACATTACGGATCCGCCGCTGGGGAGAGGTGGTAGCAAGCTCCTCTCCCATACATACTTTCCACCTTTGTGGAGGGAGACCGACTGTCTCTCCTCCCAATACAGTGTCCTGCTGCTGGGGAAAGGAGACTGGGCTCTCTATTCCCTGCTGGACACTCTGCCGCTGGGGAAAGGAGACTGGGCTCTCTATTCCCTGCATATCAATGATCCCTTTAATAATATAAACCCACTAAGTATAACTGTAACCCACCCTACACAGTGCATCTAACGTGTGTGAGAGCCTGGAGTGTCCCTTTAATAATATAAACCCACCCAGTATAACTATAACCTAACCTACACAGTGCATCTAACGTGTGTGGGAGCCTGGAGTGTCCCTTTAATAATATAAATCCTCCCAGTATAACTAACTGTAACCTAACCTACACAGTGCACCTAACGCTGGGGAGAGGTGGTAGCAAGCTCCTCTCCCATACATACTTCCATCATCTGTGGAGGGAGACCGACTGTCTCTTCTCCCAATACAGTGTCCTGCTGCTGGGGAAAGGAGACTGGGCTCTCTATTCCCTGCTGGACACTCTGCCGCTGGGGAAAGGAGACTGTGCTCTCTATTCCCAAAAAATCACGCTGCTGCTGGGGGGTAGGACCAACTACCTCTGCCCCCTGTAACTCAGCCTGCCGCTGGGGAGGGAGGACGCTGCTCTCCTCTCCCTGCACTTCACACTGCCTTCCCGGCATATCACTCTGCTGCTGGGGGGTAGGACCAACTACCTCTGCCCCCTGTAACTCAGCCTGCCGCTGGGGAGGGAGGACGCTGCTCTCCTCTCCCTGCACTTCACACTGCCTTCCCGGCATATCACTCTGCTGCTGGGGGGTAGGACCAACTACCTCTGCCCCCTGTAACTCAGCCTGCCGCTGGGGAATGGAGACTGGGCTCCCAATTCCCTGCAGGACCGGTGGAGAGACCTCGGTCCCATCTCTACCGGCCACCTGGGGTTCTTCCCAGTAAATCTCTACAATATCTTCCCAGCGGAAGGGGTCTGGATCTGGGTCTGTCACCTTACTGTCCTGCTGAGCCTTCCCAATGAAGTGGAAGAGATCTTGGTAGTTTTGCTCCAGTTCCCACTCCAGGGTTGCTAGGTGAGCCAGGTCTTGCTCTACCTCATGGGGGTCATCCCACTCATGCCTAGCCTCCCTCTCATAGAAAATGTCCTGCAGTCTGGTTTGCGCAGGGCTCCCGAAGCCAGGCTCTGCAAAGGACTCCCATAACAAGCCAGGACCATCAAACTCCTCTCCCTCTGGCTTGTCATGTTCGGCTGTCCAGGGTATATACTGTGCCATATACCACCAGAGCGCCTGGTAGGCATCCTCCAGCCATAGCTCCTGCCATACCCGGTGCTCTAGTTCCTTCACCCATTCCTCCAGGGGCTGCTCTCCCAGGAAGGGCATCCGCAGGGTCACTTGCTTCTGCAACCGCTGCTCTTCACTGGGGAGACTCTCACCCCGCTGGTATTGTACATTATCCAGGGCCTGGTACCAGATGCCTTTCCTTATTGCATCCCGGTCATCCATGTCACCCTTATTGTACTCCACTGCTGGTTCCATCCTGGTGCTGTCAGGGTCGCTGTACTCAGACATGCGTTGTCCTCAAATTGTAAATCCAAAGAAATGGTGTTCTGTAGCTGTCCTTCTGGCTGTAGGAACGATCCCGCCGCTTGCCACCAATTGTAACGGACCGTTTCAGCATATGAGGGGTTAAAATCCGTTTAGGCGATAATCCCCTTTTCTCAGAAAGGCACAGCTACTGCAGAACATCAGAACTCACGAACTGGATATAGGTGAATAAGGTAGCACTCCAGCTGGAACCTCACAAATAGCTGCTAGCAGATGAATAGGAAAAGCAGACATCAGCTTACACTCCTAGCAGTCAAATCTCCAACAGCATACAGTGAATCCCCCCCAAGAACGAGACAAGGCTCCGTGTTGAAGGTCAAGCAGTGGTCTGAGGTGCTGGGCACCCAGCCTGGTTTTTATTACATGAGTACACATACAGGCCACACCCAGGGGGAGGCATAAAATAACCAATAACATAGATGTTACCTCCCACACATCCCCTCCCCTTAGTGTGACACTTAATCCCATTATGTGTACAGTTCAAAATATACTTTTACACAACTTTCATAACTTTAAAACCATACATCACATTCACATAAAAATACATATCCACAATCAATCCATTCAGGGGAACAACATATTAAAAAATGGCATGAATCAGACCAGGGGTTCAAAAGTTAATAAAAGTATCTTTTTTTCCCCCTGGCTCAAACAGTAAAAGTAAAACATCCCCACAATGCATCCTGGCTTCCTCCCTTCTGCCCTGGAGATAATTGGAGAAGAAATCTAATTATCCAGGACTAGAGGCAGACTCCATTAACCACATGGTTGCAAAACAACATAAAACTCTTTAAAATACATAAAGTCATATTTTATACATTAAACACAGACATTTAACATATCCCCAGATAGCTCAGGTCTGCGTGCACATTATTAGGTGAATGGCACGCAGACCACACAAATACAGTTTAATTGCCATGGAGCCAAAGTCTTTCCCATAGTCTTTCATTATATGAATAGGCTCCATGGCATAGCTATCTGGGGGGTATCACTGCTCACACAGGGCAAGTACCGAATGGCCCCACTGTATTTAAAGGGCCAGAATGAGTGACATGCACTCTGTTAGGGCCGAATACTGTTTGTAAAGGGCCCAATCTCCCAGGGCCATAGTCCAAAGGCAGCAGGCGGGCAACCAGGCTCCTCCAATACAATGTGGCGAGATTGGTTTCGTCACATGTCCCTTTAATAATATAAACCCACACAGTATAACTAACTGTAACCTAACCTACACTGTGCATCTAACTTGTGTGAGAGCCTGGAGTGTCCCTTTAATAATATAAACCCAAACAGCATAACTAACTGTAACCTAACCTACACAGTGCACCTAACGTGTGTGAGAGCCTGGAGTGTCCCTTTAATAATATAAACCCACCCAGTATAACTGTAACCCACCCTACACAGTGCATCTAACGTGTGTGAGAGCCTGGAGTGTCCCTATAATAATATAAACCCACCCAGTATAACTATAACCTAACCTACACAGTGCATCTAACGTGTGTGGGAGCCTGGAGTGTCCTTTTAATAATATAAACCCACCCAGTATAACTAACTGTAACCTAACCTACACAGTGCACCTAACGTGTGTGGGAGCCTGGAGTGTCCCTTTAATAATATAAACCCACCCAGTATAATTAACTGTAACCTAACCTACACAGTGCATCTAACGTGTGTGGGAGCCTGGAGTGTCCCTTTAATAATATAAACCCACCCAGTATAACTAACTGTAACCTAACCTACACAGTGCACCTAACGTGTGTGAGAGCCTGGAGTGTCCCTTTAATAATATAAACCCAAACAGCATGACTAACTGTAACCTAACCTACACAGTGCACCTAACGTGTGTGAGAGCCTGGAGTGTCCCTTTAATAATATAAACCCACTAAGTATAACTGTAACCCACCCTACACAGTGCATCTAACGTGTGTGAGAGCCTGGAGTGTCCCTTTAATAATATAAACCCACCCAGTATAACTATAACCTAACCTACACAGTGCATCTAACGTGTGTGGGAGCCTCGAGTGTCCCTTTAATAATATAAATCCTCCCAGTATAACTAACTGTAACCTAACCTACACAGTGCATCTAACGTGTGTGGGAGCCTGGAGTGTCCCTTTAATAATATAAACCCACCCAGTATAACTAACTGTAACCTAACCTACACAGTGCACCTAACGTGTGTGGGAGCCTGGAGTGTCCCTTTAATAATATAAACCCACCCAGTATAACTAACTGTAACCTAACCTACACAGTGCACCTAACTTGTGTGGGAGCCCGGAGTGTCCCTTTAATAATATAAACCCACCCAGTATAACTAACTGTAACCTAACCTACACAGTGCACCTAACGTGTGTGGGAGCCTGGAGTGTCCCTTTAATAATATAAACCCACCCAGTATAACTAACTGTAACCTAACCTACACAGTGCACCTAACGTGTGTGAGAGCCTGGAGTGTCCCTTTAATAATATAAACCCACCCGGTATAACTAACTGTAACCTAACCTACACAGTGCACCTAACTTGTGTGGGAGCCCGGAGTGTCCCTTTAATAATATAAACCCACCCAGTATAACTAACTGTAACCTAACCTACACAGTGCACCTAACGTGTGTGGGAGCCTGGAGTGTCCCTTTAATAATATAAACCCACCCAGTATAACTAACTGTAACCTAACCTACACAGTGCATCTAACGTGTGTGGGAGCCTGGAGTGTCCCTTTAATAATATAAACCCACCCAGTATAACTAACTGTAACCTAACCTACACAGTGCACCTAACGTGTGTGGGAGCCTGGAGTGTCCCTTTAATAATATAAACCCACCCAGTATAACTAACTGTAACCTAACCTACACAGTGCACCTAACGTGTGTGGGAGCCTGGAGTGTCCATTTAATAATATAAACCCACCCAGTATAACTAACTGTAACCTAATCTACACAGTGCATCTAACATGTGTGGGAGCCCGGAGTGTCCCTTTAATAATATAAACCCACCCAGTATAACTAACTGTATCCTAACCTAAGCAGTGCACCTAATGTGTGTGGGAGCCTGGACTGTCCCTGTCATAATATAAACTCACCCAGTATAACTAACTGTAACCTAACCTACACAGTGCACCTAACGTGTGTGAGAGCCTGGAGTGTCCCTTTAATAATATAAACCCACCCAGTATAACTGTAACCCACCCTACACAGTGCATCTAACGTGTGTGAGAGCCTGGAGTGTCCCTATAATAATATAAACCCACCCAGTATAACTATAACCTAACCTACACAGTGCATCTAACGTGTGTGGGAGCCTGGAGTGTCCCTTAAATAATATAAACCCACCCAGTATAACTAACTGTAACCTAGCCTACACAGTGCACCTAACGTGTGTGGGAGCCTGGAGTGTCCCTTTAATAATATAAACACACCCAGTATAACTAACTGTATCCTAACCTAAACAGTGCACCTAATGTGTGTGGGAGCCTGGACTGTCCCTGTCATAATATAAACCCACCCAGTATAACTAACTGTAACCTGACCTACACAGTGCATCTAACGTGTGTGGGAGCCTGGAGTGTCCCTTTAATAATATAAACCCACCCAGTATAACTAACTGTAACCTAACCTACACAGTGCACCTAACGTGTGTGGGAGTCTGGAGTGTCCCTTTAATAATATAAACCCACCCAGTGTAACTAACTGTAACCTAAACTGCACAGTGCACATAACGTGTGTGGGAGCCTGGAGTGTCCCTTTAATAATTTAAACCCACCCTGTATAACTAACTGTAACCTAACCTACACAGTGCACCTAACGTGTGTGGGAGCCTGGAGTGTCCCTTTAATAATATAAACCCAACCAGTATAACTAACTGTAACCTAACCTACACAGTGCATCTAACGTGTGTGGGAGTCTGGAGTGTCCCTTTAATAATATAAACCCACCCAGTATAACTAACTGTAACCTAACCTACACAGTGTATCTAACGTGTGTGGGAGCCTGGAGTGTCCCTTTAATAATATAAACCCACTCAGTATAACTAACTGTAACCTAACCTACACAGTGCACCTAACGTGTGTGGGAGCCTGGAGTGTCCCTTTAATAATATAAACCCACCCTGTATAACTAACTGTAACCTAACCTACACAGTGTATCTAACGTGTGTGGGAGCCTGGAGTGTCCCTTTAATAATATAAACCCACTCAGTATAACTAACTGTAACCTAACCTACACAGTGCACCTAACGTGTGTGGGAGCCTGGAGTGTCCCTTTAATAATATAAACCCACCCTGTATAACTAACTGTAACACAGTGCACCTAACGTGTGTGGAAGCCTGGAGTGTCCCTTTAATAATATAAACCCACCCAGTATAACTAACTGTAACCTAACCTACACAGTGTATCTAACGTGTGTGGGAGCCTGGAGTGTCCCATTAATACTATAAACCCACCCAGTATAACTAACTGGAACCTAACCTACACAGTGCACCTAACGTGTGTGGGAGCCTGGAGTGTCCCTTTAATAATATAAACCCACCCAGTATTACTAACTGTAACCTAACCTACACAGTACATCTAACGTGTGTGGGAGCCTGGAGTGTCCCTTTAATAATATAAACCCACCCAGTATAACTAACTGTAACCTAACCTACACAGTGCATCTAACTTGTGGGAGCCTGGAGTGTCGCTTTCAAGGGACCCATACATTATACGAAAGATTTTGCAAAGAATATAATCATAATGTTCCGACAAGGCAATGTAAATCCAGGGAACACATAGCAAATAAGGTGGAGGTATTTAAACATTGTTTCATTTCTCCTCTCCTCTGTATGCTCTCTCTGTGCTGACTGCCAGGTGTAAAGGACATAGTTTATAACAATAACTGACAGGGAGATAAGATGGAGGCGCCCAGTTACAGGATAAAGGGTGTGGATTTCCACATTCATTATATTTTTCACACATCACAAATATATATTTGTTAAATATAGGAGAAAAGTAAAGCTAATGTTTAAAATCCTGGAAGTGACAGTTCTCTTTAAGATCCTATCTCTCCGGGCGGACGCACTGTACATGGATACAATGCAATGAATAATGTATATTCATTTCATTCTGTGAATTACTGAGGATTGCGAAATATAGACTACATCCTTCTCTGTGAATAACTCAGAAATGATTGCTTAGAGGAGAATCCTCATTTACTATAGTGCGTCTGTGCAAATACTGAATACAAATGGCTTATTCACCAACCCATGAATTGTGCAAAAACGATTAGAGAATTGGGAAAATCACCAGCTCAGTTTTTTTTTTTTGTTTGTTTTTTTCATTTGTGGTTTAAAGGGACACTCTACTATCCAAATTCTAAAACAAAAAAAAAAAAAACATATCTGTTTAGTAGATATTGTCCCTATTAAATCATGTTTACATTTAATATTTATTTATTTTTTTTGAAGGGGGGGAGATTACATCTAAAAATAGCTCACAAAGGCTGCAGTTCTCTTGTCTGCAGCCTTTGCAAGCCACCCCCCTCTTCTTCTTTCTTTGACTGTCCAATCACAGAGTTCCCAATGCAGCTCAATGAGAAGTCTTTGCAAGTCAGGTGCTCTGGGCAATTGAAATCCAGTTCAAAACGAAATTTGCACACAAAAAAATATAACCTAATTTTTCCAAGTGAACCTGCAGAAATCTTTTGTATTTACCCCCATCGCAGCACAAGCAGACATCTGATAAATATAAATAAATATTATTTCAAAATTATTTTTTAAAACATTATTAAATGATAGTAATACAACATAATATATTTATAAATGAATCATATCAATTTGTTTTACCAAATGGGCTCATTTTAGATGAGATGAGCTGAAGGAGGTGTGAGTTATGGTATGACAGTAGGGAATACAGCTGGAGAGATAGTAGGTCAGATTGAGAGATACCTCGTGGACTTGGGAGAAATCAAACTGGGTTAAGCATCAAGGGACAGAACACAGGATTCAACTAGAGATATATTAACAAACTATTTATAGTAATCTAAATTAGTAAATAGGGAGGACAGCAAGACGAGGATGTTCGGGCAGCAATGAGCCCGGCATATAAGGTGGAGAAAGAATCAAGAATGGGGTGGGACAGGGAGAGCGGGTTGGTTTTTGCATTGGCTTATTTCATAAATGAGTCTGGGATAGGCTGGTTTGGGTATTCAGGTCTGCTGAAGAAATACAACTGGAAAAGCATTTTAAGGAAGAAATCCAACCTCTCACGAACATCTTGAAAGCCCAAGGCTGAAGGGTCAACAGAAGTTCTTTGTGGGCTCTCCAGCCAGCATCATTTGTTATAATGGTTGTATAGAAAACAAAGTATTTTGTTGGAGTATGTTGTCAGTTTGTCTGCACAGTCCTGTTTTTTTACATTTTATTTCTGTACAGTTTAGCATGTTATTTTGGTGCTAAATATGTTCAATAAGAACATCAAACGCTGGTGAGGTGGGTCACTCTTTAAAGCTCTCCACGAGCCCATTAACGTGTGTCTTGAAGAGTTCTGATTTTCCCACATCTGTCAAGTTAAGTGAATTTTATCTGTACTTCAGATTACTTTTTGACAAAACCTTGTGCGTCAATAGTGTTTACGTAAATGGATCCACTACAAAATTAAAATAGATACAGTATGTGAGAGCTTCTCTTCAATCCACTCACAGAATAGACGGTCAAATGTTCACCATTCAGCCCACATGCTATAAAACGCACAAAACAAAACAGTATTTCTTTATTTAACTAAGTGATTGATCTAGCCCATACTCCATAAACCATCCGTGTTGTGTGACTAACATAAAGATTCATGTAATATTACAATAACACATGCCAAAGGTCCACATCATGCATTGTACTTGTCATCGACAAGCACTTATAAGTAAAGGCAAGATAACGAAGGAGCATCTGGTGGAGTTCGGTGTACGCAATGTTTTCTAATGCCTTAATCCAAGCTTGTTCCTTGGGGGGTCGTTAATGGACATGGATGTACTGCAAAGCATTACTCCCACTTGTTTAAGATACAATGAATGTGTTTCTGTAAAGGCTGTATATTTAAACGGAATGGAGAGCCATCTGTTGGGCAAAAATAAGGCAGATTTAGTGTGGCCCAGGTTGTTAGCAAATTGGCATAATTTTTTCAACAGTAGAGATGGATAAAACTGTAAGCACTATTTCAAGGTTCTACTGATTGCTGTAGGGACATTAGAGAGTGTGCCAATATTCAATTTAGTCGTTGGATAATGTCCATGGCTTCAAAAGAGAAAAAGGAGTATTAGAGAGTAGGCAGTTGGTGGTTTCTAAATAGAGCTGCCTTTGCTTAGAATATTTCCAGTACACAGTAAGACCATTAAATCACCTGTACATGACAACCAAATTACAGAGATTCACAGCATGTACAGCCTTTTGCTTTAATTTTAAGAGTTTCGGAAAAGCTAAAATATTTCACAAGAGCTTTTGAATAAAAGGATTTCCGTAATGGAGTCATCAATATCTGATTAAAGACTGAAGAAGTGTGAAACAATTTATATCCGCAACTGGGCTACAGGAGTAAAATGTTCCTGGATGACCTTCAAAATGTGTAAATGTGTATTATCTTAGTTCATAATAAAACAGCTGTGAATGCTAAAGTGAATGCTGTAGTTGGACCTCAAGGAGATACTTGTGGGCTTAAGGAATAGAGATACACAGTTATCTGAAGGAATTGACAGCTAGGAGTGGCAAGTGAGGGGGAGGGGAGTGGTAGAGCAGTTCAGACATTTGTTGTACGCAATTTCGATATTTGGTAACCAAATTCTATCAGCCAAAATATTTAATAACTATATGTAACTGTAAGTACAAATATTACAGAAATATTAGAATAGTAAACTATAAGTCAATATGGTAGCATTATTATAGTAAATTAATAATGTAGTAATAAAGGTAAAATAAATATGGTGGAGTGTCTTCCAAATTCCAGTCCATACCTTAATGTTGCAGTGTAGAAATGAAGTGGCTTTGCTCCAGATGGGTTGTGAAATTGGACTTTTATTCCATGAGGGAGGTGATAAATGGAACAAAACTAGTACCTACTGCTAATGTAACTTGTGCCAATGGTCTTGTGCCCCCCTCAAGTTCCAGTGTACCAACTACATTGATCAGCCATTAAAACATTAAAACTACCTCCCCCTCTTGCTTCCAAAACAGCTCTAATGCATTGAGGCATAGACTCAGAATGTGTTCTATGGTGTCTGGCACCAAGGCATAAGCAGCAGATTCTTTTAAGGAGGGGCCTCCATGGATCAGATTTGTTGTTCCAGCACATCCCACAGCTGTCAATGGGATTTGGGATCTGGGGAATTTAGAGGCCAAGGCAACACCTTGAACTCTTTCTCATGTTCCTCAAACCATTCCAAACATGTTTTGCAGTGTTGGAGAGTGCATTATCCTGTTGAAAGAGGTCACTGCCATCAGGGAATTACCATGAAGGGGTGTATGTGGTCTGCTACAATCTTTAGGTAGCTGGTACATGTCAAAGTAGCCTCCACATGAACGTCAGGTCCTAAAGTTTCCCCGGAGAGCATTGCCCAGATCATAACACTGTCTCTACTGGCCTATCTTCTTACCATAGTGCATCCTGCTGTCATTTCTTCTCCTGGTAAATGACACACACCCAGCGATCCACATGATCTAAAAGTAAAAATGTGATTCATCAGACGTGTAACCTTCTGCCATTGCAGCATGGTCCAGTTCTAACACTCATGTCTGTATTGAAGTAATATTCGGCAGTGACCTATGCTCTTAGTTCAGATACTTTGGCCTTAAATTTAAAATTCACTTTACTAAATAACCCTGTTAATGTGTTCCATTCCATTACAATACTTACACGTGTGATTAACCATGAGAGTATGAAACAATATAACATTTAACCCCTTAACGACCGCGGACGTACTCTGTAACGTCAGGGCTTGGCAAATTCCAGGCGCCAGGTATACCTACTCCATCCTGAAAACAAGCTCCAAAGACACTCCACTTATATCTATAGACGGGGATTATTCCGCCCAGGCCTTCATAAGAGCTGAGACAGCTCTAAAAAGTGTGAGTGTGCACATTTGCCCATTTGTACTCCCTTGGGGTGACAGTGTAATGCATATGCATAAAATGCATGTACACGCGCTTTGTTTAAAAGCAATATTTTTATTTATTCCTTTGTTTTCTTTTTGAGTTCATTATTCAGTTTTACAAATAGAATTAATGAATTTCCATAGGGATCAATGGTTGTCCAAAATTTGATAAACAAACAAAGATGAACCGACATTTGAACAAATTTTGGAGAAACTGAAAAATCTTTGGAACAAATTATCAAAAAAACAATATTTCCATGTAAATCTCTATTTAGGAGCCCACCACCATTTCTTGGTAACAATGTGTACTCCAATGGTAGCAAGCTGAACTCGTTTTTCTGTTGATTGTTTATCTATAATTGCTATAATTTCCTGTTTACAGGTCACAGTAACACGCATAGCTCTTAATTTCCTACAGATTTTTAATCATTGATCTAATTGCAACGGAGGGTCTTACGAGCTATACTGACATTAAGTGTCTTCCTTTTTATTTACGATGCCCTGAATTGTCAATGAATGTATGAGAAACTCATAAATGCCAAAACAGAAAATAAAAAAACAAAAAAACCCTGGATTGAAAACTGTTCATTGATTTATTAATAAACTGTTTAAGTAAAGTAACTGCAGCCCTTCCAGGTGATGAATTATTCATTAAGATTGGAACGCTCCAGAATTACTTTTATCATTGATTCTCTAAAAAGCTTGCACGGTTCCTGCCAATTCATAATTATTACTGACAATATGTCATCATAACTTGTGACAAGGAATCAGATTTGCTTACACAAGCATTATCATTTCAGGACACCTGAAAGGATTTGAAAGCATGGAGGACCAATCTGCCAAAGCTTTGATATATCGGCTGTCAGACGACAAAGAGTCCAGAGGTATGTTTTGTTCTCCTCCTTTGAAGCGAGCTCTGTGTATGGACTAACGTAACATTTATTTCCTGATAAGATTGCAGTGTGGATTTCCCCTGTCCAAGCGACCTTCTACCGTCAAAGAAACATATTAAAAGGGAACTCTTCTCTTGGTATTTTATTTGTTACGGGTTGTTAAAATCTTCAAATACACAGAAATTTCAAAGTTATCTTGTTCTATTAGTTAAGTGATGAAAAGTTAAAAAAAAAATATATCGTTCAGTATCCATGTTGCCTTATTTCAAAGATGATTGGTAGACACACTAGGAACTCAACGGAACTCATTTTTATCAGGTGAGCAAGGTTAGTGAGGTCACAGGAGAGTGAGGTAACTCTGAGGTTAGTGAGCTTACAGGGAGTCAGGTGACAGGTGAGTAAGGTTGGTGAGGTCACAGGAGAGTGAGGTAACTCTGAGGTTAGTGAGCTTACAGGGAGTCAGGTGACAGGTGAGTAAGGTTGGTGAGGTCACAGGAGAGTGAGGTAACTCTGAGGTTAGTGAGCTTACAGGTAGTCAGGTGATAGGTGAGTAAGGTTAGTGAGGTCACAGGAAAGTGGGGTAATTCTGAGGTTATTGAGTTTACAGGTAATCAGGTCACATGTAAGTAAGGTCACAGGTAGACAGGTCATAAATAAGTAAGGTAAGTAAGATCACAGGTGAGTAAGGTTAGTGAGGTCACAGGTAGTCAGGTCATAAGTAAGTAAGGTTAGTGAGATCACAGGTGAGAAAGGTTAGTGAGGTCACAGGTAGTCAGGTCATAAGTGAGTAAGGTTAGTGAGATCACAGGTAGTCAGGTCATAAGTGAGTAAGGTTAGTGAGATCACAGGTGAGTAAGGTTAGTGAGGTCACAGGTGAGCAAGGTTAGTGAGGTCACAGGTGAGCAAGATTAGTGAGGTCAAAAGAGAATGAGGTAACGCAGCTTTATGAGGACAAAGTTGAGTAAAGTTACTCTTAGGTCAGTGAGGTTACATGTGAGTGACCTGGAGGTGAGTGAATTTGAGATACTTTGTTTTTATTTAATGGGGGTACATTGGTACTGTACATACATGTGATGGCAAATATGATGTCCCCAACAAATGGAATTAAAAGAAATGTTAGTGACAGCTGATAAAGCTTATAAAAAGAAGGTAATGCCGGACTCCTTTCCCCAACACTAGGGGTGCTGTTGATAAAACCAAAGAAGAATAGTCCACACACCTAAAGCACTTTAGCTTGCTGGAGTGCTTTATGTGTGAGGAGGGTGTGCTTTTTTTAATTTTACAAAAAGTACAGATTGACACTTTTATAAAGAAACCTTGTTACACCCCTGCCTGCCAATCAGACAACTAGTTGTGGTACTTCCTGGCTGTTTTGCTCAGTGGATCTAAACTCAAGAAACAGCAACGGGCTTCCAAAAATGTTTCAAGCCTGTGATTGGATGGCCACAAAAAGTCTGGGGGAAGGCGGGGGGGAAGAGGGGGGGGTTCTAAAGGCTTCAAACAAGAGATCTAGATGTGTGTAGATATAACCCCAATGAGAAAATGCAAAATTAAATACATGGATGTTTTCATTGTTGGTATATCTACTAAATAGTGATTTTAAAATATATTTTTATTTTTTATTTGGGCAGAGGAGTATTGCTTATGCTATGGCAACAATAAAATGAAGTAGGAAAACATAACTACACATTCTATAATACAATGGGGATTTGTGGGGGGGAGGAAAGGGGGCTTTAAACAAGGCCCCTGATATTGCCTGGAGTCTAAGGCACCTGACTGTGATTGTTTATAGGTAATCTGGTCTTATGTGCAAAAGGTTTTTTAGTGTCATATTTTTACTTTCGTGATTTCATAAAATTCATATTAATTTATTGTAAATATGTGCCTAATACACTAAACACAGCATTTTATTATGTGACTATGGTTGCCAGACCCACTTTGCATATATAGAAAGATTACCTAGGCTGCCAGATAAGGCTGCAGGTCAATAGGTAAAATCTCCTTTATTCAAGTCTAAATGCAATACAGTCATGAAAGGGTTAAAGTTTAACAAAGTTCTATTAGAAGGTCTGCAATTTCTTCTTTTACGTGTGACATTAGATTTATGTTTACTGAACAGTCAAAACTAACATGACCTCCATTAAAAAATGTATTACTTACATACGGAGAATTCACATGGAATCTTCGCAAATTGGATTTGTTTGCAAATCTATACTCCCTGTGTGTAAACAAATCATCTCACTTGCATCTGGCTTTAAACATCCACCCACAAGAAAGTAACAGGGAGACAGTTACAATATCTGCTCCCAACCTTTCATCAATATAGAAATCCACGTTTATTTTATAGGAAGAAAAAAAAAGCATATAAAGACTAAAAAAAAAAAAAAAAAAAAATCTATAATACATTATTACATCGTGTTTCTAATTGATATAATGTACTATGAATTCTCGTGCTTATAGAAAATGCATGATTATTGTGGGTGAAAGGCTCTAATCATTAAAAGAAACACTCCGGGTACCATAACAACTTCATCAGAATTAAGGTCCGTGGCGCCAGTTTACCTGAAGGCTTTAATCAAGATAAAGCTGATAAACTGAGATGTATAGTTTTCACTCTGTTTTGTGAATGGGGAGCTACTGATAGATTAACACTAGATAGATTAACACTCTCAGCCTATCAGCAGCGCCCAGTCTGCGGGTTCCTTAGTGAATAACGACTGAATCCTCACCCGGAAACAGAAGTGGAAGAGCTGACGGCCGCCGAACTGAAGACTTCGGTATTATACCTCTCAGTTTAGTCCCTTGAAGTAAGCCATCACATGAGACGTCCTTGCACTATAACAACTTCATTCCAATAAGTTATTATGGTGCTCAGAGTGTCATTTTAACTTCTAAAGGACGTGGTTTAAGGGGAAGAACCATAATTATTTTTGAAATATTCAATTTACTTCAAATTCTATGCATACACATTGCACATTTCCATCTCTTGTTCATTTTGAGTTTTTTTTTTTTTGTGTGTTGTGTATAGACTATACAGAAGTTACAGTGCAAAGGAGTATATTAACTAGGTATAAATATATCATGTATAAATATAGAGACAGTTTTTACTGCTCCTCATCGTTTCTCGGTATTGGTCACTTCTCACTTTATCTGTGAATAAAATCAACATTTAGTGACTGACCCCTAGTTATCAATCATCTCTTTTTTTTTTGGTGCTTCGGGCAGGATTCAGAATATTGACGTTCCACACCCCTCCCCCACCTCCAAACATGTGGCATTGCGCAGTATGGTTAGTCCTTAATTCAGGTAGATTTCAGCATGGAATTCGTAGGAACACACAATTAGTCCAAATCTGGTCGAACTGCAGTTCGGTACAAACCGAATCTCCACGGCTAAGGTAGAGTAGAGTTACCAGATCACCATATAATTGTACATAACATATAAATTCTGCATTCTCCTCTTTTTCAGGATTTGAAAGCAAGAAAGAGCAGCCATGATTGTATATATCAAATCCATGGGCGTAGGAACCAGGGGGGATGGGGGGGACGCATCCCCCCAGCAAATCATGCGGGGGGCCAGGTTATGGGGAAATCCCCCCCAGCTCCGCCGGCCCCCCTCATGCTGCAGCCGCCCGAGCGCTCTGCCCGGGCGCAGCCAGAGGAGAGGGGCTGACAGGAGGGAAGCGCTCAGCGCTCCCTCCTGTCACTCCCTCACTGTAGCGTGGCCGAGCCCTGTATGGTCCGCGTGTACAGGGAGCATCTGTCTCCTGTACCCGGCCGGACTAACAGGAAGTGAACACTGAGTGTGCACTTCCTTTTAGTCCGTCCGGGTACAGGAAACAAAAGCTCCCTGTACACGCGGACCATACAGGGCTCGGCCACGCTACAATAGAGGTAGGGGAGGGGGGAGGAAGAGAGTAGGGAGGGAGGGAGGGAGGGGGGGGAGAAAAAAGAGAGTGACAAGGGAGGGAGAGGGGGAGAAAAAAGAGAGTGACAAGGGAGGGAGGGGGAGAAAAAAAGAGAGTGACAAGGGAGAGAGGGAGGGGGAGAAAGAGTGACAAGGGAGGGAGGGAGGGGGAGAAAAAAAGAGAGTGACAAGGGAGGGAGGGAGGGGGAGAAAAAAGAGAGTGACAAGGGAGGGAGGGGGAGAAAAAAGAGAGTGACATGGGAGGGAGGGAAGGGGAGAAAGAGTGACAAGGGAGGGAGGGAGGGGGAGAAAGAGAGTGACAAGGGAGGGAGGGAGGGGGGAGAAAGAGAGTGACAAGGGAGGGGGAGAAAGAGAGTGGTGAGGGAGGGAGGGGGAGAAAGAGAGTGGGGAGGGAGGGAGGGGGAGAAAGAGAGTGGGGAGGGAGGGAGGGGGAGAAAGAGAGTGACAAAGGAGGGAGGGGGAGAAAGAGAGTGACAAGGGAGGGAGAAAGAGAGTGACAAGGGAGGGGGAGAAAGAGAGTGACAGGGGGGCGGAGGGGGAGAAAGAGAGTGACAAGGGAGGGAGGGGGAGAAAGAAAGCAACAAGGGAAGGAGGGGGAGAAAGAGTGACAAGGGAGGGAGGGAGGGGGAGAAAGAGTGACAAGGGAGGGGGAGAAAGAGTGACAAGGGAGGGGGAGAAAGAGTGACAAAGGAGGGAGGGAGGAGGAGAAAGAGTGACAAGGGAGGGAGGGAGGGAGGGAGGGAGGGGGAGAAAGAGAGTGACAAGGGAGGGAGGGGGAGAAAGAAAGTGACGAGGGAGGGAGGGGGAGAAAGAGAGTGACAAGTGAGGGAGAGAGATTGAAATCCATCACACACACACACACAATCATGCAACCCTTACACACACAGAAACACACAATACATTCCTTACACACACTCAGTGCACCCCGTGCACACACACACACACACACACACACAATCACACAATCATGCAACCCTTACACACACAGAAACACACAATGCATTCCGTACACATACTCAATGCACCCTGTACACACACTCAATGCACCCCTTACAGACGCACACACTGCATCCCGTACATACACAGAAACACACCTTGCAGCCCTTACACATACAAACACAGATTCACACAATGCATTCCTTACACACATATCAGGATATCCCCTACACACTCCACCCCCTGTGAACAAACTCACTGGTGGAACATGAAGGTGGACCCTAGGACCCAGACCTTGAGCTGTGTAAAGGGCCCCCAAAAAATGGAGCTGCTTCCCGTTCTCCCAGAACATTGATTTTTGTGACCAGAGTTACAAACAGCCTCCAGAGATCCTGTTCTACACTAGACCAGTGGAGCCAGACTGCAGCTAGAGCCCATCATCATCCTCATCTGGTTGTAAGTAGGCAATCTAGCATTTATTTGTGACACTAATCTCTAATTTACTTCACATTAAAGAAACACTATAGTCCCCAGAACCACTGCAGCTTAATGTAGTGGTTCTGGTGTCTGTCCCTGCAGGCCTTTTAATGTAAACACGGCGGCACTCCAGCACTGGCGTTAGTTAACATGGCAGAAAAATAATTGGAAAGGGTTAGGGGGGCTACTAATAAGGATAGGGGGAGAGGGGTAGGTAGAAAAATAATTGGAAGGGTTTACGGGGGCTACTAATATGCAGGGCCATCTTTAATTTTGATTGGACCCTGGGCAAGCATTTACTTGGGCCCCCCTGACTACATATAGATACACACAAATACACTACCTGACACACATGCAGATACACACTGACCGTACATAGATACACACAAGAACATACAGATACACACAGACACTGACACACACATAGACACACACACAGATACAAACACTGACATATATGCAGATACAAAAGGTACACACACACTGACACACATTCAGACACACATGCAGATATACAGATACAAACACTGACACATACAGATACAGACACAAACGCAAATGGACAACATACAGATACAGAGACACATTCTGACAGACGTACTGACCGAGACAGCCATACTGAAACACACATACACAAAGACATACTGAACCACACAGACATACAGATACACTGACAGACATACTGGCACATATACACACAGACAGATGGACATACTGAAACACACATACACTGACAGACATATTGACAAACACAGACATACAGAACCACACGGACAGACTCACACATAGACATTCTGTCCCACATACACACAGACAGACATACTGAAACACACATACACACAGAAACTGACAGACATACATGTGACGAACCCATCTGTATAAACTTGTATTGCTGGTTCGTCTGTTTGCCTTGAGTTCGTGGATTTCCTGTCCGTATGCCCTTGTTCATATGTTTTCCCTAGTACCGATTGAAACTACCGAACCAACGGCCACCCAGGAGAGGAGTGTGCGGCTTGTTAACACCTTGACCACAATTAGAACGTTGTGGTTAACCGCAAACACCTCTCCATTCCATTCGTACGGGTGGTCGTCGTTCGTATGCCGAACACGAGGCAGCGGCCATTTTGGACACGAGGCGAATCAGCGGTGTTCGGTGCAAAACCTATGGATCTAAAAACTGACTCTTTATCTACCGAACACCACTGGAGACGGCCGCCCCCCTTCTATTTCCTTGAGGCGTACGAACACCGGTCAGTTCGGGAGTTTCTCTAATTCGTATGGACTTACCCAGGTAGCCGTCCCATGGAGTCATTCGTATACCGAAGGACTTATGAGAGACTTTGACTCCATGGCGATTGGACTATGTACATCGGACCTGAGCGCTATTCGGTAGGAATATGCCCTCAGATCCAGGCTATCTGGGGATACGTTGCACGAACACTATACAATCGGTATTTCTGATTTTATGTATTTTATTGTATTATGTTTTAAAATGGCGATGGTCCCTATCCTCAGAGATAATTGGGTTTCTCCCTAATTATCTCTGGGATAGGAAAGAATGACTTATGGGTAAAATGGGAAGGGCTTGTATTGAAGCCACTGCGATTGGCTACTGTATAATATATTTTACAGTCTTCCACAAGGTCCCCAAGGGGAGTGTCTACCTTGTGGAGACCTGCATAAATACCGGGCAGGTAGCCCCCATTAAACACATTCCTGTTTGACCTTCAAGACGGAGCTTTGTCTCGTTTGTGGAGGGATTTACTATTGGGACAGCGTTTTCGTTTAGTTCTAGCTGTCGAAGGATTTCGGATGAATTGCTGATCGGGAGTTGCCGTATTCGTATGCTCCGTTCGGGAGTTTTACAATCGGTTGGACTAAAATTGCATTTCTGGAGAAAGGGGATTATCGACTAAATGGCGGCTTCATTCCCCTGGTGGTGAGTGTTGTGACAATTGGTGGCAAGCGATGGGATGAATCCCACCGCCCTGAAGGCCAGCTACACACCCCAGATTGGAAATGCAATTTGAGGAATTAAGGCGTGCTACCCTTCAAGACATTTTGGAGCGCAGAGGACGATCAGCAAGTAATCTCAAGAAAAGGGAGATTATTTCTATATTGTTGGAGATGGATGCAGCACAGGGAATGGAAAGAGCTAATGTGCCTGGCCTGCTGGATTTAACACCCGCGGAGATATCGTTTAACCTGGCAGTCCAGATAAGGCTGGCACACTTTGGCCCCAACCCTGCAGCGGATATTGTGGTGCAAGTACAAGCCGCAGTGACAGCACAACAGGCGCTCCAGAGGAGAGGAGCTGCAGCAGCAGAGGTACCTTATAATAATAATGGAAGGAAAAAGGTACCATTTGCTGCTTTTAGAAATTTTATTGAGACTGAAGGAGAGATAGACGGGTTCCTGGCGGACTTTGAAAGACAGTGTGCTTTACACCAGGTGCCCGCAGAAGAATGGGTTACTATCCTCTCTGGGAAATTATCCGGCCGGGCCAGTGAGGCTTTTCGGGCCATCCCAGAGGAGGAAATCACTAGCTACCGGGCAGTAAAAGATGCCCTTTTGGCCCGATACGCTGTTACCCCTGAGGCGTACCGGAGGCGATTCCGGGACACTAACAAGCAGGCTGGTGATTCCTATGTGGAATGGGCATGCAGGGTACACCGCACGGCAGCCCACTGGATGGCAGGGTGCCAAGCGGTAACTGGGGAAGAGGTGCTTCAAGTATTCCTGCTAGAACACTGTTTTGACCAATTACCTGCAGGAGTTCGAGAGTGGGTCAGGGACCGCAAACCCACTACCTTGCCTGAAGCTGCTCGTCTGGCCGACGAATACACTGATGCACGAAAGCTAGACCAGACAGCAGCCAAGGTCCCTGCCCGAGTAGAATAAAAGCCGGCTGCACCTCCAACCACCAATGTCTATCACCCCCCAGCACAACATACCCCCACTATGCCGCCAGCTACCAACTATGGGCAGTCAGCCTGATTCAACGCCCGGGATTACTCACAACAGATCCGGTGCTATGGATGCAAGCAACTGGGGCATAAAAGACCAGAGTGCCCATTGAACAATGCCAGCCAAGCACAATCCTTGAGAAGACCAGCCGGCGGAGCCCAGCAGCCACCTCAGCCTTCTGCTCACTGCCTTGAGCAGGAGGAGTTTTGGGGTATCCTACATGAGGCGGACCCAGTACAAGCAGCGCAGCAGGACAACCGCCAACAGCACAGACAGACCGTTAAGCTGAATGGTAAAGTGGTCACTGGTCTGAGTGACACCGGAGCTACTATGACCCTGCTCCAAAAGAACCTTGTTTCCGAACACCAACATACTGGAAATACTGTGGCAGTAAGGGTGGCAGGAGGCGCCGTGTTCCGCCTGCCTGTTGCCCGGGTTCATTTGGACTGGGGAGTGGGATCCGGACATGTGAATGTGGGAGTTATGAAGGATTTGCCTGCTGACGTTTTGCTGGGAAATGATTTGGCCCCTTTGGTTTCTGCATATGCTCCCATGGGACCTGCCGAGGCCAACCCAGTGACTACCCGTGCTCAGACCCGTGCTGCTGGAACCAGCCCACCTGCTGCTGAGACCCAGGTAAGAACCGATTCCCCGACTGACACCCCAGGGCAGACTTTAGTTAGCTGGGATTCCCCAGAGGAGTTCGGGAGGGAAACCCAGACAGATCCATCCCTCCAGAGATATAGGGGCAGAGCAGATACTGGAGAGGAAGGAACAGATGGGGAGCGGTATGAGTGGGTGGGGGACAGGTTATATCGGATCCCTAAGCCGTCCCAGAAGAGTGTTGCCCCTCCGCCGAATCGACAGCTGGTAGTGCCCGCAAAATACCGGCAGGAGATTCTGCGGATAGGGCATGATGTTCCGCTAGCCGGACATCTAGGGTCCCGCCGCACAGCCTATAGGATTATTCAAAACCTTTTTTGGCCATAGTTTAACCAGGCTGTGCGGATATATTGTAGCACGTGTGACACTTGTCAATGGGTAGGTAAGCGGGGGGACCACCCAAGAGCTAGGCTTATGTCAATGCCTATTATTGGGGAGCCCTCTGCCCGCATAGCTGTTGATATTGTGGGTCCACTGGCCAGGGCTAGTCCATCCGGTAAGAAATACATTCTCACCGTGGTGGACTATGCCACTCGCTATCCAGAGGCAGTAGCGCTGTCTAACATAGAGGCAGAGACAGTTGCTGATGCCCTGGTTAGGATTTTTACCAGGGTCGGGTTCCCTAAAGAGATCCTCTCTGACCAGGGAACCCAATTTACCGCTGTGCTCAACCAGCAGCTGTGGAGGGTATGCGGCATTAAACCGATACATAGTTCCCCATACCATCCACAGACTAACGGTCTCTGCGAGCGATTTAATGGCACCCCTCAAACAGATGCTGAGGACCTTTTCTGACACTTGCAGAGACTGGGAGCGATTCCTGCCTCATCTGTTGTTTTCCTACAGAGAGGTGCCCCAGGAATCTACTGGGTTCTCCCCATTTGAGTTGCTTTATGGGAGAAGGGTCTGCGGACCCCTAGATCTCATTAGAGGCCACTGGGAGGGGGAGACAGAGCAGGAAGGGACCCCCATAGTACCGTATGTTCTGGAACTCCGAGACCGCATGGAGAAACTGTCTCTGATGGTAAGAGAGAACCTCCAGGTGGCCCAGGGGAGACAGAGGGAATGGTACGATCGGGGTGCCCGGCAGCGAGTCTTCCAGGTTGGGCAGAAGGTGCTAGTGCTCAAACCTGTGAAGGCGAACAAGATGCAGACATCTTGGCAGGGCCCGTATAAGGTGTTAGCTCAGGTGTGTGATACTACCTACCTTATAGCCAGCTGTTCAGATGACAGGATCCAGCGATCCTTTCATGTGAACATGCTAAAGGAGTATCAGGAACGACCTGAGAATGTAGCTGCAGTATGTGCCCCCGCTGCAGACGATACCGAAAGTTTACCTTTACCCGACTTGTTAGCGAGAGATTCCCAGACTGACATGATTAGCCTCGTACAGCTAGGGGACAGGTTAAGCACCACAGAGAAGGGACAGGCAAGACAGCTTCTGTGGGAGAAGCAGGCGACATTCTCCCAAGAGCCCGGCTACACTACCCTAGCTGTACATAAGGTAGAGACTCCTGGACAGAATCCCCTGCGACAGCCCCCTTACCGTATCCCTGAAGCAGTCCGAGAAGGAATGCGGAAGGAGATACAGGAGATGACCCAGCTTGGGGTCATCGAGCACTCCGATAGCCTTTGGGCCTCCCCTGTAGTCCTGGTGCCTAAGAAGGATGGGACCACCGGGTTCTGTGTAGACTACAGGAGGCTCAACGGGTGGACCACCACTGACGCCTACCCGATGCCCCGGGTAGACAAATTATTAGATCGCATTGCCAGGGGATGCTATCTGACCACCATAGACCTGTGTAAGGGCTACTGGCAGATCCCCCTGGCCAAGGACGCTATCCCCAAGTCGGCCTTCGTCACCCCATTTAGCTTATACCAATTTAAGGTCATGCCATTTGGGATGAAGAATGCCCCAGCTACCTTCCAACGTATGGTGGACAGGCTCCTTGATGGATTCCAGGAATTTGCTTGTGCATACCTGGATGATATTGCGATCTACAGTGGGTCCTGGGAGGAACACCTGGTGCATGTAGGGGTAGTACTGGACAAAATTTGGGCCGCCGGCCTGACATTGAAGCCAGAGAAGTGTCATCTAGGCATGGCTGAAGTGCAATACCTGGGTCACAGAGTGGGGTGTGGGAGCCAGAGACCAGAGCCAGCTAAGATAGAGGCAGTAGCGAACTGGCCCACACCTATCACTAAGACCCAAGTATTAGCCTTCCTAGGGACAGCAGGGTACTACAGACGCTTTGTCCCCGACTACAGCTCTATCGCTAAGCCCCTGACTGACCTGACGAAGAAAAACCTCCCTAAGCAGGTCCTGTGGTCTCCAGCTTGTGAAGCTGCGTTTCAAGCACTTAAGCAGGCTCTCGTGAATGCCCCTGTCCTGGCTGCCCCAGTTCCTAACAAACGTTTTCTCGTCCATACAGATGCTTCCATGTATGGACTGGGGGCTGTGCTGAGCCAGGTCGGGGAAGATGGAGGAGAGCACCCTGTCGCATATCTCAGTAGAAAGCTGTTACCCCGAGAAGTGAGTTATGCGGCAGTGGAGAAAGAATGCTTAGCCCTGGTCTGGGCATTGAAAAAGTTAAGCCCTTATTTGTATGGACAGGAATTTTCCCTTGTGACGGACCACAATCCCCTTGTCTGGCTTAACCGGGTCTCAGGAGACAATGGTAGACTGCTGCGGTGGAGTTTAGCCTTACAACCGTATAACTTCACCATCAGCTACCGACCCGGTAAGCAGAATGGGAATGCAGATGGGTTGTCGTGGCAAACCGACGTTCTTTCTACCTCCTAGTCCGGTCATCCCCAAGTTGACCCGCTAAAGGGCCAAGCCGGGTCTGCCGGAGTGTCCCACAAGGGGGGAGCCGTGTGACGAACCCATCTGTATAAACTTGTATTGCTGGTTCGTCTGTTTGCCTTGAGTTCGTGGATTTCCTGTCCATATGCCCTTGTTCGTATGTTTTCCCTAGTACCGATTGAAACTACCGAACCAACGGCCACCCAGGAGAGGAGTGTGCGGCTTGTTAACACCTTGACCACAATTAGAATGTTGTGGTTAACCGCAAACACCTCTCCATTCCGTTCGTACGGGTGGTCGTCGTTCGTATGCCAAACACGAGGCGGCAGCCATTTTGGACACGAGGCGAATCAGCGGTGTTCGGTGCAAAACCTATGGATCTAAAAACGGACTCTTTATCTACCGAACACCGCTGGAGACGGCCGCCCCCCTTCTATTTCCTTGAGGCGTACGAACACCGGTCAGTTCGGGAGTTTCTCTAATTCGTATGGACTTACCCATGTAGCCGTCCCATGGAGTCATTCGTATACCGAAGGACTTATGAGAGACTGACTCCATGGCGATTGGACTATGTACATCGGACCTGAGCGCTATTCAGTAGGAATATGCCCTCAGATCCAGGCTATCTGGGGATACGTTGCACGAACACTATACAATCGGTATTTCTGATTTTATGTATTTTATTGTATTATGTTTTAAAATGGCGATGGTCCCTATCCTCGGAGATAATTGGGTTTCTCCCTAATTATCTCCGGGATAGGAAAGAATGACTTATGGGTAAAATGGGAAGGGCTTGTATTGAAGCCACTGCGATTGGCTACTGTATAATATATTTTACAGTCTTCCACAAGGTCCCCAAGGGGAGTGTCTACCTTGTGGAGACCTGCATAAATACCGGGCAGGTAGCCCCCATTAAACACATTCCTGTTTGACCTTCAAGACGGAGCTTTGTCTCGTTTGTGGAGGGATTTACTATTGGGACAGCGTTTTCGTTTATTTCTAGCTGTCGAAGGATTTCAGATGAATTGCTGATCGGGAGTTGCCGTATTCGTATGCTCCGTTCGGGAGTTTTACAATCGGTTGGACTAAAATTGCATTTCTGGAGAAAGGGGATTATCGACTAAACGGCGGCTTCATTCCCCTGGCGGTGAGTGTCGTAACAATACACATATACAGACATTTTGACACTCACAGACAGCCATACTGAAACACACATACATACTGAACCACACAGACACTGACAGACTCACACACACACACAGACATACTGACACACTGACAGACATTCTGGTACACATACACACAGACAGACAGACATACTGAAACACACATGCACACAGACACTGACAGACATACACACATACAGACATTTTGACACTCACAGACAGCCATACTGAAACACACAGACATACAGAACCACAGGGACACTGACAGACTCATGCACACACAGACATACTGACACACTGACAGACATTCTGGCACACATACACACAGACAGACATACTGAAACACACATACACACAGACACACACACATACAGACATTTTGACACTCACAGACAGCCATGCGGAAACACATAGAGATACAGAACCACACAGACACTGACAGACTCACACACACACAGACATACTGACACACTGACAGACATTCTGGTACACATGCACACAGACAGACAGACATACTGAAACACACATACACACAGACACTGACAGACAGGGCCGCCACCAGAAATTTTGGGGCCCCTAACTCAGCTCAGGGTGTGGGCCCCCTGGGGCCCGCCTCCAAATACCGCCCACAGGGTCCGCCTCCAAATACCGCCCACAGATACACACACACACTGATACAAAAGGACACGGATACATACTGACAGACATACATTGATACTGGCATACATACATACAGACATATATACATACATACATACATACAGACGTATAAACAGACAGACAGACATACATTGATACCGGCATACATACATACAGACAGAGACATACAGACATATATACATACATACTGACAGACATACATAATGACATACATTGATACATGCATACATACAGACATACATTCATAATGACACATAATATCATACATACTGACAGACATACAGACATACATAGACAGACAGACAGACATGCATACAGACATACATAGACATACATTATTATTATTATTATCGCCATTTATATAGCGCAAACAGATTCTGTAGCGCTTTACAATATTATGAGAGAGGGGATTTAACCATAAATAGGACAATTACAGGAAAACTTACAGGAACGATAGGTTGAAGAGGACCCTGCTCAAACGAGCTTACAGTCTATAGTTGACAGGTAACAGGTTAAATTACTCTGAAAAATTATGGTATCTTTATAACCTTTATCTATAAGATTCCTATTAATGTTCTCCCCCTTAACTGTGTAATGTTTACCTATAGTCTGAGTCTGTCTGGCCAGTAAATTGGCTTTTCTTTTCCTCCTCTCAGTAAGATGGGTAGACCAACATTCAGTGTTGGTAAACATTTCCACAATGCTGTAATTTGCAAATACTATGACAAGAAATATTATTTCCCAAATGCTCCAAGGATGACAAAACACACCCTCGCACGCCAGAAGTGTCCTAAAGACATTAAGAAATACTTTATGAAATTAAACGATGAGGGCCATAGCAATGAAAGTGCAAGTAGCTTTTTCCGCCAAAGTTCTTCTGCCAGTTAAAGGACAACTCCAATGTTAAACCTTCAATATAAAGATTAAATATTGAGGTGGTCTTTCCACCTCCACAATGCCATGTGGCCACATCCTACCGGCACAAATAATGCCAGTTACTTACCTTTTTATTTGCAATTTGTGCCAATGTGCAAATCTGATAGGGTATTTGTGATCACTCACCCAGTGAAAGATTTTGAGGAGGATTAGAGAAGATTTTTTTTATGTTGATGGTTTTATTTTTGTTTGTTTTTTTGCAGCTTTTGAGGGAAAGGGAAGAGTTACCTGTTCTCATGTATAGTTAAAATGTTCTTAACATTTACAGACCTTGTTCCGTTTGTAACAAAAAAAATGAAGTTTAAAAAAAAAATGCAAATTTAGTTTATTATTTACTGATTATGCTGTACATTTATTTCAAGCATAATACTTTGATATACACTGCATTTCATGTTCCCAGTGTAACAAAATTATTTTCAGTTTGTAAAACTACTACACTATGCATATTTTAAAAATGTCAATTTTTTTCGGAAAAAGAACGGGACTTCCTAATTTCTGGAAATTTTGAATCTCTAAATACAACCCTATTTACACCTTGTGTTCGTGAGATCAAATAAATATGTATACTAAGTTATATACGTACCTTGTGGTTTTGTCCCAGCTGGTTGCCTAGTACAATATGTAGATGATGTGTTACCGACAAAGTGCTATCAAAACATTTTTTCCAACATCAACAAACTTTAGAACAGCTTAGCTTTATGTTTTGTGCTGGAAGCTAAACAAAATCTCCCCAGCTTGTACCTGAATTCTACTCAGTTGTCTACATATTGTTTTTCATGTAATTCAGATGACCATAATCAATCTCCCATACTGAATATGATCTTTAGGTAACATCAAATAGCATGCTATTACAGACAAACATAATGCATAATGCCCCCAAATTATTCACATCCACCACAAACTGAAATCTTTTTAGGAAGTGCCTGAGTAAAGGCACTTTCTATATGTGGATGACACTGCATCAGTTTCTACCCAAATGTCAAATTTGACACAATGTTAATGGCATACATGTATATACTGAAAGTACAAATACAGAAAAGAAAATCCATGAAGATGAATTTTATGCTCCACTAAATTCAGTTTTTCTATTTAAAGATAAATAAATAATTCAAGTTATGACAATCTAAATTTTTTGCGTATCTATTTTGATGCACACAAATAACTTGACATGCATAGAATGACACATGGAGAGAATTTAGAAATGTTTTGATAAAAGAAGGTTTGGGCAAAGTTCTAAAAGAAGAGCAATCATAGTGGTAACAATAAATGTCCCCAACGATTGATTGCTCTCTTTTAAAACTTTGCTCCACTTCTCGGTTATGATTACATTTATAAAATCTCCCCCCCCCCCCCCCCCTCTCTCATCCCCGCTCCCCCCTTCCCCCCACCCCATGTTTACCAGGATAAGTTTGCAATAAATTATGGTATTCAAATACGCAAAAACTAGTCGCCCCCTGAATATGTTCTTTGGAAAATAATTACTATTAAACATTGATTTCATACCTCTAGAAATTGATGAAACACTGGAAACAATGGCCAAGTTTTCCCTAGTAAGATACCCAACATGCACTTTGCTGTATTCATATCTAGACTTCTCTGATCCTTTTCCCGTGCAAAATTAATACATACATACAGACATACATAGACATGATGCATGCATACAGACAGACAGACATACATACATACATTCATACATACACACACACACACACACACACACACAAAGCTCATTTTCCAGCCACCCTCCTGTCTCTTACCTTGTCTTTGCAGGAGGGTGGTTGAGGCTGATGGGAGTAGTCGGCCGGCTCTCCCTCACTGCCGCGCGCGCGCGCTCCTCCCGCGCGGAGTGAGCTGGGAGGAAGTGACTACTTCCTCCCAGCAGCACTTGCTGCGGCTGCTTTTTTTTTTTTTTTAAAGTGGCCCGGTCGCGCTATACCACGGCCACAGCGCTGACCGGGCCCCTGAAGATATGGGGTCCATGGGGTGGCCCTAAGTGCATGGGCCACCCGATGGGCCCCATCAGCGTGCGGGCGCCGGTGCAACTGCGCCGGCGGCAATTCCGCCGCTACACATGGGGCCCGGGTGGCCGGGCCCCCCAGGGCCGCCGGGCCCGTGACAACCATTATGGTTGTCACCCCCTGATGGCGGCCCTGCTGACAGACATACACGCATACAGACATTTTGACACTCACAGACAGCCATACTGAAACACACAGGCATACAGAACCACAGGGACACTGACAGACTCATGCACACACAGACATACTGACACACTGGCAGACATTCTGGCACACATACACACAGACAGACATACTGAAACACACATACACACATATAGACATACATAAATACTGACATACACACACACTCAGACATTCATGCTAAATTTGATAACCACCCTCCAGTTTCTTACCTTTTCCTGGAGGGTGGATTCCCTGGGGTCCAGTGGGCTGGCTGGGGTGGCTGGGAGTTAAGCTCTCGCTCTCTCCCGGCTGGCCCCCTTCTGTGCAGCTGGTCCTCCTTCCTCCCGCGCGGTTCCGGTTTCTGTGGGAGGAAGTGACGCGCGGCGTTCACTTCCTCCCAGACGGCTGCCGAAAAGCAAGGGCCCGGTCGCGCTGTTAAAGCACCACAGCGCCCGACCGGGCCCCTGCTGACACAGGCCCACCGGGTGGCCCTAAGTGCATGGGCCACCCGATGGGCCCCCATAGTTTGCGGGCCGGGGCAAACGGAGCAGCTGTCTTGGGCCCCCCAGCAGGGACAGGGCCCGGGGCAGCTGCCCCGTTTGCCCCGCGTTAAAGACGGCCCTGCTAATATGGATGGGAGGAGGGGGGAGGTAGAAAATTATTGGAAGGGGTTAGGAGAGTACTAATATGAATGGAAGGGGTAGGGTGGGTTCTAATATGCATGGAAGGGGTTAGGGGGTACTAATATGCATGGAAGGGGTTAGGGAGGTACTAATATGCATGGAAGGGGTAGGGGGTTAATATGCGTGGAAGGGGTAGGTGGGGTTCTTTTGTGCATAGAAGGGGTAGGGGTGGTTCTAATATTCATGGGAAGGGTAGGGATGGTTCTAATCAGGAGGATCCCGGCGCTGTATCCGGGTAAGTAAAACCCCTTCCCTGTAGTGACCCTTTAATGTTATTATTTAATCATTTAAATAGCGACTGCAAATTCCGTAGCGCTGTACAATGGGATAAACAACTCCTAGTTTACGGAATAAGAATATACCCAGCGAGTAAAAATGCTATCCCCCCCCAGATTTTTTGGGGTTCCTACGCCCATGATCAAATCTGATCTTTCTACTAGTTTCAAGGACTGACTGATAAACATGACTGTTCTTTCTTATTAAATAAAGAGTTCTCTTCACTTTTTGTGTATTAAAATAATTAAATCTGTTATTCATTTTAAATCTAATTCCAATTGAGCAAGGCCCTCAACTCGTGCTTTATATATGTAATAATAATAATAACAATCCGAAATTCCCAGATTTTACTAGTAACATGACGTAAAGTCATGATTTTATTAAAGACACGGAGGCGAGTATTATGCATAACTCTTTCTTTTTTTCCTCAGCAGCAAAGATAGAGGAATATAAATATTATCAAACTGAAAGGAAAAAACTGTATAGGTACAGAGGCAACCAATAACATAACAGAGGAAGTGACTATATAAGGCCTGTGTTTCCCACAATCCCCCTCTTTCTTGCGAAAACCGAACACCAGCTAAGACGAATGATATCCCACTTGTTCAGAACAGGAAACGGAAGCACTCCAACAACTTCAAGCTAAAAGAGAGAGAGAAATATGGTAATAACCAAACTCAAAACTGTGTGCTTACCAGTTAAGACCGTTGATCATTCACAGAACAGAACTGAAATCTGAAAATACAAAATATGATTAGTATCAAGCTATCATAAGTGGCATACGCAATTAACCACAAAAATGGACCAATATGCAACATACCTGAATAGTCCAAAACGCATCTCACTCGCAGGCCCCGCACCGGGAGGGTGGGAGGGAATAATACTCGCCTCCGTGTCTTTAATAAAATCATGTCTTTACGTCATGTTACTAGTAAAATCTGGGAATTTTATTAAAGACACGGAGGCTCATATTATGCAAGTTCAAAGCTGTGCCACTACTTGAGATGCAATGTGTTCAATTGGTCTGAAATAGAAGTCCCTGAAGGTCGACTCTCGAGACCAGTCCGCTGCGCGCATGATGTCCTCCAGACGGCAACCTACTGTAGATGCCTTCGAGGCCATAGCACCCCGTACAGAATGAGGCGTTAACATAGACGTGTCTATACCTGCTAGGGATAAAAGCCAACGAATCCAACGCGCTAGCCTCGGTGTCGAAACCGGCTGATGAGGTGCCTTAAAGGAAATGAAGAGAGGATGTCGATCAGACGAACGAAACGTCCGTGTAGCATCCAGGTAAGCCTTCAGACAATCCACCGGACAGAGTGCCGGGCATCCCGAGAATCTGGGATACACGAAGGATTTGGATGCCGACTTAGTCCTCCTAGATATGTTGAAAGTAACACCTTCAGGAGTAAACACAATGGCACCCCAGTCAATGGCCCTGACATCGGAGACCATCTTACAAGAGATCAAACAAAGCAGCATAACCAGCTTGGAGGATATCTGCTTGAGAGTCAATTTTTGGTTAGGGTACCTGTTACAAATCGCTATTTGTAACTGGCCCTTTAAATGGAAAATTGCCCTGCTTCCCTGGATTGTGGAGAAGCCTATTTGCCAGCCTCCTTCCTCATGACTATGGCCCCTGGAAGATTGTGCCTCTGAAAACTTATTAACTTTTATTGGGTCTGTATGGCCCTTTAAGAACCGTCTGGGGACATATTGGGACTTTGCTGAACAATACCCCTTTAAGACCCAGACCTGTAAAATAACTTGCCCCTGGCTCTCTCCCACTTGGTTCAGTAAATAGGGCTTACTGAACCAAGTACCACACAGGCGGACCACCCAGAAGTTAAAGTGTGCAGGCAATTTACCTCCCAGGCTGTGAGGTTACTGCAGGTTAATTGCACGTGGCGGCGGCCATCTTTGTTCATTCGAATGCGGTCAGCGGTGTATACTAAAGATTCTGTGGAACTGAAATCGGCTACACATTTTGCCGAACACCGTTGACCCTTACCTTCTCCTACACTTCGTTTTTCAGCTCCAGAGACTAAGTCCCGTTCGAAATGGGACTTAGTCGTTTTTTCGCATGAAATTGACCGACCGCACAGCCCAAATCTATGGAACTGTTTTGGGCAGGAAAATGTGCTTGCGGTCGGTCATAAAGGGACCTCCAGCTAACTTTTGATCCACTGGAGGGATTTGGCTGATTTTTGGAAGTGTTTATGTTTGATGTATGCTGAGTTCAAATATGTGTGTTTATGGAGATTGAATGTATAGTTTTAAAGCTACAGTGTATGTGTGAAAACTGTATTTTTACTGTATGCTATAATTATGTTATATGTTTATCTGAGGGGAGGAAACGTGGGGGTGGTACCATGTATGTGATTGGTTAATTTCAACCTCCCCCTGGGAGTGTCCTGTGTGTACCTTTTTGTAATAAAAAGCAGGCTGGGTGTCCCAGTCCTCAGTTCTTCTTGACCCTTCAAAACATAGCCTTGTCTCGTTATTGGAGGGAATTGCTGTATCACACTGGGGATTGCTATGCTCTGCATATTCCCCTGAGCTTAATCACTTAGCTCTTTTAAGAGCTTGTTCCGGATACGCTCTCCTGGAGGAGAGGTCTTCCCCACACGGTCCTGAATGCTGGAGGTTCATTCCAGGGTGGAAGGAAGACGGCGCGGCTCCAGTTAAGCTACGGCGGTTGTGGAGCGTGCGGTGGTTGTGGTGTCGTCTGCAGTGCTTGGAGTCCTCTGAGAGCGCTAGGAGCATCCATCAACGGAGGGTACTCGGTCGGCGTACACGGAGCTCCGTTACAGTACCAAGCCGACAGGAACTGTAACATAACGTTGACGTCCCAAAAGGCCGAAAAACGCAACGAGGCGGACGAGCGAGGCGAATACCCTTAAGAAGGCAGCATACAAAAGGATGCCTGCCGACGGGTAAACCTTCCAAACCGCCGTGTCCGGCAGAGATAGCCGAGCGGAAAAGATTGATAGTTCTGTACGCTTTGCCCGAATCGAACAGGAACGTGAAGAACTCCAGGATCAAATGGAGAGGGGCAGATACGGGATCCATTGCCCGTTCCATGCACCAACCAGACCAAGACTTCCATGCAGCACGGTAAGCTGATCGTGTGCCCGGAGCCCAGGCATTATCGAGGAGCAAGAGAGTTGTCTGCGGAACGTCAAGGACAACCCAGTGTCCCCTGAAAGGAACCACGCTACCAGGGGCAACTGACGCCGTAATACCAATTCGTGCGAGTTCCCATCCGGATCCAGAAGGAGGTCCTGGAAGTTCGGTAACAGACGTGGGAAGTCTATTGACAACTCCATCAGTCGAGGAAATCACGGACGGGATCTCCACAGAGGGGTAATCAGAACCAGACAACAGTTGTGACGAACCAGTTTCGAATTCGTGCGAGCAATCATGTTGAATGGAGGAAAAGCATACAGGTGGCCCGGCGGCCATTCCTGAAGAAAGGCATCCGTCGCCACTGCCGCCGGGTCCGGTCTCCAACTGTAGAACTTCGGTAACTGAGTGTTCAGGCAAGAGGCGAACAGGTCCATCTCGAATGCCCCCACAAACTGGCTAGGCTTTGGAAGACTGAGGCGTGCAAGCCAAATGTCTGGAATTCCAATCCGCACCCGAATTGTCCAGACCCGGAATATGTTCTGCCGTCACCGAAACGTTGTTGCAAAGGCAGAACTGCCAAAAATCTTTTGCCAAGAGAGCCAACATCCTGGATTTGGTGCCACCCAGGTGATTTATGTATCGGACCGCCGATACGTTGTCCAACTTGAGGAGAACGCAACATTTCGCCTGTCCAGGGGTAAGGCTGCGAATCGCAAAGGCCCCTGCCAGGAGTTCTAGGCAGTTGATGTGCAACGACTTCTCCGTGTCGGACCATCTGCCTCCTGTGGAAACGTTGCCACAACGAGCACCCCAGCCGTGCAAGCTGGCATCTGATTCTATGACCACGTCCGGAATGGAACCGAAAATCACCCTTCCGTTCCAGGCCTCCATGTGCGCTAGCCACCATACCAGCTCGTCCCTGGATTCCTCGTCCAAACATATCCGTGATTCGTGTGAGTGGCCCGAACGTAGGTGTGACCCCTTGAGTCGCTGGAGGGCTCGGTAATGCCTGGGCCTGGGAATATCGCCTGAATGGAGGACGCCAGCAGACTGATGATCCTCGCTAACTGCCATACCGATAAGTCTGAAGCTCGAAGAGCTCGCCGAAGCTCCTTCTGGATGGCCTTCATCTTGGATTCCGGCAAGTAAAGAAATTGCCGTATGGAATCCACCTGGAACCCCAAAAAATCCATCGACTGGGCGGGGGTCAGGACCGACTTGTCCCAGTTGATCAGAAAACCTAGGCCCTGCAAAAGGTTGATTGTCCAGTCCAAATGCAGCCTCAGGCATTCCATCGATTGGGACATGATCAAGATGTCGTCCAGGTAAATGATCAGGCGAACCCCCCGGGTACAGAGGTACGCCACCACCGGCTTCATTACCTTGGTGAAACACCAAGGGGCCGAGGAGAGACCGAACGGCAGGCAGGTAAAACGCCAACGCCGTCCGTGCCAAGTGAAGTGTAAGTAGTCCCTGGACTCTACCGCTATTGGAACCGTGAAGTACGCGTCCTTCAGGTCCAACTTGGCCATCCACTCTGACTGACGCAGAAGATCTCTGAGACAATGAATGCCTTCCATCTGAAAATGTTGGTAGCGTAGTACGCATTGAGAGGGCGGAGATTTATCACCGGGCGGACCCCGCCCCCTTTCTTGGGCACTAGGAAGAAATTGCTCGTAAAGCCTGGAGCGGCGAACAGCAATTCTTCGATGGCACCTTTCGAGAACATCTCCTCGACTTCCGCGGAGATCATCGCGTCCTGCTCCGGTGGGAGAGACAATTCCCTGGGGGCAGAAATTTGAACAGGCAGGGAAACAAACTCTAGTTGATAACTCTTTACGCATTGCAGAACCCAAGCATCTGAGGTTATATCTGCCCACCTTAGGTAGAATAAAGCCAGCCTCCCCGCCACCCGAACATGATCGAGAGGGGAAGAAAGGGTATCTGGAGCCCCACGATCTCCCTCTTGCTGGAAAGAAGGGAGGCGTTTTCGGATCCTGGAATCCTCGGGAGGGAAAAAAGGAACCTCTGGTGGCACGGAACGAGCCTCGGAAACCACGGCCGGGTGGACGGTTCCTGCTACGCCGGGCCCCTCCGAAAACCTTGGGCGCGAATACGCGCTTCATATTTGCCTGCGCCTTGTCAATTGCCGTAAAGGTCTTGACATAAGATCCCATGTCCTTCACGAAGGATGTGCCGAACAACATCCCCTCATCGGCTGAATCAGGCTCTGCCACGGTCATAGCGGCCAATTTAGGGTCTATTTTTAAGAGGATCGCCTTGCGTCTCTGGGAAGACATAGCTGTGTTAGCGTTCCCTAGAAGGCAGATAGCCCACTGGACCCACGCGATCGCCACATCGACATCCTAAACAGAGTCCCCAGTTCTAGCGGCGTTAAGAAGCTCGTACAGCTTTGACAGGGGGCCCAGCGTATCTAGGATTTTGTCTTGGCAGCCTTTCAGGGAGTGATCAAGACCCTTCTTAGGCTTCCAGCCAGACTTATTTAGAAATTGGGCAATTTGGGGGTCAACGTCTGGGGTCTTACAGGCAGCACCAGGGAGGGAAGGCGGTGGGCACTCGGCGCGCAACTTATTGCGGCCTTCTTTAGATAGAGGTGTGCGTATCCGTTTAGCCACATATTGGGCGATATGGTCCGGAGGGACCCATTCAGCAGACCGCGGGTGACGGAGGTCGTCCGGGTCAAACAGGGGGTTACCCTGTGGGTCTAAAAGCGCTTTATTATCCCCAGCGGGGCCTGGCACCTTCCCTCGGGGGTTGGCAGAGGACCCAGAAGGGGTGACACCTGTAGGGGGTAGGTCCTCGCCTGACTCGCCCTCAACAAAGGAGTCGTACTCCATAATATCGGAATCATCTTCCACACTCCGGTCGGTATCCGACCCATCATCCAGGGCTCTAGCCCGTTTCCATAATCTAGCCTTTTTAGCCCGGCCAGGGGCTCTTGTGCGCGTGGGAGGCGCGCTATCTGTGACCGCCAGAGGCGTGTCAGTCATGGCAGGCAAAGCCTGCATCGAGGAGTGGGAGCCGATGTGTCGAGACTTTGCCTTCGCCTTACGGGCACCCGGCACAATTTGGGCAGGGGAAGGGGACCCCACACCTAGGGGGCAGGGGTAGCCATGGAAGGCAAAAACACAGAGTGTAGTGACTGGGTAAAGGAGGATGAAACAGCCCCCATTGCTGAGGCAATAGCCTTTTGATGGGAGGAAGCCATAGTGGCCTCTAATAAGGCTTGGAACTCCTGAGAGGCCATAGCACCCTCTGGATTATCAATTGGGAAATCCCCAGAGGGATCAGTAGGCCCATCCTCCCTATCCTGCATAATGGCAGTAATAACTAGAGAAAAAACGGCACTAGTGGAATTAGAAAAGAAGCACTAAATAAATGGGTTGATTAACCCAGCAAAGAGCAACTCAAATATGACCTGATCGTTGGTGTAGCAGGGGGACCCGGAGGAAACCAGTGACCGACCGCATGGCAGAACAGTGAGTGATGCGAGTGATCTCCCAAAATGGCCGCCGCACGTGTCAGAGTGCGCTCGCGGACAGGCTCCCGGCGGGGGAAGGGGCGTGTGCACCTACCGCGCGTGCAGCCCGCGAGAAGGAAACAAGCACACCCAGCCGCGGTCGTAAGGAGAAGGGACCGCCGCGGCAGAGGGTAGCGCTGGGAAGCGCACAGTGTAAACAGGGTCAGGAGGGAGGGGAAAAGAGCCCGCGGTCGCGGGCAAAGTCCCAGGGGAACACCCAAGCACACCAACGATGTAGGTTACAATAAAATACCAACAATAAGTAGAATAGTAACAGCAATAAGCAATAAGCAAAAAAACAGCAACCACAAGTAAATATCACAAATAAAATGCAATGAGTAGGAGAGCTCAAGTAAGATACTTAGCTGTCTGAGGAAGCAGCAAAGAAAGAGGGGGATTGTGGGAGACACAGGCCTTATATAGTCACTTCCTCTGTTATGTTATTGGTTGCCTGTGTACCTATACAGTTTTTTCCTTTCAGTTTGATAATATTTATATTCCTCTATCTTTGCTGCTGAGGAAATAAAGAAAGAGTTATGCATAATATGAGCCTCCGTGTCTTTAATAAAATTTGAGTAGATAAAAGCTGACACTTTTAGACCTGTTTTAGAACAATTTAATGAGCATATAATTTAAGTACCATGTGCAGTCTTACAACCTGGGTGACTCACAGAGATGATCATCCTTTGGACCACATGAGTCTTTTGAAAACACATGAGACCGAGCACCCTATATGACTGTGTAAATAGATTGTGCATTAAGTATTAATGGAGAGCCCACATATTCACATGAATTCTAATTGTGCATCCATCTATTTGGTTTAGAATTCTCGGAATAAAAGAAACTTAGAGTATCCTTCCCTGTATAATGGTCCGATTGATTGTAATTCTAGAATAACCAGTAAATAACCAGTGATTGGTCACGCTGATTAACAACAAATCTCAGTGAAAATGAATCTGCAGTCCTAAAAATATAACCCATTAAATAATAATCTATAAAATCGCTTGTTTTAATATACAGCAGGGCAGATAAGGACAATTCATGGGAGAGAGTAATCAGTTAAATTAACTAATAAATGGAGATTTTATAAGGCTAACTAGAGGGCGCCAGGGGGTTTATTTGCTACATTGTAATTTGTGGTCATTTGACAATTAATTCCAAACATTAGGGATGAATAAAATCTTAATAATTAAATTCTATTAACAAATAAAAGTAGAGACAAACTTGAGGTCCTTACTTACTCTTAATTAAATAAATTATGGAAGCTGAATGCTTAATGATAGGTGCACAGTGTCTAATAACAGGAGCACAGTGTTTAAATACTGGGTCTGAGAGCTTAATCATTGGTGCGCAGTGTTTGTTCCTAGAGGCTGAGTGCTTAATCATAGGATTATACAGTTGCCAATTTGTGAAATAATTCCAGGATTAAAAAAAATAACCCATACATAGAGAGTGTCAACATTGACTTTAAAAATAAAGAAATACAGTGTGCTATTCTAAAGAGATTATCCCATAAGTTAAATCATAAACTATATAGAATCAAAATGATGCACACCAATAAATCAATTCATGTTACAAAACAATTTGTATTTGCTATCAAGGCAAAGTATATACAATACTCATGTATGTACGTGGGGAATCGCGAACAAAATCTAAACCCCATTAAACCCCCCAATAACGACAGACCACTTAGTATGGATGAAACAGGCCACAGCATTTATTATCACAACTAAATTACTGCATAACACATCCATAACTTTATTTATTGAATCTCTTCTTTTCTGTAACCAAAACATTAGACATAAATAAGCATAAATTAACATATATACATATATAACTCCACCCATAGTGTTATACAGTGACCCAACCGTCCTTGCCAATAAAAACATGGAGTGGTTCCTAATCACCACTCCCTCTCACCTCCCCCCTCGTCATAAAAAATCCTTCCAATGCCTGCCATCAGCCGACCTTATCCACGCTCGATGGGCACGAGACCTCAGGCAACCTAAAGTTAAACCTTTAGAGCAGGGGAGGGTTGAGACCTTAAAAGACTTGTTCATCTCATTCCATCTACTTAAACGTAACCTCAAACTCAATTGGCAAGGACATACCCCCGGCTAGCTGCGACAAAATATAGTATAGGGTGGGCGGGAGGGAAACTGTTTGCTGGCCAGAATCCCAAGTGGCACTGAGGTGAGACCTCCCCCACACTGTCTTACCCAGAACATAATCACACCCACAGATTCTTCACAACCAATCCCATGCATCTATCCCCACACTCCTACATGTGCCCTTGTCCGCTTAGCTGCGCTATCTCCCCAGGGCCTTGTATGTACGTAGTGGGGAATCGCGATGCAGCCTAGAACAAAATCTAAACCCCATTAAACCCCCCAATAACGACAGACCACTTAGTATGGATGAAACAGGCCACAGCATTTATTATCACAACTAAATTACTGCATAACACATCCATAACTTTATTTATTAAATCTCTTCTTTTCTGTAACCAAAACATTAGACATAAATAAGCATAAATTAACATTGTGACGAAACCAACCTCGCCACTGAGAACTGGAGAAGCCTGGTTGCCCGCCTGCTGCCTTTGGACTATGGCCCTGGGAGATTGGGCCCTTTACAAACAGTATTCGGCCCTAACAGAGTGCATGTCACTCATTCTGGCCCTTTAAATACAGTGGGGGCATTCGGTACTTGCCCTGTGTGAGCAGTGATACCCCCCAGATAGCTATGCCATGGAGCCTATTCATATAATGAAAGACTATGGGAAAGACTTTGGCTCCATGGCAATTAAACTGTATTTGTGTGGTCTGCGTGCCATTCACCTAATAATGTGCACGCAGACCTGAGCTATCTGGGGATATGTTAAATGTCTGTGTTTAATGTATAAAAAGTGACTTTATGTATTTTAAAGAGTTTTATGTTGTTTTGCAACCATGTGGTTAATGGAGTCTGCCTCTAGTCCTGGATAATTAGATTTCCTCTCCAATTATCTCCAGGGCAGAAGGGAGGAAGCCAGGATGCATTGTGGATATGTATTTTTATGTGAATGTGATGTATGGTTTTAAAGTTATGAAAGTTGTGTAAAAGTATATTTTGAACTGTACACATAATGGGATTAAGTGTCACACTAAGGGGAGGGGATGTGTGGGAGGTAACATCTATGTTATTGGTTATTTTATGCCTCCCCCTGGGTGTGGCCTGTATGTGTACTCATGTAATAAAAACCAGGCTGGGTGCCCAGCACCTCAGACCACTGCTTGACCTTCAACACGGAGCCTTGTCTCGTTCTTGGGGGGATTCACTGTATGCTGTTGGAGATTTGACTGCTAGGAGTGTAAGCTGATGTCTGCTTTTCCTATTCATCTGCTAGCAGCTATTTGTGAGGTTCCAGCTGGAGTGCTACCTTATTCACCTATATCCAGTTCGTGAGTTCTGATGTTCTGCAGTAGCTGTGCCTTTCTGAGGAAAGGGGATTATCGCCTAAACTGGGTTTTATCCTCTTGTGTGTGAAACGGTCCGTTACATTGGTGGCAAGCGGTGGGATGGCGTCCTAGTGCGAGGAGAAGCAGCTCAGAGACACCGGTAACGTGTGGAGTTGTGCAGCGTCCCTATCTTCAGCAACATAATGGAACCAGCAGTGGAGTACAATAAGGGTGACATGGATGACCGGGATGCAATAAGGAAAGGCATCTGGTACCAGGCCCTGGATAATGTACAATACCAGCGGGGTGAGAGTCTCCCCAGTGAAGAGCAGCGGTTGCAGAAGCAAGTGGCCCTGCGGATGCCCTTCCTGGGAGAGCAGCCCCTGGAGGAATGGGTGAAGGAACTAGAGCACCGGGTATGGCAGGAGCTATGGCTGGAGGATGCCTACCAGGCGCTCTGGTGGTATATGGCACAGTATATACCCTGGACAGCCGAACATGACAAGCCAGAGGGAGAGGAGTTTGATGGTCCTGGCTTGTTATGGGAGTCCTTTGCAGAGCCTGGCTTCGGGAGCCCTGCGCAAACCAGACTGCAGGACATTTTCTATGAGAGGGAGGCTAGGCATGAGTGGGATGACCCCCATGAGGTAGAGCAAGACCTGGCTCACCTAGCAGCCCTGGAGTGGGAACTGGAGCAAAACTACCAAGATCTCTTCCGCTTCATTGGGAAGGCTCAGCAGGACAGTAAGGTGACAGACCCAGATCCAGACCCCTTCCGCTGGGAAGATATTGTAGAGATTTACTGGGAAGAACCCCAGGTGGCCTGTAGAGATGGGACCGAGGTCTCTCCACCGGCCCTGCAGGGAATTGGGAGCCCAGTCTCCATTCCCCAGCGGCAGGCTGAGTTACAGGGGGCAGAGGTAGTTGGTCCCACCCCCCAGCAGCAGAGTGATATGCCGGGAAGGCAGTGTGAAGTGCAGGGAGAGGAGAGCAGCGTCCTCCCTCCCCAGCGGCAGGCTGAGTTACAGGGGGCAGAGGTAGTTGGTCCTACCCCCCAGCAGCAGAGTGATATGCCGGGAAGGCAGTGTGAAGTGCAGGGAGAGGAGAGCAGCGTCCTCCCTCCCCAGCGGCAGGCTGAGTTACAGGGGGCAGAGGTAGTTGGTCCTACCCCCCAGCAGCAGAGTGATATGCCGGGAAGGCAGTGTGAAATGCAGGGAGAGGAGAGCAGCGTCCTCCCTCCCCAGCGGCAGGCTGGGTTACAGGGGGCAGAGGTAGTTGGTCCTACCCCCCAGCAGCAGCATGATTTTTTGGGAATTGGGAGCCCAGTCTCCATTCCCCAGCGGCAGTGTGAAGTAGAGGGAGAGGAGAGCAGCGTCCTCCCTCCCCAGCGGCAGGCTGAGTTACAGGGGGCAGAGGTAGTTGGTCCTACCCCCCAGCAGCAGCGTGACTTTTTGGGAATTGGGAGCCCAGTCTCCTTTCCCCAACAGCAGGACACTGTGTTAGGAGAAGAGACAGTCGGTCTCCCTCCGCAGATGATGGGAGAGGAGCTTATTACCACCTCTCCCCAGCGGCGGATTATTAATGGGCAGAGTGTTCTATCGGGAGAGGAGCTTGTTACCCCCTCTCCCCAGCGGCAGTTTAATGTACCAGGGGGAGACTGTAAGCCCCCCACCGGTGCAGATGGGACCGTGGTCTCTGCACTTACCACACAGGGGGTAGGGATGGTTGGTCCTACCCCCCCACGACAGAACTATGTATCCAAGGGGGAGACAACCGGTCTCCCCATTCAGCAGCAGAGCTATGCAACTAAGGGGGAGACAATCCGTCTCCAGCAACCAGGCTCCAACCAGACTACTCCGGTGGTAGTGCTGGCATCAGGACAGAGTACCGCTGGTCTCTGCCCACTCAGCAACCCACCAAGGCAGCCTACCAGTCCCCTGCACAGCCGGGGTGAGGCACCTGGACATGGACAACTTTCTCCTCTACCCAGGTGTAGTAACCATTTATTGTGGGTGGGCTGTACTGATGTTTCTGCTTTGTGGGTGGGTTGCTGGACTAACAAGGGCACTGACCGGCAGGAGGTCAGGTACCCTGTTAGTCTTTTTGGAAAGGGGGAGAGATGTGACGAAACCAACCTCGCCACTGAGAACTGGAGAAGCCTGGTTGCCCGCCTGCTGCCTTTGGACTATGGCCCTGGGAGATTGGGCCCTTTACAAACAGTATTCGGCCCTAACAGAGTGCATGTCACTCATTCTGGCCCTTTAAATACAGTGGGGGCATTCGGTACTTGCCCTGTGTGAGCAGTGATACCCCCCAGATAGCTATGCCATGGAGCCTATTTATATAATGAAAGACTATGGGAAAGACTTTGGCTCCATGGCAATTAAACTGTATTTGTGTGGTCTGCGTGCCATTCACCTAATAATGTGCACGCAGACCTGAGCTATCTGGGGATATGTTAAATGTCTGTGTTTAATGTATAAAAAGTGACTTTATGTATTTTAAAGAGTTTTATGTTGTTTTGCAACCATGTGGTTAATGGAGTCTGCCTCTAGTCCTGGATAATTAGATTTCCTCTCCAATTATCTCCAGGGCAGAAGGGAGGAAGCCAGGATGCATTGTGGATATGTATTTTTATGTGAATGTGATGTATGGTTTTAAAGTTATGAAAGTTGTGTAAAAGTATATTTTGAACTGTACACATAATGGGATTAAGTGTCACACTAAGGGGAGGGGATGTGTGGGAGGTAACATCTATGTTATTGGTTATTTTATGCCTCCCCCTGGGTGTGGCCTGTATGTGTACTCATGTAATAAAAACCAGGCTGGGTGCCCAGCACCTCAGACCACTGCTTGACCTTCAACACGGAGCCTTGTCTCGTTCTTGGGGGGATTCACTGTATGCTGTTGGAGATTTGACTGCTAGGAGTGTAAGCTGATGTCTGCTTTTCCTATTCATCTGCTAGCAGCTATTTGTGAGGTTCCAGCTGGAGTGCTACCTTATTCACCTATATCCAGTTCGTGAGTTCTGATGTTCTGCAGTAGCTGTGCCTTTCTGAGGAAAGGGGATTATCGCCTAAACTGGGTTTTATCCTCTTGTGTGTGAAACGGTCCGTTACAAACATATATACATATATAACTCCACCCATAGTGTTATACAGTGACCCAACCGTCCTTGCCAATAAAAACATGGAGTGGTTCCTAATCACCACTCCCTCTCACCTCCCCCCTCGTCATAAAAAATCCTTCCAATGCCTGCCATCAGCCGACCTTATCCACGCTCGATGGGCACGAGACCTCAGGCAACCTAAAGTTAAACCTTTAGAGCAGGGGAGGTTTGAGACCTTAAAAGACTTGTTCATCTCATTCCATCTACTTAAACGTAACCTCAAACTCAATTGGCAAGGACATACCCCCGCCACAACCCCGCTGTTTTACGCCTAAATCAGCGGGGGACCCCACCACAACCAGCCATGGCCTGTTCCACCACTTCACGCAGCGCTAGAGTAACAGAGGTCAAGTCCGACCTCCAGCAAGCGCACCCCTCCCTTCGAGATACCCAGGCCACCTTTGGCCAAACCCAAAATGTGAACTGGAAGTGTTCATGTTTTAGTTATTCATTTTGTCCATCATACGTTTAGTCATTTTTGTTATGGCCATGACAAACCTAGAAACCCATCTATTCTGATGACCGACGGCAGCGCACCAGGGCACTCACATTGCGGAGTGCACTGCCAACAGGAAAGGGCGATAGGCGCAGCCTAGCCCCTGGGAACCTCAGGGAAGAAACAGAATGCGTAACATGTCCCGATCGAAGAGCACCCAAGTCCTAACCCACCACCGACCCACGTCATTCCACCCAGGGAGGACAAAACCCCTGGTACCCCATGAGGTGGGGCAGCTGACCCCGTATGAGGAGGAGCCACACTCCCTTCACGTAGCCGTAGCCAGACCACCGAACCTCCGCCATTCGAGCCCTCTGAACCATCGGCGCAGGCACGCCTGGCGGTGTCTGTAGCCGCCCCCAACCAAAATAAATGCCCTTTGAATTCCCCACCATCCTTATCCAGGAAGTCGAGCCCCCAAGAGGAACACCCCAACTAGATGGACGCGGGGGTGAAAAACCCATCTCCGAGAAACAAACCGGGGAGGAGGCCGAACAATCCCAGGGACGGAACAGTACTCCCAACGAAAACAGGCAAATGACGGAACCCTGCACCGCCCCCGATCGGAACGGTATATTACAGACCATCCTGGAAACCCATTACAGCTTGCTAGGACAAAATACAAACAGTATATCTACATATGATACCTCCAAATTAGTGACAATGGCATCTAGATATACCCACACTTATCTGGTGTAGTTACAACAGCCTCTCAAGGTCGTGGCCCAGTTCCTGACCTTTTACAACATATACATAGACACAGAGGGGAATGAGATACGGCTGTACATAATCTAAAACATGAACAGAAAAAAAAAAAATTACATAGTGTAATACCGCAAAAGAAAAGATAATGCGCTGATACAAGATTGCACTCACAAGATCAAAGTGAATAAATCACCAGAACAAGTGCCTGCCCACAAAGAAACATTCTCATACGTCCCAATCACTCCCACCTTACTGGAGCGGGCCACCACGCCGCCGCAGAGATCAACCCACGGACCAGTCTCATCAGACCGGTGGACCAAGCGACCACCCCTCCACCGCCTTATAAATCGACACCGCGCCCTATAATGAACAAGGCAGAGCATCGGCTAACACAATGGTAATAACCGGCAAAAAAACCCCGGACCAGCCGCCCCTAGCCCAAGCCACTCCGAGCCAGGAGCCGCAACCAGAGTACCAGAGCACCACCGGGGAAGTGGTTACCGACACACGATAAAGACAGCCAGCACCCCCCCATGATGGTCCCCAAGGAAAAAACCTACCCACTCGTTCATGAGCCGGGTACCCCATGCCTGCCATGCTACCAGAAAGGGGGGCCTCCAAGAACACCAGAGTCCGCCAGAGCCAGCGTATTGGGCAAGAGGCAGCACACCACCGAGAGCCCAAATGGCCCAAAACCCCAAAAACCTGCTGCGGCGGCAAAACAGTTGGAAGCCAGCGGACAGGACACAGGGGGCCAGATTGCACAAGCCAGCGTTAAAGGAGACCCAGCAGGAACCCCATACAGTCCCAAGGGCAACCCCAATAGGCAACGCCCAGCGTACCCAGGAGAGCCCACGGGTAGCGCAGCCGAAACCCACAACGCCCCTCCAAACCACCGACGCCTCCTGCCTGACGCCCCAAACCGCAGCCAGGGGGACCGACGTCCCCTTAGTGGAATTGATCCCACTGACCAGGAGACAAGAGCACACCCCGACCCACGGAACTCCAAAACACTATACCAAGAAAAACACTGCAGCAGCAGAGTGCGCACATGCGACACTGACGGCCCCACACATAAGCCACACCGGGAGCAACTTACATGGAGGCATATAGCCAACTAACCTGACCGTCAGAAACACAGCCCGGAAACAAACTCGACGGGCGTACCGGCAGCAGCCGGAAGACCGAGTCCACCGCCGCCTTCGGCAGCAAGGCCCCATGGAGGATACGACAATCGAGTAAATAAGGAATCAGGGGATATCAACCCCGCTCCTCCATGGGCACCAGATCCCAAAGGGGGGACCCGCAGAGCGGACTCCAGGGGCACCTTAAACTATTGGGAAGTAAGCTAGTCAAGCGTTCTTGGTAAAGTGGACCCACACCACCCGAAGGAGCTCTCGCATGGACTAAGGGTCCAGCTCCGAGAGCACCCACGTCCCCCTCCCGACAGATTGCAGAGAGGACGAAAAAACCACAGGCCGAAGCCCACCCGGCCCCAGGCCAAGAAGGGTTGCACCGCCAACGAAAGTGCAAAAATGTACCTCCACCAACCCAGCTCCTCCTAGGGACTACATGCGTCCCGAAAGTGTCCTGACCGCAGAACCACGCAGCGCAGTCTCGGGGAGCCCTTTCCCCGACCATGCTATCCAGAGCACAGGGTGCATACGAATATGCACCCTGGGGTGTAACCGACCACACCCCTAATGTCCCTCTTAGCCAAGGGACCCCCGTGGCAGGATGGAACACACTCGTAAAAAAGCCCCTTCCCCCATATGCTCCCTAGTAGTGCGCGCAAGCCAAGCGGGCCATATTAGCTCAGCAACACCCAGCGTCATGCGAACCTGGGAGGCACCGCCGGCGCTATCCGCTGCGCCAGACGCTGCAGGAATGTGTACCTAAACGAATGAGACATACTGAAAACGAAGGGGGGAAAGCGCTGTCCTTGTACCCAGACATTCTCCGTTCATATATATATATTTTCTGTTTGGTAATTAATGTCTTTTTTTTTTATTTTATTTATTTATTTATTTTTTTGCTTGATTATTCACCACCGTGTACTTGACAGTTAAATCACGGTTGTATGTTCTGTTATATGGCTGTCGTTTAACTCATTCCATGCGGTAATGGACACAATTCATTTTTTGTACTGCAAATTACTTATTATTTCTGATTTTTTTTTTTTTTTTTTGTATTTTTATTTATTAATTATTATTTTATTTTTTTTATTATTATTATTATTATTTATTTATTTGTATAAAATTTTTTTTTTTTTTTTTATTTACCGTGCTAGGAGGATTAGACTGAACAAAGAAGGAACAACGCATGCACGCAAAGCGCCAAAAGAGGGGGGAAAAGTACTCACCAGACGCAGAAGGACAAGGCAAAGAAACAGCAGCACCAGCAACCATAGAAGACAACAGCTGTGATCCAGGCGCCACCTGCTGGACGGTCCACGAACTGCAGCAGAGTCCAGAGGAGAGAGCAGTGGAGAAGAGGAGAGCCCACGCCCCAGAGGAGATGGCCGAGGTAAGTGACCTGCAGGGTGGGGAGAGGGGCCCAGGCTAGATAGAGGGGGGGAGGGGGACCAGGCTAGCTAGAGGGGGGGGAGGGGGACCAGGCTAGATAGAGGGGGGGACCAGGCTAGATAGGGGGGGGGAAAGAACATAGAGGGGTAGACAGAAAGGGAATGTAGCCCCAGGGGAGGGGAAAAGAAAACATAGGAGAGGGAAAAAGGAGGGGAGAGGGCAGGCCCACTAGAAGAAGGAGGGGGGAAGGAGGCAGAAAAAGGGGGGAGAAGAGGGGGGACTCGGGGGCCCAAAAAGGGGGAAACTGGGACCCCTGGCAGAAGAAAAAAAGGGGAGACAGCCCTGGGAGCCTTCCTCACCGGCAGAGGAGGCTCCCGACGGGCAAAGAGACCCCCCCAATCCCATACGGCGGTACCAAGGTACCCCGCGCGGCCCGCGGGGGCCTACTCACCGCCCCAACCCCCCGCCGGCCGCGGGGGGACCTGGACTGGTGCCGGGCGGCCGCCCGCCGCCCGGAGAGATGAATCCGCCGCCCACCGCCCCTGGCCCGCAATCCAGCGCTGGCGGCCGGGGCGGATGGCGTGGTAGGGGGCCCAAGTGTGTGCCGCGCGGCAGACCCTCCAGGTGGCCGCGCGGCAGTAGCAGGCCGCATCCCCGGCCTTGCCGTGAGGGCCCGCGCGGCCGTGCACACAGCAGGCCGCGCGGGGGTAGGAGGCCGCATCCCCGGCCTGGGAGCAAAGGAGGCTGCATGCCGCGCGGCAGTGGCAGGCCTCGTGGCAGAAGGCCGTGCCACGCGCGCGGCCACAGAAAGCCTCAAATCCAGGCCCCTGTTGGTAGGCAGCGTGTCTGGAGCCCCCAGACATGCGGTCCTGTCGATGCCTCGGGCCCGGGCTCCACCTCATCAACCGGGCCTGAGGAGAGGGATCAGGGGAGAGCCTGGCAGGCGGGTGGGAACGCCTGCCAGTGCTGGTGCGGCCCCCAGGGGCAGGGACCGCATGGGAGGCAGCAGGGGAGACCACAGGGGGTGCACCAGGGGGAGGTAGGCCGCGGGGGGGGCCCACACCGGTAGCCATACCTCATTAATGCTTGCCAATTGTTCCCACAGGTGCCGGCCACCATCCACGCTGCAGCAGCCCTGAGGGAAGCCAGAAGCCTCAACCATCAAGCTGTGTCAATCTGCAGGCCCAGGCAAACAGGAGCAGGAGGACAGGAAGCTGTTTGCTGGCCCGAATCCCAAGTGGCACTGAGGTGAGACCTCCCCCACACTGTCTTACCCAGAACATAATCACACCCACAGATTCTTCACAACCAATCCCATGCATCTATCCCCACACTCCTACATGTGCCCTTGTCCGCTTAGCTGCGCTATCTCCCCAGGGCCTTAAATAGCTCAAATAACAAGTGAATAGGCAAGGACAACAAAAAGCAACAAAAGTATTGTATATACCAAGCCTACCAGTGCTAGATACGTCCCCCCCAAAAAACCAACATTTCGACTCTAAACAGTGCCTTTGTGGGGGGACTGCAGCAACACTCACCTCCCCACAGGGCGGGACTGGGACAAAAATGCAGCCCGGGCATTTAAAGACAGAGCAGCCTTTGGAGGGGTGTGGCCCAAGAGGGTGCTCATTGTGTCATCACCAATGACATTCATGCCTCTCCAAAGTGAGCATATTTGTTTAATACCCCTCAGGGCAGTCCACGTGCAGCGTGGGGCTGATAGGCGATGTGTGTATGAGGGGGAGACCATAGGGGATGTTATGTGAGGGCGGAATAAGAAATCTACAGTGTGGAAGGGGGAAATGGGGCTGCAGAGTGGGAGAGGGGACATTGGGCTGCAGGGTGTGAGAAGGGGACATGGGGCTGCATGGTGTGAGAATGGACATGGAGCTGCATGGTGTGAGAGGGGACATGGACCGGCCGCGTTCCACGCTGGGCCGGATGGCCGCCTAGCCGGCACACTCACTAATGCTGACATGACTGCTGACCCACCAGTCCCAACCAACAACCCGTTGCCCCAAATAATACACGTAACACCTCACTCTTGTGGATAAGGGCAACGGCCACAGCTTTATTTAAATTAACAATTTAACTCAGTCCAAATCTGCCAGCTGTTGGGTGTTTGCCCAACAGGCAGTTCTCACACACATTCGGTGCCATGAGCCTCGACAGTCAGCTCCTCGCCATCAGCTCCGTGCCGGCTGTCGTCTCCCCAAAGTTCCTTTCTTCCTCTGCGCTGTCCAGGGAAACCACCAAGCTGTGACAACACAAAAACAACAACACGAGACACAAGCCACAACACCAGAAACAGGGGGGGAGGATGGGAAACAGTCAGGAGCCCTCAACTGATTCTGCTGACTGGTATGTCCCCTCCCTCTCCCTTTCCTTAAGAACCCCAATCTTAGCAACATTGTAACTTCCATGATCCATCCCACTATCTTGGGCAGCAGTCATGTTCCCCCTTCCTTATTGTTCCAGGGGGAATCTGCAGTGAGCTGTCAGCATAGGAGGACTGAAAGAGGGAGCATGTCTCTCTATCATGCTCCCTCGCGGTCAGTGGTGTATCCTGGTTTTGTGCTGCCCTAGGCACCACCCCCATCCAACCCTTCCCCCCGCCCACACCACCCCCACCCTTCCCCCGCCCCGCCTTCTAAATACACACACACATTCACTTACAGATACGCATACACTAGCTAACAGAAACACACACTCGCTAACAGAAACACACGCACACGCACAGACACACTCACACTCACTAACAGACACACACTCACTAGCAGATACACACACGCACTAACAGACATACACACTAACAGACATACATACACACACACACACACTAACAGACATACATTGACACACTAACAGACATTCACACACACACACACACACACACTAACAGACATACACAGACACACTAACAGACATACACAGACACACTAACAGACATTCACACACACACACTGACATACACAGACACACTAACAGACATTCACACACTAAGACATACACAGACACACTAACAGACATACACACACACACACACATTCACACATTCACACACAGACATTCACATACACACACACACACACACACACTAACAGACATACACACATACTCACTCACTCACTCACATATTTAACACATTTTTATTTTTATTTTAAATTTACCCCCCCCCCCAGCCTCCTTACCTTTGGGAATGCTGGGGGGGGAGGGGGTCCTATTTCTCCCTGGTGGTGCTGGCGGGCGGGCGGCCGGCGAGGGAGCACTTCCTCTGAGCTGTCTGCTCAGCTCCCTCGCGCGCCGCACAGTGAGGCTGGTAGGCGGAGCCGGAATATGACGTCATATTCCGGCTCCCAGCCTCACTCTGCGGCGCGCGAAGGAGCTGAGCAGACAGCTCAGAGGAAGTGCTCCCTCGCCGGTCGCCCGCCCGCCAGCACTGCCGAGCAGACAGCCCAGACGGCATGTCTGTTAGCCGCAAGGCTAACAAGGCATTTGCCCTGGGCGTTTGGGGGCGGCTTTTTTTGCCGCCCCCTGGAAAATGCCGCCCAAGGCAAATGCCTTGTTTGCCTCGCGGCTAATACGCCCCTGCTCGCGGTTCCTACAATTCCCAGCACAGCCAAATCATACCATGCTGGGAATTGTGGGAACCGCGAGGGAGCATGATAGAGAGACATGCTCCCTCCTTCAGTCCTCCTATGCTGACAGCTCACTGCTGTCAGCATTAGTGAGTGTGCCGCCAGACACAGAGGGGGGGAGACAAAGAGGTACACAGGGGGGCTGGAGGTAGAAAGAGACACACATAGGGGCTATATATATAAATTGTATGTACATAATCTGACGTGGTGCTATAGAATGTTACTGTATAGAATAAAACAATACCTTATAGTAAAATATCTCCTAACGGCCTAAAAGAAAACCTGTCATTAAACTGCCATAAGTAATCACTAAGTTTCATTAAACGTTATAAATTTGCTCCAAAAATGAGAAGTGAAAATTTCATGGCATTCGTCCTTCAAACAGACAAGTCCAGCCGCCGGCCTCTTTTAATATTGAGAAATGAACAGGTTTTTTGAGAAAACTGTCTCTTTTAACCTTAATTCCTTTCTATGCACAGAAGATGATGAGCAGCTTGACAGCCCTTGATGCTATTCTTTGGAGGAGACACTTTGTGACTGAGTATCTCTGTAGCAAGTTGGGGTTCTATGAGACAAGGATTTGGAAACATCCTGATCTATTCTTTAACATGAGTTCATACAAGGATAAATTTTGACGTTCCGCACCTTCGTGTTTCCAAGGACCTCGGCCGGCTTCAATTCATTATTATTTTATTCCATTTAATAGACGCTCTTGCAGGTAACGCATAACGACTGGCTCTGAGTACAAGGCACTAATTAAAGTGCAATGTATTTTAAAGGATATTAGTATGTAACCCTGTGAAGTTACACAGACTGCATTATCTGAAATGCCCAGTAGATGGCACATGGCCCCAGTATGTTGTTAATAAAACATTGAGCATTGATCACATGACTTGCTGAAATCAGTGGGAGGAGTGTGGCATCATCAGTTCCTGGGAGGATTTCCTACACAGCTCTGGGGAAGGAGGGCCTAAAAGGATTCTAGAAGGATGACATGCTGAGCTGAAATGGAGGACATGTGAGAGACTGTAAAAAGAGATGGAACCTGGCAGAGAGAACTTGTTTCACCCAAGATCACACCAGATGAGAGAGGGACCTGCTGGCAAAGACAAGCATTGAGCCCAGACGTTTGGTGAATCCAGTAAGAGGAGACTGCTACTGACTACCTGGTTAATTGTGTTGTGAGGGTAAGCCAAACCTCTCCCTGTATCACCACAGGGCACCTGTCTTCTCACTCACAGTAAAGACTCTGAGGTCCCGTACAGACATTACACATCTGAGGCTGTGTCAGTGACTCTGTGGAGCAGGACTTATTAGGGCCCCAACTCTCCTATGTGCACCAACGGCCGCTAGGGCGAAGATAAGGGGTGGGACGCAGGTGTGCTGGTGGGTGAGTGGGGAAAGTCCACATTTGCATTGTTATCTGTTACGCCATTGTATTTTCCTATGTGTGTCGGTTCAATTGTTATTTACCATATAAAGTTAGTTCCAGTTAGGCTGTGTCAGTCTTATTGCACCAAGTATGTTCCCAGTGGGACCCCACATCCCTACCCCGGATGTTCCACTGGGTGGAGGCGCTGCCGCAGACATGTACCCCAGCTCCCAGATAGCGGAGGCTCAGGATCCGCCTGTCAGGCATAGTGAATTAACTAGGTTTAAGGACCCCAAAGACACTAGGGGGCATCCCCAAACCCCCGTTACATATGGAGGCGCTGCTGAGATGAATTGGGGTACAACCAGTAAGAATAGGCTAAGTCCTCAGGCCACTCCCTCCTTTGCAAAAGAGTGGGCCCAGAAAAGAAATGTACCATTACACCAAGCTGTGATGTTATGCAAAGTCCCATCCTGCTGTGAGATGAATCACGTCATCTTGTGTATAGAAATTCGACTGGGAATAGAAATGGCGACCGTCAGGGATATCCTGCAGGATTCTGAAGGCCAAACTTACATGTTAATATATTGTCATACGGACTTGGGAGACCACGAGATGCCTACCAACATTCATTTATATGGAGCCCCGGATGAAGGATGCTCCTTAGTGTACGCTCTCCTTGATAAGAAAGAAAGGGCCTCACTGCAACAACCCTTTAAATTAGAACGGAAAGATTATGTCACAGAAAATTATTCTAAGCTCCTGACCCCCATCTCCGGAAAGGCCGGAGCCATTCCTAAACAAGCTGCCCATCCTCCTAGAGGGCAGGGGATGATTACTCCTAAAGTAGAATCTCATCCACCTACAGCATTACTGAAACCAGACAACCCTGAAGTACACACCCTGCCTACAGGAGGTAGTGATGTATCGGACATACTACAGAAACTCTCAGAAGCCATAGTGACGGCAAACCACACCCATAGTTACCGCAAACTAAAGGTGTTTTCTGGGAATCAGCCTGTTCCTGCAGGAGAAGAACCTTTTGAGTTCTGGAAGGATAATGCTATGCAGTTGTTGGAGGAATGGTCTTGTACGGATACCATAAAGAAACAGCGGTTGGTGGAGAGTCTTCGTTTTCCCGCTACAGACATGATAAGACTGTACAAGGGAGTAAATGGGCAAGCTACTGTGCACGACTATCTACAAGTTTTACAGGATGCTTATGGGAAATCAGAAGATTTGGATGATCTGTTGGTTAAGTTCCTAGCCACTAAGCAGAAGGAGCATGAAAAAGCCACTGACTATATCAACCGGTTACAACTATCGCTTGGAAAGTTATTCCATAAAGGAGCAGTCACTGCCCCTGAGTTGGATGCTCGGCTATCTAGGCAAATTCAGAGAGGTGGTTTGACCAATAATCCAGTTATGATTCTGCTGAGAGCCAAATTGGATGATAAAGTTCTGCCTTATTCCACATTAATAAATACAGCTAGGGGCCAGCAGCTGTCATGTAGGATGACGTAGGATGTGGGACGGCGCACGGAGGCACGCCGCGTCTCGCGGGTTTTTTTTCTTGGCCGGAAGATGGGAGATACTGAGCAGAGCGGGGCGTTGTGAGGGAAGACGCCCGATCTGCTTTCTGCTGCGGTTGGCGGTACTGGTCAATGCGGTGTTGCTGAGCGGTCGTGAGAGAAGACAGGTCTCAAACGCTTATTTGCTAAGTGGAAAACAAATTCGGTCCAGTGACTGCTGGAAAAGAGTGATGGGAGTGACCCCCCAGGACGCTTAAACGGAAAAGTGGATAAGTATACCGGCTGGTTTGCTACACATTTATGCTACATTTACGCTATATCCATGCATTAGCTAATAGAGCTTATATATCACCCAGTTACTCAGTCACTAAGCCTACATTAAGGTCCATATTCAGGTTTAATACCTTACTACATGTTACTACTTATTATTATCGCATTACTACCGCAGTAATTGATATCCTTATCATCCTTTAATCATTTACCAAGATTTACCAAGATTTAAAGGAAACCTTACTGAGAAAAAATATAGGAACATAAAAAAAAAAAAAAAAAGAGAAAAAATAAAATAGAGAAGGAAATAGATCGCGAATAGAAAGAGAAAGTGAAAGAGAGGGGAAGAGAGGAGGGAAGAGAGGAGGAGTAAATGGCCTCAAAAAAAACCTCAGATGGTAAACAGAATTTAAAAAGAGCTGCTAAAAAACAAGAGCCAGCCATAGAAAGGAGGACCTCAGGTTTTTTCTCTCCCCAATTAAACAAGGGGAGTAGTACTAAATCTATACAAGAAGAATCAATTCCTATATTGGACCCCAAAGAGACTGAGATAGACAAAACTTTGTCAGATAGCTCATGGGAAGAAAATGTATCTATCACAGCCGGTTATCTATCCAAATGCCTGGAGATCCAATTAGAAAAAATAAAAGAAGAAATAAACCTGCAGTCTAGAGAAATAAAAAATTAGATTCTAAATATAGGAAGAAGAGTGGTATTGTTAGAAGAGAAGACGGATCAAATAAATATACAACAAAAAAACAATACGGATAATATAAATAAATTGGATGAAACCCTAGAGACCCTGAAAAAGAAGATTACGGATTTAGAAGATAGATCTAGAAGACAAAACCTCAGAATTAGGGGGATCCCGGAGACTGTTGCAAATGCAAATCTAGAAGACTATTGTGTAGTTTTTTGTGTTTCTGGGGGTTAATCCAGGTAACGGTACAAGCGGCATCGAAAGATGTCATAGAATTTATAAACCTAGTAATGTACCAGAACAAGCCCCGAGAGACACAATCATTTGCCTACAAACATTCTGTTTTAAGACGCAAATTATGAAGGCAATGACAACAAAAGACCTGAAGGGGTCAATCTTCCATCAAATTAAGATTTTTCAAGATCTCTCATACCAGACCAGACTTCAAAGGAAATCTTTTACCAATCAGACAGAGGTCCTTAGAAAAAATGCAATTAAATATGCTTGGGGATTTCCGACACGCATAAACCTAACACATAATAACCAAAGACTGACCTTTGATAAACCGCAGAAATTAGAACAATGGCTACTAGAAGGGAATTTAAAATAAGTTATAGCACGAGGTAACTTTTTTTTTTTTCTTCACATATAAAACACAACATAAAACAAATAAACTAGGTTTAAAGCTACACTAGAGGTCATAGAAAGGTAAAGGGTTGTCCCACACTATTAAGCTAAATCTCCCCTGAAAATTAAGAAAAAAGGGGGAAAGAAGGGGAAGGAAGGAACAAAAAAAAAAAAAGAAAAAAAAAAGACTAGAATAGACAAAAGAACAGGAGTGTTTATACTAACCACAATAATAATAAGTAAATACACTATATATTAGAGGTAATCTGATAGAAAGATTATGACACAAAATAAATGTAATACCCCGGACTTAAAGATACACTAAAAAATACACTAAATACACTACAAAAAATTTTTGGTTTAATTAAATGGCTATTTAGACTAAACAAAAAAAACTAATGAAATGGGAATAAATATTAGAAGTAACTTTATAGATACACTAAAACTTTAATTTAATGAAAGGGTTATTTTAGTAAAATAAATAAAAAATATATGAAATGGGAATAATTTTTTTTAATTTTTTTTTTCTTCCCTTCTGGTATAATAATAACTATTATACCCGTCCGGCCAAGGAGAAACTCTAGCTCGCAGATCTCGACACTTTATCTTCCTGCGAGCTTAGAGTATGGGGACATTTTCGACGTCACTGATTAGAGAGTCGGTGTCGTTTTTGGGTTGTTGTTTTCTCTCCCTGTGTTTTTGGCAGGGCTTCCCCCCGAAGGCTATGGGTGGCCCAGGTAGGGAGGAATACAAGGGAGGGAATAGATACATAGTTCTTTGCCTAGTAAAAGGCAGACATTGTACGTTTTATGTTATGTTTTATATGTTTGTTAGTATAGATGGTGAACCTATCAGTCCTCGAAGGAAAAGAAATAGGATACATAAAATAATATGAGACTAGCGACGATTAACGCACAGGGGATAAACTCATAATTCAAAAGATATACAATCCTTGAGTTTCTCAAAAAAGAACAAATCCAGATTGCAGCCCTACAGGAAACCCACTGGAGAACGCAAGATAAAAACAATCTTAAATCTAAATTTTTTCCTACTATAATCAGTGCCTCTATGAGCCAAAAAAAGAAAAGAGGAGTAGCCTTTTTATTTTCTAGGAATATTTCACTAAAAATTATACACCAAGAAATTGATTTGGAAGGCAGATACATTATATTAGTAGCAGAAATTAATAATCAAAAATATACGTTAGTTAATATATACGCACCAAATCAATCACAAATTGCATTTATTTAAAAAGTGCTTAATAAAACTGAACGTGTGAAAATGGGCCGAGTTATTGTTATGGGAGATTTTAACTGTGTACCCGATATTGAGATAGACCGAAGTTCAACAACAAAAACTAGTAACTATGGAAACCTGAAGGTGACTGCTAAAAAATTCTCAGAATTAATTAAACAAGCTCAACTTTTAGATTATTGGAGGATATTTCATACGAAGGAAAGGGATTTTTCCTGTTTCTCAAAAGCTTTCTGTTCATATTCTAGAATTGATCTCTTCTTGGGGGATAGAAATTTAGCGAGCCAAATTAAAAAGGTTTTCATAATAGCCACCACATGGTCAGATCATAATCCGGTCATCCTAGATATAAAAGAACAACATCTAAGAACAAGAGCTGACTGGAAAATGAAACAGACCATTTTTTCAAAGAAAACAGAAATAAAGATGTCTCTCCAGCAATGACTTGGTGCGCTTATAAATCAGTAATAAGGGGCCTTTTCATAAGTTTAGCAGCAAAAGATAATAAACTTAATAAAAAAAAGGCAAATTTAGCTGAATTGTACATAAAACTAGACAACTTACTTGAACAAAATAAAAATAAACCATCTCGGAGTATTACTAACGAAATTATAGACACTGAAAAATTAATTAATGAACATCTTATGACAAAGGCTAATAATGCGTTGCTTTACTTAAAACAGAAATGGTACTACACTGGAAATAGAGCAGAAAAACTAATGACGAACAGAATAAAAAAAGAAAAATCGAAAAGAATCATTACCAAAATTATCCATAATGGAGAGACTCTCTTGAGACCTGAAAAAATAGCAGAAGCCTTCAGAAATTACTATCAAGATCTATATAATATTAAAGATCCTACCGAAACGGCGAACATTAGTGCATTTCTCGAGAATATAAAGAGTCCAAAAATTTCACAAATGCAACTGCAGGAGCTTAATAAAACTTTTCAAGAAGAAGAACTGATTTTCTGTATCAACAAATTAAAAAAGAATAAATCCTCTGGTCCAGATGGATTTGATAACCTTTTTTACAAATTATTAGGAAATAATATTAAAACAGACTTAATTGAAGTTTTTAATTCCTTTGTTACACCTAATAGCATACCGGCAGAACTGTTACAAGCAAATATAGTGCCTATCCTTAAACAAGAAAAGGATGCAGAGAAGATAAAGAATTATCGTCCAATCTCACTGTTGAATACCGACATTAAAATATACTCTGCTATGATAGCAGAACGCTTAAAAAAAATTATATCAGAAATGATAAACAGAGACCAAGTCGGGTTTGTTCCGGGGAGGTCTACAACCCATAACATCAGAAGATTGATTGACATATTGGATTTCGCTTGGACCACTGGAACTCCCATGTTGACCCTGTCCTTGGATGCTGAGAAAGCATTCGACAGGGTCAACTGGGAGTTCATGAGACAAACACTGCAGCGATTTGGATTGGAGGGAAGACTTCTTGAGAATATTTTTGCCCTATACACTGGCCCAACAGCAAGAATAATGGGGAATGGCTTTAGCTCAGAGTGGTTCCCATTATCTAACGGAACACGACAGGGGTGTCCGTTATCCCCCTTACTCTATATAATTTCATTAGAACCTCTGGCATCTGCCATTAGACAAGAACAAAACATCTTTGGTTTTGACCACAAGAAAGAAAACATAAAAATAAACCTCTACGCAGATGATGTGATTATAACTTTAGAAAATCCGTTACAATCAATAACACAGCTCATGACAATTATAGAAAAGTTTTCACAGGTTTCTGGTTACAGATTAAATACAGATAAATCAACTATTCTGGCGAGTAATGTAAATATGGAAGAAAAAAAAGAGATAAAAAAGAGGTTTGATTTTATTTGGATTGAAAAATCATTTAATTATTTGGGAATTAACATCTGTACAGATCCAAGGAAAATTGTTGAGATCAATTTCCTCCCATTACTTCTAAAAATGAACAAGCTATTAAAAGATTGGAGAAATTTGGAATTCTCCTGGTGGGCCCGCATAAATATAATTAAATCCTATATACTACCAAAGTGGTTATACCTATTTAGAATGCTTCCTTTGAAAGTACCCGATAGTTGGCTATCACTTATCCAACAATCCTTCTCTAAATTTATATGGCAATCAAAGAAACCTAGGCTGGCAAGAAAATTCTTGGCGATTAAACAAGCAAATGGAGGCGTAGGACTTGCGCTGATCCAACAATATTATCAAGCGAGTACTCTCTCTCATTGTATTATTTCACAACATACAGAGGCTAAACTTGAGAGATGGTATGCAATAGAAAAAAAATGTCAAATAATACAGATCTGTCTACCCTTTTTTGGTTGACGCAAAAAAAGAAAGATAACTGCCAACCATGTTCTGAAAGTATAGTGTTACAAAATATTGGAGAAGCATGGAACAAAATAAGAAAAAATATGGGTCTTAATAATCGTATCATTAACATTTTACCAATCCTAATTCTGGAAAACAATATAGAAGATCTAAATTTAAAAAAATGGGCCAAAGCAGGCATTCAAAATATAGAAGACCTAATGATAGGATCAAATCTTAAATCATTTGAACAATTAAGTATAGAATTCGCTCTTCCAGAAAAAGAAAAATATAACTTCATAAGGATTAATAGCTACTTAAACAAAGCACTGGATAAAGAACATTCAGAAGTTAAATGTAAATTATGTCATTTGTTGAAGGCGAATGACACGAAAAATCTATTAAAAAAGTGTAATTCGATACTAAGACTCGGGGAAGAAGATCTTATTTTTCCGGCCATTGAGAAATGGGAGAAAGATTTGAAAATAAAGAAAAAATTGGAAAAAAGCGATTGGAAAAAAGCTTGGGTGTCTGTGGTTAAACATATTAAATGCTTAAATTTAGTTGAGTTACATTTCAAGATTATAAATAGACTTTACCTGGTCCCTAGTCGCATGAATAAAATGGATCATAACATATCAGCTACCTGCTGGAGGTGTGATAGAGCGACGGGAGACATGTTACATATCTGGTGGAGCTGTCCCCTGATAATAGAATTTTGGAAAATGTTTATAGGTAAAATCCAAGAAATAATTGGTACTAAAATACCATTGTCTCCAGAATTATTCATACTACACTTAAATCTTAGCCAATATAATACGGATTTCCAATACTTTTTTACTCATGCGCTAATAGCGGCAAAGATTTCTATAGCTAGAAGATGGAGAACTAATAGTATACCAAATTGGGAAACCATAAAAAATCAGTTAACCTTTCAGCTAAAAATGGAAGGAGGCTTAAATATAATCCTGAAAAAAAAAAAAAAAGAGGGATATAGATAAATGGCTAAATAAGTTGTGCGTATTCTAATTTGATAAAGAAATTGGGAAAAAAAAAAGAAAAGTAAGAATAAATGTTAAGATAATCAGCTAGTTACTCTAATTATTACTATGGGAACATTACTGAGGACCTTTGTCACCATCTATGTGTTTGTATTGTAGTGTCTTTATGTTTTTGTTTTTGTCAACGGAAAATATTAATGATGACTTAAGTACCATGGTCCGAACTACATGAACGGCAGCAGAAAATTATCGGCAGGTACTGTCTGAAATAAAAAAATTAAAATAAAAAATAAATAAAAAAAAAAAATACAGCTAGGAGAATGGAAGACCAGACGTGTCCACCCCTACAGAAGGAGAAAGAGGATACAGAACTGTCAGCTCTTAGGAAGAAGGTGGCTGAATTGGAGCTCTTATGCAAATCACCACCAGAGAGAGCAGCTTTTCCCCCTGGAAGTGGGGGGCAACACAGGAAGACTCAGAAAAAGCTGTTTCCTGAGGATTCACCCCGCCGAGGGGACTGCTTTAAATGTGGAAAGTCAGGGCATTTTCAGCGGGAGTGCCCTGCGAATTCCATGGAGGTGGATGTGGAGGTGCTGGCAACCGAGCTCGAGGAGACACAAATGACCAGGTCTTACAAGCGAAGGAAGACCCGGCCTACACATAGTCTATCTGTAGGGGCCAAGATTGGGCCTAAATCTTTGATACACGTACAAGTGGAAGGAATTCATGCTTCAGCATTGCTAGATACAGGTTCTCAAGTCACCATTATCTACAGAGACTTCTATGAACGTCATTTGAAACACATTCCTATGGAACCTGCAGGAGAGTTTCAGCTATGGGGCGTTGGGTCTCAAGCTCAACCTGTGGAGGGATGCATAAAAGTGACCATAACTATTCCCCAGTTAAATACCGGGATGATATGTCCTATGGAGCTGGAAGCTTTGATATGCCCTGCAGCCAAGAAAGTGTGTGCCCCAATAATATTGGGTACTAATGCAAAGATGGTACAGGATGTATTCAGGGCCTATCTGACAGAAGTGGGAGATGTCTCCCTAGAACGACTGATGGAGGTCAGCCCTGTCCTAGGAAAAGAGTGTCGACGACTAGCCCTTGAAACAAAACCAGGGTTGTGCCACTATTCAGGAACAGAACCTGCATTTGTGAAGCCTGGTGAGACTAAAACCTTACGAGCCATAGCCTCAATGCACCATGAAATGTTTGGGGGAACTGGACAATACCTTATTGAGTCTCTGCCTGAAGAGGATCAGAAGAAGGGGTGGACTCTCATACCTGAGATAAAAGATTGGCGAAAAAGGTGGTGTCGGAGCTTTCCTGTGATGGTACAGAATTTAACCCCCACGGAAATCCGGATTGATCGTCATCAAACGATTGGTGTAATACACCTTTTAGATCAAGTTTCGTCCATCATGTCTGTGAGTGCAGAACAGAAGGATTATGTGAAAGCACCTTTAGATTTTGATCTAGAAGATTGTCCCCTACCACAGCAGTGGAAAGACAGCCTTCGTTCAAAACTGGCCACCCGAGAGGGAGTGTTCTCCAGAGCAGAGATGGACGTGGGGTGTTCTAAGAGTGCCACCCATGCTATAAGACTTGCTGATCCTACTCCCTTCAGAGAAAGGTCAAGAAGAATACCCCCTCGAGATGTGGAAGATGTCCGGGACATACTCCAACAGATGGAAGGAGCAGGCATCATCACAGAGTCCCGGAGCCCCTATGCCTCACCTATTGTGGTAGTGAGGAAAAAGAATGGTTCAGTTCGGCTATGTGTGGACTACCGTACTCTGAACAAGAGAACTGTGCCAGATCAGTACACTTTGCCCCGCATAGAGGATCTTCTGAACGCCCTATCTGGCAGCCAGTGGTTCAGTGTGCTTGACTTGAGGTCTGGATATTATCAGGTACCTATGAAGAAGGAGGATCAGGAAAAGACAGCTTTCATCTGCCCCTTGGGGTTCTTCCAGTTTACCAGAATGCCACAGGGAATCACCGGAGCTCCTGCAACTTTTCAGAGGCTGATGGAGAAAACTGTGGGGGATATGAATCCCAAAGAGTGTTTAGTGTATCTAGATGACCTAATTGTTTTTGGGAAGACACCAGAGGAGCATGAACAAAGATTGCTAAAGGTGTTGGATCGACTGCAAGCTGAAGGCCTGAAGCTATCAGTGGACAAATGCCGATTTGCCCAGAACTCTGTCACTTATGTGGGGCACATAGTCTCCGCTGAAGGAGTAGCCACAGATCCTGCTAAAGTTGAAGCAGTGTTGAATTGGCCAAGACCAAATAACATCAGTGAGTTGCGGTCCTTTCTCGGATTCTGTGGTTACTACCGAAGGTTCGTGAAAGACTACTCAAAGATTGCTCGAGAGTTACATGACCTGATGAAGATTACCTCTGACGTAAAGGGTGTTAAGGCACCATATCCTAAAGACCCCTTTGGAGAGAAATGGACTTCAGGATGTGAAGATGCCTTTCTGACACTGAAGAAGAGACTTACAGAAGCTCCTGTCTTAGCCTATGCAGACCCTGAGAAACCATATATCCTCCATGTGGATGCCAGCATGGAAGGCCTAGGGGGTGTACTGCACCAAAGTTATCCAGAAGGATTGAGGCCGGTGGCTTACATAAGTAGAAGTCTTACAGGTGCTGAAAAAAACTATCCAGTCCATAAATTGGAATTTCTGGCACTCAAGTGGGCCATCGTGGATAAGCTTCATGACTATTTGTATGGAGCAACATTCGAAGTAAGGACTGACAACAATCCACTTACCTACATCAAGACTACAGCTAAGCTGGATGCCACAGGACATAGGTGGTTGGCTGCCTTGTCAAGCTACAGTTTCCGCCTGAAGTACAAGCCTGGGCCCAAGAATATCAGCGCAGATGCCCTGTCCCGCAGACCTAGACTCCCTCCTCACCAAGAAGAAGAGGAGTGGGAAGAGATCCCTGGGCCGGGGGTAGGAGCCTTTTGTCAGATGTATGTGGTGGCCGAGAGTCAAGAAGAATTTGCCGAGCTAAGGGGGATAGACTCCATTAGCCACTCTCCAGAAGCTGTGCCTGAGGTGTTCCATGCTCCAGTCATGCTTCAACAGTGGCCCAGTATAACCACAGAAGACAAGAGGAAGGCTCAAGCGCAGGACTGGTATATTGGGATAGTTATCAGAGCAATAAAGACTGAGAATCCTAAATTGCTGACTTCTCTACCTGTGAGTCAAAGAGAATTATACCGAAGAGAATGGAGCCGACTACATCTCGAAGATGGAGTACTCTATAGGGTCGTGAAGCTCATGATCACCCCGATAGAAAACAATTGGTACTACCGCACAGATACCGTGGCATGGTCCTGAGAGCTCTCCACGATCAACATGGGCATCTCGGGGTGGACAAGACCTATGGCCTAGTACAAGATCGGTTCTATTGGCCTCGCATGAGGGAACATGTCGAGCAACATGTAAAGACATGCAGGAGGTGTAGCCAGAGGAAGACCCTGCCTGTGAGAGCTGCCCCTATGGGTCATCTGAAAAGTGCGGGACCCATGGATCTTGTGTGCATGGACTATCTCTGCATTGAGAACGATACAGCGGGAATTGGAAATGTGCTGGTGGTAACGGACCATTTCACCAGATATGCTCAAGCCTTCCCCACTAAAGATCAAAAGGCTGTGACTGTAGCCAAAGTCCTTTGGCAGAAGTATTTTTTTCACTATGGATTACCCAATCGGATACACTCTGATCAAGGTAGAGACTTTGAGAGTAAGTTGATCAAGGAGCTGTTGGGCATGTTGCAGGTGCAGAAGTCCAGAACCACACCTTATCATCCGGAGGGTGATGCACAGCCAGAACGGTTCAATAGGACCCTCCTAGATATGCTAGGGACTCTCAAGCAAGTCGAGAAGCGGTCTTGGAGTAAACATGTGGAAGCCATGGTCCACGCATACAACTGTACAAGGCATGAATCTACAGGGTTCTCACCCTATTTCCTAATGTTCGGAAGAGAAGCTCGATTGCCGATAGATGTCCGTTTGGGAGTGTCTCCTGATGGAACAGATTCAACTTCACACTTTCAATATGTGAAGAACCTCAAACAAAACCTTCATCGGGCCTATGAGTTGGCCACCCAAGCTGCAGCAAAAATGGAAGAACGGAACAAAAGAAGATATGATGCTAAGGTGAGATATCGGGAGATTCAAGCAGGGGATAAAGTTCTTCTCCGGAATCTAGGTGTGCCTGGAAAACACAAACTGGCTGACAGATGGAAGGATACCCTGTTTGAGGTTGTGTCCAAACTGGAAGGACTACCAGTGTACAACATTAGGGGCCCGGAGGGCCGAATAAAGGCTTGGCATAGAAACCATCTGCTTCCAGTTGTGTATGCTGATGAAGAGGAAGAGAGTAGTGAAGAACTGGAGGAAAACCCAACAGAGAGTCCTAGAAATGGGGCAGAGGAGACCCCGGGGACTCCCAGTGCAGAGGATCAGTGGTGGTCATCACCCGCTGAAGAAACACAGCAATTGCCTCCTTTAACTCCTGTGGTTTCACAAAGTCCCGGAACCTCTCCTGGGTCACTAAGTTCTCCAAGGTTGAATCCAGAAAGTCCATGTTTTGTGCCTGGAACTTCCCTTAGAGACTCTACTTCGAGGGCAGGAGTCGAAGTTCCACAGTTGATGTCCCAAGATCCTCTTCCCCAGCGAGAACTGAGACACAGCACCAGAGTGCAGCAACCCCCTAGCACCCTAGTTTATGATAATATAGGAGAGCCCAGTTATGCCCCGCTGACACAAGTCGCATCTAAAATGGCCATTTTCCTACATGCACTAGCTGAAGTGGTAAATGTAAGTGACTCTTTACCCTAAATAACTAGCTAGCTAGGATGTTAATGTGCTAACTGTACTGTAGGTATGCTAAACCTTTCTCTGTTGAATTTTTGTTAAGCTCCCTGGCTAGGACTTGCCAGTGGAAGGCAAGTATTTTCAAGGGGGAGCATGTAACCCTGTGAAGTTACACAGACTGCATTATCTGAAATGCCCAGTAGATGGCACATGGCCCCAGTATGTTGTTAATAAAACTTTGAGCATTGATCACTAGTGTTGTCGCGAACCCGGAATTTTCGGTTCGCTAACGGCGAACGCGAACTTCCGAAAATGTTCGCGAACCGCCATTGACTTCAATGGGCAGGCGAATTTTAAAAACAACAGGGACTCTTTCTGGCCACAAAAGTGATGGAAAAGTTGTTTCAAGGGGACTAACACCTGGACTGTGGCATGCCGGAGGGGGATCCATGGCAAAACTCCCATGAAAAATTGCACAGTTGATGCAGAGTCTGCTTTTAATCCATAAAGGGCAGAAATCACCTAACATTGACACCTGTCCTCAAAGCCCAGCCCTGATACACACTGACACAGAGCAGAATAGAGACTGTTCCCCCTACATAGGGTCACTTGGCAGATATGGATTGACACCTGTCCTCAAAACCCCTGATACACACTGACACAGAGCAGAATAGGGACTGTTCCCCCTACATAGGGTCACTTGGCAGATATGGATTGACACCTGTCCTCAAAACCCCTGATACACACTGACACAGAGCAAAATAGGGACTGTTCCCCCTACATAGGGTCACTTGGCAGATATGGATTGACACCTGTCCTCAAAACCCCTGATACACACTGACACAGAGCAGAATAGAGACTGTTCCCCCTACATAGGGTCACTTGGCAGATATGGATTGACACCTGTCCTCAAAGCCTCTGATACACACTGACACAGAGCAGAATAGGGACTGTTCCCCCTACATAGGGTCACTTGGCAGATATGGATTGACACCTGTCCTAATGATCCCTGATACACACTGACACAGAGCAGAATAGAGACTGTTCCCCCTACATAGGGTCACTTGGCAGATATGGATTGACACCTATCCTAATGATCCCTGATACACACTGACACAGAGCAGAATAGAGACTGTTCCCCCTACATAGGGTCACTTGGCAGATATGGATTGACACCTATCCTAATGATCCCTGATACACACTGACACAGAGCAGAATAGGGACTGTTCCTCCTACATAGGGTCACTTGGCAGATATGGATTGACACCTGTCCTAATGATCCCTGATACACACTGACACAGAGCAGAATAGGGACTGTTCCTCCTACATAGGGTCACTTGGCAGATATGGATTGACACCTATCCTAATGATCCCTGATACACACTGACACAGAGCAGAATAGAGACTGTTCCTCCTACATAGGGTCACTTGGCAGATATGGATTGACACCTGTCCTAATGATCCCTGATACACACTGACACAGAGCAGAATAGAGACTGTTCCCCCTACATAGGGTCACTTGGCAGATATGGATTGACACCTATCCTAATGATCCCTGATACACACTGACACAGAGCAGAATAGAGACTGTTCCCCCTACATAGGGTCACTTGGCCGATATGGATTGACACCTATCCTAATGATCCCTGATACACACTGACACAGAGCAGAATAGGGACTGTTCCCCCTACATAGGGTCACTTGGCAGATATGGATTGACAAATCCCTGACAAACAGCTACCACATGCAAGGAAGGCAGCAGGGGCGCAAATGACCCACTCCCGACGCGGGAAGGTAGTGACGACAAATAACAATACAGGACTCTTTAGAGGCCCTGTAATTGTAATCAGTCCACTTGAAATCCTTTAACTTTGATCAATTGGAGGGAAGTCTGGTGCAGAGCCACTGACCCATGCGCAGGGCCAGCCTTAGGCCTTTGGGCGCCCTGTGCAAGAAATCTTCCCGACGCGGGAAGGTAGTGACGACAAATAACAATACAGGACTCTTTAGAGGCCCTGTGATTGTAATCAGTCCACTTGAAATCCTTTAACTTTGATCAATTGGAGGGAAGTCTGGTGCAGAGCCACTGACCCATGCGCAGGGCCAGCCTTAGGCCTTTGGGCGCCCTGTGCAAGAAATCTTCCCGACGCGGGAAGGTAGTGATGACAAATAACAATACAGGACTCTTTAGAGGCCCTGTGATTGTAATCAGTCCACTTGAAATCCTTTAACTTTGATCAATTGGAGGGAAGTCTGGTGCAGAGCCACTGACCCATGCGCAGGGCCAGCCTTAGGCCTTTGGGCGCCCTGTGCAAGAAATCTTCCCGACGCGGGAAGGTAGTGACGACAAATAACAATACAGGACTCTTTAGAGGCCCTGTGATTGTAATCAGTCCACTTGAAATCCTTTAACTTTGATCAATTGGAGGGAAGTCTGGTGCAGAGCCACTGACCCATGCGCAGGGCCAGCCTTAGGCCTTTGGGCGCCCTGTGCAAGAAATCTTCCCGACGCGGGAAGGTAGTGACGACAAATAACAATACAGGACTCTTTAGAGGCCCTGTGATTGTAATCAGTCCACTTGAAATCCTTTAACTTTGATCAATTGGAGGGAAGTCTGGTGCAGAGCCACTGACCCATGCGCAGGGCCAGCCTTAGGCCTTTGGGCGCCCTGCGCAAGAAATCTTCCCGACGCGGGAAGGTAGTGACGACAAATAACAATACAGGACTCTTTAGAGGCCCTGTGATTGTAATCAGTCCACTTGAAATCCTTTAACTTTGATCAATTGGAGGGAAGTCTGGTGCAGAGCCACTGACCCATGCGCAGGGCCAGCCTTAGGCCTTTGGGCGCCCTGTGCAAGAAATCTTCCCGACGCGGGAAGGTAGTGACGACAAATAACAATACAGGACTCTTTAGAGGCCCTGTGATTGTAATCAGTCCACTTGAAATCCTTTAACTTTGATCAATTGGAGGGAAGTCTGGTGCAGAGCCACTGACCCATGCGCAGGGCCAGCCTTAGGCCTTTGGGCGCCCTGTGCAAGAAATCTTCCCGACGCGGGAAGGTAGTGACGACAAATAACAATACAGGACTCTTTAGAGGCCCTGTAATTGTAATCAGTCCACTTGCACAAGTGGGCCTAAAAATTAGGCATGTACACATGCCTGAAAAATTTGGTATTGTTGCAGCCGCTGCTGTAGCAGCGTCCAGAAAAATTGATGTTTGTTTCACAGGCAGAAAGTGCCCTAAAACATGGCGGCTTGAACCCTAGTTGGTGGCGGATAAGTCACGCAAGTCAAACGTCATTCAGAGCTAAAATACAGCAGCGTGTGGACCATTTTTAGCCCAAGGCAGCTCATCTCATCAGGCCTTTTTTAATCGAATGTATCGCCCAGTGTCAGTCCCTTCGGGATCCATCCCTCATTCATCTTAATAAAGGTGAGGTAATCTAGACTTTTTTGACCTAGGCGACTTCTCTTCTCAGTGACAATACCTCCTGCTGCACTGAAGGTCCTTTCTGACAGGACACTTGAAGCGGGGCAGGCCAGAAGTTCTATCGCAAATTGGGATAGCTCAGGCCACAGGTCAAGCCTGCACACCCAGTAGTCAAGGGGTTCATCGCTCCTCAGAGTGTCGATATCTGCAGTTAAGGCGAGGTAGTCTGCTACCTGTCGGTCGAGTCGCTCTCTGAGGGTGGATCCCGAAGGGCTGTGGCGATGCATAGGACTTAAAAAGGTCCGCATGTCCTCCATCAACAACACGTCTTTAAAGCGTCCTGTCCTTGCCGGCGTGGTCGTGGGAGGAGGAGGATGACTTCCACCTCTCCCCCTGTTAGATTCCCGTTGTGCTGTGACATCACCCTTATACGCTGTGTAAAGCATACTTTTTAATTTATTTTGCAAATGCTGCATCCTTTCCGACTTGTTGTAATTGGGTAACATTTCCGCCACTTTCTGCTTATACCGGGGGTCTAGTAGCGTGGACACCCAGTACAGGTCGTTCTCCTTCAGCCTTTTTATACGAGGGTCCCTCAACAGGCAGGACAGCATGAAAGACCCCATTTGCACAAGGTTGGATGCCGAGCTACTCATTTCCCGTTCCTCCTCCTCACTGATGTCATTGAAGGTATGTTCTTCCCCCCAGCCACGTACAACACCACGGGTACCAGATAGGTGACAACGAGCACCCTGGGATGCCTGTTGTGTTTGGTCTTGCTCCTCCTCCTCCTCAAAGCTACAATCCTCCTCTGACTCCTCTTCCTCACAATCCTCTTCCAGCGTTGCCGCAGGTCCAGCAAGCGATGCTGATAAGGCTGTTTCTGGTGGTGATGGTGACCACAACTCTTCCTCTTCCTCTTCACGCTCATCTACAGCCTGATCCAGCACTCTTCGCAGGGCACGCTCCATGAAGAAAACAAATGGTATGATGTCGCTGATGGTGCCTTCGTTGCGACTGACTAGGTTTGTCACCTCCTCAAAAGGACGCATGAGCCTACAGGCATTGCGCATGAGCGTCCAGTAACGTGGCAAAAAAATTCCCAGCTCCCCAGAGGCTGTCCTAGCACCCCGGTCATACAAATATTCATTAACAGCTTTTTCTTGTTGGAGCAGGCGGTCGAACATTAGGAGTGTTGAATTCCAACGTGTAGGGCTGTCGCAAATCAAGCGCCTCACTGGCACGTTGTTTCGCCGCTGGATATCGGCAAAGTGAGCCATGGCCGTGTAGGAATGCCTGAAATGGCCACACACCTTCCTGGCCTGCTTCAGGACGTTCTGTAAGCCTGTGTACTTATGCACAAAGCGTTGTACGATCAGATTACACACATGTGCCATGCACGACACATGTGTCAACTTGCCCAACTTCAATGCCGCTATCAAATTTTTTCCGTTGTCACACACCACTTTGCCGATATCCAGTTGCTGCGGAGTCAGCCACTTTTCCACCTGTGCGTTCAGGGCGGACAGGAGTGCTTGTCCGGTGTGACTCTCTGCTTTCAAGCAAGTCAAACCCAAGACGGCGTGACACTGCCGTATCCGGGATGTGGAATAGTACCTGGGGAGCTGGGGGGGTGCCGTTGATGTGGAGCAAGACGCAGCGGCACAAGAGGACTCAGCCGAGGAGGTTATGGAAGAGGATGGAGTAGGAGGAGTAGAGGAGGTGGCAGCAGGACTGCCTGCAATTCGTGGCGGTGTCACCAACTCCTCTGCAATGCCACGCATTCCTTGCTTGTCAGCCGTCAGCAGGTTTACCCAATGCGCAGTGTAGGTGATATACCTGCCCTGACCATGCTTTGCAGACCAGGTATCAGTGGTCAGATGGACCCTTGCCCCAACACTGTGTGCCAGACATGCCATGACTTCCTTTTGCACAATCGAGTACAAGTTGGGGATTGCCTTTTGTGAAAAGAAATTCCGGCCGGGTACCTTCCACTGCGGTGTCCCAATAGCTACAAATTTTTTGAACGCCTCAGACTCAACCAGATTGTATGGTAAAAGCTGGCGGGCTAATAGTTCGGACAAGCCAGCTGTCAGACGCTGGGCAAGGGGGTGACTTGGTGACATTGGCTTCTTACGCTCAAACATGTCCTTGACAGACACATGACTGTGGGAAGATGAGCGGGAACTGCTCAAGGCGGGAGACGGAGTGGCGGATGGTTGAGAGGGGGCAAGAAGGACAGCAGTGGTTGACGTGGCTGAAGATGCTGGACCAGGAGGAGGATGGCGGCTTAGAGTAGGCGTGCTGCTTGTACTCATGTGTTGATCCCATAGGCGTTTGTGATGTGAGATCATGTGCCTACGCAAAGCAGTTGTACCTAGGTGGGTGTTGGACCTCCCACGACTCAGTTTCCTTTGGCACAGGTTGCAAATGGCATCGCTGTTGTCAGAGGCAGACACACAAAAAAAATGCCACACTGCTGAGCTCTGCAATGACGGCATTCTGGTGGTGGACACAGCATGCGTTGATTGGCGTGCTGTCGGGCTGACCCTGGGTGCCGATGCATGCTGTCTGACTGTGCCACTAGCTCCTTGCGACGACCCCCCCCTGCTTCCAACTGGTCTCCTCCTCCTCCTCTCTGTCTCCCCATCTGAACTTTCGCCCTGTTCTTCTTCTCTTCTAGCGGGCACCCACGTGACATCCATGGACGCATCGTCATCATCAACCGCTTCGCTTGTATCTGACAACTCAGAAAAGGAAGCAGCAGCGGGTACAACATCATCATCATCACACCGTACCTCCATGTGTTTAATGCTGCCTGCCTGAGACATATCCCTGTTATCTACATCCTCTAGCAATAATGGTTGCGCATCACTCATTTCTTCAAACGGGTGTGTGAATAACTCCTCTGACATACCAAGTAAAGCGGCTGTGGTGCTAGTTTTGGTGGTGGTGGCAGGCGGGTGAGTGCTATCTTGAGAGGTGCCTGAAGCTAAGCTGGAGGAGGATGGTGCGTCAAGGTTCCGAGCGGAGGCTGTACAAGATTGGGTGTCCTGACTAGCCAGTCAACTAAGTCCTCAGAACTTTTCAAGTTCAGGGTACGTGGCTTCTGAAAACTGGGCATTATTCTAGGGCAAAAGGGAATCACAGCACCACGACCACGACGGCCCCTGCGGGGTGGCCTGCCTCTGCCTGTCATTTTTTGTGGGATTTGTGGTACTATGCGTGCAAGCTACTGTGAGACCAGATATGATTGGCAATGTGCACTGGCACAGGTCTGCAGAGCACACGCTGAAGTAGGCCTGAGACACCCGCTTGAAGACAAGTAACTGCTATTCAATCTATAACAGTGAAAAACAAATTTTGGTTGTAAAAGCACGCTATAGAGACACAAGATATGAGTTGCAACTGTCAAAGCACACTGGCACAGGTCTGCAGAGCACACGCTGAAGTAGGCCTGAAACACAGACGCTTGCAGACAACTAACTGCTCTTCTATTACAGTGAAAAAAAATTATTTCTTTTAAATCGAAAGCTTAACCAATTGTTAAAACAGATATGAGTGGTGGCACTGGGCTAATAGGCACAGTATCCAATGTGAACCTCACACAGAAGCTGGCAGGCAGGCAACTGCTCTTCTATTACAGTGGAAACAAAATTTTGGTTGTAAAAGCACGCTAAAGAGACACCAGATATGATTGGCAACTGTCAAAGCACGCTGGCACAGGTCTGCAGAGCACACGCTGAAGTAGGCCTGACACACAGACGCTTGCAGACAACTAACTGCTCTTCTATTACAGTGAAAAAAAATTATTTCTTTTAAATCGAAAGCTTAACCAATTGTTAAAACAGATATGAGTGGTGGCACTGGGCTAATAGGCACAGTATCCAATGTGAACCTCACACAGAATCTGGCAGGCAGGCAACTGCTCTTCTATTACAGTGAAAACAAATAATTTCTTTTAAATCGAAAGCTTAACCAATTGTTAAAACAGATATGAGTGGTGGCACTGACTGTGCAAATGGGCAAGGCATCCAACCTCACACAGAAGCTGGCAGGCAGGCAACTGCTCTTCTATTACAGTGAAAAAAAATTATTTATTTTAAATCTAAAGCTTAACCAATTGTTAAAACAGATATGAGTGGTGGCACTGACTGTGCAAATGGGCAAGGCATCCAACCTCACACAGAAGCTGGCAGGCAGGCAACTGCTCTTCTATTACAGTGGAAACAAAATTTTGGTTGTAAAAGCACGCTAAAGAGACACCAGATATGATTGGCAACTGTCAAAGCACGCTGGCACAGGTCTGCAGAGCACACGCTGAAGTAGGCCTGAAACACAGACGCTTGCAGACAACTAACTGCTCTTCTATTACAGTGAAAAAAAAATATTTCTTTTAAATCGAAAGCTTAACCAATTGTTAAAACAGATATGAGTGGTGGCACTGGGCTAATAGGCACAGTATCCAATGTGAACCTCACACAGAAGCTGGCAGGCAGGCAACTGCTCTTCTATTACAGTGAAAAAAAATTATTTATTTTAAATCGAAAGCTTAACCAATTGTTAAAACAGATATGAGTGGTGGCACTGACTGTGCAAATGGGCAAGGCATCCAACCTCACACAGAAGCTGGCAGGCAGGCAACTGCTCTTCTATTACAGTGAATACAATTATTTATTTTAAATCTAAAGCTTAACCAATTGTTAAAACAGATATGAGTGGTGGCACTGACTGTGCAAATGGGCAAGGCATCCAACCTCACACAGAAGCTGGCAGGCAGGCAACTGCTCTTCTATTACAGTGAAAAAAAATTATTTATTTTAAATCTAAAGCTTAACCAATTGTTAAAACAGATATGAGTGGTTGCACTGACTGTGCAAATGGGCAAGGCATCCAACCTCACACAGAAGCTGGCAGGCAGGCAACTGCTCTTCTATTACAGTGAAAAAAAATTATTTATTTTAAATCGAAAGCTTAACCAATTGTTAAAACAGATATGAGTGGTGGCACTGACTGTGCAAATGGGCAAGGCATCCAACCTCACACAGAAGCTGGCAGGCAGGCAACTGCTCTTCTATTACAGTGAAAAAAAATTATTTATTTTAAATCTAAAGCTTAACCAATTGTTAAAACAGATATGAATGGTTGCACTGACTGTGCAACTGGGCAAGGCATCCAACCTCACACAGAAGCTGGCAGGCAGGCAACTGCTCTTCTATTACAGTGAAAAAAATTATTTCTTTTAAATCGAAAGCTTAACCAATTGTTAAAACAGATATGAGTGGTGGCACTGACTGTACAAATGGGCAAGGCATCCAACCTCACACAGAAGCTGGCAGGCAGGCAACTGCTCTTCTATTACAGTGAAAAAAAATTATTTATTTTAAATCTAAAGCTTTACCAATTGTTAAAACAGATATGAGTGGTGGCACTGACTGTGCAAATGGGCAAGGCATCCAACCTCACACAGAAGCTGGCAGGCAGGCAACTGCTCTTCTATTACAGTGAAAAAAAATTATTTATTTTAAATCGAAAGCTTAACCAATTGTTAAAACAGATATGAGTGGTGGCACTGACTGTGCAAATGGGCAAGGCATCCAACCTCACACAGAAGCTGGCAGGCAGGCAACTGCTCTTCTATTACAGTGAAAAAAAATTATTTATTTTAAATCTAAAGCTTAACCAATTGTTAAAACAGATATGAGTGGTTGCACTGACTGTGCAAATGGGCAAGGCATCCAACCTCACACAGAAGCTGGCAGGCAGGCAACTGCTCTTCTATTACAGTGAAAAAAAATTATTTCTTTTAAATCGAAAGCTTAACCAATTGTTAAAACAGATATGAGTGGTGGCACTGACTGTGCAAATGGGCAAGGCATCCAAACTCACACAGAAGCTGGCAGGCAGGCAACTGCTCTTCTATTACAGTGAAATTTTTTTATTTATTTTAAATCTAAAGCTTAACCAATTGTTAAAACAGATATGAGTGGTGGCACTGACTGTGCAAATGGGCAAGGCATCCAACCTCACACAGAAGCTGTCAGGCAGGCAACTGCTCTTCTATTACAGTGAAAAAAAATTATTTATTTTAAATCAAAAGCTTAACCAATTGTTAAAACAGATATGAGTGGTGGCACTGACTGTGCAAATGGGCAAGGCATCCAACCTCACACAGAAGCTGTCAGGCAGGCAACTGCTCTTCTATTACAGTGAAAAAAAATTATTTATTTTAAATCGAAAGCTTAACCAATTGTTAAAACAGATATGAGTGGTGGCACTGACTGTGCAAATGGGCAAGGCATCCAACCTCACACAGAAGCTGGCAGGCAGGCAACTGCTCTTCTATTACCGTGAAAAAAAAATATTTATTTTAAATCTAAAGCTTAACCAATTGTTAAAACAGATATGAGTGGTGGCACTGGGCTAATAGGCACAGTATCCAATGTGAACCTCACACAGAAGCTGGCAGGCAGGCAACTGCTCTTCTATTACAGTGGAAACAAAATTTTGGTTGTAAAAGCACGCTAAAGAGACACCAGATATGATTGACAACTGTCAAAGCACGCTGGCACAGGTCTGCAGAGCACACGCTGAAGTAGGCCTGAAACACAGACGCTTGCAGACAACTAACTGCTCTTCTATTACAATGAAAAAAAATTATTTATTTTAAATCGAAAGCTTAACCAATTGTTAAAACAGATATGAGTGGTGGCACTGACTGTGCAAATGGGCAAGGCATCCAACCTCACACAGAAGCTGGCAGGCAGGCAACTGCTCTTCTATTACAGTGAAAAAAAATTATTTATTTTAAATCGAAAGCTTAACCAATTGTTAAAACAGATATGAGTGGTGGCACTGACTGTGCAAATGGGCAAGGCATCCAACCTCACACAGAAGCTGGCAGGCAGGCAACTGCTCTTCTATTACAGTGAAAAAAAATTATTTCTTTTAAATCGAAAGCTTAACCAATTGTTAAAACAGATATGAGTGGTGGCACTGACTGTGCAAATGGGCAAGGCATCCAACCTCACACAGAAGCTGGCAGGCAGGCAACTGCTCTTCTATTACAGTGAAAAAAAATTATTTATTTTAAATCGAAAGCTTAACCAATTGTTAAAACAGATATGAGTGGTGGCACTGACTGTGCAAATGGGCAAGGCATCCAACCTCACACAGAAGCTGGCAGGCAGGCAACTGCTCTTCTATTACAGTGAAAAACAATTATTTATTTTAAATCTAAAGCTTAACCAATTGTTAAAACAGATATGAGTGGTGGCACTGGGCTAATAGGCACAGTATCCAATGTGAACCTCACACAGAAGCTGGCAGGCAGGCAACTGCTCTTCTATTACAGTGAAAAAAAAATATTTATTTTAAATGTAAAGCTTAACCGATTGTTAACCCCTTAAGGACTGGACTTTTTTTGCGATGTTGTACATTTGCGACCAGGCATCTTTTTGACACTTTTGTGGTGTTTGTGTTTAGCTGTAATTTTCCGCTCTCTCATTTACTGTTCCTATACAAATTATATATTGTTTTTTTCAGGACAAAAGGGGCTTTCTTTACATACCATTATTTATATAATCTCATGTAATTTAATTTTTAAAAAATGAAAAAATATGATGAAAAATTGAAAAAAATACACGTTTTTTGAATTTTATGTGAAAAATCTTTTACTCATCTACAAAAGCGAATGAAAAAAACTGCTAAATAGATTCAAAATGTTGTCCTGAGTTCAAAAATACCCAGTGTTTACATGCTTTTTGCTTTTTTTTTTGCATGTTATAGGGCTATAAGTACAAGTAGGATATTGCGGTTTCAAAACATACATTTTTAAAATGTATCAATAGTGACATTGTAACACTATTATCTGTCATAAATTGCTAAATAACACCCCACATGTACATATTTTTTTAAAAGTAGACAACCCAGGGTATTCAATATGGGGTATGTCCAGACTTTTTTAGTAGCCACTTAGTCGCAAACACTGGCCAAAGTTAGCGTTCATATTTGTTTGTGTGTGAAAAAAGTAAAAAACTAAATTGAACGCTAATTTTGGCCAGTGTTTGTGACTAAGTGGTTACTAAAAAAGACTGGACATACCCCATTTGCAATACCTTGGGTTGTCTTCTTTTACAAATGGTATGCCATCATGGGGGTAATTCTCATTCCTGGGCTACCATACGCTCTCAAAGGCACGTAACCAACCTGGCCATTTTCAATGTAAAAATATTTGACCCATATATTTGACCCTGTAACTTTCAAAAACGCTATAAAACCTGTACATGGGGGGTCCTGTTCTACTCAGGAGACTTTGCTGAACACAAATATTAGTGTTTCAAAACTGGAAAATGTATCACAACAATTATATCATCAGTAAAAGTGCTGTTTGTGTGTGAAAAATGCAAAAAAAGTCACTTTCACTGACAATATTATCGCTGTGATATGTTTTACTGTTTTGAATCACTAATATTTGTGTTCAGCGAAGTCTCCCGAGTAAAACAGTACCCCCCATGTACAGGTTTTAGGGTGTCGTAGAACGTTACAGGGTAAAATACAGTGATAGCAAATTAAATTCTCTGGACTTTCGGCCTGGTTTGGCAGGCAGGTCCCTTAAATTGCAATCAATAAAATAACTTAATTATGTAAAAATATTACATAAATACGCACATAGAATTTAAATATATATGCATATTTATATATTTGAAGTCTACGTGTATATTTATATAATTATTTATGTAATTTTGTATATTGACATATGAATAGTTTGCATTCTTTTTATTTATTTATATATACATAGATATATATACAATTTCATTCTAAGTGTATTTTGATATAAATATATATATATTAATATCAAAATACAGTTAGAATAAAATTTCGTATAGATATATAATTTTTTTTTAATTTTTTATTATTATTTTTAATTTTTTAATTTAAATTATTTATTATTCGTATTTTATAATAATATATATATACAATATATATAGTTATTATATATATTATATATATACGTGTGTAAATTAATTATAAGTGTATTTTTATATTAATATATGTACATATTAATATAAAAATACACTTAGCATGACATTATATATATGATATATAGACATATATTATATAGGTATAATATATGTCTATATATCATATATATACACATATATAATAATATATATTTTTTTTATTAACTATAACTTTAATTTTTTTTATGATTTTACACTAGCAGGGAGACTGCCTGTCAGCACAGACAGTCCCCCTGCAGGCAGAGACTAGGACACCTATTGTGACCATGTGGTCGCCCTGTTGGGCGATCACATGGCCCCAGGGGTCCTAATCCGCCATGGGGAGACTGTCTGGGCTGCAGGCAGTCTCCCCACACCGGGAGCACCGCCGATCGCCGCCGGGGGAACAACGGCGATCGGGTAAGTACATTTTAAATTTAGGACGGTTCAGGACCGTCGTCGGCCGGCAATGGGAAAATGCCGATGACGGTCCTGAACCGTCCTGCGTCCTCAAGGGGTTAAAACAGATATGAGTGGTGGCACTGGGCAAGTGGGCACAGTATATGCTGTGAGCCTGACACACAGGCTGGCAGGCAGGCACCTGCAATTACATTACACAGGAAAAAAAAAAAAAAAAAGCAGCCTGATGTTATAGCCCTAAAAAGGGCTTTTTGGGGTGCTGTCCTTACAGCAGAGATCAGATGAGTCCTTCAGGATTGTAGTGGACACTGAATACCCTAGCCTAGCTATCAATTTCCCTATGTAATCAGCAGCAGCTAAACTTTCCCTCCTCTCACTAAGCATGCATCTTCCGAATGAATCGAAAATGGATGCTGGGAGGGAGGTTGGAGGGTGTGGAAGGGAGGGAGTGCTGCTGATTGGCTGTAATGTGTCTGCTGACCGAGAGGCACAGGGTCAAAGTTTGCCCAATGATGACGAATAGGGGGCGGATCGAACTGCGCATGTGTCCACCCGCCGCGGCGAACGCGAACAAGCTAATTTCGCCGGGAACTGTCCGCCGGCGGACAGTTCGGTACATCACTATTGATCACATGACTTGCTGAAATCAGTGGGAGGAGTGTGGCATCATCAGTTCCTGGGAGGATTTCCTACACAGCTCTGGGGAAGGAGGGCCTAAAAGGATTCTAGAAGGATGACATGCTGAGCTGAAATGGAGGACATGTGAGAGACTGTAAAAAGAGATGGAACCTGGCAGAGAGAACTTGTTTCACCCAAGATCACACCAGATGAGAGAGGGACCTGCTGGCAAAGACAAGCATTGAGCCCAGACGTTTGGTGAATCCAGTGAGAGGAGACTGCTACTGACTACCTGGTTAATTGTGTTGTGAGGGTAAGCCAAACCTCTCCCTGTATCACCACAGGGCACCTGTCTTCTCACTCACAGTAAAGACTCTGAGGTCCCGTACAGACATTACACATCTGAGGCTGTGTCAGTGACTCTGTGGAGCAGGACTTATTAGGGCCCCAACTCTCCTATGTGCACCAACGGCCGCTAGGGCGAAGATAAGGGGTGGGACGCAGGTGTGCTGGTGGGTGAGTGGGGAAAGTCCACATTTGCATTGTTATCTGTTACGCCATTGTATTTTCCTATGTGTGTCGGTTCAATTGTTATTTACCATATACAGTTAGTTCCAGTTAGGCTGTGTCAGTCTTATTGCACCAAGTATGTTCCCAGTGGGACCCCACATCCCTACCCCGGATGTTCCACTGGGTGGAGGCGCTGCCGCAGACATGTACCCCAGCTCCCAGATAGCGGAGGCTCAGGATCCGCCTGTCAGGCATAGTGAATTAACTAGGTTTAAGGACCCCAAAGACACTAGGGGGCATCCCCAAACCCCCGTTACAAGTAGATCCTTTTTCATACCAAATTATGAGCCAGTAGTACACCATTAACCCCATCATGAAATGATTAGACAAATCCTTCGTACCATTTACTGCTGTGAAAAGTCATCTGGCTTATGATGTGCAGTGCTTTGCTCATTGATGTAATTGGTGTATTCTTTTTTTTAAAGACGAATTTATAAAGAATCCAAAAATGTAGCTCTGTATTTATATTTAATGAATTTAAATGGTGTACATGTTAAAGCTCAGAACTGACCAGTAAAATATTTAGCACTTCCTTTACTTCAAAGTATGATTATTTCATAACGATTAGCCTTTTCTTCGAATCTTTGGATCTGTTTTACCCAACCGTTAAATTACACTTAACCTATCAGCATTCTTTAAGCCACGTCTTAGTAATTAAATATTTAAATTTCACGGTACAGAAACGGTTTTGAGCCCCAGCTCACGCACTATGCCTCTCATGGAAAAAGTGTTTGAAGAAGTTTCCTCCTACAGTTAAATTACATCTTGGGTTTGTAAATCTAGAACCAGATAGTAGCATGGCTGAGGAAGATATGCTGGAAAACATGGCTGAGGATGATATGCTGGAAAGGTGAGCCAAAATGGAAATTTCCTTAAAATCATCCATGTTTTCAATTCAGTTACCTTGGCCTAAAATTTGAATTCCTAACAATACACCTTTTAACGAACACCCCTGTCAGAGGCAATGTTTACAAAACCCACATTTGAAATAAAAATGGCGCCCCCATGTGTTGATTTGCTTGAATGCTAATAGAATCATCTCCTTAATGTACCCATAGTCTGCCCGCTCAGAACTAGAGCGAGGAATCACTGAACACCACCAGCTGCTCACCTTTGAACTGCCGGAGTGCCCGGATCACGATCCTCCTGTAATCAGACACACGCAAACAGGAGAGACACTGAAGTGACAGGACACCCACATCTTACAGGACTGAAATACTACAACAAACAGTAAGGATCATACAATCCTCAGGAAGACCACCTGCGATTATCCACGTTGGGTACTAAGTACATTGTCTCAAGGGATCCCTTGGATTTTTTCAGACTATTCAACACACCAGCTGGCCGTTTATTGAGTGTCTCCAACCTCACTATCTCTTCCAGAGGTAGTCTCCAAGATTCTTAGTTTTACTTTTATTTTTATTTTTTTGTTTTCGAGACCTATGTTTTTAGATTTTGTGTCTAGCGACATGCTTCTATAGGAGTATGTACACACAGACTCGTTTACCGTATGTATATTTTTATTTGCCTTGTATATTATTTAGAATAAAGTGTTATTTTTATATAAATGTTCCTGTCCCCCTGTGTGATTCTTGGGTTCTCTTTCCTTTTACGCTCAGAACTAGACTTGCGGAATTTATATAAAAATCAGTTCCTTCCCACCTGGGCAGCGATGATTGGCTCAGGGGTGCAAAAAAAAGGCCCAATCTTGTCAGTCTACCGCCCAAAAGGATTAGCCCAAAAAACAAGGTAAAGGTCACCTTGCCACTTGGCAACATAACAATTACACTGAGCTATTAGGGATTCTGTTGCTTTAACACATCTTATCTTGCTTTCCCGGTCTTTTTCGTGTAATTCATGTAATTCTACCCAATGTCTCTAGACTGTAAGCTCACGTGAGCAGAGTGATTGTTACCCCTTGTTCCTGTCTTTCCCCTGGTTTAGTCTCAGCTGCTTAAAATGAATGATTTAGTTGTAGTACATACCGCATTGCAGAATTTATAGTGCTTTCTTAATAATAATAATTATACATCAAAATATCAGGCAGCTTGTAAAGATAATATTGTTTCAAAAATGAAATCACATTTTATCTTCACTGTATCTATCCAATGGCAACCGAAACCCGTTCAATTCATCTATTGCATTAAGTCATGTGCACTCGATACGAGGTCAGAAGACGCTATAGCTGTGTGACAGCACCCTCTAGTGGTGAACATTTTGTTATATCTAAAGATCAGGAGTTGGCAACCTTTGTGACACTTGGCTGCAGACTATAACTCCCACTGTGCTCAACCAGACTTAGCAACCTAAGGAAGTTTCAAATTTTACTTTTGTCCATTTTTTTCCTTAACTACAATTTACAATATCCATAGTATGACACAAATGCAGTGTAAAAGGGTTATTCACTAAACACTGTCCGGATGGACAAAATCCAGTGAAAATTAACTAATTCCGACCGCAGTGGCAATTCTCATATTTAATAAATCAAATAAGATCAGAATTCAGTGACTGGGCTGCTCAAATAACAAGGGGGGGGACTATCTGCTCCTCTCTCTGTGCCCACATCAATGAGCATTGGGTGGGGGATTTTAAAATTAATAAAGTGGACAGACAGATTACTGTCCACCACAGTACCCCCACCCCTGGCTAGCGGGGGGGGAGGGGGGGCAATAAAAGGACAGGTAACCATTTAACAGTGTGTGCTGAAGTTTAAGGGATTTGTGGTCCAACAAAAGCCAATTTACTAAATTCCCCAAAAAATTGCCAGAAATTGGGGGCGGGGCCGGGCCGCCGAGCTGAGCGGCAGCCATCCATGCCGGCTCCGGCTCTGGGTGGCTAAAACAAGCCAACACACACTAATATAAGGCACCAAAAGCCCACCTGGAGCAGGGGAGAGGCACGGGAGCAAAACACAGGGACACCTGCTAAGCCATCGCCGCGCAACCCGCTTAACCGGAGCAAATTGAGCCCATGAGGCCTACACACACACGGCAACGGCTGGAGCCACGAGACAAGAAGGCTGAGGGAGAGAGGGGAACCGGACCCGCCCCGCTCCCCCCCCTTGGGCCGGCGGGGGTGATCCCGGCCCACGAGCCAAATCTCCGGAGACTGGAGGCAGAAGGGCCACATATTGGGGAGCCCATCCCCACGCCAAGATGGCCGCCGAAAGCGCAAGCCGCAGGGAGGCATGCGGGGTCGCCTGGGCCCTCGGTGCGACGGATCCCACGGATGGACCCCCCCAGGCGGCAGATGGGACGGCGCGGAGCCGGCCCTTATCCCAGGATTTGGTGGTGGTCCAGGGAAGGATGCCCCCAACTTTGCGAGCCCTGTGTTGCCGGGGCGAGCTGGATCCCCGGCGGACCGGTGACCGGGGAGGCGAGCACTGGCGACAAGTGTGAGACCGGAGAAGGGTGAGGCACCAAGGGGCTGGAGCTCCGACGGGGAACTGTGGGAGTTGGGGAGGTGCAGGGGATAAGGGGCCGAGGACTTTTCAGGGGTGGGAGTCTGCCGGACTACCGACATCCCTGAGTGCCCACAGCACTGCAGTGTTCCCAGTTGCACGGCCGGAGCAGGCCTGGAGGAGAAAAGAAGGGGACAGATGCACCGGGGGTGCTAGGGAGACCTTGCACCGACCGACCAACCAGACAAATGGGGGCACACTTGGCATCAGCATACCAGAGGCCACAGTAGAGAGCAGCCTGCACAGCTACAACCTATCTTGCCAGGCACTGCTCAGCCACCTCCAGCGGAGAGGCTCACCTAATGCCGCTATACAGCTCCACTTGGCCTGAGCACTGTCCTAAGCAAAGGATAAACAAAACAACGAAGGACAGACAAGGCTAAGGGGACTGTTCCAAGATACTCCATTTGTGAAACCGTTCTTTCTGCAATTTTAGTTTTTAGTTTTTACTTGCTTTGATTATTTGGCACTAGTTGGTTGTTATCAAGTTAGCTCAAAATGCGACAGGAATTCATAGTATATGCTATTATACCCAAAGGGGTCAAAATATAGATGCTGTTTATAGTTGCGTATATAATTGCTGCCAGCTACATGTCAAGATATGAAGTAGCCTCTCATTACTTACCTGACAACCATATACCTTTATTATATATTGAGCCGGGCTATTCCGATACGTTCCACATGGGGCCAACCTTGCCACTTCTCGTAAATGTGGGAGCCCTTATGCAATATATCTATAGTTTGTTTGCTTACCTGTGCTTATCCTCCTGAAAATCCTGCATAAGAAGGATTCTTTTTTATTGTGCCAGTTAGCAAGTACATCTCCAGGCACTGTTAAACAGCCTGCAAAATGAGTTAACAAGCCGACTGAATGCCTTTGATGTACCGCATCTTGATAATCAATGTATATTCAGTTTTTTGTATTACTCGTTTGCTTTGACAAATATGCCTCTGCGCAGGCACCCTTATGTTACTTTTACTGATTCAAACAATACCTGCCCACGCTCTATGGCGACTCTAATAAACATATTTAAAACAAAAAATTGCCAGAAATTCAGCTCTTTTTATATGACTGAAACTAAGGGGGGTTTAAATTCACTGCAATTTTTGTGTTTAGTAAATAAACCTCTAACTGTATGAATCAAGGAAGCTGAAAAACAAGACCCTCCCTGAATTAATCTGAATTGCCCAAAATATACACAGCACAAATAAATACATTAAACGAAGAAAACTAAGCTTTGGCTCCAAAATGCTGTCATGGTCGTCTCTGTCAAACCAACAGGAATTCTGGGCTGACAAGTCCCGGTTTCACCCTCCGCACACGTCACCCGTGGCGCATACTGCTACTAATACTGACACACCCCAACTCTGTCCCTACTGCGCCTTTTTAGTTTCAGATTAAAGAGAAAATATCACTTACAGTCATGGGCGTCCGCAGGAATTTTTCCAGGGGGGGGCATAATTGTAATGACATCCATGCTTGGCCCCTTTTTGACAGTGTCATGAAGGGGAGGAGCATAGTCATTATCACATAAAGCCAGGGTGAATAGCATTTTCACAACTATGGTGTCAGGAATACGTTTGTATTCCTGACACTATAGTGTTCCTTTAAGCAAATTAAAGAAACATTCTGGTCACCATAACAACTTCAACTAAATGAAAATGCTATGATGCCAGGAAGCCCCTGAAGCCCCCGCTCTCAAATGGTTTAACCCCAAAGGCTTCCTCCAGCTCCAGATTTCCAGGTCGCTCAGTGGTATTTGGCTTCTGAAACAGAGTGTCAGGAAGTGCAGATTGAGGTCAGGCATGGGTGCTAGATTGGCTAGAGTGGTCAGTTGATGCTCTAAGCCAATCGCTAGTTCCCGGTTCATAAAAATGTTACTTTTTTATGAATGGGGAGCTACTGATTGGCTTAGAGTGCCAGCTGACTGCTCTATCCAATCAGCAACACCCCTACCCAGCAGCCCTCTGTGCTTCCTGACACTCAGTAAATAAAAGTGAACACATTAACACTGATATATTTTTACCTGGGGAGATGGGAAGGTCCAAAGTTTCCATGCCAGGCCCAGGTACCAAAGCCTTATGATGTGGTGTCCAGAATAAAGTGGAGGGTTCACTTCACTTGTCCTTCCTGCTCCAATCTCCTTTTCTTCGCCTTCGTTTGACAGTCTTCTTTTTCTTCTGACACTGTCTTCTCTCCTCCTTGGCTCCTTCTGCTCCTTTACCTTTGTGCTCCTTCTGTCCCTTTCTGCTCTTTGCAGACCCTTCCTTTTCCTTGCAGACCCTTCCCACTCCTTGCTGCTCCTTGCAGACCCTTCCTTCTCCTTGCAGACCCTTCCTGCTTATTTCTGTTCCTTCGCCTACTTCACCTTTGTGCTTCTTCTGTTCCTTCCTGCTCCTTGCTGCTATTTTCAGCTCCTTGCTGCCCCTTCCTGCTCCTTGCAGACCCTTCCTGCTCCTTGTTGACCCTTCCTTCTCCTTGCTGCCCCTTCCTGCTCATTTGTGCTCCTTCTCCTCCTTCACCTGTTGTGTTCCTTGCTGTCCCTTCAAGATACAATAATACCCCACATGTATAATTTTCCCCCAATCCTGCCCCTAAACCAAACATTAATTAAAACCCTAATTCAACCTTGTATCCAGTTGTAAAGGATTTTTATGTATTTACCTGTGTGCCTTCGGTTATGCCTTCTCCCTGCAGTGTAAATTCGTGTAATAAGTTTGTTTCTTTTATGTAGTTGAGCAATGTATTCGTCTACCGAACAGAGACCACCCTGGGTAGAATCAGAACGTAGAACGTTGAGAAAACCGCAACTTAATTGCTCCTAGGTGGCCGCCATACGGCATACGAACACGTGGCGAGAACAAAGGATGGCGGTCATCTTAAATCTCACGAATGCGGTCAGCGGGACTTACGCATGAATTGCCTGGAACTGTTTTCGGCATGGCAATTCCATGAACACCCAGTCACCATGGAAGTCTCGGCTGACTACTTTCCACTTCACGAATCAAACCGGCATTCGGGAGGTGGAATCTACTGAACAAGGGGAGTATTTCTATATAACCAACTGCAACGTTCTTATGGTAGTTTTCGTGTAATTAGGCGCGAACGGAGACCGGCTCTTGCTACTGATTTCATGGAACTGTAAAGCGGATACCACCACATGGCGAGCTGGTCAAACTTCCACACAATGCGACACGGAAACTACTGAACGGAATTTCGTGAGATTTGGATATGTGACTCCCAGTATCCTCAGCTACCCAGGGATGTAAATGTTATAATTGAATGTGTTATGGAAAGTACTTTTCTGAAAATGTTGAAAATTGTAATGTTTCTGGCCAGCAGATAATTGAGTTGAGTTTGTTGCAGAAACTCAATTATCTAGCCTGGCCCAGAGGAGGAGTCTGTTACTGTTTAAATTGAATGCCTGTTGCTTCCAGTAAATCAGTCTTGTTCTAGCATTAAGCTTTGGCTCATGTGTGGATTATTTGGCGATACCAGCGATATTTACTCCTGTGGATTATTGGGAATATTATTTTATGGGGAAAAAGGGAATATTGGACGGTGATACAAACTACTACCGTCACACCAGTCCTTAATCCAACCCATAATTTAACCCCATCGGCCACCATTAATTAAACCAATAATCCAATTTATAATCCTACCTCCAATTCTATCCATACCATATCCAATCCAATCCAACTCTATCCATAATCCAGCCTTAATCCTACCTGTAATCTGCCATTAACCCAACCCATAACCATACCTATAATCCCAGTCCTAATTCCAACTCCTAATTCCACCCTCAAGGATTCACTCTGCTGATGTCAGAACTAACATAAGCAGAGGGAATCCCTTGGTTTATATATATAAAAAAAAAATATATATATATATATATATATATATATATAATAAAAGAGCATAAAAACAATGTTTAGTAATTATTAATTTGTTTCACCATGTGATATCAATAACAATTTTGATAAAGCCTATGACATGATGAAACACGTTAGTTTATTACTGATCATTATTTTGTACTCTTTTTATTATATTTTTATTTTATTTTATATAAATTACTTTTTTTTTATCCTGGACTATATCATACTGCTGCTTGCCTCCTGATCTTAATATCCTTGGTGTGGATACAGCTCACCTTCCCTCCTAGGACTAAGCAATCCGGAATTGCTCTTTTTCATGTAAGCACGTTTTTATTTGTTTTTACATTACAAGGTGTGCACTATATATTTGTACTCTCTTTTATAGCTGTACAGGGAGGATCTGCACTACCTACATACCCCAGAGTGGGGATCATACCAATCCACGCAATACCCTAGGAGCCACTGCTGGGCTCTAGTACATGTGAGTGTAATCCTATATACTTACTTACCTTTTGAATTTTATACTAAATGTACTACACTATATTATTTTATCCTGTTCTCATTTTGTGCATACAAGATCCTTCATCATTATCTACAAGGGATAACCACCAGATAAAACTACACTATATTCAGCCCACGCGCTGAAGTGAGAGCTGGATTAAAGCTCCAGAAAAGTCAAAGTGCACTTTGTGTCTCTTACCTTTTATCATCTTACGACTCGCTGTACTATTAGATATAATTTTTCTCCTTTCTATCGTTACATAAACTTCTAAGGACAACGCAGGTACTCCACCTAATCCCTGTTCTACCGTTTGTTACCTAACTGGAGAGAGAGACATCGGACTTGGTTGTTAAGCTGCCAAATGGGACTATATCAGTAACTACTAAAGGGCTGAATTCCTCTTTTTATTTCTGAATTCAGAGTTAACTTCAAATTCCAAATAATGAAACAAAAAAAGCATTTTTCATTTTTGTTACTTGAGCCTACAATTTTGTGACTAACTCTGTAAGTGAGAGGGATAGGGAAGAATGGGGTTGAGTGAGGAAGGAGAAAATGATTGATAGGAGTTACAGTAAAAATGTACACCATAAATGCTGGTACTCCTTAACATCTCATTATCCTAAGCTGCCACACGCTAAACACCCTTAAATCCATATAACAGGGCACAGTGCCGGACCCTACATCAGTAGAGCGGTGTACTCAGTAGTAACATGATGCTTATGAAGGCTGTTTTAGATGTTGAACCCATTCTCTCTATCGAGAGAGAGCCTTTTTGGTTTCACGTGTGTATTTATATATTTTTGTTGAATGAATTGCAGTGATATGAAAATTAGCTATCTTATCCAAAAAGAAATGTTATCCATATTAGCTATATTGTCCTAGACATAGTTAGTCTCCTCTCAAGCTACCAAAACGTGCTGTTTAGTGAATAGGCCCCACATTTAAAACGCATTTAGAATAGGTTCACCGAACAAGTAAAGAAGTGGTCAGACACTGAAGCACTTTGGTGAACGGATGGGGTTAATTTGAAAAGGTTCTTTGAATTGATTTCTCCCGTCGAAGGAGTTTAGTTGACTTTTTAGTTTGTTTTCTATTAAATTACTGCGCCCTCAGTCAAAATGTGTTTATCACAAAGTGAATCAGCAAGAACATTCGATTTGATTTAAGATCATACCTTCGTTAACCGGGACGCTCCCAGTTTATGACACGTCTAAAAGCCTTCTCATAAAACAAATTAAATATCTGTTTACTAAAAAAAAAAAACTTTCCATGCACAGCAGTAAAATGGGACAGACACAGCTCACAAACAACCTGCGCGTTCAATACAAATTAGAAATGGCATTTACATCTTCCTCAGTAATAAATCTCAGTTTTATTATTACAAGTTTTCTTTTTTTTTTCTTAAGTACCAAGTGACTCTGACTTTGTACAATGAGATCACTAACATTTGTTTCTCAAAGTTTGACTAAGAGCCTGACCCTTCAAGAAGACCACGACGGAAGTGATCTGTGCATTGGTCCCAGTGTCAAGTCCGCTTCTGCCTTTTGGAATCTGAAGGCAGACTTCAAAATGTGGGACAGGTGCACAGAACCTATTTTTGTTGGAGACTGTTCTGGTAAATTTAGGATTGTTTGCATCTATGCAACAGAGTGACATTACTCAATCCATTCCTATTCACCTCTAGCAAGCATGGGCTAGGGTAACTATATCATCCAGAACGTAACCACAGTATGGTTCATATTTTGTTTACATATCCCCTTCATTAAACAAATATGTATTTTTAAAAAATTGAGGTCTTAATAAAATGAAACATTGAAATCTATAACATTGTATTTAGCTCTGTCCTAAAGGCCTGTAACCTCGCTTGCTGACAGTCATTGCTATAAGTTCTGTTCTTTTCTGTCACTGAACACATTATGTGGGAGAGGTGAGTTAAGAAAAATGGGGGAGATTTATCAAAGTATTCTTTTTGAAGGGGTTCGATAATCTGTTCCAATGTATTAAAGTGTTTTAGAAGTAGCCTGAAAAGTGTCACCTTTCTCATTTAGATATTCTGACAGATCTTTGCCCCTCCACAATCATTTCCCAGGAAAGAGCAGAGAAGATTATACACAGACACTTTGATAAATCTCGCTCAAAGTGATGTGATTGGACTGAAAAAAAGAAAAGAGTTAACACAAGTTGGAGGTGATTTTAAATGTTTTATTCAATTGTGTTATATCCAGGGTGAAGGAATAGAAAGAGTTAATGGACCTCATCTATAATCTCATCTATCAAATTCAGATAAAATAATCTCTTTCTTATGATTTACACAAGAGCTAAAAACCAGATTAACCACAGGTTATTTTTGATTTATAGCTTCTGCTTTTGACCTAACAGACACATCCGCAAACTAAGTTTGACCGCCTGATTCCTAGGAAAGAATCTCGCAAGATAAAGCATGATTGACCACGAGGCATATGTAGTTCTTGTGCAAGATCAGTTATGTCTGCTTTTAGCATAAACCTGTATCCTGTGTAACCATTTATTGCATATTTTGTATGTCAAAGTTCATAATCAATACTGTATAAATATGACAAGCATTCCATAATACATTTGAAGATCCTTGGAAAGCAAACTGTGTGCACGTGTCATTATTTGCTCCATCGTTCTTCCCTGAATTCAGCCGGCAACGGAGACCAGAGAACGCCTAAGTTGGACCGAGTCACTTAGGATAGAAGTTTCCTTTCACAGGGCAGAAATGCTTCCTTTGATCTCAAGAAACCAAACAAGGACTTTGCTGCCAAATGGAGTCAACAAGCATGTGACAGCGAATTAAAAATTGCAGTAAATATCATCCAATATAAATTAGAAAATTAACTGTTTCTTTTCATTCTGCTAGTGCTATGTGCTGGGAGTGATAAATGATATTTGTATTAATGCAGTTTTGGTAGTTGAGTACAGCATGATATTTAGAAATTCCGCAGGTATTTGGCACAGCACTTTAGAAGTGTGGGTGCATTTCATTGGTGCCCTGTCCTGCTCGCTGAGAAAACTGATTAAGCCAATTAAAACCAATTATACTCTTACCTATACAAACAAATGTTTTCAATGGCATGAGCGGGCATAAAATACCTGCATCCACGGAGGCCCCACCTCGCAACTTGCAGGCCTTAAAGGATCTGCTGCTAATGTCTTGGTGCCAGATACCACGGAACACGTTCAGAGGTCGTGTGGGATCCATGCCTGGACACGTAAGAGCTGTTTTAGCAGCATGAGGGGTACCTACGTGATGGTTTTATTGTTGCAGCTGATCATTTGTAAACAAAGGACAATTATTTTAGTGCATTTTACTGGTTTCCATGGCAATTGCTTCGCTGTTAAAGGGACAACTGGCACTTCCAAATAATTTTTAGCACAGTAATCCTTTCGTGAAGTTTTGAAAGGAATATATTTTTTTTAAACTAAGTATATGTTAAAAAGAAAAATGATAAAAACGCATCCTTACCTTTTCTATACGACAGGATCCTTCAGCCATATACATACACCTTGGCTGACAGTTAGTCTCTATGGTCTTCCCGGCTTCACTCTCTGCACAGAAACAAGGAAGACCATAGAGACTAACTGTCGGTGTTCAAACACTGTCTGACCCAAGGTCTATGTATATGGATGAAGGATCCTTTCATGAGTTTCTCATTTTTCTTTTACATATACTTCATTTAAAAAAATAAATAATTAATAGTAATTCTTTCTTTTTGAAACTTGACGAAAAGATTATTGTAGTAAAAATTGTTTTGATGTGACCGTTGTCCTTTAAATCTTTGCACTAGAAATTGCTCTATATAAATAATGCGATGGTTTGCCACCAAAATAATTCTGCATTCTCCTCTGCATTTACACATATAACTGCACAAAAAACAACTCATTATATGGATTGATATAATGACACGCTATATATAATCGCAGGAAGTCTAGGACTCTCAATGCCTAAAAAATTGGCTAATGTAGAAAAAAAGTGTTAACACTTTGTGCGCCAGAAGGCAAGTAACAAATTGCTCAGCAACATGTTACTCTGTCAATAAGTGCATTGAAGGTCCTGCCTATTTAGTTTATTTACTGGGTGGAGTAAACATGTTTCTTCTTCCTCAAACTTCCTCCACCATTCAATGCGGTCCCGCCCCCACCTCCAAATTACGGGATCGTTTACTTCACTTCCCAAATGTCCTGCGTCTGTCTACAGGTTTCCTCATCAAAATTTGTAGGGTAAAAAGTACAGCGACCCCGATATGGAAGAGAATCAGCCACACGTTGCGCTCTCCGTATAAATAAATGTTGCAGAAGCAAATGACAGCCAGCAGTCCGCAGGTCTTTCGCGTCCGCGCAGAGCAGTGAAAGAAATACAAGTGACACTGTGGAAGATGAGATAGGGTTAGCTATTTCACTATATACCCTCCATCAGCACTTCCATTTACAGCCTAACAAATTCTATTGCAATAAAAGTTCTTTCTTCCTTCTGTTTAAAGGAGTAGTAATGCTTAAAGGGGCAGCCTGAGCACCATAACCACTACAGCATGATGAGTCCCCCTGGCGCCATCCCTGAGGTAAGAGTCAAACTGTTTTTGAACAGTCTTACATATATCTGGGCGCCCTGGTGTCTTTGCTTTGGCTACCTCTTTGACCATAAGTGAAGTGGTAGCTCCTACTGTTTGGACCAATTTCATACGCTGAAAGCATCGATAAATTCTATCCAGATAGGTAAGAAATGAATATCGGTAATGCAGGAGTGGAAATGATGGACAGCAGGCATCCAGGGTATTTAGAAAAGGATTATATTGTTTAAAATCAGGTGATTCTGACACGAGGTACTGTTAGCGTAGTGGTTATGGTGCTTAGACTGTCCCTTTATTTATTTACCGTTCAATTTTTATTAAACAATCTATTATAAAGAAAATGGCTTTCAAAGTGTCAACATAAGAAACATAGTAAGGATGCATCCGAAAACGTACAAAATAGAAAGTCATAGTAAAATTCCACTAAGTATAAAAAGAAAATTGTAACGTCCACATACTTAACAGCAAAGATAAATTCCATCAATAAATATAAAGCAATGCGTCAAATGGAAATCAAAATAAGATAAAATAAAATAACGTAGAATAAAATAACGTAGAATCTGAAAATCTATAACAATGTTCCCGTTAATTAACTGTGATAAGCAAAAATATGTAACCAATCACAGCGCACTGCATGAAGGGAAGAGGATATAAAACAAGGCTTGACGAACGAGAGCGAGATAGGGAAAAGTAGTAAATTAACAAGAGGGTAAGGACAGGGGGAATAGTTAAGTGAAGAAATTAAAAGAAGACAGGCGGCAATTAAAGGAACACTCTGCTGACCAAATTTTTTAAGAAATCTCTTTTTAGTAGATATAGCCCAATTAAAACAAGCAAGCATTTAATTCTGCATTTTCCCAATCGAGGTGTATCTAAAAACAGCTTTCAAAAGCTGCAGTTCTCTTGTCTGCTGCTTTTGCAAGCCCTCCTCTTCTAACCCCGCCCAGACTTGCTGTGTCTGTCCAATCACAGATAGAGTACTGCAACAAACTAAAGCCCTTTGTGGGTCTGGAGTGCCCTTTTAAGGGCCCGTTGGAAGAGTACATTCAATGTTAACCAAAAGGAACTTTTATTAGACAGTACATTAATTACAGGACCTCTTTCGTCATCTATTTATTAACATGCCAGTCTTGTTCCAGTCAATATGTTGGTCAAACTACGAGACCACTAACAAACAGAATATAGGAACATATTAAAGTCATCAAAAGAATTATGTTAATACCCAGATAGCACATCATTTTTTTACCTGTAATAATTCAGATGCCTCGCAGCTCTCTGTACAAGGTATTGACAAATTGTCAAACCATACAGGGATGGGAATTGTAGGACCAGATTGGACTATTGTGCGGGTAAATGGATTTCAAGTTACAAACTCATAGACCCTCTGGCCTCAATAGCGAGTTTGATGTACCTAATCATTTTTTTATTTTTTTAATTACATTTTCAAAATTCCATAAAAAGATATGTTGCTTGTAGGGTCGTCGTTTATATATACACAATAATGAATACTCGTTGTACTTTTAATCAATTAAGACTAAACCAATAAAGTGCATATCCACTTGTTGCAGTTTACAATAAATGAGTCTATTTCATTTGACAATTGTTATATTTGTAATCTATTAATGTTGTCTTTTTTCCCTGTTACAGTGGTTTCCAATATGTGATTACAACAAGCTTTTCCATAAGATCTTAATTTGTGTATGTAGTTATATGCAACGATGTGTGTTTATTTCTTAATTATTACATTCAATTCACTGTTCAGTCAATGTTACGTCTTTTTTCCATTGAGTACTTTCCCAGGTGTGCCTTTTCATTGCGCTGATTATTTTTACTCACTATTATGTCATTAACATTTATTATTATTTAATCATTCAATAATTTAATTATGTAATATTCATAATTTTTTTTCCTTTTTTTCTTGATTATCATTTTTTTCGTAATTTGATTCTCATGTGCTGTGATTTGTTTGGGGCATTCCATTCTCTCTCTCCCCTATACTTGTTTATAGAGGGTTAATATTTCACCCCAATTAACCCTTAAGATGAATGTTTAAATATCCCGGCAGTATTTGAACACATCATGCCTACGATTAAGTGCCATCTAGGAATATGTTTTTTTACTTTTTTCTTTTTCTTTTCTTATTGATTGGTTTGCTATGTCCACATTTGTTATTTTTTTTTACACATTTTTAAATAAACTTTACGTATTACTGCATTGACAATCTATGGATAATTCTCATTAAGAACATTTTTTGCGTCAGTGTTAGCAGACATATCTACGTTTGTCCTGTATTCAAATTACGGGGACTGACCATCCCTGTTTTTGGATTCCGGGCTCCACTACTGGTAAATTGGTGAGCAATTTTTTTTGCGTGTTTTCATTATTTGTTTGGCTTTTACGTGCAGTCTTATTCGGATCCCAAGATTTTCTCTGCACTCAGTTTTTGTGCTTATCCAATTGGAAGAGCTGAGATTAAATTAGGTAATATAAGCAAGTACAGAAGTAGGCATCGACTTCCTTGGAGAACACCAATATGCAGCAAACTGTAATGCACTTTGTGCTCTGACACCTTTCTATCATGGTCAACATTCCATTTTTCAGCAATTTGAGCTACAGTAACTCTTCCGTGTGGTCAGACCAGACGGGCTAGCCTTTGATCCCCAAGTGCATCAATGAGCCGAGAGTGCCCATGACCCGGACCCTGGTTCACTGGTTGTCCTTCCTTGCACCACTGGGAACACCCCACAAGACTTTCTGTTTTGGAGATGCTCTGACCCAGTCGTCAACCATCACTATTTGACCCTTGTTAAAGTCACTAAGATTGTTTCCTGCTCCCAGCACTTGAAATTCAAGTAATTTAGACCAGATAGGCCGAATGGTTCTTATCTGCCGTCACAGTCTATGTTTCTAAGACCTGACTGTTCTAATACATATATCCCACCCATTGACAGGTGCCATTGTTATGATATCATTAATCTTATTCACGTCACCTGTCAGTGCTTTTACTGTTGTGGCTGATCAGTGTATAACAAATAACTACATTTGAAGAAATCTTTCCCCCTTTAACTTGCTGCAAATAATACTCATGGGGCCCAATCAAAAAAAAGGATTTGCAGGGTTACTTACTACAGTGAGAATTCGAAGTAAATGAAAAGTCAAATTTAAGGTCAAAATAGCTAAATGAAGAGAAACTCTCTAATTAAGCTATGCCTTTAGTTTAGCTAATCTTGCCTGAAATTTGAAAGTGTCTTAGAGTTCTCACTTTAGTAATTAACCCTGTAAGAAAAAAATGGAGGATTTATTTCCTAAATGTGTGTTTCAGTGACTAGATTCCTCTAATCCTTTCTTTTAATTAAAATGGAAAAGGTATTCGTAGTTACTGTCATTTTCTTCTCCCTGTGAAGTTAAAATTGGATATTTCACATGTAACGGGAAATCCATCAAATTATCAAAGTAATTTATTCAAACCGTAGAAATAGCATAACATAGAAAGATAAAAGCCCACCTGAAATATGTTGGCACAAAATGCTGTACAAAACGCTGCGATTCTCCCTGCATCTTCGTAGCCATTCTATAAGGGGGGAAAAAGAAAAACAACACAAGAAACATTAATAACTCAGTAACAATGCAGGTTTCACTAATAATTATTGTTACAATGATAATGGGAAAAAAATGGATAAAAAACGATATGTTGATATGTTTAACCCCTTAAGGACACATGACATGTGTGACATGTCATGATTCCCTTTTATTCCAGAAGTTTGGTCCTTAAGGGGTTAAAGTCTGCATTGTGACTGAAAACATATTTCTGATTAATACGGTCTGTAACGGTTACTTAGTTGCAATGGGTGCATTCCATATCCTCTCCCCAGCTGACAGAATTCTGGAAGATAGTCGGGTTATCAGGTAATGTCAGGTTATGATTGGTTGATGACATCAGAGAATCCCGAAGTATCCTTGTGTGAGGATAAACAGTCTGGGTTATTCACTAAGGGTCAGAATGCAAAGTGAATTTTAAAATTAAGCCCAGCATAAACTAACTGAAAGCATAGGTGACTTGGAATTGTTTTTTTCATGTTGGCTCTTTTTACCTTAAATTTGAAATTCACTTTTAATTCTCACTTTAGTGAATAATGCAGTCTGCGATGAATTCAGAGACCGGCGAAAGCTAACTGTACCTTTCTTAATGAAATCATTTGATATTAAATAACAGGAATTCAGAAATCTTCAGATTTATCATATGTGCAGAGATATTATGAAATGTGTTATAAATGTCTTATTAGTTACTGTTCCAATCTTCCAATGGCTGGAAATGGCTTTTTTTTTTAGAAAAATTATTTAATTTTGTTTTAGTCACAGCTAAGATATTTTAATACTATAATTCAATTGACTATGATTCCACGATTAATGAATAAATACTATTGCAAGCTCTGTTTGCCCTGGTAAAAAAAAATCACTATTTTAAAACTTATACGGTTCTGTTAAAAGCAGTTTATCAAACTGTAAAGATAACTAATGATTCTTGACTTTTAAAGGGACATTATAGTCACCAAAACAACTACAGCTTATTGTATTTGTTCTGGTGAGTAGAATCATTCCTGACAGGCTTTTTGCAGTAAACACTGTCTTTTCAGAGAGAAGGCAGTGTTGACATTACAGCCTAGTGATACCTCCACTGACCACTCCTCAGATGGCTGCTAGAGGTGCTTATTAGGGCAGTGCTGCACAGTGTGACTGCCATTCAGTGTCTCCACCCTCTGCATGCAGACACTGAACTTTACTCATAGAGATGCATTGTTTCAATTCATCTCTATGAGGAAATTCTGATTGGCCAGGGCTGTGTTTGGCTTGTGTTGGCTCTGCCCCTGATCTGCCTCGTTCAGTCTCAGCCAATCCTATTGGGAAGCATTGTGACTGGCTCAGATAACCATTTCTGATGATGTCAGCAGACACAGGCAGCTCACAGGCAAACAGGGGCAGAGCCAGGAGCTGCAGACTTGAATACAAGTAAGACTTTACTATATTTAGAGAAGCAATAGGGGACCAGGGGGGCTAGATAGTGGTTTTAACCCTATAGTGCTCTTTAAAGTCAATGCCGAGAAGCTCCTTGTCACCATCGCAGGTTTTGGGATATTGTGGTACCCATGACTGGTAAAGTTTGTTAGTGTGCAAGATTGTTCGTCTCCCTGAATTTGCCCCATTCTTTTACCTAAATTCATTACCCATTCATCTTGATGTAGAATTATTAAAAAAAATCTTATTGTATTTATATTGAATTGCTGCTCTAACTCTGTATTAACCTGATACTGTGACAAATCCTCCATTTTGTCCTCATAACCTGACTTCTTCATATGAAAACTACATTACATGACAGTATTTCTCAGCACATCTAATACAATAGACAAGGACTGTATTCTCCATAAGGATATGACTAACCCAGGAACTGTTGAATTTCCCCTAACTCGCAACATAGTATAATTTAAAGGCCATGAGAACACAGTAGTAATGAAATGTTCTATTCATAAGAGACCTTGCACCTAACCACGAGATTTGACATCACCGACCGAGTAAAATGACGCTCAAGACCCCTTGTCCCCCACCCGTGTCCGAAAAAGTACCACCTCTTGGTGGGTGGACACGGGACTAACCACTTAGCTTTTGATCCAATTAATTATATTGATAGGTGGACACTAACCCAGACACTTAACAATTAATCCAATTAATGATGTTTATTCACTGATATCTTGATAATCAATGATGACGAAAATGTCTCTTAAAAGGGCCTGCGCGCCCGCTGATTCTGCACTTGCCAATAAATTTCCTCGAAGTTATTTTAACCTGAACTCCGTGTGTCAGACTGAATTACTTCAGCGTATATCCGCAATTCAATTCTCTTTAATTTGGACAGGAACAGATAGACACTTAAACATTTTGGTTTACTGAAAAAGTACCATAACAACTTTGGCGCCCGAACAGGGACTCCGGGCTATGTCTGGCCGGTGAGCCGTCCTAAGGAAGACAAGAGTGGACGGAGGAATCCAGGGGGAAGGAAGGGAGACTGATCACCTCCAGGTACACGGTAGAGACTTCTGCAGAGCCACCGGTATGTTCCGGCCCCTTTGATTGACCCGTCCACGTGTCTGTGACTGCTTCCCGGGAGGACATCAAAGACAGGTAATATCTTGCCCGGAGTCTTATTACCCATTTGTTACCTGCATTTAGTCTATCTGTTGCCTGGGTGTGTCTAGTTTGGTTGCCCGGGCTGAATGTTTATTTGTTTCCCCTTTATGGGATAAAGGGGGGGGGTGGACCAGTGGTAGTTTGCTTGAGGGTCCTGTGTTTGTCTGTTTTCCCCTTTTTGGGATAAAGGGGGGGGTGGACCCGGGAGATTTGCCTGGAGTCCTGTTGCCTGTTTTACTCCTTTTAGGAGCCACGTGTTTGTGGCTGTAGGGAAAAAGGGGGGTTGACCTGTGGATGTGTTCCTGGGGGTCTTCTTTGCCTGTTTACTTCTTTTAGGAGCCTCGTGGCTGTGGCTGTAAGGAAAAAGAAGTTTGTGGAATTGTGGGATCTGTGTAGAATCATAGTTTCCTGTGATCCAATTTTGTGTCACTTTGATAGCCTAGCTAGCTTCACTGTGCGCTTTCGGACCATCCAGCTCTAGTTGAGTTGGGGACGTCCTGACCCGGACCATCCAGCTCTAGTTGAGTTGGGGACGTCCTGACCCGGACCCTTCGGCTCTAGTTGAGTTGAAGGTCCACTGATTATTTTAACTGTGGTAGGAGACTTAGCCTTGTGGCAGGGGACTCAGTTTCCTGGGGGGATTCAGGCAGGCATTGCTTGTTTTCCGCATCACGTGGTAGTGAGACTTATAGAGTGGGTTTTATAAGGGCACTACGGGAGTGAGGGTGGCGTGGCCACTTTAAGTGGACTGCTGTAACGAGGGAGGCTAGAAAGGATTTCGGACCGGTGTTAGCTGTTATCCTTGGCCGCTGGTAGTGAGACTTGAGGAAGTCATTCTCCGAGCGGGGACACTACGAGGTTGAGAAAGGTGACTTTGGAGTAAGCACATGTAGAAGGAAAGGGATTACTGTTGATTTCATTTGAACTGTGATGCATGCACTGTATTTCAACTGTATTGTTGTCTTGTTTGTTTAATGTGGAGTCATTTAAACTCCTGTATCTGTCTCTAAGGATTTTTCTTCCCTTACTCTTTACCTTTTCTACACTTCCTGTACTATTATACTATCCACTCCCATTCCTCTTAATAGAGAAGTGATTGGTCACACACTTCTCACCTCGCTCCAATCCGTGTCTACCACCCCGGGTAGGCGGATTCAGTGACTAGTCTACGTTTTGGGAAGACGCACTTGAGAAAGACCCACGATTCTCAGGTGGCAGTCGAGCATTGTAGACGTTCCGGTTCAATTTTCCTTATCTTTCCCTATATCTGGGACGCTGGTGTAGGGGAGAAGGGATCATGGGGCAGGATTTAAGTAAGCCCAGTAAGGGCTGGTTAGCATGTGATTTAGTTGATGACAGAGAGGGTGAGGAGATGGTTAAAGGTGTTGAAAAGATTGCAAAAGTTTGTAAAATAGCTGTGCCGACATGTGGTAGATTACAACCAGAAAGTTGGCGTAGATTGTTGATGGAAAAGAAAGGCAAGCTTGCAAATTATGATTTATTAAAAACAGCTGAAGCATGGTACAGAGTAGCAAAGGCTATTCAGCAAGAAGGTTGGGTTGAAGAAGAAATAATTCACAAGGGTGTGAAAATGTTTGTGTACCATAATAATTGTGTTGCTGGGGCTCTTCCTCAGCCAGCGCCCCAAAATGGCGCCCGGGGGATGTCTATCCCAAAGATCCAGTCAGTAATGGGAGATTGCCAGCTGATTAATCCTCCCAATCCCCATCCCGTCACCTCTCCCGTTTGCCCGGTCCTAAATTCTGATGGATCCTACTTTTCCCCTTCTCCCTCCCTAACATTCCCATCATCCTCATCCATCCCCAAGCCACCTTCTGAGTCTAATGCTAACATCTCATCTGCCATTCCTTCCTCACACTTTGTCTCCGTAGATAATCCTACCCTCCCATCTGCATCTGCCCAGTTCACTAACCCCTCCTCTCCTGCCACTGTCAATCTTGCTGATCCCACTCCGGCTCCTCCTCCTTCAGGCACCTTTACTGACTCTTCCCCACCCTCTCCCTCGCCCGCCCCGACCACAGCCCAGTTTCCCACCCCCTCTGCTAATCCCTCCCCAACCTCACTGCCCACTCCAGGTTCCGCCCCAACTCCCACCCAAATGGCCTGGCCATACCCCTTCCCATACCCCTATCCTCACTGGCCATACCCCTTTCCCCAAGTCACTCCCCAGGTTCCGGTCATGCCCAGTCCGGTTCAGTCTGCCCCGGATGTGCCCACATCCAACATGGCCGCCACGTCTTCCCTTAACCCCAATGCAACTTCCTTCCCCACCTCCAATATGGCGGCCCCCAGCCATTCAGCACCCCTGATGCCGGTGCTTCCCGGTGATTACCGGTCCCAAGGTTATGACCCAATGGCAACTCCCGCCTCCGGAGCTCCCTCCTATCCCCCGGCCCTGTCTCCTCAGGTGTTCCCCTCACGCAGAAGGTCCCAGATAATAGAGCTAGATGAGGAAGAGGATGACAGGCTGTCCCAGGGTTCAATGGAGGCTGCGAGAGCCCACCGTTCTATTGAAGATCCCTTCGGCCATCAGGGTCGGGGAGAACAGGCCCCTCCTAAATATGTCGCTTTTAACCCCACACAAGCTAGTGCTTTAATGAAATCTCTCCCTGACCCAGAGAAACAGCCTATGCCTTTTTACCGAGGGATAGTTCAGATACAAAAGACTTATTCCGCCGCCTGGCGTGACCTACTGAGCATTTGTGCTATTAAAGCAGGGGATGCATATTGGCCCAGCATGGCCCGCCACCTCAGTACAGATCTGCTTACAAGTGATGTTGATTATCCCTCCGGAGTAACCTTTTGCAATCAATTGAGAGATTGGGCTAAGGATAAACTTGCAGATCAAGCTGCTGGCCTTACTGATGTTGTGCAAGACAAAGGAGAATCAGTGGAAAGGTTTCATGCAAGATTATATCAAATGTTTACAGATTTGGGATTTGATCTCACTGACAAAATTCATTCACAAATGCTATCAGGTGCGTTTGTCCAAGGTGTTAAAGATTCCATACGCAAGGGAATCATTGCTGCACGCCCTGAATACAAGGTTGTTCCCCTAGATACGTTACTCCTAGTTGCTAGAGGTTTGGAATCTGCCCAAACCCCCAGAAGACCCAATTCAGCTCCTCTCATGGTGGCCCGTGCCACCCCCATCACCCCTGGCACCAAGGGTGTCAAGTTAGAGGACGTAACATGTTTTAATTGTGGGGCTAAGGGACACTACAGAAGTGACTGTCCAGAACCCAAAAGGGAACCGGGGGAGCCCAAAAAGTTTCCTACAGGGGAGCCCAAAAAGTTTCCCAAGCCTGCCCCGGTCCCTAAGACCATGAAAACGGTTCCAATTGTTGAGGAACCAGATGATGATTAGGAAATTGGCAAACCTGTGTCATTAACCCCTGTCATGGCAGTGTTTACAGGGGATAAGGGGGGGGGGCCACTTGCCACAGTGACTTTACCCATTGAAGGCCAACCTACCACATTTCTTATCGACACAGGCGCAGCCCGAAGTGTTCTCAGAGAACAAGACCTGCCAGACCCATCTTTCTTGTCAAGTATTGATGTCTCCTGTGTTGGAGTGGATGGCCAACCGAGACACAGTCCTCTAACAACCCCTCTGCGGGTTGGCACAAGCTTACTTGCTCGTTTTGTAGTTTCCTCCACATGCCCAATTAACCTGTTAGGCGCTGATGTCCTTTCACGCCTGCAGGCGTCTATAACCTTCACTCCAGATGGACAGGTAGAAATGTCTACACCTCTATCTGTTTCTGACACTTCAGCCCTATGCTCCTTACCTTTGATGCTGCAATTAGATATACCCAATGAGCAAGCAGCAGAACCTAGGTCCAATTTCCCAGATGAGTTAAAAACTCAGGTGCCTGCTAAGTTATGGTCCTCAGGCCCAGAGGATATAGGTCATCTAAATGTCCCACCTGTGGTGGTTAAGCTTATCCCAGGAGCTAAGTTACCAAGGAAACCACAATATCCTCTAAAACCAGCACAGGCTGCAGCCATTTCTATTCACATCAAAGCGCTCCTGGAAAAGGGTGCTTTAGTGGAGTGTAAATCAGAATGTAATACTCCATTATTTCCTGTGAAGAAGAAGACTCTAAAGGTGAGCCAGTAAAGTACAGGATGGTTCAGGATCTCCGTGCGGTCAATGAAGCCACTGTCCTGGACACCCCTCTTGTACCAAACCCCCATACCCTGCTCTCTGGCGTCCCACCTTCTGCAAAGTATTTCACAGTCATTGATCTAGCTAATGCCTTTTTCAGTGTTCCACTAGATCCATCCTGTCAATACCTGTTCGCTTTCACCCATGAAATGCAACAATATACATGGACTGTCATGCCCCAAGGGGCACAAAATTCTCCAAGTCAATTTGCCAAAGCCATGTGTACTATTCTTGACCCATGGCAAGCTGAACACCCAGAAGTTGTTTTACTCCAGTATGTGGATGATTTGTTGCTCTGTGGAGATGATATACCCACTACTGAAAAATGTTCAATTAGTCTGCTTTGCTATTTGGCAGAACAAGGATGTAAAGCTTCGCTTCTCAAGCTGCAATTCTGTCAACCCTCTGTGATTTTCCTTGGACATTGCCTATCTCAAGGTACCAGACATCTCACTCGGGACCGAGTCAGAACAATTCTGGACATTCAACCCCCAAGGACTTCAAAATCTCTTCATGCCTTCTTAGGCCTCATTTCCTACTGCAGAGCATGGATCCCAGAGGCCTCTCTGCTTATGCAACCTCTCTACGATGCACTCAAGTCAGATCCATTCGGCCTGACCAACGAAGCTCTGGACAATTTCAAATCTCTTAAACGTGCCATTGTCTCTGCTCCTGCCTTGGGCCTACCAGACTATACCAAGCCTTTCAAATTATTTGTCTCTGAAAGACTAGGTCATGCTACAGGAGTTCTTACCCAAACTAATGACTTAAAAGGCCGCCAGAGGCCTATTGGATACTTTTCATGCCAACTGGACATTGTGGCTAGAGGGACCCCTTCCTGCCTTAGGGCTGTTTTTGCTGCAAGAGAACTTATTGAAAGAACTTCAGACCTGGTCCTTGGCCACCCGTTGGTTGTTTTGGCCCCTCATGACATCTCTGCCATTATCAACCAAGTCCAGCTCAAGCACGTGTCTCCCGCTAGACACCTACGTCTGCAATGTCATCTTCTTCTGCCTGACAACATTTCTATACAAAGGTGTCAAGTTCTTAACCCATCCACTCTTCTTCCACTCCCTGAGGGGGGTATCTACTATGGGTTTGTCACAGATGAAACCTACATTTACCTTCTCTGTGGATGTATCAAGAAAATGCATCCACATTTAACTTTTCACGAGGACAAGACACCTCTCTGTGAAGGTCCAGATTACGCCTTCTGTACCATGTGGTACAAGCCAGACATTACTCCTGAACCTTGCTATGAAGATGAGCTCTACCACTGGTTTGAAGTAAAGCTCACTGCCCAAGATTTCTATTGTGACTCGGAAGGCAACAGCATGGTCCTGATCCAACTGCCCCCAGAACTCAATTACCTATACCATCATTGGGATACTGCTATTCCACATATTCCTGTTACCAAGTTAAAGACAAGATCATGGAATGACCTTGGGCCCATGGCAAAATTATGGGCCACCATGGATGAATCACAACTACAGGAAAATGGCATTGCCAAATACCCAGCAACTGACCTTCTTGAAGCATGGCCACGACATTTCCTGGAAAAAGAATTTAAAGACCTAGTTATAACAAATGACTATGACCCAGAAACTCCTCATGACTGTTTCGAACAGATGAAAATGGAAACAGTACACTTACCAACTGTGCATGAGAATCCATTACCGGATCCGGATTTTACTCTGTTTGTGGACGGTTCAAGGTATGCTGATGAAGAAGGAAAATACCATACAGGATATGCCGTAACCACAACAGGGGAAGTTCTCAAGTCATCACCTCTACCGCCAGCAATGTCTGCGCAAGAAGCTGAATTGCAAGCCCTGACTTCAGCATGCAAGATTTCCAAGGGAAAGCGTGCCAACATCTATACAGATTCAAGATATGCTCTGGGTGTGGCACATGACTTCGGCCTCATTTGGAAGACAAGAGGATTTCTTACCACTGCCGGTACACCAGTCAAACACAGTTCTGCAATCAAGGAACTAATGGATGCCCTCCTACTCCCTGAAGAAGTGGCCGTTTTGAAAGTAAAGGCACATGGGAAATTGGATTCAGATGAAGCAAAGGGCAACCATTTGGCCGATCAGGCTGCTAAGCAAGCAGCCAGAGATTTGCAGGAAGTGGATGAAGAAGTGTCCGGTCAAGAAGAAGAAGTTCCTATCTTTACCTTACAAACTCTTCCTACTGACCTAAGAATTCTACGAGAACAACAAGCTATAATTACCCCTGAAGAAATCCAGAAATGGAAGAAGAAAGGAGCTGTCCTAAAGGACGGAATTTACTACAACAATTCTAAATTTTGCCTTCCAAGAAGCTTATACCCAGCAGTTGTCCAATGGGCCCATGGGCCTGCACATCTGTCAAAAGACCTAATGGCCGCCCTCATTCAAAAATATTATGAAGCACCTGGAATCACAACCCTGATCAACAGCTTCTGCAGGGCCTGTGTCATTTGTGCAAAATGTAATCCAGGAAGACCAATCAAGGTGCCTGCAAAGCACCTAGCAAAACCCACGTACCCATTCCAGAGAATTCAAATTGATCATATCCAAATGCCCAAGAGTGGGTCTCATGAATATGCACTAGTAATGGTGGATATGTTCTCAGGATGGCCAGAAGCCTACCCTGTAGCCAATATCACTGCAAAAACAACCGCAAGACGCCTACTTACAGACATTGTATGTAGATTTGGACTTCCAGAAGTCATTGAAAGTGATCAAGGCCCAGCCTTTACAGCAACAGTGACTAAAGAAATTTGGACTGCTCTGGGAGTGACCCTAGCCTTCCACACCCCTTACCACCCACAAAGTAGTGGTAAAGTAGAGCGCATGAATGGCACTCTAAAAGCCAGAATGTTAAAAATGTCACAAGAAACAAAAATGCCCTGGCCAGAAAGTCTGTCAATAGCTTTGTTCAGCGTTAGGCACACACCTAGAGGGAAACACTCGTTATCCCCATATGAAATTCTATTTGGGACAGCACCCAGGCTAGGTTGTTATTATCCACAGCAGTTACAGCTTCAATCAGATGTTTTAGTAGACTATGTAACTGAACTTGCAAGTGCCTTGAACAAAATACATGCCCAAGTTTTCTCTTCAATTCCAGATCCTGATCTGAACACAGGTACCCATAACCTGCTTCCCGGAGATTGGGTTCTGGTTAAGAAGTTCGTGCGGAAAAGCACCCTGGAACCAAGATTTGACGGGCCATTCCAAGTTCTCCTGATCACCGCAACTTCCGTCAAATTGGCCGGCAGGCCACATTGGATCCACGCTTCCCACTGCAAGAAGTCTCCTGCCCCAGAGGAAGCAGATACCGCACAACCATGTACCTCTGGTACATTGTCTCCTTAATTAGTTTAATTAAGGCCCAGCAAGTAGCCATCACTAAAGATGCTAGTGGGTACACCTTCTGGTATAATTCATCATGTACCCGTGTGGCTACCTATACCTTTGATTATTGTGACATCGTAGAATGCCCATTCACTACAACACAAATCCAGAATATCTATAGAGATATCCCTCATGTAAAAGATCCATATGTTTGTGTAGTTGACAAACAATGGGGGCATAATTGTGGCCATTGGGGGGCGGCGGGATGGAATGCCGGACCTTCCTGGGGCTACAAGCCAAAAAGTGCCTTATCTAAAGTAGATGATCATGGTAGGTCCCTCCTTCAAAGAATGACTCTGAGAAAGCCTGGAGGAGGCACACCAATGAAATTAATTCTTAATGTTGAGCATCCAAGCCCAACAGATGCAGACCAGTATGTATTGGGAATGTACTGGAAAAAGGGTTCCTATACTAAATTAGGGCATTTCTACCTTAAAGATATGTGTAATTCCCCTGAGTGGCAAGGAGCTACTCATATGGTCACAAACCCATTAAAACCACACATCCAGTCCTTTAAGGACATGATGGCCATTGCTAACCCCACCTTTGAAGATACTATGGCCGCTGAAACAGGTTTTAATGATGTTAACCTATGGTTAGAATGGATGAAATATAATGCCAACAAACATAACCGAACCGCATGCTATGTGTGTGGTGGTGCCCGGCCTCATCTGGGCACTGTACCTTTAACCCTGCCAGTAGATGAAGAAAAATGCATTTTAAGTCTTTTTGCCTACCAATATAATTTCAACAGGTCTCAATGTCAAGCATGGACAGCGGAGTATCCTCTTATAGCCAAAAATGTAAGACCTCCTCATGGTGTTACCGTATATAAAGGTAATTACACTTGCTATGTCAAACATGATGGGATTGGTAAATTTGTGGGTAACTTTCCCGCAGGTTATTGTACTACATATAGAACTGTTCCTGTACGTTTGCTGCAGCAGCACACTAGGTCACTGGGAGATATTTACTGGTTGTGTGGGGATTTACAGTTAAGATCCAGAATGGACACAGAGTGGTGGGGGGAGTGTACATTGGCCAAGGCCATTATGCCTATACACATTATTTCTGACACACACACCAACACCCATGAGTCCAGCCACACTAAGGCCAAGCGTGAAGCCCCAGTAAAAGGAAGTTTTGACCCTCACATTTACATTGATGCCATTGGGGTGCCTAGGGGGGTACCCAATGAATTTAAAGCAAGAGATGAAGTTGCTGCAGGATTTGAATCAATTTTTACCATAGTTACTGCAAACAAGAACTTAAATTGGATAAACTACATTTATTACAATCAACAGCGTTTCGTTAATTACACCAGAGATGCCCTCCAGGGATTAGCCGAACAATTGCAGGCAACATCCCAAATGGCCTTCCAAAATAGAATAGCCCTGGATATGATCCTAGCCGAAAAAGGAGGGGTATGTAAAATTTTGCCCGACACCATGACATGTTGTACCTACATCCCAGAAAACACAGGTCCTAATGGTAAAGTTACATTAGCCATAGCAAAATTAAATGACCTCTCAGAAGAATTAAAAAGGAATTCCGGGATAAAAGATCCCTGGGACAGATGGTTTGGTTGGATGACGGGTTGGAAAAAGGCTTTAATGCATATTGGTATGGCAATACTAATTTCTTTTTTTATCTTTGCTCTTCTCTTTTGTTGTGTCTTCCCCTGCCTGAGGAAAGCTCTCACGAAGACTATTGACCAAGCGGCACCCACTTTCACACTACTTGATGTTGATGACCAAGATTTCCAGGATCTCAACTCACCCTGTTTGCCGCTGCAATCCATCCCTTTTGATGATAAAGTGCGAGAGTTCTAGGAAGGGACCACCTTAGGGACAGCATCTGTCGGTGAATGGTAAAGGCCCCATGTGGAGAAGTGGTGGGTTAGCTGCCATGGGATACCCTTGGGTGTGAAGTGTTCGAGAGCCATACTGACAGATGAGCTAGCCTAGTAGGGTCAGAAAATAGGGACAGACTTGCACTTTGCATTAACACCTAGCTAGCGGCCACGGGGTTTCTGTGCCTTTGGGCTAACACGTCTTCTGGTATTAACAAATAAAGTTTTTATCTCTTAGAATCTAACATTTCATAGGGGGGACTGATGTAGAATTATTAAAAAAAATCTTATTGTATTTATATTGAATTGCTGCTCTAACTCTGTATTAACCTGATACTGTGACAAATCCTCCATTTTGTCCTCATAACCTGACTTCTTCATATGAAAACTACATTACATGACAGTATTTCTCAGCACATCTAATACAATAGACAAGGACTGTATTCTCCATAAGGATATGACTAACCCAGGAACTGTTGAATTTCCCCTAACTCGCAACATAGTATAATTTAAAGGCCATGAGAACACAGTAGTAATGAAATGTTCTATTCATAAGAGACCTTGCACCTAACCACGAGATTTGACATCACCGACCGAGTAAAATGACGCTCAAGACCCCTTGTCCCCCACCCGTGTCCGAAAAAGTACCACCTCTTGGTGGGTGGACACGGGACTAACCACTTAGCTTTTGATCCAATTAATTATATTGATAGGTGGACACTAACCCAGACACTTAACAATTAATCCAATTAATGATGTTTATTCACTGATATCTTGATAATCAATGATGACGAAAATGTCTCTTAAAAGGGCCTGCGCGCCCGCTGATTCTGCACTTGCCAATAAATTTCCTCGAAGTTATTTTAACCTGAACTCCGTGTGTCAGACTGAATTACTTCAGCGTATATACTCAATTCAATTCTCTTTAATTTGGACAGGAACAGATAGACACTTAAACATTTTGGTTTACTGAAAAAGTACCATAACAATCTTTTCTCTGCATGCTCCATTTTCCTATCATTCTTTAATTTCTTATAATATCATTCTTTTCCTAGCATTCTTTCATTTCTTATAATAATGATTTCCTTAAATCATTAAATCCAGAGATTTGTGAAAATCGGCATTGACTCTAGAATAAACTATCTGAAAAACTGTACTAAATAAAAAAAAATAAAAAACACAGAAATAAAGAGTTGTTTATGTTTTGATAGGAAGTAAAAATGAACAGCTTCGATTTAAAATAAAATTGATTTTATATGTTCGGATAACCTTTTAAAATAATTGTAATGGTTTAATATTTTTTTATACATATATTTGTTTTTTATATGTGGGAAATCTTTTTTGTATGCTAATATTTTGAAAAAATCAAATCATTTTAAGAGTTTATCTAAAAATATTAAATCTAGGCCTATATCAGTCCACTTTTTCACAAATGAATGTATCAATGTGTCATAGGACTGATGTGAAAGCTCTTTAATATACCTTGTTCATTTGCTAACTTTAGGTTTGATGTAAGGCGTTGTGTCTTCAGTTTTAAAACCTCTAGCAAACTGTACTTTTGCTATTGTTGTAGAAGTCTTTAATGATCATAATATAAACAAAAGCAAACAGCTTTTCAGACACATCAGGTACCAAGCCGATATGTATTTTCTAACTCTGCAAAATGTATAAGCGGTTTCAAGAAAAACATGATGGTGTGCACAGAATATACCACACGTTACACATTGCGCAGCCATCACACACACGCATGAATCATGTCTGATTAACTGGTGACAGTTTCCCTGCTAACAGACAGTACTGATTGTTTGAGATTTAGATTTAAGGAATAGATTTCACCAAATTTTACTCAAAACGTGGTAGAAACATGAAACAGCCTTAATGGTAAATACAGCAGGAAACTCAACAGGCTCAGAGTGGGCATAAGGTGCATGTACATCCTGCCCCATCAACTAAATACACCAAATACCTACAGTAGTCCCACTTACCTGAAACGAATGCTCAGCCAGATGGGCTCCACGAATGAGGCTCAGAGCGCTGCACATGATGTTCAGAGTTAGCGAGAGGAGTCCAATGCTGGTTACTGGCGTCAGTCGGCTATAAAGACCTTCGTACAATTAAAAGGAATACTGATGAAAGTGACTTTCTGGTCAATGTGCATCGCCTGGGTGTGCTGGGCACGTTCACATTGTAACATCACACAGCTGCAATGTAACTACTGGGATGGTTACTAGAGGCCTGCAAGTCTGTTCTATGAAACAAGTGTTTTAGTATCTATAGAAAGAGAAGAAGAATCCTAATATCCTATTATAATGGAAAGACACCTTCAGAAAGAGGACTCTTCTTCGTGTGATAACTCTGCAATAATGATCTTATGTGTCAGCTGAAATACATGGCTTTCAATTGGAAATCTTTTGTAACAAAAGATTTTCACCGCACTCATCTGGTATCCAAAAAAAGTAAGAAAACTCAGCGAAAAGTGATCATTTATTAGGATACATATGGTAACAGCCACTAAAGTTCATGCATAATTAGAAAAAGCCAAAGAAAAACGTTACCTGCGCACTATCCCATATCCGTCTGCACAATGAAATAACTGGAGGTTTTTAGTGTCACTCCAATGGCCACTAAAGTGTAAGCTCACCTGCCATGTCATGGTGAGTCCTACACTAACAATTCACCTATAGACTGTAGTCATTGCTGCCACCCAGGAGAAGTGGGAGTTTCAGTGCAGGGCTTAATTTTCTGAATGTTTATAATTACAATAAAGTTTTGAACTCCTAGAAAAAGTCTGACAAAGCAGGAAAAAAAGGAAAAAGAAAACAAAAAACTAGCTGAACACATTGCACGTCTATTAACAACACTTCATCAATCTATCACAAGCTGTGCCGGATGGTCACATGTCGCCCCTTCCACCGTCTCATCCAGCTCCCGACTTTACTGGCTTACCTGGGAATTGTGGGGGATTCAGCAAGATTCCAAATGTTGGGCCAAAATATCCAAACTAGAAAAACTATCCAGATCATTTATTTTCCAATCCAACCATTTTCCTTTTTCTTTTTTTTACCTAAAGGTTCTGAGAATTCTAATTCCCTGGCGAATTCTTATCAATTGTGGGTTTAGACACTAAACTCTAAAGTGTGCGTTTTATATCGAGTATGTGAGAACCGTCCAATCTAGATCTTGATAAGTGACATTTCCTTTAATCAGGCACCTATCACCATGTGTAATAATCAGCGCACAGTATATATATCCTACCTGACAGGTCAGAGCAGGCCGGGTATCCATTGGCGATGTTATTAACCTTTTCTATATCGTCTAGTTTCACACAGACTGGAGGGGGACATGATTCGAGGGGAACAGGAGGACTGGCAGCAAAGTTAAAGTTGTGTTTCACTCTCTGGATCACACTGTCTGGTACAGAGACACAAAAATGTTGGGCTAATGAAACATACATACAAAAGAGATCAGTAATTCTGTCATCTACACTGCTACACTGATCTAGATTGATAATCTGCTCACAACTGTATCACTGATTCATTGATCATCTAATCTATTGGTCAATTTATCCATATCAATCAATTAATCAATCAATCTTCCCATATTTCTGTCTGTCTGTCTGTCTATCTATCACCTCGCCAATTAATATAGAAGTCCTGCTTCCCTTCTTCACTAGCCTGCCAGTGCAGTTACTCCATTAGTGCCATTACTCTGCCAGTGATGTCACTCTGCCAGTGATGTCACTCTGCCAGTGATGTCACTCTGCCAGTGATGTCACTCTGCCAGTGATGTTACTCTGACAGTGATGGTACTCTGGCAGTGATGGTACTCTGGCAGTGATGGTACTCTGGCAGTGATGGTACTCTGGCAATGATGGTACTCTGGCAATGATGGTACTCTGGCAATGATGGTACTCTGCGTGTACGGTTACTCTGACAGTGATGTAATAGTCTCTTTGGCAAGACTTCACAGGAATAAGTAGGTGTAATTTTAAACCGTGATTTATCAGCACCACCTAGTGGACATCATGGCTAATAAGGTCCAAAAACATCTATTTATTTAAAATTTTCTATACTTTTATTAAAATTATTTATAAAGTGTCAAAATATTCCAAAGCAAAGTACAATAAGTGGACTAACAACTAAGGGAAGTGGTGCATAATGACTCAAAAGGTAAACAAAAAAAGGAGGGATCTGCACTCTCATCACCTGTAGACCTCGGTGCACTGTACCTAGGGCTGGCAAACCCCCAATCCATATAGTAACAGCAAAGTAGTCCAGCACTCAATGTCTTCATACATAATTTATTGGAACAACATGACAGACACAGCAACGTTTCGATCCCTTCAAGCTTGATAAAGATCCCTGAAGGGATCAAAAAGTTGCTGTATCTGTCACGTTGTTCCAATAAATCTGCTGATGTATGAAGACCTTGAGTGCCTGGGCTACTTTGCTAATAAAAGGTAAACAGTCATTTTACCCAGTAACAATACACACATTCACATTAATTATACAATTATCAAAGCACACATCAAGCATTGCAATCACATGGAACTGAACTGGGACAATAGAGGTAACTGGGGAGAGGACAAGCTGACCCTGACCTGGTGATGGAAACACTGGTGGAAGATAAAGAATAAATGGGGGAGAGGTAATGGGGGCTCAGATTATTAGAATTAAGGGAGATGGGCAAGAAGAGGCCAGGTGAGGTCAAAAATAAATTTTAATTAAAGGGGTTTTAAAGAAAGTATTTGTAAAAAAAGTTGTTTTTTCAGCAGTTTCTGAAAAGTACTGAGGAAGTTTGCTGTTTGGATAGAAGTTGGAATGTGTTCTAGTAGGGGGCTAGGAGTAAGAATGTGTGAATGTAAGAAGGAGTCCATGGAGACATTTGTGGGATACGTATTTTGGAGGTCAAGGGGCAGAGAGGAGAGGTGCGGGTAAAGCTGAGATTGTTTGAGCTGCACGGTTTAAAGGGATCTGCTTAACAGAATAAATCATTTGAAGTTTGATAACTGGTAGATCAGTAGCTCGTAGAGTTTTTGTATAAAGATGGGGACATAGTCTAAAATTAGTCAGAGGACATAGTCTAAAATTAGAAGGACAAAGGTTTAAAAATAATATCAGGAAGTATTACTTTACTGAGAGGGTAGTGGATGCATGGAATAGCCTTCCAGCTGAAGTGGTAGAGGTTAACACAGTAAAAGAGTTTAAGCATGCGTGGGATAGGCATAAGGCTATCCTAACTATAAGATAAGGCCAGGGACTAATGAAAGTATTTAGAAAATTGGGCAGACTAGATGGGCTGAATGAGTCTTATCTGCCGTCACATTCTATGTTTCTATGTTTCTATGGGACATTAGCAGTGAGGTATGTGGACAAAGGACGGCAGCATTGTCTGTTCTCCATTTGTCCGTACACACATCGTACTTTATGACTTCAATCAGAATGAATGTGTTCACTTTGAAGATCTCTTGTTTTTATTTTTTCAATCAGGAGCTAATTTTCACATATTTATTGTATACATTGGGGAGCGTTGTCACAATTATTATTGTGCCATATGGATATTTATCGTTCCGCTCTTGTGCTTTCTTGTAACTAATCATTTGTAACTAATCCCAGGCTGTTCCGGTCACTGTAACCTGTATAACAGTAACATGATTTATTAACCCATGATGTGCTCCACTCAAACTGCTCCTTAGTCCTGATTTTCCCTTTGTAAAAAGTTATCAGTTTACTTTTATAACTTGTTTTTTTACCTTGACTGTGAATAATCTATTAAATAATGGATCACTACATATAGTAATATTCCATCAGTCCGCAAATATATTTACAGTTACAAGAAATATTTAAAAACAGATATTTTGTTGGTAATTGCCTTAAAACCCCCTCAGACCGACAGACGTCATTTTTCAGTATTGATTTTAGTTGTAAAACTTACCAAACTCTCGGAAGGCATATGGCCTGGATGCCAGGGCGATCGCTACGTTCTTATAGGATGACATAAACTCCCAGAGTATCTCATCCAAGAAGCAGAATGCCATGCTGTGAGGGTAACTGCTGGAGCAGAGAGCCAGCGAGGCGATGTCCCCTGAGGAGCAGAAGCTGTGGGACCGAGGGGCATTCAGCAGAAAACAAATTGGTGACAATTAGTAAAGACGTTGACTTGTGTGTTTTGTAACAGCACTGTGTTAGCTATTGCAGCCCTAGATGTCTAAACTATGCATTACTAAGCATCATGGGTAACATATGTCACAAGCATCTAGAGTGCCAAGGCTACCTATACCTGCTATTCAAAGGTGGGAGAGGTTAATGATCTGCTGCTCAACTAACATATTCTCTTCACCGCTACAGACAATAAATGTCTATTCCTTTAGGACCCATTGGTGGAAGACGCACTGCGAGTCTGACAAACCTTTTTATTATATCTGTCACTTACTATAATGAGGCTGACGGTGATCCTATGGCCGGTGCGATGTACTGTTAATCAAACACTAATTAAAGAATTAGAAAGAGGAACTGCACTTCAAAGAAAGTACTGTCAGGATAAAGGCAGGACGATTAGAAGTAATGTACGATACAATGTGTTAACCCCTTCTCTGCTTTATATCTGTAGGGTTATTTATGATTTATGAAGTGAGCATTATCGGAAATTTCAAGGGTTACTACATCCACCATACCCACTTCTTAGAGATGTGATGGAGGCAGGAGTCTGGATGTTCAGTATTTCAGCTTGAAACATTGCACATCCAGAGTAACTAGAACCTTTGTGCCGGGTGGGGGGTTGGTAGTTGCATCCCAGCACACAGTGACATCGGCAGCACAGAACCCGGTTCCTGATTGCCTAATGCCTAATATTTTATATCTGTCATCAGTGCGCACTGCACGCAGGTGACAGATTTAATGTGATTCTTGTGTGTCCCATTCCTTTCCTCCCACCTCCCTATCTCTTTGTGCCATTTTTTTAAAATTTGTTTTCTTAACTCCCTGCCTATCCTCTCCCCATGCACTGTGAGCCAGCCAAATGATCCAATCAAATGCTGCGCTAGGAGAAGGGAGGATGGAAAGCAGCGCCAGCAGCTTCGCCCGGCACTGGATATGGATAAGTAGAATTTATTTAAAAAATATTTTTAAAGAGATCGAAGGAGGAGGGGGCCCTTAAGAACTACACTTACAAGTATACTCACTGTTCAAGAAGCCGCATTGCCCAGGTTAGCCCTACAGTAATCAGCAAGGTATGCCATACTCTCTCTATGCGGAGTTCAGAAAGCTCTGCGCTGCCCAGGTTAGCCCTACAGTAATCAGCAAGGTATGCCATACTCTCTCTATGCGGAGTTCAGAAAGCTCTGTGCTGCCCAGGTTAGCCCTACAGTAATCAGCAAGGTATGCCATACTCTCTCTATGCGGAGTTCAGAAAGCTCTGTGCTGCCCAGGTTAGCCCTACAGTAATCAGCAAGGTATGCCATACTCTCTCTATGCGGAGTTCAGAAGGCTCTGTGCTGCCCTACAGTAATCAGTAAGGTATGCCGTACTCACTGTATGCTGAGTTCACAGAGCTCTGCGGTTCCTCTCTCTGGACGCTGACACAGAGTGACAGACAGAGCTCGGAGTTTCCTCTTACTGTCAGACACATTCTTGCTCATGTGGAAATCCATGGAGGCTGAGAGCGGTAATCCGTCTTGCAGCCGCACCACACAAGCATAGAGGATCATGGGTATTTTCCCACATCGAACTCATGAAGTCTGCATCTAAATAGATATAAAGAGAGTCTGGTTCAAATCACAGCAATTTCGAGGACTGATTACAGGTCAAAATGCTATCACTGGAGTTACATTGTGGAGTAACATACTATGAATGGAATGACACATGGTTGGGCACGTCAGGTCACAGTATTTATTATATCGCACTGCATTCCAGCACACTGTATTTATAGGAAGTGGAATATCCACACTGCATTCTATCACACTGTATTTATAGGAAGTGGAATGTCTCACTGCATTCTATCACACTGTATTTATAGGAAGTGAAATGTCTCGCTGCATTCTATCACACTGTATTTGTAGGAAGTAGAATGTCTCACTGCATTCTATCACACTGTATTTATAGAAAGTGGAATACCCACACTGCATTCTATCACTCTGTATTTATAGAAAGTGGAATGTCTTACTGTCTAACTGTATTCTATCACACTGTATTTATAGGAAGTGGAATATCCACACTGCATTCTATCACACTGTATTTATAGGAAGTGGAATGTCTCACTGCATTCTATCACACTGTATTTATAGGAAGTGAAATGTCTCGCTGCAATTTCTCACACTGTATTTATAGGAAGTGGAATGTCTCACTGCATTCTATCACTCTGTATTTGTAGGAAGTGGAATGTCTCACTGCATTCTATCACAGTCTATAGGAAGTGGAATATCTCACTGCATTCTATCACACTGTATTTACAGGAAGTGGAATGTCTCACTGCATTCTATCACACTGTATTTATAGGAAGTGGAATATCCACACAGCATTCTATCACACTGTATTTATAGGTAGTGAAATGTCTCACTGCATTCTATCACACTGTATTTGTAGGAAGTGGAATGTCTCACTGCATTCTATCACACTGTATTTATAGAAAGTGGAATGTCTCGCTGCATTCAATCAAACTGTATTTATAGGAAGTGGAATGTCTCACTGCATTCTATAACACTGTATAGGAAGTGGAATGTCTCACTGCATTCTATCACACTGATAGGAAGTGGAATGTCTCACTGCATTCTATCACCCTATATTTATAGGAAGTGGAATGTCTCACTGCATTCTATCACTCTCTATTTATAGGAAGTGGAATGTCTCACTGCATTCTATCACCCTCTATTTATAGGAAGTGGAATGTCTCACTGCATTTTATCACCCTGTATTTATAGGAAGTGGAATGTCCCACTGCATTCCATCACACTGTATTTATAGGAAGTGGAATGTCTCACTGCATTCTATCACTGTATTTATAGGAAGTGGAATGTCTCAGTGCATTCTATCACTGTATTTATAGGAAGTGGAATGTCTCAGTGCATTCTATCACACTGCATTTATAGGAAGTGGAATGCCTCGGTGCATTCTATCACACTGTATTTATAGGAAGTGGAATATCCACACTGCATTCTATCACACTGTATTTATAGGAAGTGGAATGTCTCACTGCATTCTATCACACTGTATTTATAGGAAGGGAAATGTCTCGCTGCATTCTATCACACTGCATTTATAGGAAGTGGAATGTCTCACTGTATTCTATCACACTGTATTTATAGAAAGTGGAATACCCACACTGCATTCTATCACTCTGTATTTATAGAAAGTGGAATGTCTTACTGTCTAACTGTATTCTATCACACTGTATTTATAGGAAGTGGAATATCCACACTGCATTCTATCACACTGTATTTATAGGAAGTGGAATGTCTTACTGCATTCTATCACACTGTATTTATAGGAAGTGAAATGTCTCGCTGCATTCTATCACACTGTATTTATAGGAAGTGGAATGTCTCACTGCATTCTATCACTCTGTATTTGTAGGAAGTGGAATGTCTCACTGCATTCTATCACAGTCTATAGGAAGTGGAATATCTCACTGCATTCTATCACACTGTATTCATAGGAAGTGGAATGTCTCACTGCATTCTATCACACTGTATTTATAGGAAGTGGAATATCCACACAGCATTCTATCACACTGTATTTATAGGTAGTGAAATGTCTCACTGCATTCTATCACACTGTATTTGTAGGAAGTGGAATGTCTCACTGCATTCTATCACACTGTATTTATAGTAAGTGAAATGTCTCGCTGCATTCTATCACACTGTATTTATAGAAAGTGGAATGTCTCGCTGCATTCTATCAAACTGTATTTATAGGAAGTGGAATGTCTCACTGCATTCTATAACACTCTATAGGAAGTGGAATGTCTCACTGCATTCTATCACACTGTTAGGAAGTGGAATGTCTCACTGCATTCTATCACCCTATATTTATAGGAAGTGGAATGTCTCACTGCATTCTATCACCCTCTATTTATAGGAAGTGGAATGTCTCACTGCATTTTATCACCCTGTATTTATAGGAAGTGGAATGTCCCACTGCATTCCATCACACTGTATTTATAGGAAGTGGAATGTCTCACTGCATTCTATCACACTGCATTTATAGGAAGTGGAATGTCTCACTGCATTCTATCACACTGCATTTATAGGAAGTGGAATGTCTCACTGCATTCTATCACTGTATTTATAGGAAGTGGAATGTCTCAGTGCATTCTATCACACTGCATTTATAGGAAGTGGAATGCCTCGGTGCATTCTATCACACTGCATTTACAGGCAGTGGAATGTTTCACTGCATTCTATCACACTGCATTTATAGGAAATGGAATGTCTCAATGCATTCTATCACACTGCATTTATAGGAAGTGGAATGCCTCACTGCATTCTATCACACTGTATTTATAGGAAGTGGAATGTCTCACTGCATTCTATCACACTGTATTTATAGGAAGTGGAATATCCACACAGCATTCTATCACACTGTATTTATAGGTAGTGAAATGTCTCACTGCATTCTATCACACTGTATTTGTAGGAAGTGGAATGTCTCACTGCATTCTATCACACTGTATTTATAGGAAGTGAAATGTCTCGCTGCATTCTATCACACTGTATTTATAAAAAGTGGAATGTCTCGCTGCATTCTATCAAACTGTATTTATAGGAAGTGGAATGTCTCACTGCATTCTATAACACTCTATAGGAAGTGGAATGTCTCACTGCATTCTATCACACTGTTAGGAAGTGGAATGTCTCACTGCATTCTATCACCCTATATTTATAGGAAGTGGAATGTCTCACTGCATTCTATCACCCTCTATTTATAGGAAGTGGAATGTCTCACTGCATTTTATCACCCTGTATTTATAGGAAGTGGAATGTCCCACTGTATTCCATCACACTGTATGTATAGGAAGTGGAATGTCTCACTGCATTTATAGGAAGTGGAATGTCTCACTGCATTCTATCACACTGCATTTATAGGAAGTGGAATGTCTCACTGCATTCTATCACTGTATTTATAGGAAGTGGAATGTCTCAGTGCATTCTATCACACTGCATTTATAGGAAGTGGAATGCCTCGGTGCATTCTATCACACTGCATTTACAGGCAGTGGAATGTTTCACTGCATTCTATCACACTGCATTTATAGGAAATGGAATGTCTCACTGCATTATATCACACTGCATTTATAGGAAGTGGAATGCCTCACTGTATTCTATCACACTGTATTTAAAGGAAGTGGAATGTCTCACTGCATTCTATCACACTGTATTTATAGGAAGTGGAATGTCTCAGTGCATTCTATCACACTGCATTTATAGGAAGTGGAATGTCTCACTGCATTCTATCACTGTATTTATAGGAAGTGGAATGTCTCAGTGCATTCTATCACACTGTATTTATAGGAAGTGGAATGTCTCACTGCATTCTATCACACTGCATTTATAGGAAGTGGAATGTCTCACTGCATTCTATCACACTGCATTTATAGGAAGTGAAATGTCTCACTGCATTCTATCACTGTATTTATAGGAAGTGGAATGTCTCAGTGCATTCTATCACACTGCACTTATAGGAAGTGGAATGCCTCGGTGCATTCTATCACACTGCATTTATAGGCAGTGGAATGTTTCACTGCATTCTATCACACTGCATTTATAGGAAATGGAATGTCTCACTGCATTCTATCACACTGCATTTATAGGAAGTGGAATGCCTCACTGCATTCTATCACACTGTATTTATAGGAAGTGGAATGTCTCACTGCATTCTATCACACTGTATTTAAAGGAAGTGGAATGTCTCACTGCATTCTATCACACTGTATTTATAGGAAGTGGAATGTCTCAGTGCATTCTATCACACTGCATTTATAGGAAGTGGAATGTCTCACTGCATTCTATCACTGTATTTATAGGAAGTGGAATGTCTCAGTGCATTCTATCACACTGTATTTATAGGAAGTGGAATGTCTCACTGCATTCTATCACACTGCATTTATAGGAAGTGGAATGTCTCACTGCATTCTATCACACTGCATTTATAGGAAGTGGAATGTCTCACTGCATTCTATCACACTGCATTTATAGGAAGTGGAATGTCTCACTGCATTCTATCACTGTATTTATAGGAAGTGGAATGTCTCAGTGCATTCTATCACACTGCATTTATAGGAAGTGGAATGCCTCGGTGCATTCTATCACACTGCATTTATAGGCAGTGGAATGTTTCACTGCATTCTATCACACTGCATTTATAGGAAATGGAATGTCTCGCTGCATTCTATCACACTGCATTTATAGGAAGTGGAATGCCTCACTGCATTCTATCACACTGTATTTATAGGAAGTGGAATGTCTCACTGCATTCTATCACACTGTATTTATAGGAAGTGGAATGTCTCAGTGCATTCTATCACACTGCATTTATAGGAAGTGGAATGTCTCACTGCATTCTATCACACTGCATTTATAGGAAATGGAATGTCTCACTGCATTCTATCACTGCATTTATAGGAAGTGGAATGTCTCACTGCATTCTATCACACTGTATTTATAGGAAGTGGAATGTCTCACTGCATTCTATCACACTGCATTTATAGGAAGTGGAATGTCTCACTGCATTCCAGCACACTGCATTTATAGGAAATGGAATGTCTCACTGCATTCTATCACACTGCATTTATAGGAAGTGGAATGTCTCACTGCATTCTATCACACTGTATTTATAGGAAGTGGAATGTCTCACTGCATTCTATCACACTGTATTTATAGGAAGTGGAATGTCTCACTGCATTCTATCACACTGTATTTATAGGAAGTGGAATGTCTCGCTGCATTCTATCACACTGTATTTATAGGAAGTGGAATGTCTCACTGCATTTTATCACCCTGTATTTATAGGAAGTGGAATGTCCCACTGCATTCCATCACACTGTATTTATAGGAAGTGGAATGTCTCACTGCATTCTATCACACTGCATTTATAGGAAGTGGAATGTATCACTGCATTCTATCACACTGCATTTATAGGAAGTGGAATGTCTCACTGCATTCTATCACTGTATTTATAGGAAGTGGAATGTCTCAGTGCATTCTATCACACTGCATTTATAGGAAGTGGAATGCCTCGGTGCATTCTATCACACTGCATTTACAGGCAGTGGAATGTTTCACTGCATTCTATCACACTGCATTTATAGGAAATGGAATGTCTCACTGCATTCTATCACACTGCATTTATAGGAAGTGGAATGCCTCACTGCATTCTATCACACTGTATTTATAGGAAGTGGAATGTCTCACTGCATTCTATCACACTGTATTTATAGGAAGTGGAATATCCACACAGCATTCTATCACACTGTATTTATAGGTAGTGAAATGTCTCACTGCATTCTATCACACTGTATTTGTAGGAAGTGGAATGTCTCACTGCATTCTATCACACTGTATTTATAGGAAGTGAAATGTCTCGCTGCATTCTATCACACTGTATTTATAAAAAGTGGAATGTCTCGCTGCATTCTATCAAACTGTATTTATAGGAAGTGGAATGTCTCACTGCATTCTATAACACTCTATAGGAAGTGGAATGTCTCACTGCATTCTATCACACTGTTAGGAAGTGGAATGTCTCACTGCATTCTATCACCCTATATTTATAGGAAGTGGGATGTCTCACTGCATTCTATCACCCTCTATTTATAGGAAGTGGAATGTCTCACTGCATTCTATCACACTGCATTTATAGGAAGTGGAATGTCTCACTGCATTCTATCACACTGCATTTATAGGAAGTGGAATGTCTCACTGCATTCTATCACCCTCTATTTATAGGAAGTGGAATGTCTCACTGCATTCTATCACTGTATTTATAGGAAGTGGAATGTCTCAGTGCATTCTATCACACTGCATTTATAGGAAGTGGAATGCCTCAGTGCATTCTATCACACTGCATTTACAGGCAGTGGAATGTTTCACTGCATTTATAGGAAATGGAATGTCTCACTGCATTCTATCACACTGCATTTATAGGAAGTGGAATGCCTCACTGCATTCTATCACACTGTATTTAAAGGAAGTGGAATGTCTCACTGCATTCTATCACACTGTATTTATAGGAAGTGGAATGTCTCAGTGCATTCTATCACACTGCATTTATAGGAAGTGGAATGTCTCACTGCATTCTATCACTGTATTTATAGGAAGTGGAATGTCTCAGTGCATTCTATCACACTGTATTTATAGGAAGTGGAATGTCTCACTGCATTCTATCACACTGCATTTATAGGAAGTGGAATGTCTCACTGCATTCTATCACACTGCATTTATAGGAAGTGGAATGCCTCGGTGCATTCTATCACACTGCATTTATAGGCAGTGGAATGTTTCACTGCATTCTATCACACTGCATTTATAGGAAATGGAATGTCTCACTGCATTCTATCACACTGCATTTATAGGAAGTGGAATGCCTCACTGCATTCTATCACACTGTATTTATAGGAAGTGGAATGTCTCACTGCATTCTATCACACTGTATTTAAAGGAAGTGGAATGTCTCACTGCATTCTATCACACTGTATTTATAGGAAGTGGAATGTCTCAGTGCATTCTATCACACTGCATTTATAGGAAGTGGAATGTCTCACTGCATTCTATCACACTGTATTTATAGGAAGTGGAATGTCTCACTGCATTCTATCACACTGCATTTATAGGAAGTGGAATGTATCACTGCATTCCAGCACACTGCATTTATAGGAAATGGAATGTCTCACTGCATTCTATCACACTGCATTTATAGGAAGTGGAATGTCTCACTGCATTCTATCACACTGTATTTATAGGAAGTGGAATGTCTCACTGCATTCTATCACACTGTATTTATAGGAAGTGGAATGTCTCACTGCATTCTATCACACTGTATTTATAGGAAGTGGAATGTCTCACTGCATTCCATCACACTGTATTTATAGGAAGTGGAATGTCTCACTGCATTCTATCACACTGTATTTATAGGAAGTGGAATGTCTCACTGCATTCCATCACACTGTATTTATAGGAAGTGGAATGTCTCACTGCATTCCATCACACTGTATTTATAGGAAGTGGAATGTCTCACTGCATTCTATCACACTGCATTTATAGGAAGTGGAATGTCTCACTGCATTCTATCACACTGTATTTATAGGAAATGGAATGTCTCACTGCATTCTATCACACTGCATTTATAGGAAGTGGAATGTCTCACTGCATTCTATCACACTGTATTTATAGGAAGTGGAATGTCTCACTGCATTCTATCACACTGTATTTATAGGAAGTGGAATGTCTCACTGCATTCTATCACACTGTATTTATAGGAAGTGGAATGTCTCACTGCATTCCATCACACTGTATTTATAGGAAGTGGAATGTCTCACTGCATTCTATCACACTGTATTTATAGGAAGTGGAATGTCTCACTGCATTCCATCACACTGTATTTATAGGAAGTGGAATGTCTCACTGCATTCCATCACACTGTATTTATAGGAAGTGGAATGTCTCAGTGCATTCTATCACACTGCACTTATAGGAAGTGGAATGCCTCGGTGCATTCTATCACACTGCATTTATAGGCAGTGGAATGTTTCACTGCATTCTATCACACTGCATTTATAGGAAATGGAATGTCTCACTGCATTCTATCACACTGCATTTATAGGAAGTGGAATGCCTCACTGCATTCTATCACACTGTATTTATAGGAAGTGGAATGTCTCACTGCATTCTATCACACTGTATTTAAAGGAAGTGGAATGTCTCACTGCATTCTATCACACTGTATTTATAGGAAGTGGAATGTCTCAGTGCATTCTATCACACTGCATTTATAGGAAGTGGAATGTCTCACTGCATTCTATCACTGTATTTATAGGAAGTGGAATGTCTCAGTGCATTCTATCACACTGTATTTATAGGAAGTGGAATGTCTCACTGCATTCTATCACACTGCATTTATAGGAAGTGGAATGTCTCACTGCATTCTATCACACTGCATTTATAGGAAGTGGAATGTCTCACTGCATTCTATCACACTGCATTTATAGGAAGTGGAATGTCTCACTGCATTCTATCACTGTATTTATAGGAAGTGGAATGTCTCAGTGCATTCTATCACACTGCATTTATAGGAAGTGGAATGCCTCGGTGCATTCTATCACACTGCATTTATAGGCAGTGGAATGTTTCACTGCATTCTATCACACTGCATTTATAGGAAATGGAATGTCTCGCTGCATTCTATCACACTGCATTTATAGGAAGTGGAATGCCTCACTGCATTCTATCACACTGTATTTATAGGAAGTGGAATGTCTCACTGCATTCTATCACACTGTATTTATAGGAAGTGGAATGTCTCAGTGCATTCTATCACACTGCATTTATAGGAAGTGGAATGTCTCACTGCATTCCAGCACACTGCATTTATAGGAAATGGAATGTCTCACTGCATTCTATCACACTGCATTTATAGGAAGTGGAATGTCTCACTGCATTCTATCACACTGCATTTATAGGCAGTGGAATGTTTCACTGCATTCTATCACACTGCATTTATAGGAAGTGGAATGTCTCACTGCATTCTATCACACTGCATTTATAGGAAATGGAATGTCTCACTGCATTCTATCACTGCATTTATAGGAAGTGGAATGTCTCACTGCATTCTATCACACTGTATTTATAGGAAGTGGAATGTCTCACTGCATTCTATCACACTGCATTTATAGGAAGTGGAATGTCTCACTGCATTCCAGCACACTGCATTTATAGGAAATGGAATGTCTCACTGCATTCTATCACACTGCATTTATAGGAAGTGGAATGTCTCACTGCATTCTATCACACTGTATTTATAGGAAGTGGAATGTCTCACTGCATTCTATCACACTGTATTTATAGGAAGTGGAATGTCTCACTGCATTCTATCACACTGTATTTATAGGAAGTGGAATGTCTCGCTGCATTCTATCACACTGTATTTATAGGAAGTGGAATGTCTCACTGCATTTTATCACCCTGTATTTATAGGAAGTGGAATGTCCCACTGCATTCCATCACACTGTATTTATAGGAAGTGGAATGTCTCACTGCATTCTATCACACTGCATTTATAGGAAGTGGAATGTATCACTGCATTCTATCACACTGCATTTATAGGAAGTGGAATGTCTCACTGCATTCTATCACTGTATTTATAGGAAGTGGAATGTCTCAGTGCATTCTATCACACTGCATTTATAGGAAGTGGAATGCCTCGGTGCATTCTATCACACTGCATTTACAGGCAGTGGAATGTTTCACTGCATTCTATCACACTGCATTTATAGGAAATGGAATGTCTCACTGCATTCTATCACACTGCATTTATAGGAAGTGGAATGCCTCACTGCATTCTATCACACTGTATTTATAGGAAGTGGAATGTCTCACTGCATTCTATCACACTGTATTTATAGGAAGTGGAATATCCACACAGCATTCTATCACACTGTATTTATAGGTAGTGAAATGTCTCACTGCATTCTATCACACTGTATTTGTAGGAAGTGGAATGTCTCACTGCATTCTATCACACTGTATTTATAGGAAGTGAAATGTCTCGCTGCATTCTATCACACTGTATTTATAAAAAGTGGAATGTCTCGCTGCATTCTATCAAACTGTATTTATAGGAAGTGGAATGTCTCACTGCATTCTATAACACTCTATAGGAAGTGGAATGTCTCACTGCATTCTATCACACTGTTAGGAAGTGGAATGTCTCACTGCATTCTATCACCCTATATTTATAGGAAGTGGAATGTCTCACTGCATTCTATCACCCTCTATTTATAGGAAGTGGAATGTCTCACTGCATTCTATCACACTGCATTTATAGGAAGTGGAATGTCTCACTGCATTCTATCACACTGCATTTATAGGAAGTGGAATGTCTCACTGCATTCTATCACCCTCTATTTATAGGAAGTGGAATGTCTCACTGCATTCTATCACTGTATTTATAGGAAGTGGAATGTCTCAGTGCATTCTATCACACTGCATTTATAGGAAGTGGAATGCCTCAGTGCATTCTATCACACTGCATTTACAGGCAGTGGAATGTTTCACTGCATTTATAGGAAATGGAATGTCTCACTGCATTCTATCACACTGCATTTATAGGAAGTGGAATGCCTCACTGCATTCTATCACACTGTATTTAAAGGAAGTGGAATGTCTCACTGCATTCTATCACACTGTATTTATAGGAAGTGGAATGTCTCAGTGCATTCTATCACACTGCATTTATAGGAAGTGGAATGTCTCACTGCATTCTATCACTGTATTTATAGGAAGTGGAATGTCTCAGTGCATTCTATCACACTGTATTTATAGGAAGTGGAATGTCTCACTGCATTCTATCACACTGCATTTATAGGAAGTGGAATGTCTCACTGCATTCTATCACACTGCATTTATAGGAAGTGGAATGCCTCGGTGCATTCTATCACACTGCATTTATAGGCAGTGGAATGTTTCACTGCATTCTATCACACTGCATTTATAGGAAATGGAATGTCTCACTGCATTCTATCACACTGCATTTATAGGAAGTGGAATGCCTCACTGCATTCTATCACACTGTATTTATAGGAAGTGGAATGTCTCACTGCATTCTATCACACTGTATTTAAAGGAAGTGGAATGTCTCACTGCATTCTATCACACTGTATTTATAGGAAGTGGAATGTCTCAGTGCATTCTATCACACTGCATTTATAGGAAGTGGAATGTCTCACTGCATTCTATCACTGTATTTATAGGAAGTGGACTGTCTCAGTGCATTCTATCACACTGTATTTATAGGAAGTGGAATGTCTCACTGCATTCTATCACACTGTATTTATAGGAAGTGGAATGTCTCACTGCATTCTATCACACTGCATTTATAGGAAGTGGAATGTCTCACTGCATTCTATCACTGTATTTATAGGAAGTGGAATGTCTCAGTGCATTCTATCACACTGCATTTATAGGAAGTGGAATGCCTCGGTGCATTCTATCACACTGCATTTATAGGCAGTGGAATGTTTCACTGCATTCTATCACACTGCATTTATAGGAAATGGAATGTCTCACTGCATTCTATCACACTGCATTTATAGGAAGTGGAATGCCTCACTGCATTCTATCACACTGTATTTATAGGAAGTGGAATGTCTCACTGCATTCTATCACACTGTATTTATAGGAAGTGGAATGTCTCAGTGCATTCTATCACACTGCATTTATAGGAAGTGGAATGTCTCACTGCATTCTATCACACTGCATTTATAGGAAATGGAATGTCTCACTGCATTCTATCACTGCATTTATAGGAAGTGGAATGTCTCACTGCATTCTATCACACTGCATTTATAGGAAGTGGAATGTCTCAGTGCATTCTATCACACTGTATTTATAGGAAGTGGAATGTCTCACTGCATTCTATCACACTGCATTTATAGGAAGTGGAATGTATCACTGCATTCCAGCACACTGCATTTATAGGAAATGGAATGTCTCACTGCATTCTATCACACTGCATTTATAGGAAGTGGAATGTCTCACTGCATTCTATCACACTGTATTTATAGGAAGTGGAATGTCTCACTGCATTCTATCACACTGTATTTATAGGAAGTGGAATGTCTCACTGCATTCTATCACACTGTATTTATAGGAAGTGGAATGTCTCACTGCATTCCATCACACTGTATTTATAGGAAGTGGAATGTCTCACTGCATTCTATCACACTGTATTTATAGGAAGTGGAATGTCTCACTGCATTCCATCACACTGTATTTATAGGAAGTGGAATGTCTCACTGCATTCCATCACACTGTATTTATAGGAAGTGGAATGTCTCACTGCATTCTATCACACTGCATTTATAGGAAGTGGAATGTCTCACTGCATTCTATCACACTGTATTTATAGGAAATGGAATGTCTCACTGCATTCTATCACACTGCATTTATAGGAAGTGGAATGTCTCACTGCATTCTATCACACTGTATTTATAGGAAGTGGAATGTCTCACTGCATTCTATCACACTGTATTTATAGGAAGTGGAATGTCTCACTGCATTCTATCACACTGTATTTATAGGAAGTGGAATGTCTCACTGCATTCCATCACACTGTATTTATAGGAAGTGGAATGTCTCACTGCATTCTATCACACTGTATTTATAGGAAGTGGAATGTCTCACTGCATTCCATCACACTGTATTTATAGGAAGTGGAATGTCTCACTGCATTCTATCACACTGTATTTATAGGAAGTGGAATGTCTCACTGCATTCTATCACACTGTATTTATAGGAAGTGGAATGTCTCACTGCATTCCATCACACTGTATTTATAGGAAGTGGAATGTCTCACTGCATTCTATCACACTGTATTTATAGGAAGTGGAATGTCTCACTGCATTCCATCACACTGTATTTATAGGAAGTGGAATGTCTCACTGCATTCCATCACACTGTATTTATAGGAAGTGGAATGTCTCACTGCATTCTATCACACTGCATTTATAGGAAGTGGAATGTCTCACTGCATTCTATCACACTGTATTTATAGGAAATGGAATGTCTCACTGCATTCTATCACACTGCATTTATAGGAAGTGGAATGTCTCACTGCATTCTATCACACTGTATTTATAGGAAGTGGAATGTCTCACTGCATTCTATCACACTGTATTTATAGGAAGTGGAATGTCTCACTGCATTCTATCACACTGTATTTATAGGAAGTGGAATGTCTCACTGCATTCCATCACACTGTATTTATAGGAAGTGGAATGTCTCACTGCATTCTATCACACTGTATTTATAGGAAGTGGAATGTCTCACTGCATTCCATCACACTGTATTTATAGGAAGTGGAATGTCTCACTGCATTCCATCACACTGTATTTATAGGAAGTGGAATGTCTCACTGCATTCTATCACACTGTATTTATAGGAAGTGGAATGTCTCACTGCATTCCATCACACTGTATTTATAGGAAGTGGAATGTCTCACTGCATTCTATCACACTGCATTTATAGGAAGTGGAATGTCTCACTGCATTCTATCACACTGTATTTATAGGAAGTGGAATGTCTCACTGTATTCACTCAGTTCCAACATAAGAAGGGATATATTTCACCTGGTGCACCGAGGCCGTTGAATGATTCAGATCCTCCTGCTTTGTCTGTAAATTACGCCTTGTCTAGAACCAGTGACTTTCTCCCTGCTCAGCAAGTTTCAGCCTGCAGTCACTGTATGCCAATGAATCTGGAGACAGTTCTTAAATTCACCAGATTTTCTTTGACCTATAAAAAGAGAATGCATCTTGTGTTAACAATTGTTAACGTTAATGAAATAGTGCTTTGTATTGGGAATATTTCATAGTAAACAAAGGAGAAAAATGAATCCACTATGGATAATAACACAAAGTTCTGCATTTTAAAGGGAACTTTCACTCTACTATCACACCACTCAATAAAACATTGAAAAATCAACTATAACGTGTGTGAATCTTGTTTTCCTGGCTAATCATGGCAGCATTTAACATATGGGTTTAGCTCCTCCCTCTAACCCTCAGGACAGGAAACACAAACAATTAAACAATTAAGCCTACCTTCCCCTGGTATAATAGGAACCCCATCAGCCATCACACCTCAGTTTTTTTCCTGTCCTGATAGCCTTAGGACAGTTGTTATGTTTTTTTTTTTCCTCCCTGATCTAAGGGTTAAAGTTTTTTTGTTTATGCTCACCTGATCATGCTGCTATGATCTTCACCCTGTGGAGGTCAGCCTCCCTCCACAGGAAGCCCAGGCAAATGTAGCCCTTTCTTTACGGGAATTGGGAACCCCTGGGAGCCATGGTGGGTAGTTCCCCTGTCATCTGGAGCCTGTGTTCGCCAGGATTAAGCCTCCAGACCTCAATCAGACGATCATCCATCCGATAAGACACCCGCGCATGCACAATGGCCATGGCCGGTTTTCGGCATATTTGCCCTCATTCAAGAAATCTCTTGGATTTTGAAAATCCGGCCGTGGCCATTGCGCATGCGCGGGCGTCTTACCAGATGGATGATCGTCTGATCGAGGTCTGGAGGCTTAATCCTGGCGAACACAGGCTCCAGATGCCAGGGGGACTACCCACCATGGCTCCCAGGGGTTCCCAACTCATACATAGAAAGGGCTACATGTGCCTGTGCTTCCTGTGGAGGGAGGCTGACCTCCACAGGGTGAAGATCATAGCAGCATGATCAGGTGAGCATAAAGAAAAAAACTTTAACCCTTAGATCAGGGAGGAAAAAAATAAAAAATAACAACTGTCCTAGGGCTATCAGGACAGGAAAAAAGACTGAGGTGTGATGGCTGATGGGGTTCCTATTATACCAGGGGAAGGTATGCTTAATTGTTTGTGTTTCCTGTCCTGAGGGTTAGAGGGAGGAGCTAAACCCATATGTTAAATACTGCCATGAATAATAGCCAGGAAAATAAAATTACGGTAAGTATAAATACATTTTCCCTATTTTCATGTGATGCTTCATTTACGTTTTATAAAATATTTAATATTCAGCAAATTACATCATCATTCAGTTCAGTCCTGGCACGACAAGGCACATAATACATTGTTTCTGTTAGATTGACAAGGAGCAAAGATCACGTCTTGATAAGCCGTCAGATCAATATGTATGATTAGCATCACCTAACAGAAACTCTGTATTTGATTTTAGAAAATAGAGGGTGGAACAAAATTCAGAGTAGTGTTTGAGGAGTCAATAACTTTCTCTATTAATGAACCAATTTAAATGATATTACATACAATGAATGCTTAACTTGTGGAGATTAGTTTGACTATGTACAGAAGAAGATATCTTTTATACGAGATCCATTTGCTGTCTCGCAAAGTCAGCACCAGGTGGTAGATTTGGTATGGTGCAATTGGCGCTAATGAATTATCCGTAGCTTGGTGACTGTCAATTCCTCTTATGGAAAATTGTTCAGTTTCCTTAGTTAGTCATGTAGCTTTCATTTTACAATAGACACATTCTGTGTTACAAACTGGTGATGAGTCATGTTGGGATTTATTTAATATTTCGTTCAGTATTAAAGTTATTAATAAAATATAAGTTTGACAAAATGACAAATATGGTTATTCAGAAAAGTATGAATTTGCACAGATTCAAAGTGAATTTCACATTTTAGGACACAATCATATAACTAGAATTTTTTTTTTTCCAATTTAGCAATGCTTTCAATTCAGCTATATTGACCAAAAATTTGGAATTAATTCCCGACAATTCACATTTTAGTGAATAAATGTCATAGTATCACCAGCATACAAACTGGTAAACTCTCCCACTGATATCAATCAATCCCTGACCTCATCTGCATTTTCTTGCGACACAATTTTAAGCCAGTCAACAAAAATGTCCATCAGCATTGATATCTCATAGAGACAGTTTCTGTGATTTTAATTTTTTTTGTTAGGCATCATTCTGTGAAGATGAGAACACAAGGGTCACATGGACCATGATGTAACTCGGAGCCCATGCGGCTGCCAAAATGTGAAGCCAGAAGATTTGGGCGCAGATGGTGACAGTTCTGGCAGTAATTTACGGAAAATTTAATCTAAAAGGTCCCTTTTGTTTACCAATGTAAACTCTCCTCAGACATGCTTCCCTTGTGTATATTTGCAAAGAAAATGGTAAATACACATCAATGAGAAACCCACTGGTAATTTGCCAAAGCCGTGCTGGCCCTCTTGCATAACATCAGACTGAGCAGGAAATGTTTTATCATTTTAAATAAGTAGAATAAGAAAGTGCAAATCAAGTGCAGATAAAATATAAAAAGCTGAGTAACTAATAAAAAATATAAATTGGCAGCAATACATTTAGCAGTTAAACCAGAAAAAACACCTCACTCCAGTTAAAACATCCACATTGGAATTGCCTCAGTAAAACAGTGTTAATATAAGTTACTCACTCCTACAAAGTGTCTGATTTCAGTATTAGTGGGCCATGCTACGTCTTGACAAATCACTATTAGTTGGGTGAAACGTGTCGGTGAATGTTGGGTCCAGTCTGCAGGACTTAAACAGCTAGCGGGTTAATCCTTCAGCGTCTCTCCAGTCATTCGGTTCTTCATCCGGGTTAAAAATCTGAGGTCGATCCGAGGGACACAGCATCCAGACAGGTTATCCCTGCTACATACATTGTGCATTTTGTGAGCTCTGTTACATGTAAAGGCATTCATTTGTCACTGTGTATATATACATGTAATAAAACATATAACACTATGGAAGAAGGTAATCCTGGAGAATATGACTGTTTAATGGATACCGTGGTTCTGGGAGACAATCTATCAAACTGACAGACATTCATTCTGTGCAACATGTGGAAACTGCTTCCACAAACGTGTTACGTTATCACAGACACATCCTTGGAGTTTGTAACTGTAATCTCTGTATTTGTATGCATATTAAAACTGTAGCAATCCCAATGTAGATGTTTTAACTGATGATTTTTTTCATTCCTTTCATTTATTAAATTTTACTATTTTCAGGTTCTTATAGAAATGTGAGTCTCTGAATAAGGGACCTATTTCTTTATAATTCCAGATGTGAATTTAATTATTTCTAGACCTGTCAGTACTTTTATAATGTGTGAATTAAAGAATGTTAAAGGAACACTATAGGGTCAGGAACACAAACAGCATCTAGCCCGCCTGCCACCCCTCCTCCCCTTCCCCCTGTAAATATAGTATAATCTTACCTTTCTCCAGTCTGCTGTTGCTGGCTCTGCCCCTGATCTGCCTGCTTGGCTGACATTATTAGAAGTGGTGGTCTGAGCCAATCACAGTGCTTTCCCATAGGAAAGCATTGGATTGACTGACACTGTCAAGAAAGCAGATCAGGGGCAGAGCCAGCACAATTCAAACACAGCCCTGGCCAATCAGCATCTCCTACATTCAATCAATTAATCTCTATGAGGAAAGTTCAGTGTCAGCATGCAGGGAGTGGAGACACTGAATGTCAGTAACACTGTGCAGCACTGACCCAGGAAGCACCTCTAGCAGCCAAATGGGGAGAAGCCAGTGGAGGTATCTCCAGGCTCTAATGTAATGAAAATAGTGTTTACTGTAAAAAGCCTGAAGGGAATGATTCTATTCACCAGAACAAATACAATGAGCTGTAGTTGTTTCGGTGACTATAGTGCCCCTTTAACCCCTTAAGGACACATGACATGCGTGACATGTCATGATTCCCTTTTATTCCAGAAGTTTGGTCCTTAAGGGGTTAAGCAGTTCTCAGAACTCTGCATAGAGTTTGGACAGAATTAATATTCACAAAACAAAACAATTCTCTATTATCAATGCTGTAGAGGGAACAGGCTACGGCGCTGGTAAATGTCCTGCTTTTCTCAAACTGATCCAAAAATTTGACAAAAAATGTGGGTTAGAGCCTAAAGTCTATTTGCAACATAAACATGACATTGATTTGTTGTGGTTTTAGTACTTAGAGCGCTCATTTAATAAAGTAATTTTAATATATTATTATATATTACTTATTCGAACTGTGTTTTTTCAGATTCACTAAACATCCAGACCAGTTTAAATGTATCTCTAGAAATTGACAGACAAAGGATTCCAAACTATTACAGTACAATAAAAACGTATTTTAAAACGATACCAAATTCAGGAGCTTCTCAGGTTGTGACTCGTGGCATCCAATTTGTGAATAGTGCAAGATCATAATCCTCTACACTTCAATGTTTCATCATAAAATCTCTTCTGGAACGAAAAGGATGGTAATAATTACAACAAAATAGACATAATCTATAAAAGAAAAATAAGAAAGGTAACGAACATTAAGGAAAAAAAACAACATGATTGATTTATCAAATTTGGCACACAAAAAAAAAAAAAATACCCCCAAAAACAATTTTACCTGTAGTCATACATTATAATTAACAAGAGAACTTCTGTAATTAATGACTACCTTCCAATAAGTATTAGATCGGTGTTACAAATCCTATCAGCACTTTTATGAACTGTTTGATTGTATCTGTGTGTCAAAGGTTTAAAGAGTGGAAGATACAAGTGGACTTTGCTAATGTGACATGTACTCTGAGAACAGATCTTACTGCCTCCTAGTCTCACCTCCAAGTCACTAAAACGAGTGGGCGTATTTAGTATTTAGTGAAGTCTTTTAGTGGGAATAAAACTGATCCATCATTTCGGACAAATAAATGCAACTTTCATTCAAATTGTAATATAGGCTTCCAAATTCATCACAATTTTAGGCTGTCAGTTCTAAGCTTACCAGGAGCATTATGGGAATTGAAGTCCATAACTTTTTGTGTGCTAACCCCAGACATCACTGATTCAGGGATGTTTCTAAAATAATGTATATTACTTTGCTTTTATTGTACATTTGACTGATTACAGTCCTGAAGCATGCATTTATTACATGAATGAAGATATGCGGTCGCCTTGGTAACAACACAAAGTATCCCTGATAAAAGATGAATTATAACAGATTGGTTGTGTTACCCCAGCGTTTCCCAATCGGTGTTCTGCAGAACCCTGGGGATCCGCAAGAACACAAATCGGGTTTCACCGCAATTTCGGGAGGAAAAATGGCCACCACTGATCCTTGAGATGGGTGGCGAGGGAGCACTCTCCCCTGCTCAGCTCACACCGCAGTGATGCTGGAGCCGGAATATGACATCACTTCGGCATCACTAAGAGGCGCGCGAGGGAGCTGAACAGGAAGATCACTGCTCCCTCGCCGCCAGCACTGTACACTCGCATGCCAGCCCCACTGGACCCCAGGGACAGCACGCCAGCCGCTCAGCCGAGCAGCTCCACTGGATGCCAGGGACCGCACGCCAGACGCTCAGCCCAGCAGCCCCACAATAACCCCAGGGACTGCATGCCCAGAAGACCCCAGAGAAATAGAGAATCCATGCCAGCACTCCCAAAAGGTAGAGAGGCGGGGTGGAGAGAAATTTTACAAAAATTATAATAATTGTGTGTGTGTGTGTGTGTCTGTTAAGGAGTTTGCATGTGTGTTTGTCAGTGAGTGGGTGTGTATGTGTGTTTGTCAGTGAGTGTGCATGTGTGCTTGTCAGTGAGAGTGAATGTGTGCTTGTCAGTGAGAGTGCATGTGTTCTTGTCAGTGAGAGTGCATATGTGCTTGTCAGTGTGTATGTATGTGTGTTTGTCACTGAGAGTGTATGTGTTTCTCAGTGAGTGTGTGTATGTGTGTTTGTCAATGAGTGTGTGTGTGTGTGTGTATGTGTTTGTGCCGCGCGGCACTGATAAGAGAGGCACCGACGCCGCTCAGAAAAGAACGATTGAGGGAGCGTCAATGTATTGAGCCGCCCGGCACTGTATCGCCCCGCCCGCCAAAGCTATATTAGAGCATTACCGTGGGTTACCGCGGCAACGCTCTGATGCATTTCCTGTCGCCTCCTGAAAGGAGTTGCATTTCCCACCGGACAAACAGGGAGCCTGATTTCCCCTCCTTGGCCAAGGTAAGTTTCAGGGAGGGGGGAGAAAAATTAAATTTTCTTGTTTAATTTTTGGATAAAAAATATATATTTTAAAATCTTCCCCATATCCCCTTTTCAACTCCCTACATCCCTTAAAGTCCTAACCCCCCACTAGTGCCCCAAACACCCTATTATAGATCATAACCCCCCCCCCCCCAATACTGCCACAACCCCCTACTTCTGCCCCTAACCCAATACTGCCACAAACCCTCATTACTGCCCCTAACCCCCCCCCACTACAGGTTCTAACCTCACACTATTGCCCCTAACCCCTACTATTGTCCCTTACCACTCAATGCTACTAGCACCCCACTACAACCCATGACCCCCCACTACAGGTCCTAACTACCCAATACTGCCACAGACCTCCAATACTGCCACTGTACTAAATGGAAATTTCCCTACTTCCCACATACATTTTCTGTACATCGCCGCCCAAACTCACAGCTACGCACACTGCTACAAATACCACTCACAGCTACCCACAAGCAGACACTCACAGCTACTCACACTGCTACAAATACCACTCACAGCTACTCACACTGCTACAAATACCACTCACCGCTACTCACACGCAGACACTCACAGCTACTCACACACAGACACTCACAGCTACTCACACTGCTACAAATACCACTCACAGCTACTCACACGCAGACACTCACAGCTATTCACACTGCTACAAATACCACTCACAGCTACTCACACGCAGACACTCACAGCTACTCACACGCAGACACTCACAGCTACTCACACTGCTACAAATACCATTCACAGTTACTCACACGCAGACACTCACAGCTACTCACAGGCAGACACTCACAGCTACTCACACTGCTACAAATACCACTCACAGCTACCCACACGCAGACACTCACAGCTACTCACACTGCTACAAATACCACTCACAGCTACCCACACATTACACAGCGTTATACAACACGCACAGAATGCCACAACATACACATCACACATAGCTACAACATGTTCAGCAACCCTGCACAAGATACACACCCACACCAAACATCCACCCAACATTGTAATAAATGTTTACGGTACTTACCTAGCAATAAGAAAATAACACAAGGAAATAATTTCCTGGTGCACACCCTAATAAAATGGGCTGCGCATGCATATGCGCAGCATGTGGCGGCTCTACTGGAGTCTGGGCAAATGAGCTGCCCAGGCAGAACAAGCAAAGAGCCTTAATACTGGCCAGTGGTCCAGACTGCTGTAGAATCAGTCCCTCAGGGATGGGACATACGTGATGTCATGACATGTCCGAATCATGTGGGTAGGACATTGTGATGTCACTACATGCGGGGTAGGGGGTGGGATCGGCAAATGATTTGTTTTTGCCTAGGGTGGCAAAAATCCTTGTACCGGCCCTGACTATCTGCGCTAGGGCGCCAAACAATTTGGGGGGTTACACGTTGTTAGCACATTACGTCAAAGGGTTCAACGGGAACAATTAATTGGGAACCTCTGTGTTACCCAATACTTGGCACACAGTGCAGAAATAGAAAAAAATAAGAAGAAATAAGAAATAGTTTCATTTCACTTCAGTGGACTGCAACTCCCATCACCTCCAGCCAGGTGCCCAGAGGTTGCCCATGACTGCCCTGATAACATGACCCGTTTTAATACCAGCAGTCAACCCCCCATCTATACCCTCAGATAGGCAGAAACAAGAAGCCTTTCCTGGACTTCTCCCCCATTGCAGGGAGTCTAATTCTTTGTGTTTGTAAATGACAGGAAATGATGTGATTCCTCTCCTGACTGTCCCTTTATCAGCTCCCTCCCTGCAGGCTGATACATGTGCTAATACCCCATAGATAAATACAGCCATATGTTACTATGTCTATAGAGTGTATCAGCTCTCTGACTAAAAGGGAGATCCCCATCTGTTGTAGGACTGCATCTCCCATGATGCTTTGCCAGCCTTTGGGGGTGGCATGGCATGAAGGGGGCTGTAGTTCTCAGCAGCTGGGGATACAGTGTATACCTGGTCAGCCAGTGTGAGCTGCTCTCCCAGCATGCATTGTATCAGATGATTGATACACTGTCTCACAGCACAGACAGATTCAGTGAGGTCCTAGGTCCTGAGGCTGAGCTGGTGATGGCCCTGATGGACAGCTTCTCCCTGCCTGGATCCCAGCACAATGCAGGCCTGGCACTCTGAGCATGCTCAGCTCCCAGCACTGCTCTTAAAGCGGCAGTGACACCCAGTGTAGTCTTCAAAGGGCAACACTGCTTGCAGCTGGATGCTATGTGGCTGAGGATTGGAGCTTGGTCCAAAGCTGAGGGAACAATATATTATTATAGGAATGTTAGTACATCGTCTGTACTATAAGAAGACAGCAATATACATTTTACTCATTACAGCCAGGGGTTATTAGGTTTTTAGTTGCCCTCAATATCTTTTTTTAAGAAATAATGGCATATCTATATTTCCGGTTGTGTTAAAATAAATTTGATTGATTACAGCTCCGAAACGTGCATTTATTAAATGAAATAAGCTCGGTGGTCGCCTTGGTAACAGCACATAGTATCCCTGATAAATGATGTACCTATATCCCTTATAAAAAGAAACAGTCAGTACAAAATGAATTCAGGATTATTCACTAAAGTGAGAATTCAAAGTGAAATCCAAGTTTAAGATCAAAATAGCCGAGCTGGAAATATTCTGTAGATCAGCTATGAATTCAGTTCGGCTGCTCTGGACTTAAACTTTGCATTCACTTGAACTCTCCATTTATTACATAACCCTGAAAGTTATTTCCAAGCGTTTTACCAATTACCAGCATCTCCTTGCCAACATATAGCATCTTGAATAAAAACCAGCACACTAAATATGGAATGAAATAAAAAGCACGATAACCAGATATATTACAAACTGGTAAATTCAGCACAGCCATTTATAGCAAAGATATCTTACGTAAACGTTATTGCTCATTTATAGTGACCATATTGCAGACACTCACACGCCTTGTAACACCAGCAGAATTATGTACTAAAATGTAAATTCTGTGTGATTTAATTCAATGTGAATTTAAAGTACATTTTAAATTAAATACCAGAGTATCGAAACTGGAAGCATGGTTTAATTAAAATGCATTGTAGTTTACACATCTCAAATACAGCAGGTGACACAACGCGTGATAAAATAAATAGATCATTTATACCCGATATTATAACCATAAAAGTATGATATATTGTACACAATTCAAGGTTAATGACAAGAGATATTATGCTCCTCGCCTCCTAATGTATGTCCGGTAATGATGTGAAGGCATGATGCAGACAACTATCAGCACCGCAAAACTGTCCCTCACTCACACAATAAAGAAAAAACTACTATTTCAGCGTTTTATAAATCTTCAAAGCATTACATATTAAACGGAGCAGTCCGGGCCAGAGTTGACCTGCCTTTTATATTTATTTGTCTGCTATTGTTTAAGCATTATTTACACAATGCATTGAAAAGAAAGATGCAAAAACAGTACATTTTAAAAAATTACATGTTCCGTTCAGTGTTTCAATAACATGGCCAGGGTATCTGAGGATTGCACAGTTCTTACTTTCTCCTAAAGAATCGTACCGGAGTACAAAGAGGTAATTAGGAGCGAGAAAGAACATTTTCAGAATTATTGTAATTATATATTTTAACCTAATCCGTGCATTACACCTGACGAGTGGGAGCCTGGAGTGTCCCTTTAATAATATAAACCCACCCAGTATAACTAACTGTAACCTAACCTACACAGTGCACCTAACGTGTGGGAGCCTGGAGTGTCCCTTTAATGCTATAAACCCACCCAGTATAACTAACTGTCAGAGGCGGCTCTAGACTTTATGAGGCCTTAGGCGAAACGCAAACATGAGGCCCCACTAACAAAAAAGTGTCACATATACACATTGATGCACTGTCTACCTGTGTATGTGCCTGAGAGTGTGTCTGACAGAGAGTATCCTTGTGTGTTCGAATGTATGTCTCTGTGAGCATGTTTGCGTTTTTGTCTGAGACCCTATGTGTATGGGGTAGCTGATGGTGAGAGGGAGCGGGGGGTGTGATGGTGAGAGGGAGCGGGGGGGTGTGATGGTGAGAAGGAGCGGGGGGGTGTGATGGTGAGAGGGAGCGGGGGGGTGTGATGGTGAGAGGGAGCGGGGGGGTGTGATGGTGAGAGGGAGCGGGGGGTGTGATGGTGAGAGGGAGCGGGGGGTGTGATGGTGAGAGGGAGCGGGGGGTGTGATGGTGAAAGGGAGCAGGGGGTTGATGGTAATGTGAGAGGGAGCGGGGGGTGATGGTAATGTGAGAGGGAGCGGGGGGTGATGGTAATGTGAGAGGGAGCGGGGGGTGATGGTAATGTGAGAGGGAGCGGGGGGTGATAGTAATGTGAGAGTGAGAGGGAGTAATGTGAGAGTGAGAGGGGGTAATGTGAGAGTGAGAGGGGGGTAATGTGAGAGTGAGAGGGGGGTAATGTGAGAGTGAGAGGGGGTAATGTGAGAGTGAGAGGGGGTAATGTGAGAGTGAGAGGGGGTAATGTGAGAGTGAGGGGGGTAATGTGAGAGTGAGAGGGGGTAATGTGAGAGTGAGAGGGGGGTAATGTGAGAGTGAGAGGGGGGTAATGTGAGAGTGAGAGGGGGGTAATGTGAGAGTGAGAGGGGGTAATGTGAGAGTGAGGTAATGTGAGAGTGGGGGGGTAATGTGAGAGTGAGAGGGTAATGTGAGAGTGGGTAATGTGAGAGTGAGAGGGGGGTGATGTGAGAGTGGGTAATGTGAGAGTGAGAGGGGGGTGATGTGAGAAGGAGGGGGTGATGTGAGAAGGAGGGGGTGATGGTGAGTGGGGGGAGGCTGAGGGTGGTGACAGAGGGTTATGCTGAGGGTGGTGATGCTGAGGGTGGTGGGGATTAATGCTGAGGGTGGTGAGGGGCGATGCTGAGGGTGGTGAGGGGCGATGCTGAGGGTGGTGAGGGGCGATGCTGAGGGTGGTGATGCTGAGGGTGGTGGGGGGTGATGCTGAGGGGGGTGATGCTGAGGGGGTGATGCTGAGAGGGGTGATGCTGAGAGGGGTGATGCTGAGAGGGGTGATGCTGAGAGGGGTGAAGCTGAGGGGGGTGAGGGGTGATGCTGAGGGTGGTGGGGGGTTATGGGGGATGGTGAGGCTGAGGGTGGTGGGGGTGAGGCTGAGGGTGAAGGGATAATGGTGAGGGTGGTGGGGGTGAGGCTGAAGGTGGGGAGGGGTTATGGGGGATGGTGAGGCTGAGGGTGGTGGGGGTGAGGCTGAGGGTGGGGAGGGGTTATGGGGGATGGTGAGGCTGAGGGTGGTGGGGGTGAGGCTGAGGGTGGGGAGGGGTGATGGTGGTGGGGGTGAAGCTGAGGGTGGTGGGGGTGATGGTGACTGTGGTGGTGGGTGTAGCTGAGGGTGGTGAGGGTGAGGCTGAGGGTGGTGGGGGGTGATGGTGGGGAGGGGTGATGGTGAGGGGTGATGGTGGTGGGGGGTGAGGCTGATGGTGGTGAGGGGTGAGGGTGGTGGGGGGAAGCTGAGGGTGGTGGGGGTGAGGGTGGGGAGGGGTGATGGTGGGGAGGGGTGATGGTGGGGAGGGGTGATGGTGAGGGTGGTGGGGGGTGATGGTGGTGAGGCTGAGGGTGGTGATGGTGGGTGATGGTGGTGGGGGTGAGGCTGAGGGTGGTGGGGGGTGAGGCTGAGGGTGGTGGGGGGTGATGGTGAGGAGGGGTGATGGTGGTGGGGGTGAGGCTGAGGAGGGGTGATGGTGGTGGGGGTGAGGCTGAGGGTGGTGGGGGTGATGGTGGTGGGGGGTAAAGCTGAGGGTGATGGTGGTGGGGAGTGAGGCTGAGGGTGGTGGGGGGTGATGGTGGTGGGGGGTGAGGCTGAGGGTGGTGGGGGTTATGGTGGTGGGGGTGAGGGTGGTGGGAGTGATGGTGGTGGGGGGTGAAGCTGAGGGTGGTGGGGGTGATGGTAGTGGGGGGGTGAGGCTGAGGGTGGTGGGGGTGAGGCTGAGGGTGGTGGGGGTGATGGTGGTGGGGGGTGATGGTGGGGAGGGGTGAGGCTGAGGGTGGTGGGGGTGATGGTGGTGGGGGGTGATGGTGGTAGTGGGGGTGAGGCTGAGGGTGGTGGGGGTGATGGTGGTGGGGGGTGATGGTGGTAGTGGGGGTGAGGCTGAGGGTGGTGGGGGTGATGGTGGGGAGGGGTGAGGCTGAGGGTGGTGGGGGTGATGGTGGTGGGGGGTGATGGTGGTAGTGGGGGTGAGGCTGAGGGTGGTGGGGGTTATGGTGGTGGGGGTGAGGGTGGTGGGAGTGATGGTGGTGGGGGGTGAAGCTGAGGGTGGTGGGGGTGATGGTGGTGGGGGGGTGAGGCTGAGGGTGGTGGGGGTGAGGCTGAGGGTGGTGGGGGTGAGGCTGAGGGTGGTGGGGGTGATGGTGGTGGGGGGTGATGGTGGGGAGGGATGAGGCTGAGGGTGGTGGGGGTGATGGTGGTGGGGGGTGATGGTGGTAGTGGGGGTGAGGCTGAGGGTGGTGGGGGTGATGGTGGTGGGGGGTGATGGTGGTAGTGGGGGTGAGGCTGAGGGTGGTGGGGGTGATGGTGGTGGGGGGTGATGGTGGGGAGGGGTGAGGCTGAGGGTGGTGGGGGTGATGGTGGTGGGGGGTGATGGTGGTAGTGGGGGTGAGGCTGAGGGTGGTGGGGGTGATGGTGGTGGGGGGTGGGGGGTGAAGCTGGGGGTGGGAGAGCCTACCTTTCCCTGGTGGTCCAGTGGGCTCCCTGGTGGTCCGGTGGCCACTGCTCACGGTCTGCAGCTCCTCAGAGCTGCAGACCGTGTAATCTCGCGAGATTTCAGAGCGTTGCCGTGGTAACCCGCGGCAACGCTCTGATTGGCCAATTCTCGCGAGTCACATGGTCTGCAGCTCTGCACACTGCGGAGCTGCAGACCAGTGTCTGCGATGGTGGCCGGGCAGCCAGGAGGGGCCTCGCACCCGGCGGCATAACGGGCAAGCCGCCGGGCCCCCTCCTGGTGTCAGGTCCTCGGTCACTGACCGAGGACCTGACACACTCTGCCAACAGGCGGTTTAGGCGGCCGCGAGGCCCCCGCCAGCGCGAGGCCTTAGGCGGCCGCCTAAACCGCCTAATTAGAGAGCCGCCTCTGCTAACTGTAACCTAACCTACACAGTGCACCTAACGTGTGTGGGAGCCTGGAGTGTCCCTTTATTAATATAAACCCACCCAGTATAACTAACTGTAACCTAACCTACACAGTGCATCTAACGTGTGGGAGCCTGGAGTGTCCCTTTAATAATATAAACCCACCCAGTATAACTAACTGTAACCTAACCTACACAGTGCATCTAACGTGTGTGTGAGCCTGGAGTGTCCCTTTAATAATATAAACCCACCCAGTATATCTAACTGTAACCTAACCTACACAGTGCACCTAACGTGTGTGGGAGCCTGGAGTGTCCCTTTAATAATATAAACCCACCCAGTATAACTAACTGTAACCTAACCTACACAGTGCACCTAACGTGTGGGAGTCTGGAGTGTCCCTTTAATTATATAAACCCACCCAATGTAAATAACTGTTACCTAACCTACACAGTGCACCTAAAGTGTGTGGGAGCCTGGAGTGTCCCTTTAATAATATAAACCCACCCAGTATAACTAACTGTAACTTAACCTACACAGTGCATCTAATGTGTGTGGGAGCCTGGAGTGTCCCTTTAATAATATAAACCCACCCAGTATAACTAACTGTAACCTAACCTACACAGTGCACCTAAAGTGTGTGGGAGCCTGGAGTGTCCCTTTAATAATATAAACCCACCCAGTATAACTAACTGTAACCTAACCTACACAGTGTATCTAACATGTGTGGGAGCCTGGAGTGTCCCTTTAATAATATAAACCCACCCAGTATAACTAACTGTAACCTAACCTACACAGTGCACCTAACGTGTGGGAGCCTGGAGTGTCCCTTTAATGCTATAAACCCACCCAGTATAACTAACTGTAACCTAACCTACACAGTGCACCTAACGTGTGTGGGAGCCTGGAGTGTCCCTTTAATAATATAAACCCACCCAGTATAACTAACTGTAACCTAACCTACACAGTGCATCTAACGTGTGGGAGCCTGGAGTGTCCCTTTAATAATATAAACCCACCCAGTATAACTAACTGTAACCTAACCTACACAGTGCATCTAACGTGTGTGTGAGCCTGGAGTGTCCCTTTAATAATATAAACCCACCCAGTATATCTAACTGTAACCTAACCTAACGTGTGGGAGCCTGGAGTGTCCCTTTAATGCTATAAACCCACCCAGTATAACTAACTGTAACCTAACCTACACAGTGCATCTAACGTGTGGGAGCCTGGAGTGTCCCTTTAATAATATAAACCCACCCAGTATAACTATAACCTAACCAACACAGTGCATATAATGTATGTGGGAGCCTGGAGTGTCCCTTTAATAATATAAACCCACCCAGTATAACTATAACCTAACCTACACAGTGCACCTAACGTGTGGGAGTCTGGAGTGTCCCTTTAATTATATAAACCCACCCAATGTAAATAACTGTTACCTAACCTACACAGTGCACCTAAAGTGTGTGGGAGCCTGGAGTGTCCCTTTAATAATATAAACCCACCCAGTATAACTAACTGTAACCTAACCTACACAGTGCATCTAATGTGTGTGGGAGCCTGGAGTGTCCCTTTAATAATATAAACCCACCCAGTATAACTAACTGTAACCTAACCTACACAGTGCATCTAACGTGTGGGAGCCTGGAGTGTCCCTTTAATAATATAAACCCACCCAGTATAACTATAACCTAACCAACACAGTGCATATAATGTATGTGGGAGCCTGGAGTGTCCCTTTAATAATATAAACCCACCCAGTATAACTATAACCTAACCTACACAGTGCACCTAACGTGTGGGAGTCTGGAGTGTCCCTTTAATTATATAAACCCACCCAATGTAAATAACTGTTACCTAACCTTCACAGTGCACCTAACGTGTGTGGGAGCCTGGAGTGTCCCTTTAATAATATAAACCCACCCAGTATAACTAACTGTAACCTAACCTACACAGTGCATCTAATGTGTGTGGGAGCCTGGAGTGTCCCTTTAATAATATAAACCCACCCAGTATAACTAACTGTAACCTAACCTACACAGTGCATCTAATGTGTGTGGGAGCCTGGAGTGTCCCTTTAATAATATAAACCCACCCAGTATAACTAACTGTAACCTAACCTACACAGTGCACCTAACGTGTGTGGGAGCCTGGAGTGTCCCTTTAATGCTATAAACCCACCCAGTATAACTAACTGTAACCTAACCTACACAGTGCATCTAACGTGTGGGAGCCTGGAGTGTCCCTTTAATAATATAAACCCACCCAGTATAACTATAACCTAACCAACACAGTGCATATAATGTATGTGGGAGCCTGGAGTGTCCCTTTAATAATATAAACCCACCAGCATAACTAACTGTAACCTAACCTACACAGTGCACCTAACGTGTGGGAGCCTGGAGTGTCCCTTTAATAATATAAACCCACCCAGTATAACTATAACCTAGCCTACACAGTGCACCTAACGTGTGTGGGAGCCTGGAGTGTCCCTTTAATAATATAAACCCACCCAGTATAACTATAACCTAACCTACACAGTGCATCTAACGTGTGTGGGAGCCTGGAGTGTCCCTTTAATAATATAAACCCACCCAGTATAACTAACTGTAACCTAACCTACACAGTGCATCTAATGTGTGTGGGAGCCTGGAGTGTCCCTTTAATAATATAAACCCACCAGCATAACTAACTGTAACCTAACCTACACAGTGCACCTAACGTGTGGGAGCCTGGAGTGTCCCTTTAATAATATAAACCCACCCAGTATAACTATAACCTAGCCTACACAGTGCACCTAACGTGTGGGAGTCTGGAGTGTCCCTTTAATTATATAACCCCACCCAGTGTAAATAACTGTTACCTAACCTACACAGTGCACCTAACGTGTGTGGGAGCCTGGAGTGTCCCTTTAATAATATAAACCCACCCAGTATAACTATAACCTAGCCTACACAGTGCACTGAGAATATATATCTAATGAGAGCTAATGGAAGTTCTTATATAGGAGTTTCTGGCTCTCCGTCTGAAGTAGTGGAGGTGGGGTGCAGTTCCGAGCAGACCCCAGATAATTAGTCAAAAGAGTCTAAGTTGGCTTGGCTACATGCAATTGAGGCACCAGGGCACTCTTTGCACCAAAACAACTACAGAGAGCTGTTGGAGTTATGGCTGCTTGAGTATTCCTTTAAAGAAAATGCTATTTATCAATGCTACTCCAGTTTAAAAGAACTTCCTTACAGAAAAGCTCTCCTGTCCCTGTCCCCCTGCATTCTGATGAAATCATGTTCCTCCTTTCTACACAGTAATTGTACAATATGTGCACTTTGCGGCTTCTATTTATTTCTGTAGTAATGTCATTGATGTCTTTTCAAGAATGAAACTACTAGTGATTGTTAAATTACATAGATCATGCACCTCTACTCAGCAGATATGTACTGGAGATGTCCATTGAAAAAGCCCAGCCACTTCCTCATCCTTCAAAAAAAATGTCAGATATTCAGACCAAAATGGCTATTCAGAGGAAACTTGTTCGGCATGTGTTCACATGGTTCTTTAGTTCCTATTTTGATGGATTATCTCTATAAACTGCTGCTGGCTGCAGTGGAGTGTCACGTTAATGAGAATATGAAATTCTTAATCTGTGTACAAGGTGAGAATAGTGTAGAGGAGTCAGAGTGAGTATTATGTTATTAGTATCGCCTGGTCGGAATGCTGGGTCTCTCCAAGTCCCTCTGACACACCTTATAGTGACACTGGACACTGTGCTACGTTTGCACAATCTGACACTGTGTCAGCTGTAGCCAACAAGTGTTCGAGCTACATTCTAGATACATCACGCAGGGCTGCCAACTATTACAGCTGGCGAAAATACTAGCCATGAATGGCAAAATTTGTTATATAGTTATCTATTTCACTGTGAGAACGTTTCTCAATTAATGTGTTAATATTTTGAACTGGATATGGTCATGTGTTTCTAGAAGTTATTCAATAAACAATTAACTGTGAAGAGTTCAGCTCAGATTATGAAATTTAAAACAATATGGTTGAGCTGGAAAAAAATATCCCCAATTTTGAGGTTTATTTTGCAGCATTATTAAAGGAAATATCCTGACTGTGCACGATAGACCTGGGAATACAGTGTTTACATAGTAAGTACCAGCAACGAGTTCTGGGTTTTCTGGAAGAAGATGGCGAACCAACGAATATCACAATTACTGTCTCATGGGCTGGGTATATTTATAGTTTACATTAATTTCCTTGGTTTAAAAGTGTTGTCTAGGTAAACGCCTTGCTGTAATAAATTCATGACCTGTTCTGTGCATTTCTGGAGAAGAACATGGCGTCAAGATCTCATCTCAGAGCGTCTGTACAAACAAACTGTCTAAATCATACAGGACACAATCCAGGATGTAGACACTGCATAATTACCCACAGACCCGACCACAACCTCCTCTGTCATCAAAGCTTAATATCACAAGGAGCTTTTTATTTGCTCATTCTAAAACCTATCCCTGAAAACATTTCATAATTCATGGATACTTTATTGAAAGTAATCAAGCTGAGAATCTTGGCTGCCACAGTTCCATGAAATATGTTAGACAAGCAAATAGGCCACTACTGAAGTCCTAGAGCTACTGTTACAGAGACACGTATACGATACATACTGTATACTCTAAATTCTTCCTTTATCATTATGTCAGTGTTCTATGATGTCTATGATGTCTAGGTCCAGCATTATGTGTAGCGTTACTTACCTTATCCGGGGGCCGGCCGCGGTCCTCTCCTCAAGCCGCGCGCGGTCCTGCGGCTGCACGAGCCGCGCGCGGCTCATCCGACTCTCTTAACAGGAAGACGGGCAGTGACCGCGAGTTGCGGTCACATGTCCCGCCTGCAGCTAAGAGCGCGCCGCGAGTCTCGGGCGCGCTCTTAAAGAGACAGTGGGAGCCTAAATTGCAAAAAGGCTCCCATTGGCTCCTGTCATGCCAATCAACCCATACACTTACCTTTTGGGGGTGTGGAAGTGACAGGAGCCAATCACATTAGTTTTAAGGCTACTTATACTTACCCTTTTCCCTTAGTTCGTTGCCCTATCGTGGTTTCTGCTACAGTTCCCTTTAGTGCTTGTTGTGTTCAGTTGTGTTTCTCCGTATTTGACCTTGGCTTTGTATTCTGACTTCGTTTTCGCTTTCTCCTTGTCTGTACTGTTTGCCGGCTTGCTGATTCCTGTGTACCAGACCCCGGCTAGTTCTCGTTTACGCTGTCTCTTTGTGCCCTTGACCTCGGATCGTTCCTGACTCTGTACTTCTCCTATTACGTCGAGTCCGGCCACTCTAAGGTCCGGTAGACGTATCTCTCCTCTGTGCTGTCTTCTGTTTGGCTGGATCCTGCGTGTAGGGGTATATACTCGTTACATTATGTCAGTGTTCTATGATGTCCAGGTCATGCATTATGTCAGTGTTCTATGATGTCCAGGTCCAGCTTTATGTCAGTGTTCTATGATGTCCAGGTCCAGCATTATGTCAGTGTTCTATGATGTCCAGGTCCGGCATTATGTCAGTGTTCTATGATGTCTAGGTCCAGCATTATGTCAGTGTTCTATGATGTCCAGGTCATGCATTATGTCAGTGTTCTATGATGTCCAGGTCAAGCTTTATGTCAGTGTTCTATGATGTCCAGGTCCAGCATTATATCAGTGTTTTATGATGTCCAGGTCCGGCATTATGTCAGTGTTCTATGATGTCTAGGTCCAGCATTATGTCAGTGTTCTATGATGTCCAGGTCTCGCATTATGTCAGTGTTCTATGATGTCCAGGTCCAGCATTATGTCAGTGTTCTATGATGTCCAGGTCCAGCATTATGTCAGTGTTCTATGATGTCTAGGTCCAGCATTATGTCAGTGTTCTATGATGTCCAGGTCTCGCATTATGTCAGTGTTCTATGATGTCCAGGTCCAGCATTATGTCAGTGTTCTATGATGTCTAGGTCCAGCATTATGTCAGTGTTCTATGATGTTCAGGTCATGCATTATGTCAGTGTTCTATGATGTCCAGGTCCAGCTTTATGTCAGTGTTCTATGATGTCCAGGTCATGCATTATGTCAGTGTTCTATGATGTCCAGGTCCAGCTTTATGTCAGTGTTCTATGATGTCCAGGTCCAGCATTATGTCAGTGTTCTATGATGTCCAGGTCCGGCATTATGTCAGTGTTCTATGATGTCTAGGTCCAGCATTATGTCAGTGTTCTATGATGTCCAGGTCTCGCATTATGTCAGTGTTCTATGATGTCCAGGTCTCGCATTATGTCAGTGTTCTATGATGTCCAGGTCCAGCATTATGTCAGTGTTCTATGATGTCTAGGTCCAGCATTATGTCAGTGTTCTATGATGTCCAGGTCTCGCATTATGTCAGTGTTCTATGATGTCCAGGTCCAGCATTATGTCAGTGTTCTATGATGTCTAGGTCCAGCATTATGTCAGTGTTCTATGATGTCCAGGTAATGCATTATGTCAGTGTTCTATGATGTCCAGGTCCAGCTTTATGTCAGTGTTCTATGATGTCCAGGTCTCGCATTATGTCAGTGTTCTATGATGTCCAGGTCCAGCATTATGTCAGTGTTCTATGATGTCTAGGTCCAGCATTATGTCAGTGTTCTATGATGTCCAGGTCATGCATTATGTCAGTGTTCTATGATGTCCAGGTCCACCATTATGTCAGTGTTCTATGATGTCCAGGTCCAGCATTATGTCAGCGTTCTATGATGTCCAGGTCAGCATTATGTCAGTGTTCTATGATGACCAGGTCCAGCATTATGTCAGTATTCTATGATGTCCAGGTTCAGCATTATGTCAGTGTTCTATGATGTCCATGTCCAGTATTATGTCAGCGTTCTATGATGTCCAGGTTCAGCATTATGTCATTGTTCTATGATGTCCATGTCCAGTATTATGTCAGCGTTCTATGATGTCTAGGTCCAGCATTATGTCAGTGTTCTATGATGTCCAGGTCATGCATTATGTCAGTGTTCTATGATGTCCAGGTCCAGCATTATGTCAGTGTTCTATGATGTCCAGGTCCAGCATTATGTCAGCGTTCTATGATGTCCAGGTCAGCATTATGTCAGTGTTCTATGATGTCCAGGTCCAGCATTATGTCAGTGTTCTATGATGTCCAGGTCCAGCATTATGTCAGTATTCTATGATGTCCAGGTTCAGCATTATGTCAGTGTTCTATGATGTCCATGTCCAGTATTATGTCAGCGTTCTATGATGTCCAGGTTCAGCATTATGTCAGTGTTCTATGATGTCCATGTCCAGTATTATGTCAGCGTTCTATGATGTCCAGGTTCAGCATTATGTCAGTGTTATATGATGTCCATGTCCAGTGTTATGTCAGCGTTCTATGATGTCCAGGTTCAGCATTATGTCAGTGTTCTATGATGTCCATGTCCAGTATTATGTCAGCGTTCTATGATGTCTAGGTCCAGCATTATGTCAGTGTTCTATGATGTCCAGGTCATGCATTATGTCAGTGTTCTATGATGTCCAGGTCCAGCATTATGTCAGTGTTCTATGATGTCCAGGTCCAGCATTATGTCAGCGTTCTATGATGTCCAGGTCAGCATTATGTCAGTGTTCTATGATGACCAGGTCCAGCATTATGTCAGTATTCTATGATGTCCAGGTTCAGCATTATGTCAGTGTTCTATGATGTCCATGTCCAGTATTATGTCAGCGTTCTATGATGTCCAGGTTCAGCATTATGTCAGTGTTCTATGATGTCCATGTCCAGTATTATGTCAGCGTTCTATGATGTCCAGGTTCAGCATTATGTCAGTGTTATATGATGTCCATGTCCAGTGTTATGTCAGCGTTCTATGATGTCCAGGTTCAGCATTATGTCAGTGTTCTATGATGTCCATGTCCAGTATTATGTCAGCGTTCTATGATGTCCAGGTTCAGCATTATGTCAGTGTTATATGATGTCCATGTCCAGTGTTATGTCAGCGTTCTATGATGTCCAGGTTCAGCATTATGTCAGTGTTCTATGATGTCCATGTCCAGTATTATGTCAGCGTTCTATGATGTCCAGGTTCAGTATTATGTCAGTGTTCTATGATGTCCAGGGCCAGAATTATGTCAGTGTTCTATGATGTCCAGTAGTACTTTTATCATGACCAAAAGCAATCTTTCTATATCATAACATGACGTCTTTCCTGTGGCAACACTTTTTTCCAGCTGACCAATATCTCTGGTGTCGCTGCTAAGTGGACTTGGTGTTTATTAAATCACATTACAATCAAATAATCATCAGTTAGTCTGCCAAACTAAAGAGAAGGTTACCAACCATAAACGGTACTATAAGCACTGCGTGCTGGAAACATGCGACAAACCAACATTGCAGCATTTTTTTATAGAATACACTATAATACTTGCTCTTAAAAGTTGTACGGAAAATATATTTCTATCTATGGCTTAAAATAAAGAGAGAGAGAAAAAAAGTGGGGTTTTTTGCATGTGCAAATTAAACTCTCTTAAATTCTATTAAAATGTTCAGGGAGTATTGCCAGGCCCTTATACGGCCACCCCCAAAACAAGCTTTGAACCTGTCTAAATGTCACAACTTTTGATTTTAATATTTTCCAGAAGCATGCATAGCATATATTAAAACCCACAAGACTATATTTCTTACGGACGCTGACAGGCGAGTCAGACTGGTTTTAAAATCTACCGGGACAAAGCCAGAGGAGAAAGAAGAATACGTCTAAGAAGAAAATAAAGGAGGACTTCCGGAAACAATATGGTTCACTAAACTGGGAATTAGGGAAAATGACAAGGTAATAACAAATTTAAGGGCAAAATAGCTAAAAATGTAATGTTTCCTACTAAACGGTTATTCCAGCTCAGCATTAAAAGCAATGGGCAAAAAACATCAAATGACTGGAAATAAAGTTTTAATTCAAAACAATTCTTTAAGTATTAGTGGAAAATATGTTTGGCAATTTATTCAAGAAATGTTGTGACAAAACAGATAAAAGTAATTGGGCTGAACTGCCAATTGCAGAACCAATATATCTTTATGGAAGTATAGTTCGTAGTTGAGGGGACGACAGATAGGGATCATTCACTAATCAATGAATTCTAAAAATTAGGATAAAGTAACAAATCTGATAGCAGAGAATAGTTGGAGAGTTTTCCTTGCATTTTGCAATTGGACTTTAAATTTACTAAGTCTTGGTGTTAAGTGAATAAGCTCCAGATAAATATTTATTATTACTATACTTTATTTATAAAGCACCAGAGCATTCCGCAGTGCTGTACATTGTAACAGTTGGTAAAAGTAGAAAGACAAAGGTACAATACATCTGAGACAATATTAAATTAAATAATAAATAAAACAAACACAGGAATTGAGGATTTACATTAATATAATAAATAATAATACGGTTTTCGCATGTGTTGCTTTTACGGTTAATGCTACTACACCACTGAAACACAAACACACACCTACGTGAACCCTCAATGCTACTACACCACTGCATCCAATTTTGAACATTTTATTTTTTATAAAATATTTTATTAAAATATCAATTTTATATAATGAATGTTTTTTACATTGAGTCCAGCAGTGTATTTTCTAAAACCATTGCATCTCCATAAATTTTGCATATACTTTTATATATATATATATATATATATATATATATATATATATATATATATATATATATATATATACAGTTGCAAGAAAAAGTATGTGAACCCTTTGGAATGATATGGATTTCTGCACAAATTGGTCATAAAATGAGATCTGATCATCATCTAAGTCACAACAATAGACAATCACAGTCTGCTTAAACTAATAACACACACAGAATGAAATGTTGCCATGTTTTTATTGAACACACCATGTAAACATTCACAGTGCAGGTGGAAAAAGTATGTGAACCCTTGGATTTAATAACTGGTTGAACCTCCTTTGGCAGCAATAACTTTAACCAAACGTTTCCTGTAGTTGCAGATCAGACGTGCACAATGGTCAGGAGTAATTCTTGACTATTCCTCTTTACAGAACTGTTTCGGTTAAGCAATATTCTTGGGATGTCTGGTGTGAATCGCTTTCTTGAGGTCATGCCACAGCATCTCAATCGGCTTGAGGTCAGGACTCTGACTGGGCCACTTCAGAAGGTGTATTTTCTTCTGTTTAAGCCACTCTGTTGTTGATTTACGTCTATACTTTGGGTCATTGCCCTGTTGCAACACCCATCTTCTGTTGAGCTTCAGCCGGTAGACAGATGGCCTTAAGTCCTCCTGCAAAATGTCTTGATAAACTTGGGAATTAATTTTTCCTTCGATGATAGCAATCCGTCCAGGCCCAGACGCAGCAAAGCAGCCCCAACCCTTGATGCCCCCACCACCATACTTCACATTTGGGATGAGGTTTTGATGTTGGTGTGCTGTGCCTCTTTTTCACCACACATAGTGTTGTGTGTTTCTTCCTTTTTTTTTTTTTATATATATTTTTATTTCTTCAAAAAATTTTATATTACAATTATCAAGACATACAATAACCTCAATTTCTATTCTTTGTATCGATGGGTATGTTTCCCTACAAAAATTTACTAAAAAAACGTAGTAATAGGATAAAACGAACAAAATTTAGCAGTTTTACCATTGTTAAACTAGTTTGGGAAACCATGTCCCCATTTAACACCAAAATAAAGATTGAAGTTAATAAAAACTCATCCCATGCTCATCCACACCGCCGGAGGAATCAGGCAAATGCCTTTCGGTTGTTCTCAACCCTCTTTATTAAGTACGGTAAAGCTGGTATTCCTCCGGGAACATACACACTCTTCGGGGCAGGTTTAGAAGACTCTGCGTTATACCTTATCCTTACTAGCAGTAAACTTCTCAACTAACTTTTCCCATTTGCTGGGTTCCTTCAGACCTACAGAATTACCTTGAATTATCCCCGTTTCCATTTTGCATTGGTATATAGCTTGTGTTTTAATTTCTCTCCACTCTAATACCTTATTACTTTTCCAATATCTGGCTATTGTTATCTTGACTGCCAGTAAAATGTGCGTTATCAGCTTACTTAACTCATTTGGCATAGCAGGCCATCCCAAATGCAGCAGAAAACTTTGTGGTGTAAAGGGTATATCTTTCTGACCCATACTTTGAATCTGATGGGATACACACTTCCATATGTTACTTAAAGATTTACAGTTCCACCAGATATGGAGATAATCTCCCAAGCCTTCCTCACATCGCCAACATACCGATTTCTGATCTTTATACATTTTAGCCAATTTTACTGGGACCATATACCATCTGTTTAGGAGTTTATAAAAGTTTTCTACTATATTTAAGCAATGTACCGATTTGTTAACTTTAACTATGGCATTTATCATGTCTTGTTCAGGGATCCCAATATGTAGATCTTTTTCCCACTTAATCCTAGCTTTCCAGTCCGAGGATTTCTGTAAATCCCTTAAAAATTCATAGCATCTGGAGATGTGACCTTTAGTGCTATAGTTTTCCATAATCTTTTTAAGGGAACTAATATTTCTACTGTGCTGGAAATCCAAAAATTTCGCCAGATAATACTTAATTCTTAGATATGTAAATATCTCCTTGTTGTCTATCCCAAACTCTGATTGTAACTGGTTAAATGGCTTTATTTCCTTTGTGTCAATAAGCTCTTGTATATACTTAATTCCCTTTTGTGTCCATCCATTAATATTAATGTCATCAATGTTACTTTTAATCACCTCTATAGGTAAAAATGGGAATAATCTATATTCTATTTTGCATTTTTTCTTAGTTTTATTCCAGAATCTCCAAATGCTATCAATAATCTTTGAGTTTTCTGGACGGACTAATTTTTTTTTTTCCCCCTTTTTCCTAGTTGACCAGAACAGAGCAGACAGACTACTTATCTCTACTAATGATTGCTCAATTTGGTACCAAGCTTGATCCTTTTGGTCTGTACTTAGGGTATTAACCGTGTGTGCCAACATACAGGCGTTATGATATTCTATTATATTTGGGGCAGCTAGACCCCCATCTTTTCTTTTCTTGGATAGTAGCTGGAGGCTTATTCTCGGTTTTTTTCCCTTCCAAATAAATTTCGAAAAAGCTGCCTGTATCATTTTTAACCAAGGATTTGGAACCTGTATTGGTACCATTCTAAATAGATAATTCCACTTAGGCAAAATATATGAACGGATGGTATTTATACGCCCGATCCAGGAAATCTCTCTGCTAACCCATTCTTTTAGAATCTTATTAGTATTTTTTATGAGAGGGAGAAAATTGACCTCTATAACTTTATTTATGTTTCTTGGTATTTTAATGCCAAGAAACGAAATATATCTCTTTGTCCAGATGAAATCATAAGATGTTTTTATATATTCCTTGTCCTCTTTTACTAGATTTGTTGCCATTATTGTAGTCTTATTAGTGTTAATTTTATAGTTTGAATATTTACTGTATTGGTCTAATATTTTTATCAATTTCGGGACTGATGTTCTAGGGTTCTGCAACATAAGCAGAACATCGTCCGCATATAGGTTAATCTTATGCTCTATATTGTTAAACAAAAAACCCTTAATCTGCGCGTTCTGCCTTATATCTTCTGCCAGAGGCTCAATGGTTAAGACATAGAGTAGCGGGGACAGAGGGCAGCCCTGCCTAGTACCATTCTTAATGTTAAACCAGTCTGCTTCTATTCCTGGACCTATTGTCCTGGCAGAGGGAGCTGCATATAACGCCATTATGGCGTCGTATACTGCCCCAACTATACCAAACGACTTCAGTGTATCTCCCAGAAAATCCCATCTGACCCTGTCAAACGCTTTTTCAGCATCCAATGACAGGGTCAGGAGGGAGACCTTCTTCTTGATCGCTACTTCATGCACATCCAAGATTCTCCTAAGTCCGCCTGAGGCTGCTCTGCCAGAGATAAATCCAGCCTGGTCTTGGTGAATCAAAGCAGGAATGCAGATTTTTAAACGGTCTGCTATGATTGAGGCATAGATTTTTACATCCCCATTCAGAAGAGATATAGGTCGATAGTTCTCTAATTTGGCTGGATCTTTATCTGGCTTCAGAATTGGGACTATATTGGCTTGAAGCATCTCACTGGGAAAAGCCCGATTTTCCACTATCGAATTAAATACCCCTGCGAGGCGTACCGATAGAGTGTCCCTAAATATCTTATAAAATTTATTTGAATAGCCATCAGGGCCAGGGGCTTTATTCATCTGTAACTTATTTATTGCTACTATAATGTCCTCTGAGGTTATTGGTTTATTTATCTCATTCAGATGTTCTCTAGTTATTTTTGGCATTTTCCTTTTTATAAAGTATTCTGATGAGGGGAGTTGTTGTCCCACCGGGTCTAAGTTATATAATCGGCTATAATAATTATTAAAGGCTAACCCTATCTTTTTGGGGCATAATAACGTTTCTTTACCCGTCTCGATTTTATAAATCCTCCTCATTATTTTTTTATTTTTTTATTTATTTGTAAGCAGCCTGTCTGCCCTATTGCTCTTATAATACCAATCTATCTTTAAGGAATGTAAAGTTTTTGTTTTCTCCTCCCATAATAGTTCATTTATACGGCTTTGCACTGACAGCATTTTTACACTGATCTCTTGTGTTGGAGAGATTTTGTTTTCACTGGATAGTTTATAGTAATCCACATAAAGATCCCTCAGAGGTTTCCCCTTTTTTTTTTTTTCGATTGTACCTAGTTTAATTAAGTACCCTCTTATGACACATTTATATGTGTTCCATATCACTGGGGTCGACACCTCTCCAGTCTCATTTTCGAGAAAAAACTTATCTGACATCTCCTCAATATATTTTCTATTTTCTTTACTAGAGAGAATGTTGTCATTTAATCTCCAGTTTGTTCTTCTTTCCCTGTTATTCCCTATATCCACCTCCAAAATCATAGCGTTATGGTCTGACCATGTAACTTCGTCTATAAGGACTTTATTAGTGCTATTGGCCAGGGCGTCATTGCCCAATATTAGATCAATTCTCGAATATGAGAGATATGATCTGGAGAAGCATGTATAATCCCTCTGGAGTGGATGGAACACCCGCCAAATATCCAGTAGGCCATATTTTTTAATTATCTTTTGGAATTGTGCTGCCTGAGCTATTGCAGCTTTATTTTGCCCAGCGGGATTTAATGATTTCCTGTCAAGATTTACATCTAATATACGGTTAAAATCCCCCGATAGAAGTAATTTTCCCTGTTTTATTTTTTCTACTTTGTCCAGAAGATCATAAAAGTACTTATTTGAGGGGTTATTAGGCGCATAAACATTAACTAGTGTATAGATTTCTGTTTGAATTTTAATTATCATTATAATAAATCTGGCTTCCTCATCTTTTTCTTGGTAAATAATTTTAGCATCAATATCCTCAGTTAACATAATGGCTACCCCTCTTTTCCTCTGCTTGTCTAATGAGGCACATGCCACTATTGGAAACCCTTGAGGGATAAATCTTATCCAATCCTCTCTTCTCCAATGCGTCTCCTGTAAGAAAATTATTTGAGCTTTTTCTTTCTTAATATAGTCGAACAAGATCGCTCTCTTATTGGGAGAGTTTAAACCCTGAGCATTTAACGATAAAAATTTAACCATTCTCTCTTTTTATCCTCTTGTACACTGCCCCAAGTCCATTGTTTATATTCTTATTGGAGCTGAATTTAATAACAATCCTTATCTGATAACATGCCCCTGCCCCTACCACACATACAGCACCATTCATACCTCTTCCCCTCATATCTGAGGGGCATTCATACTGATAACCCTGGGTAATAACCTCTGGGTTTAGAACCAAAAAGGAAAAAAAACCTGAATGGAATCTAGTCCTCATCAGGATGACTCCTAGACAAGGAAAAATTAAGAGCTGAACTGTAATCGTCCCCGTATACTACTTCGTTTTCCCACCTTCTAAAATGCTTCAACAGTGACCCCAACTTCCCTCTGATAGACAAACTTTACACGATTTTTAGTTCTTCCCGATTGGGATTCCCCATCTATAAATCAGTCTCTCCCGCACTTTAGTCTCCACCCTCTGTCGTGTTCCCTACCACCCTTAACAAAAAGTACTATTACTACTATCTAGATGTAATTACGATTCTAATTTATCTTCTTGTGGACCCCTTGTCTATATTTGTACTCTAAATTTTATTTTTAATATTATTCAATAATAAATTCTTGTGGATAGCCTCTTCCTCTTTTAAATTAGCCCAGTGTTACGTGAGTGTCTCTTCCATTTAATTCATATTAATTTTACCCCCCTTGTTCTCACGTCAAAAATTAATCCTCTTGTGTAAATGTGATTTTATCTATTACTCTGCCTATCCCTAGTTACTCTCTCTTAGTTTTTTTTTTTCCCCTCCCTTTCCCTTTCCTTTCCTTCCTTTCCCCCCACTTATTCCCCTTTTTTGTTAAAGTGCAACTCCGTCCTACAAAATTAACCATTCCTAAATACTTTAATATATTCTCCGTGAGGAATAAGTGTCATTATTAATGTGTCTTTTAACTTAATTTCCACTTAATTTTCCCCCATATTGTGTTCTTTTTCCCCCATACCCTATGCACTCTTTTCCCATTGTGATTCACAAAAACCATTTCAAACTCCATCCTGAATTGACCTTGTCTACCAACTGATTTCAATTCTCTCCCTAATTAAACTATATTTTCCAACCAATTAGTTGCATTTTCAAGTGAATCAAATGTATGCGTGATCCCGTCTTTGGAGACTATAAGTTTGGTGGGAAATCCCCATCTATATTTTAAATTTTTTTCTCTTAAACGTAAAGTAGCTGGAAAAAAGAGTTTCCTCGCTTTCCTTGTCTGGAAAGAGAGATCTGGGAAAACCTTTATGTCCTTAAATTTTCCTTGTTCTCTTTCTGTTTGTCTTGCTGCTTTTAGAATTTTTTCTCTGAAGGAGTAAGAATGACAGGCGATAATTATGTCTCTTGGAAGATCATCCGGAAGTGTTCTTGGTTTATATAGGCGATGTGATCTCTCAAGGAAATCCATTTCATCATCAATATGAATTTTAAGAGCTTTAAAAAACTCCATAAGGTAATTTCCCAAATTTTCTTGTGAAATAGATTCCGAGATATTTCTTATTCTTAGATTGTTTCTTCTTCCTCTATCCTCCAAGTTAGTAGATCTCTCCTGTAGATCGTTTAACATCGCTTGTTGTTTCTCCATGGTCTCTTTTTGCTTCTGAAGGAGGAATTCCAGGTTTTCTATTTTTTGTTCGTTGACTGTGACCTTTTGACCCATTGATGCTATGTCTTGCTTTAAGTTTGCAAAACTCCCCTGCATTTCTAGTTTTATTTGTTCCAACTGTAGATTTAAACACTCTTTTAAATACGCTGGGGTTATCATTTGTTCTTCTGAGCATTCCTGTGGGTCGTTCTCATTAGGGTCTCCCATTGGCTTACTTAATATCATTTTGCTTGGCGTTGATACCGAGGAGTTTTCTATTGAGCTTTTGTCTCCTGTTGCATTGAAAAAATGTGAAAGTCTCCTTTCTTGCTTTTCCTTCTTTTCACGGTCTTTTTTTGGGGGAAGCTTTGGGTCTTGTCTTTGCTCTGCCGTTTTCCTTGTCGTCATTTCTCTAGTCCTTTTTTCCCCTCAGTTAAGTGGGACACTTTTTTCTTCTTTTCCCTTTTTTTATTCTTATCAGGATTTCCTTCCTTCCTTCCCCCCTGCAAGTGCTGCAACTCCCTTCTCAGTCTTATTTCCCTTCAGGGAGGGTACTGGGCCGATGTTATAATGCCTTCTCATCCAAAGAAAAAAAAAAAAAAAACCAAAGTCAGTCGGCTGTCTTTTATCAGTCAGATAGTATTGCCACTTCTCGAGTATAGGCTTACATTCAAATCAATGCCTAGTTCTTAATATTTAGGCTAACCTGATTTTAACAGTAGCTTCCTTGCATACACCGTTTAAGGGCTGCCCTGAGAGATTGTACTTAATTCAAGTTCGTTCACAATTCTGATTAAATTCTCATAGCTCTCAACCTGGCTTCTCATCTTCCCCCAGGGGGGATAAGCAGGGAGAGAAAAAAAAAGGGAAAAGGTCCTTTCGGCCTACCCTCCACTTCACAACAATTCGAATAAAGTTGCTCCCACCTCCATCTACCGGAGCGTTTCCACCCCCCCTTTATAGATTTTTTTTTTCTTTTGGTTATTAAATTCTTGCCTCCCCAATGTCAGATACCCCGAGGGGTTTTCACCTGAGTTGTCTTGGAAGTAAAAGCGGAGGGAGATAGGTGGTGGTAGGCTTAGGAGATTGATAGTAGGAGCCTGGCGTCAAAAAGCATCATCGGCTGTCTCTCCGGTATTACGGGTCGGGGCGGCATACTCATCTGGCAGTCAATAACGGGGTCTGTCGGGGTAAACACTCGTCGTGCTCGTCGAGGTAAGCAGCCACACTCTCATACGGACGGTGTCTCCCTCATACCCTCGTGGGACTCCAGCTCAGCTCATCGCGGCGGCGTGCACGCTACGCTCCCTGCGTGACGTCACGTCGTCATCCCCGCCCCCGTGATGTTGTGTGTTTCTTCCAAACAACTCAACTTTGGTTTCATCTGTCCACAGAATATTTTGCCAGTACTGCTGTGGAACATCCGGGTGCTCTTGTGCAAACTGTAAACGTGCAGCAATGTTTTGTTTGGACAGCAGTGGCTTCCTCTGTGGTATCCTCCCATGAAATCCATTCTTGTTTAGTGTTTTACGTATTGTAGATTCGCTAAAAGGGATGTTAGCATTTGCCAGTGACTTTTGTAAGTCTTTAGCTGACACTCTAGGATTCTTCTTCACCTCATTGAGCAGTCTGCGATGTGCTCTTGCAGTCATCTTTACAGGATGGCCACTCCTAGGGAGAGTAGCAGCAGTGCTGAACTTTCTCCATTTATAGACAATTTGTCTTACCGTGGACTGATGAACAGCAAGGCTTTTGGAGATACTTTTATAACCCTTTCCAGCTTTATGCAGGTCAACAATTCTTAATCGTAGGTCTTCTGAGAGCTCTTTTGTGCGAGGCATCATTCACATCAGGCAATGCTTCTTGTGAAAAGCAAACCCAGAACTGGTGTGTTTTTATGGGGCAGGGCAGCTGTAACCAACACCTCCAATCTCATCTCATTGATTGGACTCCAGTTGGCTAACATCTCACTCCAATTAGCTCTTGGAAATGTCATTAGTCTAGGGGTTCACATACTTTTTTCCACCTGCACTGTGAATGTTTACATGGTGTGTTCAATAAAAACATGGCAACATTTAATTATTTGTGTGTTATTAGTTTAAGCAGACTGTGATTGTCTATTGTTGTGACTTAGATGATGATCAGATCACATTTTATGACCAATTTGTGCAGAAATCCATAACATTCAAAAAAGGGTTCACATACTTTTTCTTGCAACTGTATATATATATATAAATATATATATATATAAAAACTTGAAAATCCCCCGCACTCACGCTTTAGTAGAATTCCACTTTGCCGGGTGCCATAGCTTGGACTCCAATCGAATATTCCAACAAAGAACAGCTGCTCACCGGTCTTATAAAAGTCCAAAATGTATTAGATAAAGTTTAAAAGAGACCAACGTTTCAGTCCCAGCTCGGGACTTTCCTCAGGGTAACAGAACAGTATTTAATGTAATCGCAAAACAGACAATATATAGGTAGTAAGCAATTAGATAAAACTCACCCAGGTGCAGTGAACGTCTAACAGCCGTATAACGGAGCACTTCCGGGTATGCGCGCGCATACAACAATGAACTCCGCCCCCTTACGTGCACGTGATACGTACGGAATTCTCAAAAATGTGTATATGGTTGCTAAGCAACCATCCGTGCCCGGACACTGCGATCTTAGTGTAGGTGAAGTGTTTACCTTCAACAGGGTGATTGTAGAGAGAATATTTATGTGTGCATAACACTGAGAAAAGTGTCTATTCTGCTATAATGCAGAGACTTCGTCAAAAATTCATAAGATGCTACAAGAGCATAGGAGTACTAGTATAGTGGAGCAATCAATAGTGTGTGTGACACCAAGTGTAATATAAAGTACAGTGAAAACCACCAAGCTGTACATATATAAATTGAAATATAAATTTCATGAATGAAAATAAAATAAATTAGAAATGTGATAATGCAAAGTGATTCATAACATACTGTACATACAAGACAAAAATGCCAGAGCGATCATACTAAAAATACACATACCGTAAATATATACAAAATAATATGCAGAATAATATAGTACAAGCTGTTGGAGATCAAATAAAAGAGTAATATGGGATATTCTCAGTAAGCCCTTTCGGTGCCAAAGTGCCCAACTGGTATATCCAAAATGCTTCCTTTTTGAGCAGCATCCGTCCTCTATTGCCACCCCTCTTTGGACAGGGTACGTGGTCTATACTCACAAATTTGAGAGAGGATAATGGATGTCCCTTCTCCAAAAAATATTGGCCACCGGTTTGTCAGATTGGCCATCACAATATATATCTTATTTCTACATTTGTATAGACTTTATATATTTTCTTTTTATTTTTCCCTTTTCCATTCGATTTATTCGAGTATTTTATTATACATACATATCGAGACTTTGTTACCAGTAACCGAAATGGATGATCATGGAACAGACTGGCGAAAAGGACACTTTCTATTCTATCAACACTCAGAAAGGAAATGACAAAAGTGGAATCTAATACGCATCATGCTAGATACCAGGAAAGTGTATACCAACGGCTGAACGGACCCAGACGTTCGGTCTGACTCCATATGATTGGAAGTCAGGCAATACTAATGAGGACTAGAGCATCGGCTGATCGAACCAATTAGAAGATAGGGAGGGGTATTAGAACACGAACACAGCGGCAATGGAAACACTGATTAAGAAATCCGTGTTGAACTGGTGTAACGCGTCTCAGACTTTGGATAATTCACTACAAGGACGATTTTATAGTGTATTTTTATTATTTTATATACCAATAAATTGTATTTTACACTTGGAAATGCTGTCCTGTGGATCTCCATATTGCTGCTGCTATCATTGCCACATCACTGCTGCTTAAAGAAGGGTTGTATCTCCTTTAATAGATACACATGCTGGTATACTAGGTGCCAGGTCTAGGGCACCTAAGAAGGTGAGAAGTAAATTGTGTGTTATACCTCAATCTCACATTTAAAAGTTGGCTGTAATTCCTCTTTTTTCCATGTACATGAGAACATCTACCTTATGTGTCTAAGAAGATGATTACTGTGGCAGATATTCGTCTGCCACGTGTGCTTGGAGGGGCCTGCTTGCCAGCCTCCTCCCAAACGACTAGGGGTCCTTTAAAAATTATGTGAACAGACTTGGTTCGGGGGATTTTATATTTGGTTCGGGAACCGAACAGGTGCACAAACCATAGACCACCCGGGAGCTTGTTAAGCCTAATTGACAGTTTGTAACACTTTCCACCGCAGAGTTCTAAGTATTTTTCTGGGTGGCATGAACGACTACGAGGTGGCGACCATCTTTTTCCCGCGAACGCAGGCAGCGGTGTTTGGTCGTCAAGTTCATGGAACTGTTTTCGGACACTGAAACTTCCGAACACCGCTGGGCTTCCAGGATCACCTGCGTTCGGTTCTACACAACTTAGAAGGGCACCGTTCTGTGGAAAAGTTCCCACGAACACGGTGAACAAGCTCCAGGGTAAGAACATTGACTGTTTGGTAGTTTGTTCGGTTTTTAAACTACCGAACTAGACCGACCGCAAGCCCTGAATCTCTTGAACTGTTTTGGGCATGTGCAGTCGGTCAAATTATGACTTCCACGAAATTCCCAAACCCCTGAACCGGTCCGGGTGATTTTTGGATATGTTGGTCACCCAGATCGGGGCTATCAGGGGATGTAACTTTTGTTGGGGTTTTGTGTATTTAAAGGTATTTTGGGTAGGCTCCAGGGTAAGAACATTGACTGTTTGGTAGTTTGTTCGGTTTTTAAACTACCGAACTAGACCGACCGCAAGCCCTGAATCTCTGGAACTGTTTTGGGCATGTGCAGTCGGTCAAATTATGACTTCCACGAAATTCCCAAACCCCTGAACCGGTCCGGGTGATTTTTTGATATGTTGGTCACCCAGATCGGGGCTATCAGGGGATGTAACTTCTGTTGGGGTTTTGTGTATTTAACCCCTTAAGGACACATGACGTGTGTGACACGTCATGATTCCCTTTTATTCCAGAAGTTTGGTCCTTAAGGGGTTAAATGTATTTTGGGGGTTTTGTAAAAATTTATGTTTTCTTTGCCTGGAGATAATTGAGTTTAATACAGTGCTTGACTCAATTATCTCTTGAGCACAGAGGAGGGATTATCTTGTTTTATGTGGGAGTGTCCTGGACCTGAGAGCCAATGCAATCGTGTGCATGTTTTTACTGTAGTCTACTCTCAGGTCCAGAGGGGAGTGCCCCTTGCATAAGGGACCTGCATATAAGGCCAGTTGTGGCTGCCAATAAACAGTTCCTCTTCACCCTCAACATAGAGCCTCATCTCATGTGTGGAGGGAACAGCTATATTCACTCCCTTGGATTATAATCACTAGCTCTTGTAAGAGCTTTCCTGCTTTACTCTCTGGATTGGGAAAGGTCTAGCCACTGGAAGCTGGATCAGCATTCACTTGGACCAGATCAATACTAGCACACCACTGCATCCACAAACACATCTACATACACACACTAACCCTCAAAACCACTACACCACCGCATCCACAAACACACCTAAATACATACTCTAATCCTCAATACTACTACATCACTGCATCCACAAACACATCTACATACACACACTAACCCTCAAATCCACTACACCACCGCATCCACAAACACACCTACATACATACTCTAATCCTCAATACTAGTACACCACTGCATCCACAAACACATCTACATACACACACTAAGCCTCAATACCACTATACCACCACATCCACAAACACACCTACATACATACTCTAATCCTCAATACTACTACACCACTGCATCCACAAACACATCTACATACACACACTAAGCCTCAATACCACTACACCACCACATCCACAAACACACCTACATACACACTCTAACTCTCAATACTACTACACCACTGTATCCACCCAAACACAACTACACACACACACACTTTAACCCTCAATGCTACTACACCACCGCATCCACAAATACATACACACTCTAACCCTCAATATGGCATTTAAGAATGTTTGTAAGCAATAGGCACCGAGATACTTCCGGGTGGCAGAACGCAAGCGTTTTCCACTGACCGTTGTCAAAAGTAGTGCTACTTGGATTCAAATTAGTATAATTTTTGTGCTTGAATCACTTATTGGAGGTGATTTGTGCAATATTAAAATAGCACAGTCACTTACTAAACCTTGGTAGAAATTTATTTTATCGTTATAATTTTTGTGTGATTTTAAAAGGCGCATTAGGTGTTTGAGCAGTGAAACAAAACCATTCGGAATATAATAAAAGAAACAAAACAAAGAAAAAGATTATAAGCAGCATCTTTTACATTGTCTATTTTTATTGTGATCGCTGTACTGTGTCCAGTCATGCTATCACTGCCCCTTAAGTAGCCTACAATGCATGTGCCTTCTTCTGTACCCCTTTAATTTTGGCCCCCTGCATACCTTTTAATGTTACCAATGCTCTCTGTACAGGGGCTGATCACACTCCACAGCTTAGCATGAGCCGCTTCCCATACAGTGCCTTCTCCGGCCGGGGGTCACCCCACAGGCTCTGACAGTCGACTCGGTTCTCCTGCTCTCGGTCCATGTGGCGAGTTGGGGCTCAGGGATGCCGGGCTGCTTTCATCAGAGATAGGGCATCATCTGCAGACAGAGTGGTGGTGAGAGCCGAGTGCAGTTCGTTATGAGCGGTATATAGAGTGCATTATCTCCGTGGTGATAATGGCGGTTTCCTGTCAGAGGCCTGCTCTGTGTCCACGGTGTGAGGGGGCAGACTCCGTGCCGCTCTATGCGCAGCTCCCGCTCCTAGTGGCGACGAACACAGCCGCTATAAAGCAATTTACTAGTGGTACCATCGGAGAACGCTTCGGCTTTTGCCACCCAGAAGAACATCTATTATTGTTGTGATGTCATGGTGAATTGTTGTATACTACTACACCACTGCATCCACAGAAACACACCTACATACACACTCTATCCCTCAAAACTACTACACCACCGTATCCACACAAACACACACCTATATACAAACTCTAACCCTCAAAACTACTACACCATCGCATCCACACAAACACACACCTACATACACAAGCCAATTCTCAATACTACACCACCGCATCCACACAAACACACACCTACATACACAATCCAGTTCTCAATACTACACCATTGCATCCACACAAATACACACCTATATACAAACTCTAACCCTCAAAACTACACCACCGCATCCACACAAACACACACCTACATACTCAAGCCAATTCTCAATACTACACCACCACATCCACAAAAACACACACACCTACATACACAAGCCAATTCTCAATACTACACCATCGCATCCACACAAACACACACCTACATACACAAGCCAATCCTAAATACTACACCACCGCATCCACAAAAACACACACTTACATACACAAGCCAATTCTCAATACTACACCATCGCATCAACACAAACACACACCTACATACACAAGCCAATTCTCAATACTACACCATCGCATCAACACAAACACACACCTACATACACAAGCCAATTCTCAATACTACACAACCGCATCCACACAAACACACACCTACATACACAAGCCAATCCTCAATACTACACCACCGCATCCACACAAACACACACCTACATACACAAGCCAATCCTCAATACTACACCATCGCATCCACACAAACACACACCTACATACACGAGCCACTTCTCAATACTACACCATCGCATCCACACACTGGCACTCCTCACATACACACCGAGGGTCACACATATATTATCCCCACATTCACACAGAGCCAGGGTTATTCACTGATGTCCAGATGGCTAATGAAGGCTGTTAGAGCCAAGCTGTGAAATTCTTTAATTAGCAATTCTTGTCTCCGTTTTCATACTGTGAGGATTTGAATTCAGTATAAATCGATAACCCCCACAGTGTGAGAGATATTAAAGGGACACTCCAGGCACCCAGACCACTTCTGCTCATTGGAGTGGTCTGGGTGCCAACTCCCACTACCCTTAACCCTGCAAGTGTAATTATTGCAGTTTTTTATAAACGGCAATAATTACCTTGCAGGGTTAAGTCCTCCCCTAGTGGCTGTCTACTCCCCTAGTGGACTTCCTGGTCCCTAGCACAGATTATCTGTGCTAGAGCGTCGCTGGACGTCCTCACGCTGTGTGAGGACCTCCAGCGTCGCTCTATTCCCCACAGGGAAGCATTGAAATAAATTTTCAATGCTTTCCTATGGGGTGCGCCAATGCGCATGCGCGGCATTGCCGCGCATGTGCATTAGGACTCCTCGCCGGTGGGCGGGATCAGTCTCGCCCACCGGCTGATGGAGGAAGAAGGTGGAGCGGCGGGGGAGGAGCAGGGTAAGTGACTGAAGGGGTTTTCACCCCTTCAGTAACCGGGGATTGGGGGGTGGGAGGGAGAGGGACCCTCCAGTGCCAGGAAAACGGATTGTTTTCCTGGCACTGGAGTTTCCCTTTAAATAATGTTCCTGTGATTGGATCCACTCTGGGGAGCTCTGTATGGAGCCGGTCACACTGTCTTTACATTATTATTATCATTATGATATTTATTACATTGACCATAAATACACGTAGATCTAATTTTTTTTTTTTTTTTTTTTAATTCTTTATTTTTGGTGCAAAGAAAGATAACAACACGCGTGAGGTACCCCAATGGCACTCCTCACGCCGATCATCAACAGTCATAACAATGGGGTATACAGGATTACTTGCACATTTTTAATTAGTTAGGAATAGGATCATCATGTTTAAGCATAACAATGGTGATACTAGTAGTGTTCGGCTTTACCATATATCAGTTTTAGTAATAGTAATATCCTGACAGTATAATATCATAAATGAGCATAGTTAAGCTAACCGTTGCTTAATTGAGAGGGTTACTGACTACAGGTCTAAACCTGAGGTGATGGGTCGCATTCTATAGAGTATACCATTCTAGGTAGTTAAGCACATATGTAGTTGGAGAGCAAGATGTTCGCGTGACCTCAGCACCTGTGACAATGGGACTTTACTTCACCCACATCCCCCAGTGGGAAGAAGTGCCCAGCATGAACTCTGGAGCTCAGTCGCAAATAATCTCACCAAGAGGCACATGCGTATTAGCAGCTGCATCATACAATAACATAACATAAAATAACAGTTTAAAACACAGTGCCTGTTTTGTGGGCTAAACCTGCTGGGTTGCGCTGCGGAATATGAGTAGTCCCAGGGGCTGTTCAGGCTTTTTCTTTTTTGTCATTCTTTGCTTCATTGAAGCGCCACGGGAACGCAAGGAAGAAAAGGAGACATATAACCGTAAATATGCACATGAATACAGTAAACAATAACATCTGTATATTCTTACATAAGTGCCTGCTTCATTCTATGAGTTAAGTAACATTGCGTTCTCAGTTTAGCTAGTCAAATATAATCATTACATATTAACCTACAAGCTGTTTAATACAGGCTAGGGCTAACGAGTGGATCAAAATCATAAGCGAAGGTTAAGTATATGGCAGTGGGTCAATACTAGTAAGCTCGGAGGTACATTGCTGATTGAAACTGATGGCAATACACAGGGGCGGGCTGGGCCGGGGGGCAGGGAGGCAATTGCCCCCCAGGCTACCCGAAATTATTTTAGGACCGGCCGCGGCGGGCCGGCCCTTTAAATGCTGCAGCATTTAAAGAGCGCTCAGACGGCTGCAGCTGCTTCTCCCTCCCCTCCCCTGTAGGTGGCCGAGCTGAACTCCGGTCCGCGGTCCCGGCCGGAGTGATGGGAAGGTGCACACTGAGTGTGCACTTCCTGTCAGTCCGGCCGGGTACAGGAAACAGAAACTCCTGTTCCGCGCGGAACAGGAGTTTCTGTTTCCTGTACCCGGCTGGACTGACAGGAAGGTGCACACTGAGCACCTTCCTATCACTCCGGCCGGGACCGCGGACTGGAGTGCAGCTCGGCCACCTACAGGGGAGGGGGTAAGAAGAAGGGGGGGGGGAGAGTTAGAAGAGGGAAGGGGGGAGAGAGTAAGAAGAGGGAAGGGGGGAGAGAGTAAGAAGAGGGGAGGGGGGAGAGTAAAAAGAGGGGAGGGGGGGAGAGTAAGAAGAGAGGGGGGAGAGTAAGAAGAGGGGAGGGGGGAGTAAGAAGAGGGGAGGGGGGAGAGTAAAAAGAGGGGGGGGAGAGTAAGAAGAGGGGAGGGGGGAAAGTAAGAAGAGGGGAGGGGGGAGAGTAAGCAGAGGGGGGGAGAGTAAGAAGAGGGGAGGGGGGAGTAAGAAGAGGGGAGGGGGAGAGTAAAAAGAGGGGGGGAGTAAGAAGAGGGGAGGGGGGAGAGTAAGCAGAGGGGGGAGAGTAAGAAGAGGGGAGGGGGGGGGAGTAAGAAGAGGGGAGGGGGGGAGAGTAAGAAGAGGGGAGGGGGGAGTAAGAAGAGGGGAGGGGGGAGTAAGAAGAGGGGAGGGGGAGAGTAAAAAGAGGGGGGAGAGTAAGAAGAGGGGAGGGGGGAGAGTAAGAAGAGGGGAGGGGGGAGAGAGTAAGAAGAGGGGAGGGGGAGAGTAAGAAGAGGGGAGGGGGGAGAGTAAGAAGAGGGGAGGGGGGAGAGTAAGAAGAGGGGAGGGGGGAGAGAGTAAGAAGAGGGGAGGGGGGAGAGAGTAAGAAGAGGGGAGGGGGGAGAGTAAGAAGAGGGGAGGGGGGAGAGTAAGAAGAGGGGAGGGGGGAGAGTAAGAAGAGGGAAGGGGGGAGAGTAAGAAGAGGGAAGGGGGGAGAGTAAGAAGAGGGAAGGGGGAGAGTAAGAAGAGGGAAGGGGGGAGAGTAAGAAGAGGGGAGGGGGGTGAGTAAGAAGAGGGGGGGAGAGTAAGAAGGGGGGGAGAGTAAGAAGAGGGGAGGGGGAGAGTAAGAAGAGGGGAGGGGAGGGTAAGAAGAGGGGAGGGGAGGGTAAGAAGAGGGGAGGGGGGAGTAAGAAGAGGGGGGAGTAAGCGGGAGGGGGGAGTAAGAAGAGGGAAGAGAGGGAGTAAGAAGAGGGGAGGGGGGATAATAAGAGGGGGGGAGTAAGGAGGAGGGGAGATAAGAAAAAGAGGGGGGTAAGAAGAAGAAGGGGGGAGTAAGAAGAAGAAGGGGGTAAGAAGAAGAAGGGGGGTAAGAAAAAGAAGGGGGGTAAGAAAAAGAAGGGGGGTAAGAAGAAGAATGGGGTAAGAAGAAGAAGAATGGGGTAAGAAGAAGAAGGAAGGGGTAAGAAAAAGAAGGAAGGGGTAAGAAGAAGAAGAGGGGGTAAGAAGAAGTAGGAGGGTTAAGAAGAAGAAGGGGGGTAAGAAGAAGGGGGGAGTAATAAGAAGAAGGGGGTAAGAAGAACAAGGGGGGGTAAGAAGAACAAGGGGGGGAGTAAGAAGAACACAGGGAGGAGGGGGGGGTAAGAAGAACACAGGGGGGGTGAGAACACACAGAGGGAGGAGTGAGAAGAACACAGGGAGGGGGGATGAGAAGAGCACAGGGAGGGTGGGTGAGTGTGAGAAGAGACCGCTAGGGGAGGGTGGGGGAGAGGAGAGACCACTAAGGGGCAGGGGAGAGCTCTAAGGGACAGAAGGGACAGCTCTATAGGACAGGGGGCAAGACAGGGAGCTCTTTAACACTACACGCACACACACACACACACACACACACAATGCATCCCTATACATACACAGAAACACACAATGCACCCCTATACATACACAGAAACACACAATGCATCCCTATACATACACAGAAACACACAATGCATCCCTATACATACACAGAAACAGAACATGCTTCCCTTACACACAGAGAAACACACAATGCATCCATTACACACACACACAATGCAACCCTTACACACAAAGACAATGCATCATTTGCACACATACACAGAAACATACAATGCAAACCCTTACACACACATGCAAACACACACACAGTTTTTCTTACATACACACAGAAACACAATGCATCTCTTACACTCAATGCACACACATACAGACACACACCTTGCATCCCTTATGCATACAAACACAGATTCACACAATGCATCCCTCACACACAACCAGAAACACATAATACATCCCTCATACACAAATACACACTGCTTCCACTACACACAAACACACTGCATCACCTGCACAAACTGGTATTCCTATACACTACATACCATAAGCACACATATTAGATAACACATAACACATCCCCTACACACTCCACTCCCTGTGAGCGAGCTCATGGGTGGGTGGAACATATAAGTGGACTTATGAGTGGGCCTTATGGGCATACTCCCCGTCAGGCCCTGGGGCCCAGACCTTGAGCTGTTAGTTCATATGGCAGATCATATGGGTGGGGCATTGTGATGTCACATGGAGGGGGCGGCAAATTTATATTTTGTCTAGGGCGGCAAAAATCCTTGCACCGGCTCTGATCCTGGGCAGGTGCACCAGTCTACTGGTGACCCACAGGAGGGGAGTGCACTGATTGCACTGCACTCTCCTCCTGCCCAGACCCGTCTTGACTGTAGTGCAAGTGCCCTCTGCCCCTAATTTACAGTGGCTCACACTCACAACAAGCAGTGCCTGGAGCCCTTTGCAGAGACGGAAACAAAGAGGTTCTGCGGCAGCTGGCCGTCCTGCAAGCATTACATTAAAAAGCTATTCCCCATGCAGCCACAGGTGGCGTTGTGCTGGGAGACTGTGATTACTCTTCACTTCCTCCCAGCCTACAGAGCAGCGCATGGGGGAGAGAGGAGGAGGCATGATTTAATCTTGAATAAATCCTCTAAGCAAACCTTTATAAATTTGGGGGGGATCAGCTCTGTTTCCACAGTTTATTGGTGTTTACTCTCATCTCTGTATTAATATTGAGGGATGTCTAAGTAGTAACATCAGTGTGTGTCAGCAGGGCCAGCCGTTTGGGTGGGCAAGCTGTGCGGTCACGCAGGGTGCCATGACAACAGAGGCGCCCGGCGGCCAACACAGCTCGCAAGTTGGGTACACCAGCATATTTAGTTCAAACGATTCGCTGGTGGTCCACTGGTGCGCACCAGCAGTAGGTGCAGTCAGATCATATCCTCTCCTTCGTGGTTCCGGCGCTCAGTTAGTGAGTCAGAGCACAGGCTCAGAGATTGTCAGCCTGTGCTCTGACAACATTGAAAGTCAGAGCCGTGAAGGAGCGGGTATGGCAAAGAGCTACTGATTAGCATAACATCAATATCCGTTATAAAACCAGAAAAAGGTGGGCATGGATGGTGAACTGATTTGGTGGCGCAATGGGCCACTTGACTGGTTTTGCCCCCCAGGCCTAAGGCTGCCAGCCCTCCCCTGGCAATACACTATTATTAATCAAAGAAATAAGAGACAACATCATTCACCTAGAGACATGTGTGAGTTGTGTGACTATGTAAGTATGCTTTGCTAGGCTGTGTGTGGTGTAGCTTGCTGGCTACGCGAATGCAGGTGCTGTTGGCTATTTGGGCACCTTGCCTGCTGTATGTGCTCTGTCATAGCATGCCATGGAGCTGTCTAGTTTTATGAGTTAAGGCAGATACTAGCGTGGGATTTGTGTGTAAGATTTGAGTGGGCAGTCTGTAACCCTGGTGTGGAAGACATGGGTTTTCAATATGGTAAAACAAAACTGAAGCGAAATAAAACGGTAAAAAACCTCCTGTGGTAACTGTCTGATAATGTGGAGACAGAGTCCATGTTGCAGAGGAGAGTCAGTCCTTGACCACGTTTGCTCATCCGATTCCTGCAGAGGGGGCCGCGGTGACATCCACATGTAGCGTTATGTCTTCTGGCCATAATGGACCCTGGCGGGTCAGAGTATGGAGGAAGCAGGTGGGTATTCCGATTAGGCTCGTAGGGGGTGGCCAACGGCTGCTTTTGCAGGGTGGGCGCCAAGAGTACCTTGCAGTGCTTGTGTGTTGGTAGGTTTGCTGTGATGGAGCTCTCTGGCCCCAGGCCCGTGCTGAGGTCCTCTTTTCCGAGCTGCTGTCCGGGGGCCTTACATAGTCCAAGTCTCTCCTTGTATGGGGAGGATGGAGCTGGGTCGGGGTCTTGCCTTGCCGTGTGGGTAGAATGCTCTGCTTGAATGGTCGGTTCCGGGGAGCTGGTCTCTTGGTGACCCCAGGTCCAGGTAGGCGGTTGTGTCTTGTGGCGGGTGCTGTATAATGTTGTATGCCGCCATGTAAACCGCGGCCATTTCGTGCTTCCCGCCTCTGGGTTTTTGCCTCGAGGTCCCGTTTGGCCTTGCCTCTTTTGCCGCCAACTTTGCACAGAAAGCGTCCAGGATGGCATTAAGTTTTGACTCTAGGCTCTCCTGTGGTGTCGGACCGCAGTTTGTGCTTGTTCGCTGGACTCTGCTGTTGCAGGGGAGTGTGTCCGCCATCTTGTATGTGGGGTTACTCTCTGCTATTCCGATGCGTGGGCTGCCAGGAGCCATCCGCTCTGCAGTCAGCGGGGTGTGACCGGGATATCCCCCCCGGCCCAAAGGGGGGGAACGGGATTCCTTGAAGCCCTGCCGGGGGGACAGACAGGGGACGGGAGATCGGCCGTTTCCCCCGCCCAGAGCCGTCGCTAGGCCGCAGCTTCGCAATCGAGTTTTCGACGGGCGGCATCCCGGTTTTCCGGCCCGGGACACTCCAGCCGTCGTCCACGACAGGTAAGTACCTCTTTGGTGTGGGTTGTGAGTGGCAGGAGTCTCGGAAAGACGCTCGGGACAGTTGTTTGGTAGAGCGCTCCTGCAAGTTGCGACCATCCGCCATGCTGGTCAGGCCCCGCCCCCCACGTAGATCTAATTTAATGGAAATGGTAAATATAAATTAGTTCAAACCCTGGAGATAAAAGTCTCCTTTATCACAATGCGGCTAGACTAAGTTTTCTTGTAATTGTCCTATTTATAGTTAAATCCCCACCCCCCTCTCATAATATTGTAAAGCGCTACGGAATCTGTTGGCGCTATATAAATGGCAATAATAATAATAATAAAAATAATACAAATAATAATAATAGTTCGTATCAATTAGAAGGACAATAATAAGTTTCAGGCGCCATCTTACTGAAGCCTTTACATCTCACTCCATAAATGTTAACCCTTTCACGACCGCGGACGGTTCAGGACCGTCAGCGGTAAAACGTGCGTTTGGACCGCTGACGGTCCTGAACCGTCATAGCGGAAAACGGGCTGCAGGAAGCGATCAAAGATCGCTCTTGCCCGTACTATGATGTAACTATCTGCCAGACATCCCAGGCAGATAGTAACAGCCAATTACGGTGTGTGAGCGATCCGCGATCGCTCACAATTGGCTGCTGTCAAAGTGGGTGTTACAAACACTCACTTTGACAGTGATCTCTGCCCCTCTCTCCTCTGTAGAGTTTTGTGAGGCGAGAGAGACAGAGATCGTGATAGTTTGTTGCAGCAGAGTGTTCCAGAGAGTTGTAAAAAGTATCAGCAGTGAATTCAAAATCCATTTTAACCCCTTCCCTGCCAGATCTGTTTCAGCAGTGCATTTGTACTGTCTGTCTTTTTTTTTTTTGCCCTTAAAGGGTTAAATTTGTTTTAAAAATATTTGTCTTAGTCTGTCTTAGTCTGTTTTAGTCTGTCTTAGTCTGTCTTAGTCTGTCGTAGTCTGTCGTAGTCTGTCGTAGTCTGTCGTAGTCTGTCGTAGTCTGTCGTAGTCAGTCAGTTTCCTTCCCCCAAATCTCCATTAGATTTTTGTGACAGGAGTTAGTTTAGGGATTGCTGTTTAGTCTGTTTTAGTAAAAAAAAAAAAAAAAAAAAGTATAAAAAAAAATTTGTGTGTTTGTAATTTGTTTTAGTCGTGTGTAAAACATGCAGCGTATGTATAACTTGCAGGAGGCATATGCCTTCTTGGCGTCAGACTCTGACGCCACTGACACTGCGTCAGATTTTGACCCAGGTCAGTTTTCTGACATGTCTAGTCAAGACGACATGTCATCTGTGTGTGAGCCGGCTGAAGAAAGAAGCTGTGCTTCCTCTGCTATGCCAAATGTGGAGGAGGACTGGGTACCTCCACAGTTAGCCGAGCCCAACGTCCCCCCTTTTAGTGCCAACGCAGGCATTAATGTTAATGTGGATGGCTTCTCCCCAATGCAGTATGTAGAACTATTTTTAGGGGATACCATCTGGGAGGAGATTGCTTCCCAGACTAACTTGTATGCTACCCAATTTATTGACAACAATCCAGGTAGCTATACAGCCAGGGAGCATGACTGGCATCCCACAGATGTCCCAGAGCTTAAAAAATTCTGGGCTCTCACATCGCTCATGGGGATTATAAAAAAGCCATCGATTCGCTCATACTGGAGCACCAACCCAATAATGTCGAGTCCAGTATTCTCCCAAACCATGCCTAGAGCCAGATACGAGTTACTGCTGAGATTTTTACATTTCAGTGACAATACCCTCTGTCACCCTAGAGATCACCCCCAATACGATAGGCTTTATAAAATACGCCCACTGCTAGACCATTTTCAGGACAAATTTTCGGATGTTTATACCCCCCAACAAAATTTATCCATAGATGAATCTCTAATGAAATACAAAGGGAGATTAGGGTTCAGACAATACATCCCCTCAAAGCGCTCTAGGTATGGCATTAAACTGTACAAACTGTGTGAGAGCGAAAGCGGATACACATTTGCCTTTCGTGTATATGAGGGGAAAGATGGTCAACTGGACCCTCCTGACTGTCCTGACTCCCTGGGGACAAGTGGGAAACTTGTATGGGACCTACTAAACCCCTTGTTTAATAAAGGTTACCACCTTTATGTGGATAATTTTTATAGTAGTGTCCGTCTATTTAAAACCCTTTATGCTTTACAGACACTGGCCTGCGGCACTGCCAGAAAAAATTCCAAAGATTTTCCACGATCTCTCATAGATGCAAAATTAAAAAAAGGCGAATGTAAAGCACTTCGGAAAGCTGAGGTGCTTGCACTAAAATTTAGGGACAGGAAGGATGTCCAAATGCTCACCACCATCCATGATGAACGCATGTCCGACGTCTCTGTCCGGGGCAAAGTAGAGTCCAAACCGGTTTGCATCAGGGCGTATAATAAGTACATGGGTGGTGTTGATTTGGCTGATCAGCTTATGCAGCCGTATCTTATTTTACGAAAAACCAAAGCATGGTATAAAAAGGTGGCTATATATCTGATGCAAATAGCAACCCACAACTCATTTTTACTTTTTAAAAAAAATAATCCAGGGAAAATCACCTTTCTCCAATTTCAATTGAAAATAATTTCTTTAACAATTTATGGAGATGGACAAGTTCCAACAACGGTGCAAGCTGAGTCCAGACATTTTATTTTTAAGTTACCGCCAACTGCTAGAAAAAAAAACCCCCAGAAACGTTGCCGGGTCTGTTTTAAAAACGGGAAAAGGACAGACACCCCTTTTCACTGTCCTGATTGTCCTTCGAAACCAGGACTCTGTGTAGGAACATGTTTCAAGCAGTACCACACAGAACAGTTGTAAGAAGTGTTCCTGAATTTTTATTTTATTTTCTGTTTCTTTGGAAAGCAGCCATTTTTTTGTTAGTCAGTTTCCTTCCCCCAAATCTCCATTTAGATTCTATTTGCAGGAGTCAGTTTAAAGATTGCTGCTAAATGTACATTTGCTACCTGCACATTTGGCCTAACAAGTTTTCTGGCAGTAACACATAACCAGCTGTCCAAAACCAGATGACGTGTGCATAAAAACCAGAATAAAGAAAATACCACTACACTTTCTTTGGGGGGCAAAATGGTTGGGGGAAAGAAGTCAAAACACCCCATCCTCTATAACATTTGATGTCTACTTTATAAAAATATATACTATACATATTGGCATGATGGTAACATTAACTGGGGGGTACAAAAATATGTCAAACTGAAGATAGACCAAGCATACCTATATATCAAGTTGAAAAACTGACATGTACAAGTTCTGATTGTTGCCTTTTGGCCCCCAAACAACCCAGCAACCCTATACATAGGGGGTATCACTGTACTCGGGAGAGGTTGCTGAACATATTGGGCAGTGTTTGGCAGTGACACGTAACAGGATCTGTTAATTCATGCCTAAAGTACAATGTGTGTGACAAAGAAACAAAAAAAGATTACTATCCAAAAGTTTGACAAAGGCTGGTGGTAGAATTCAGTGCATGAAAAGTGTTAAAATACCACAATTTAAAATGCCCTGGGTTGTCTACTTTTCAAAAATATATGGTTTGATGGGGGTAAAATACATTGGCTCAAATGGGACATGGGCGCAGGTTGATTACATGTCAAAATTCCAAGTTGGGAAACTGATAAGCGCACCTGCCAAACGTGGCCTTTTAGCCCCCAAAGAACCCGACAAGCCTATGCATGGGTGGTATCACTGTATTCAGGAGATCTTGCTGAACACATATTGGGGTGTTGTTTGGCAGTGACACATAACAGGATCTGATAATTCAGGACTAAAGTACAAGGTGTGTGAAAAAAACTGAAAAAAATGTACTAACTCAATGTTTGACAAAGCCTGGTGGTAGAATTAGTGCATGGAAAGTGTAAAAATTCCACCATGTGAAATACCCTAGGGTGTCTACTTTTCAAAAATATATGGTTTGATGGGGGTAAAATACATTGGCCGGCTTCAAAAATGTCCCAAATAGGACATGCATGCAGGTTGACTACATGTCAAAATTCCGAGCTGGGAAACTGATATGCGCACCTGCAAAATGTGGCCTTTTAGCCCCCAAACAACCCAAAACACCTATACATGGGGGGTATCCCTGTACTCGGGAGATGTTACTGAACACATGTTGGGGTGTTGTTTGGCAGTGACACATAACAGGATCTGTTAATTCATGCCTAAAGTACAATGTGTGTGAAAAAAACAGAAAAAAAATTACTAACTCAATGTTTGACAAAGCCTGGTGGTAGAATTAGTGCATGGAAAGTGTAAAAATTCCACCATGTGAAATACCCTAGGGTGTCTACTTTTCAAAGATATATGGTTTGATGGGGGTAAAATACATTGGCCGGCTTCAAAAATGTCCCAAATAGGACATGCATGCAGGTTGACTACATGTCAAAATTCCGAGCTGGGAAACTGATATGCGCACCTGCAAAATGTGGCCTTTTAGCCCCCAAACAACCCAAAACACCTATACATGGGGGGTATCCCTGTACTCGGGAGATGTTACTGAACACATGTTGGGGTGTTGTTTGGCAGTGACACATAACAGGATCTGTTAATTCATGCCTAAAGTACAATGTGTGTGAAAAAAACAGAAAAAAAATTACTAACTCAATGTTTGACAAAGCCTGGTGGTAGAATTAGTGCATGGAAAGTGTAAAAATTCCACCATGTGAAATACCCTAGGGTGTCTACTTTTCAAAAATATATGGTTTGATGGGGGTAAAATACATTGGCCGGCTTCAAAAATGTCCCAAATAGGACATGCATGCAGGTTGACTACATGTCAAAATTCCGAGCTGGGAAACTGATATGCGCACCTGCAAAATGTGGCCTTTTAGCCCCCAAACAACCCAAAACACCTATACATGGGGGGTATCCCTGTACTCGGGAGATGTTACTGAACACATGTTGGGGTGTTGTTTGGCAGTGACACATAACAGGATCTGTTAATTCATGCCTAAAGTACAATGTGTGTGAAAAAAACAGAAAAAAAATTACTAACTCAATGTTTGACAAAGCCTGGTGGTAGAATTAGTGCATGGAAAGTGTAAAAATTCCACCATGTGAAATACCCTAGGGTGTCTACTTTTCAAAAATATATGGTTTGATGGGGGTAAAATACATTGGCCGGCTTCAAAAATGTCCCAAATAGGACATGCATGCAGGTTGACTACATGTCAAAATTCCGAGCTGGGAAACTGATATGCGCACCTGCAAAATGTGGCCTTTTAGCCCCCAAACAACCCAAAACACCTATACATGGGGGGTATCCCTGTACTCGGGAGATGTTACTGAACACATATTGGGGTGTTGTTTGGCAGTGACACATAACAGGATCTGTTAATTCATGCCTAAAGTACAATGTGTGTGAAAAAAACAGAAAAAAAATTACTAACTCAATGTTTGACAAAGCCTGGTGGTAGAATTAGTGCATGGAAAGTGTAAAAATTCCACCATGTGAAATACCCTAGGGTGTCTACTTTTCAAAAATATATGGTTTGATGGGGGTAAAATACATTGGCCGGCTTCAAAAATGTCCCAAATAGGACATGCATGCAGGTTGACTACATGTCAAAATTCCGAGCTGGGAAACTGATATGCGCACCTGCAAAATGTGGCCTTTTAGCCCCCAAACAACCCAAAACACCTATACATGGGGGGTATCCCTGTACTCGGGAGATGTTACTGAACACATATTGGGGTGTTGTTTGGTAGTGACACCTAACAAAATCTGTGAATTTATACCTGAATTGCAATTTATGTGAAAAAAATAAAAAAAATAAACTACCTATGCAAAGTTTGACAAAGGTTTATGGTAAAATGGCTGCATAGAAAGTATCAAAATATTCTTAGATAAATACCCTGGGTTATCTAGTTTAAGAAAAATATATACATGTGGGGTGTTTTTTGGAGATTTATGACATAACAGTGGTACAATGTCACTATTGATACATTTGAAAAATGTAAATTTTGAAACCGCAATTTCCTACTTGTACTTATAGCCCTATAACTTGCAAATAAAAGCAAAAAAACACGTAAACATTGGGTGTTTTTAAACTAAGGACAAAATGTTTAATCTATTTAGCAGTTTGTTTCATTCGATTTTGTAGATCAGTAAAATATTTTTTAAGTAGAAGTCAAAAAACACGTTTTTTTGGGTTTTTTTCACCATATTTTACTATTTTTTTTAAAGTAAATGATATGAAATGATACAAATAATGGTATGTAAAGAAAGCCCTTCTTGTCCTGAAAAAAACAATATATAACTTGTATGGGAACAGTAAATGAGAGAGCGGAAAATTACAGCTAAACACAAACACCACAAAAGTGTTAAAATAGCTCTGGTCCTTAACGTACAAACATCGCAAAAACAGTCCGGTCCTGAAGGGGTTAATCAAGTTGGGCGGGCGGTAGGTGTGTCTCTAGTGCGTGACACTCGCTGGAGCTCACTTTGATAGAAGAGGTGTGGCGGGCGGTAGGTGTGCTCTAGTGCGTAACACTTGCTGGAGCTCACTATGATAGAAGAGGTGTGGCTGGCGGTAGGTGTGTCTCTAGTGCGTGATACTCGCTGGAGCTACTCTTCCTGTCAGACAGAGGGGGGAGCAGCATGTGACGTCATGTTCCCAGCATGCAGTGCGGCTCGGGCCCACCGAGACAGACGTGGCTGTGCTAACGGCTAGCGAACGGAGGGGAGGAGACACGGTAACTGCCATTAACCCCTTCATTACCGAGAGCGCGCAAACCGCCATTAACCCCTTCATTACCGAGCGCCTAGTAACCGCCATTAACCCCTTCATTACCGAGAGCGCGCAAACCGCCATTAACCCCTTCATTACCGAGCGCCTAGTAACCGCCATTAACCCCTTCATTACCGAGAGCGCGGTGACTGCCATTAACCCCTTCATTACCGAGAGCCTGGTAACCGCCATTAACCCCTTCATTACCGAGAGCACGGACCGCCATTAACCCCTTCATTACCGAGAGCACGGACCGCCATTAACCCCTTCATTACCGAGAGCACGGACCGCCATTAACCCCTTCATTACCGAGAGCACGGACCGCCATTAACCCCTTCATTACCGAGAGCATGGACTGCCATTAACCCCATCATTACCGAGAGCATGGACTGCCATTAACCCCTTCATTACCGAGAGCACGGCGACTGCCATTAACCCCTTCATTACCGAAAGCAAGAACATCCTCCTTACATAAATTGTAACACTGGGAATTAACCCCTCAAAGTCTGCTTCATATTCGCAGTGATGGGGTTAACCTGTAATGTGCTAGGGCAATGCTAGTGATGGGTTAACCTGTAATGTGCCAGGGCCGGGCTAGTGATGGGGTTAACCTGTAATGTGCCTTGGCCGGGCTAGTGATGGGGTTAACCTGTAATGTGCCAGGGCCGGGCTAGTGATGGGTTAACCTGTAATGTGCCTTGGCCGGGCTAGTGATGGGGTTAACCTGTAATGTGCCAGGGCCGGGCTCAAACTCCGGCCCTCCAAATGTTGCTGAACTAGAACTCCCATGATTTTCTGGCTATCTATGTAATTTAAAGAATCATGGGAGTCGTAATTCAGCAACATCTGGAGGGCCACAGTTTGAGGACCCCTGTGTTAACCTGTGTAGTGTTAGTGCTGTGCTAGTGATGTTAACCTTTATAGTGTTAGCGCTGTGCTAGTGACGTGTTAGCCTGTATAGTGTTAGCGCTGTGCTAGTGACGTGTTGACCTGTATAGTGTTAGCACTGGGCTAGTGATGTATTAACCTGTATAGTGTTAGCACTGTGCTAGTGATGGGGTTAGCCTGTATAGTGTTAGCGCAGTGCTAGTAATGGGGTTAGCCTGTATAGTGTTATCACTGTGCTAGTGACATGTAAGCCTGTATAGTGTTAGCGTTGTGCTAGTGATGTGTACACTGCTTGGAACTGTTGCTGTATTCCGCAGTGTCCAAGCATCCACTGGGTGTGTTGGTGACACAGGTCCGCTGTTATTTTATTTTATTAAAGAAATGGCCATTATTGCTTTCAGAAAAGTGAGCCAAGTAAAATATCCACTGCCACGTGTATAAAAGAGAAGTATTTAGGAATGTGTTGTTTAACATAATACATTCATTAGCTTGTATGATATTGCTTAATCTGTATAATGTGCGGCATAAAATAATTTGTATCTTTCAAATTCCTTTTATTCTTAACTATTATCCCAAAAACATTTTTCCTCATTTGTCATGTATTTTTTATAATGGCCGTTTTCCTTAAAATTGTCCTACACCAATTCCTTATAATGTCAAACTTCATAAAAGATAGACGCGCTGCAGGCTGACTGCACGACCCATTATATTTGCAGTTTGTGTTTCTTGCAGGTATTTTCAGTTCTGTGTCCCTTTCTAAATTTTAACAGGCAATCTTGTGGATATCAGTGAAATAAAACAATAGCATACATTACCAGCTGTGTTCATTGATGAAACCCTAGGTTTAGTCTATAACTTGAGGCACACTACATAAAATAAAGGAAAATTAAACAGAAGGAAAACATGCTTTACCTGCATTACTAGAATAAGAAGATGAGAATTCTGGGACGGTCTATGTTATTCTTATTGTTCAAAAATATTTTGCCTGGAGTATCTTTTTAACGTTTTGTGGCCACCCAAGAACTAGCTATATCATGGAAAATATCACTGAGGAAAAGTGACGCGCACAAAACCTTATTCTTTTAAAATGTTTAACATTCGCTGGTTTCAATCGGCAGCACATTCTTTATTGTAAAGCGCAATATAAATACCACCTATAATAAAATACCCTAACCATAAATATATCTCCAAAAGTACAAGATAGCACTCCAGGGACTTCCAAGTTGAATGAATAAAACGTAGCTTTTATTAGCTCAAAATAAAAATCAACGTTTCAGTCTGTATCATAAGGATGAAAAGTCTGTGATACAGACTGAAACGTTGATTTTTATTTTTCAATTTGGAAGTCCCTGGAGTGCTATCTTGTACTTTTGGCTGTATCTGTTTGCTGATAAGCACCGGGCAAGTACATCAAGGAAGGTGGAGTGCATTACTATTTTTATATTTATATATATATATATATATATATATATATATATATATATATATATATATATATATATATATATATATATAAAAAAAGGAAAAAACCTTGCACTCCAACTCACTTTTGTTTGTAGACCCGGTGCTCGATTGCACTAATAGATATCTGTAAGAAAAAATCAGCACTCCCAGGATTTATACGAAAAAAATAAATTTGGTCTTTATTCCAGAAATCGACGTTTCAGTTCCACTAGGGAACTTTCATCAGGACAGAATACCTGTTCATCTGTCCTGATGAAAGTTCCCTAGTGGAACTGAAACGTCGATTTCTGGAATAAAGACCAAATTTCTTTTTTTCGTATAAATCCTGGGAGTGCTGATTTTTTCTTACAGATATATATATATATATATATATATATATATATATATATATATATATATATATATATATCTCCGTATTTTCTGCTCCATAAGACGCACTTTTTTTCCCCCTCAAAAGTGAGGGCAAATGTCTGTGCGTCTTATGGAGCGAATATGAAGCTTTACTTACCTGTCTTGTAGCGTGGGCCGGCTTCACAGCGCGCACCGCAATACAGGAACTTCAATTTCAGGTTCCGGTTTCCGGCGGGACTGAAAGGAAGTGCGCACTCAGTGTGCACACTTCCTTTCAGTCACGCCGGAAACCGGAACCTGAAATTGAAGTTCCAGTACCGCGGTGCGTGCTGTAAGGCCAGCCCACGCTACAAGACAGGTAAGTAATTATGGGACAAGGGAAGGGGAGGGGGACAGTATGGGAGAGGAGAGAAGACTATGGGAGGGGGGGGGGGGAGAGAAGACTATGGGAGGGGGGGGAAGAAAAAAATAAATATTCTGAACAAACTGTCCCATTTCCTCTAAAAACTAGGTGCGTCTTATGGAGCAAAAAATAAGGTGTGTGTGTGTGTGTGTATGTGTATATATATATATACTTTGCACTCTCCTATCAGTTACTCGATACAAAAAAATGCCTAGATTCTTACCCGCGATGTAGATCTAATTCAAAATAAAGATAAGGGTGCACTCACAGGACTTTCCAAAAATCATCAGTGTTTTAATATGTTAGAAAAACAAATCCCATCTGTGCTCCAAATAATCAACGTTTCAACACCATTCTATTAATACCGCTGTTTATATGCAAAGTTCCATTCTACATGTATGTAACAGGTGTGCTTCTAAACGTTTGTTAGCCTTTGTTTTCCACTTCAGGCCTACATCATGGTTATAGTGTCAGCTATAAATATCAGCTAGAGATCAGATTAAAGCTTTGGTATTCCCGACAAATATTTGATGTTTGGAACCTGCTCCCTGCTGCAGTTGCTGCACAGAAGTTGCCACATATCACTGCTGGCAGACTATGTATCGAAGGGCAGTGGGCACTGACAGCTTGTGCATTGAGAGAGCGATGGGTACATGGAAAGATACAATGTATTTTTCCTGCACTCACAGATCTAGTAATGCACCATAAAAGTGTCATTGAAATGCCCCCTGTTAGGGTTAGGGCTGTCAACAAGCACCCATTGCCATTTGGCAGGGGTGCTGGTTTGTACCTGAGCTAATTATACACATCTCGCAGCAAGGAGAGAGAAAGGCCCTTAGTGGGTGCAGATCCTATCTTTGGGCCCCTGGAAGTGAGCTAGCTGTTTGTATTTTTATGTAATATTTCCATCCCACAAAGTGGAACTATGGGGTTTATTCACTGAAAATGAAATAGTGGAGACATTGAAAATGTCATGCCTGTTTGAATTAAACTCATAAAAGTATCTTTGGTAATAGTGACAATGGGGGGAGGGTAGAGGAATCACAAGCTGTGTTTTCTAGTTCAACTATTTTGTCCTAAAATCTGCAATTCTCTTATTATTGTTTTATAAGTCTTAGATGAGCGAGTGAAACTCATCCTCTCCCCAATACCTAAGAATAGTAATTACAAATCTACCAGTCAGTAAAATATAGAATGTTAGTGTTAATCTCTGGCTCACGAGAGGCAGTACATTGTGGTTGTCTGGTTAGAGAAAGGGCTGTGTATTCCTGGGTTTAGAGGGAGGTGTTTCACTTGATTTCCTTCCAGAGAAGGCAGAACCGGATCTACAAGTTGAATTTTCAAGCATTTTGTTCTTCGTTTGTCCTGGGCATTAGCAGATGTACTACTGCTAGTCTGTTCTTCAGCTCATTTTAAATCCCGTGTGTAAGACTTTTTTACCCTTTGTTTATTTAAAGGTACAGTCCTGGTTATCATGGGGGAGAAAGCTCGTCCCCAGTGTTACTTCGAAGTTGAAGTTAATCGGGAGCCAAGTAAGTACCGTTTCTCCCTCTTATTATTATGACAGCTGTGATTGAATCAATTCTATTTTTTAATGTTCACAGAACTCCACAACATGTTTCTGTGTATTTTATTTGTACATTGAAATGATTTAAGCCAACATGATTGCTGTGTTTCAGGAAACAGTCATTTAACAACAAAGTGACTGTAAATACACTGTACATTATCATCACATGCCAAGTGTAAATCTCTGTCCAATCATTGATATATGTGCCATGAATTGACAGCCTGTTACTTTTTCACTTTTAAAGATGAGAATGTCTTTAGATTCCTATACATAGTAATTTAATTAGATTAAATCCCCAGAATTCTGTGTCAAATCAAGGAGTGGTTCAGTAATGACCCCGTTCCATTGTAAATAATGTTCTTAATCTTTTAGAATTTGTATTCCTGCAATAATGTGAAACACAATAAAGCTTTAATTTTGAGATTCGGTTTTCGTTTCACCACAATTCCTACTTTAATAATTAAACCTAATGTGTTTTTAAACTGGTGTTGCTCAGAGAGATTAAATATGATTATTAAAAAGGAACACACCAGCAATATTGTGTCAGTCTTTGAGGAAATTAGCAGGGCAAATAGAATAATCTGGAATTTTCACAGCTTTGTTATCCAACCTTGCTTTTTCAGTTCATTTGGTGTTTATTCAGTAAACTCGGAATTGTGTGGAGGTGACAATTAAATTTCTAATTTAGGACTGTTAGACAATATTCCTTCACCACAACTCGTGGTATAGAGCATAATCCCTTTAGTTTACGTTTAGTTAAGTTATTGGGTTAAACTCTAACTTTACCTAAGATTTGTAAATCAGGTTTTATTTTATTTAAATAGCCATTTCTACTTCAATGCATTTAAAATAAAATAATGACTGAGTGCGTTGTTTTGGCTATAGGTTTTGTGAAAACTGAACGAATTAGTAACGTGTCTGTTTTCATATTTATTGTGCAAAGTTGTATGAAACATTTATGGTATATTGCCATACTGAATCTATTGTTAAGAACTGGCGATACTGCCGAAGTAGTGAGTGTGGGTTTACAGTTCAGATGTCAGAGCTCGATTAGTCCCTTCGTTATTGGGAAGCAGTGTGTTGAAAATGGAGTGTTTCAGAGGATCATAATTATAAATAATACTCCAATACATCCGATTCCTCAACTCTCCAACACTAACACGCCTCACTAGAAAAGTAAACTTAATCTGTCAGCCATAGAGAAAAAACGAAACAACGCAAATAAAGGAAAAGCCGCTGAAAAGATCTGCGTGTACTTATCTTTTATTTTATCTTATTTGTACAGTGTGGTAAGATGCAAACTAAGACTCATGCCTTGCTAGGTACTTCATCACAGTAATTAAACACATTAAAGGACCACTATAGGCACCTAGACCACTTCAGCTCAATGAAGTGGTTTGGGTGCCAAGTCCATCTAGGGTTAACCCTGCCTGCTGTAAACATAGCAGTTTCAGGGCTATCTTTATAGGGCTCTCTTTACAGGAAGTGTTTATGGAAGGCTGTGCAAGTCACATGCAGGGAGGTGTGACTAGGGTTCATAAACAAAGGGATTTAACTCCTAAATGGCAGAGGATTGAGCAGTGAGGCTGCAGGGGCATGTTCTATACACCAAAACTGCTTTATTAAGCTAAAGTTGTTCAGGTGACTATAGTGTCCCTTTAAATATGTATTTGTGTTTCCTTGTCAGAGATCAGATTATTCTGAAAATGTTACTGTTGGGCTCCAACTGAATACTTAAAGGGCCACTTCAAGCACCAAAACCCCTGCAGCATATTGTAGTGGTTGTGGTGCTCTGTGTATTTAGGGGATTTGACTGAAAATAGGGCTCTTTCCTCCACCCAAAGTATTACAATATCTTTATTATATAATTGGGGATTTATTCCCCCATCAAGCTTCCAAATGTTGCTTGTTTGGCTTTTGAGTTGTACAAATGCAGACAGAACACTTGGTATGTGTGTGCATATGTATATATAGTGTGTGCATATGTGTATATATATATATATATAGTGTGTGCGTAAAAAATAAAATAATCCTTTTGTTCCTTGACGAGTGGAACTTCCCAGCCCTGAATTATATGATGTATAGCTTGTTATAAATTCTTTACCAAGGACATAGGCTACAAGAAAGCCCTCAGGAGTGCTGTGCTCTTCACATCACATGTCCTGTAATTCTCATAAAGGGAGGCGGAGATCACTATGTAATGAGTTACGTCTATCTTCTGTCCGTACTCCCACCTCCGATGCTCGCTTTCAAGACTTCTCGAGGGCTGCACCGTTCCTGTGGAACTCGCTTCCCTCCTCCGTTTGATGCTCACCCAGTCTCCACTCCTTCAAAAAATCGTTAAAAACCCACTTCTTCATAAAAGCGTATCAATTAAACTGTTAATAGCTCCCGACTGATTCCTCTTCTGCAACTGTCATTAGTCTAATACTATCCTTACCTTTTGTGTCACTTTACCCCACTCCCTCTAGCATGCAAGCTCATTGAGCAGGGCCCTCAACCCCTCTGTTCCCGTGTGTCCAACTTGTCTGGTTACAATTACATGTCTGTTCGTCCACCCATTGTAAAGCGCTGCAGAATTTGGTGCTATATAAATAACATAATAATAAAGTAATAATAATTGATAGGAGAGAATTATATGTTGATAGAATGACAGAGAATACACATCAAGCCACTTTGACAATAAGTTTGATGATAATAGCTTTACCGTCACTTGTTGCGTGTTTTGTATTTTTTTTGTAAGCATCTCTCAAGATGAAATGTCCGCTTGTGTGAAAGTGGCCAAGGGTGGTGCAGACTGAGAGCTATACTCGCCATTAGCTGTCCTTCCTTGGCACTGCCATCTTATCATTGCTAGAATTATTTGGTTCCTGGTGAATTTATTATTAGAAAAATCTTGCAGGTTTGCCGAAAAGTTTCACGAGCATCTATTACACAATCTGCAAGATGTTGGCTGTTCCCATCAGCCGTCCAAACCGCTGGGTTGAGGGGAAATTTGCGGAAACTCATCCTTTTGGCAAAGGAGCAATTCCGCAAGATAACGTAACCACTACCTTGTCTTATTCTTTGATTATGTTATAACTTTTCAGAAATATTCTGTGTTTATGAAAAGGTCAGAAGTGTCAGAGTAAGAGAATACGGAATAGCCGGTTTGCTGTTTCTCTAAAAGAAGGCTTATTCACCAGGCCTAGTGAAGTTGGAAGTAAAATTATAGTGAAGGCTGTGAATCAAATCATTATTTGCTTTCCTCTTCAGTTGGAAAAATCCTTTTGTTTTGGTTTCAGGTGTAGTTGTTTTGGATACAATGATCAAATTACTTTCTGCAGATATTAACACTTTGTTTTACCGTAAGTGCTTTCATCCACAAATCACATACTGTTTAACCATTTAAATTTCAGATGTGTGTTGGCATATTGCAAGGCATTGCTTTATTTGCTCCTCAGGCACCCACGGGGCTAAAACCATATCACTGCATTTATTAAATTGTTCTCTTTATTTTATTTATAGTATTTATACTTTTCCCCGTCTGTGTGTGTACACTATTTGTGAGTTGTCATTGGCTTATGCACTGTGCAACACGAAGCGTGCATTTTGGCTCTCTGTGCCGTGATCACAACTGGTAGAAATTAGAAAAGCAAAGGTAGAATATATCCAATTGGCAATCACAATGTACAGATCAGGAATTGTGTCCTAGTGAAAGGATCACTGTCCACTTTTGTGGTGTCTGGAGAGTAGGACAGTTTCCGGCCGATGAATGAGGCTCTGTCAGATAGTGCTCCTTGGAACAAGTGTCTTCTTGTTATACAGAATATTTCCTTTCAGTAAAAACACACAAAGCAAGAGAGGTTTCACAGCTTCCTGTGTAAATGATTGTTTGATCCACTATTTGCACAGAGAGTAAATATTTATCATGGGGAACCTTTGAATCGCTGGTAAAGGGACGTTTTCTTTTCGGTTTGTTCTTCTGGATCTTTGAAATACAGTATATATTTTTTTAAATATGGCAATATGTGGCAATGAAGACATCGTAAAACGTGGGACTGAAGGATGATTCTGCAGAAATCTTAAATTGCATAATTTTCTCATTGCACACATATTATCGTTCTATACATTTCTATAAATGTCATCCCCCAGCCAACAAAAAAAGGAGACGTCCTGGTTACCTGTCACGAACGCACTTACCTGTGGCTCCTCTGCCGTGCGTCCGCCCGCCCGTGGCCGCAGCGGTCTCCTCTCGGTGCACGCAGAGGACTCCGGCATTTCCAGCATCGTGCACAGCCCACCGGCGTTCCCGCAACACGTGGATGAGGTGTGGCAGCTCACCATGCCGTGACCTGCAGGAAGTGCCAGCCGCATGTGATTCAACTTTAACTAGGCGCCTGAAAGCCGGCCTCTTAAAGGAACAGAACACCTGAAATTGTTTAAAGGACTAATCACCTTGTAACCAATAGAATGTGAGAGGTGGATACCTCTCCCCTATATAATCACAGTGTACCTCTACCTTATTGCTCAGTTATACTGTGCTTATTGTGGTGTTACCTTCAGTGTGCCTATCCTACCTTATCTGATATCTGACCCTCTGACTCATTGCTCAGTTATACTGTGCTTATTGTGGTGTTACCTTCAGTGTGCCTATCCTACCTTATCTGATATCTGACCCTCTGCCTGTTTATCGTCTACGAATTTGGTTTTTCCCTTTGGTACTTCGCCTTGGCTGATTCCTGCCTCCTGGACTCCTCCCGTCAAATATGTGACAGACGTAACATTACCTGTGGCAGGGCTAAATTGAATCCCATTACTGTCCGGTGCCCGTAAACCTGCCTGTCCCAAACGTCAGGCGATATGATTTCCACATCCTGGGGGCTTTTGTATGAAATGTTTGCATTCACTTTCACGTTTGTTCTATACCAGGTCAATTAACACATAAAATAGTTGGAAGGGTTAAAGAATACTCCAGACTAGGAGTGACTCCTGATTGTATTTTTAATACATTGTATACATGTTGCTCCAAAAATATTTAAAGGACCACTCTAGGCACCCAGACCACTTCAGCTTAATGAAGTGGTCTGGGTGCCAGGTCCAGCTAGCTTTTACCCTTTTTTTTATAAACATAGCAGTTTCAGAGAAACTGCTATGTTTATTCTGAGGGTTAAGCCAGCCTCCAGAGCCTCTAGTGGCTGTCTCACTGACAGCCGCTAGAGGCGCTTGCGTGCTTCTCACTGTGAAAATCACAGTGAGAGCACGCAAGCGTCCATAGGAAAGCATTATGAATGCTTTCCTATGCGACCGGCTGAATGCGAGCGCGGCTCCTGCCGCGCATGCGCATTCAGCCGATGACGTCGCGAGGAAGAAGAGGAGGAGGAGTAGAGCTCCCCGCCCGGCGCTGGAGAAAGAGGTAAGTTTAACCCCTTCCTCCCCCCAGAGCCCGGCGGGAGTGGGTCCCTGAGGGTGGGGGCACCCTCAGGGCACTCTAGTGCCAGGAAAACAAGTGTTTTCCTGGCACTAGAGTGGTCCTTTAACAAAAAGACTATTTTGCCCAAAAATTCGTGGAAATTCACACTGAATAACCTGGATAGACTGTTGAGGCCATCCCCACTCCAATGAGATGTATTGGTTACAATGTGTAGAGTATCCCTTTAACTTGATGCCCTCACTGTGATCTCAGAGAAGCTGACATATTCTGAGTGAACTAAACTTACTTCATTCTGTTTTCCTTTCCAGTTGGTCGTATAGTATTTCAGCTCTTCTCCGACGTTTGCCCTAAAACTTGCATGAATTTCCTCTGTTTGTGTACAGGTAAGTGAACTTATAATTACACATTATGTAAAGAAAAATATATCTATTTTACCAGTAGAGGTTACCAGTAGAGGTACATTTAGCTCATAGTGAGGTCTAGGTGATGTTATTACTCAGTGTAATGGTCCCTTGCTGAGTTAAACTCACTAATCTAATACTGCAACTAGAGCTCAGTCCACCAAGCTGTCTCATAGTCAAACTTTGTATAAATAACATATAGTATCCATATGGACTGCGTCTGTACTGATATTTAATTTATTTTATATTTATATCTGTTCATGTATATAAATATACCAGAACCTACAGCTTAATGTTGTGGTCCTGGTGTCTATAGCCTGTCCCTGCAAGCTGAGCAATGCAAATGCGGCCTTTTCAGAGGCAATGTTTTCATTACTAGTTGCATTATAGGCAGCTCAGCACGAAAGATTTGTTAGGTAGAGCAGGGCGGAAAGGGTTGTTATGCCTAATTCAACATAGGAAAATCCCTGTAACTATAACCAAACCACAAAAAGATAAAAAAAAAAGGTTCCTACACATCATCTGGAAATGAAGAGAATTCGAGATGATGGGAACATTGAACAAAGTTAAAAGATAATACTCTTTATTAATTTTAACACGAATAATACACACAACACCTAGTGAAATAGTCGAAGTGCTCAAAAAAAAAAATATCATATAGATGCCGGTAAATAAAAAGATGGCAAGTGGAAATTTTGAGTCCTGTATATGTATATATATTTTTTGTTAATATTTATATTTCTTCCTTTATTTTCCAATCTACAGGTGAAAAGGGAATTGGAAAAGTAACTGGGAAAAAGTTATGGTACAAGGGTTCAACGTTCCACCGAGTGGTTAAAAACTTTATGATCCAGGGAGGGGACTTCAGTGAAGGTATGATAGACTGCGTCCCTTATGGACTTGTATAGTTATTACAGGGAGTTTACAGTCTACTGTAGAAATGTGCTTTACAAGTAATAATATTAAATCTACATTTTGCATTGATCTCTGATTTATGTTGATTAGAATTTGGCGTAGCGATGTAAACTGCAGCTCGCATTTGCAAATAGTGAAGCTTATGGTGAGCCATGTGCATTGTGGGAGGTTACTGATGCACATCCATTCCACCACACACAGCAGGAAGATACCATCAGGCATTATATTTTCTATAGATATGCACACGTGCAAACAGTCCCAGATTCAATTAGATAGTCCTTATTTGGGACTAGTGTCCCACTTTGAGAGACGCCCAAGAATATCACCTGAAAGCTGTGCTTGAATGGACGTTAAAGCTCACTGTTTTAAAATATTTTTTTGATTTTCATGTCCTTTCACCGCACACCTTGTTTCACTGACACTCATTTTTTCCTATACACTGTCCTGTCCTCCTTTCACACCTTACTTTGTCCAATGAGTCACCGTGCTTTCTTTTTTTTTTTTTTTAGGTAATGGAAAAGGTGGAGAATCTATATATGGCGGTTATTTTGAAGGTAAAACAACACATACCTTTTACTTAAAAAAATAAAATAATAATAAAAAAAAATATCTTGTCCCTCGTAAACATTAAAAGAAGGCTCTAGACTTTGATAAACACCCAATTAATAGGTCACTTTCTTGCATGTCTCTAATGTTTGCATGTAAAATCCATGTGCATGAATTGGGCCTAAGTATTCTCCTAGCTGCTTTAACTGTAAGAAAGAGAGCTAAGTATATTCCATGAGCAGTGTGTGTTTCTCAGCATGGAGGCTAGGCAACTTATTCATGAAAACTCCTATCTTCCTGCCTAAACCTGTCAACATATTCTTTTATTTATAGAGAATGTGGTCTTTTGCAAAATGAAAAGGTAAGCATCGAAAAGCTCAGTAACCTAATGACTACACACTCTTCCCTTGCACCCTCCCCAGCACACAGATTATTTGACCCAGGTTGTTCCTGGGTTTTGATAAACTGCTTTTCAAGATTTGGGAGGATTTTGAAGTCCTTAAAAGTCAGTTTGTCCCTTTCATCTTGTACTTGTTAGAAAAGTATTAAATTGTGTCAATTTTGTTTGCTTTCACTCAAAGCTCCGTTCCCTTAATGAATGGTAGTTTTTAAGGTTTTAAATTGTCCCTCCTATCTGCCAGATGCCAACAAAAGGGTGGTCTTGTGACCACCATTGCAAAATATGCCAATACAGGGTGCTTAGGAATGCTGCAGCATAACGTTCACCTTTAACAAAAGTATTGTCTGCAGTAAGCTTCCTAAAATTATTACTGCGAGAGTGGGAGTCAGAATCCATAGCATCTTTAACTCTATACTTATATACTATTCTAGAGAGCTTGACTGTGAATTGCAGGGCAATATGATTGTAGTCTTGTACTCGCTGCAGTCCTAGCCTTTGGTAGTTAGGAGTAATGCATTTGTCTTATTGTTCTTTTAATAAGTATCTGTCTTAATTTATATACATCTTCCACTTTCTATTAGCTCTTGCTGCTGTAGGTTAGCAGTTGTACTTTCTTCCTTGCTTTCTTTCCTTATTAGACACGAAACAAGGGACGTGCACACCCTCTTGTAGTTGAAACCTGTTTCCTAAAATCTGCTGAATACACAAGGGAAACTATTAATAGTGCAAACAGATATATTTAAATATCTATTGATGGATCTTGGCAGCATTTCATCACTTGCTTTTTTTTTTTTTTTTTTTTGGACAAAGTTTTTTTTTTTGCCAGGTCCATCTCCCTGAGTCTGTAACCCTCAGCAGGGCAGAAGGTTTTATTCAGCTATCATAACTTATTACTTCCAGTGTGGTACCTCTTTAAAGGTTGAAAGTGGCCACAAACAGCTCTGATTCGGGGCCTGCAAGGAAAAAGCAATGGAAGATTTGGAGAGGGTATAACTGCTAACCTAAAGCAGTCCGAAATATAAGAGAGTGGATAATTCTAAAGACAAGACAATGCTCCAACTTTGAAATGCATTTGATTCTTGTCAATGTAATTCATTGTGGCGGAAACATGCATGTAATCAGGTGTGGATTTGGTAATTTGCTGTACACAAGGTACAATCGTCAATGCTTCTTCACTGCTGTAGACCAAATGGCAAGGTGTGTTTTCCCACTGAAGGCTTTCTTTTTGTTTTTGTTTTTAAACAGTGTACTCAAATAGGTAAGTGCTAAATAATCTGGGTGCCTTTCAGACCTCTCTTCCATTGTTGCTTCACACACAGATACATACATTTAGTCTGATTTGCCAAACTATCTATTACAATATTTAGACACTAATGAGAAATGCATTGTTCTATATGGCGGGGGTGGGTATGTCTGATTTGGATGGGGGTACATCTGAGACACAATTTGCTAGTTTATCTTTCACAGTTTCAGCTTTGCTGGTACAGCAGGTCGTCCATCTTCAAGGTGGTTACTAGTGAAATAATAAACGTTGCACTCTTTTCCCTCTGTTTACCACAGGAGTCTTTTCTTGCTGTCAAACATACATTTTCTGTTAGTGGATTTGGTAAACCCACGTGATAGTAATGTTCCCTATAAGCTCTTTTTGTTAGAATCCAGCACGGAAACCGTCACAGCAATGACACCAGACAGTTTGCCCTTGACCAACGTTTTCTCAGTGCTGTCTGCTTAGTGTGGTTGTTGTAAATATGCCCTTTATGCTGTTTCAACTATGATTTTAAATAGAACTATAACTATGGTCCCTGTTTACATTAATCATCAGTTTAATTTTCTTCATACATTTTAGAACACACACGTTTGCCTCCGATTTTAGATTTTGTATAAACTGAAATGGAGAAGCATTTCAGTCTATCGGTCTGAACTCTGAGCTGTGTCTGTCTGTGCTCTCTGTCTTTCTATATATATATCTCTGTGTATCTATGGACCTGTTCTCTTTCCATACCTGTCGAAACACTCTATTTCTGTCTGGACGCTATATGATCTATATTCTCTCATTTTTATTTATTTCCTTTTCCTCACCCAGTGTTCACTAGTAAGATCTAATACTAACAACTAGCAGCAGAATAATCAGACTGTGCCCTTTTTTTACAGTGTGCATGTGTATGTTGTAAGTTTATTCTAAAGAAAAATCGTTTACCGGTATGAAACCTGTTAGTTTATTAGCGTGAGCAGCCTGCAGTTTTGTCCTAGTGAATTCAGTATTCTGTCTATACATTTCAGTTTTCTACACTTTGCACTTGTTATAATAATGAGATAGCAGCAGCCTTACTATGAGTGTTAAGTCAGCGGAGATTAACCCATTGAATAATTTGCTTGTCTTACTGAAGGGCCATATCCTTATTGTGCAGTATTTAGCACATCACAGCTTGAAGTTTTGCCACATGGCGATTCTTCATACATTTCTTCCCACTCCACTACAGACATGTCCTTCTACTTGGGTAGCATCTCTGGGTAATCAGTCTAGGAGTGCTTTTTGTGTGTTAAGAAACACTAAAAATTGATGCATTTTTCTTCAATTCTTTTGTGGATCTGCTAAACATTTGTACGTTTATTTTTTCCTTTTTTTTTTCTCTCTCTCTCTCTCTCTTTTCTTTTATCATCTCGCAGATGAAAACTTTATTCTCAAACATGATCGTGCATTCCTCTTGTCCATGGCAAATCGAGGGAAGAACACAAACGGTTCCCAGTTTTTCATGTAAGTGAGACATATTCTGCTGTAACGGTCACTGAATGGGGTTGAAAAAACGGAGGGAAGATGTTACTAAGCCAAATAGGATCACATGAGACCCACTCAGGAAGAAGTGGAATAGAGAAGATGGGAACAAGCTAGGTAGTAGTAATGGAAAGGGAGGTCATACACAGCCAGGGAGGAGCAGAAGATTGCAAGATGTGGACCCATGTAGGAGGTAATTAAGCCAACTAAGAAAATTGAGCAGAGAGAAGGCTGGACCCAGTCAGGAAAGAATGGGAGAAGGGAAGGCAGAAGCCAACCATGAAGGGACAGGAGCAAAGAGAACTGGAACCACATAGGAAGAAAAAGCAAAGGTGAAATTATGCAAGAAATCAGTAAGAGAAAAGTGGCGTCCAGCGAGGAAGGAGAAGGGAGAATGCACTGTCCAAAAGGAAGGGTAGTACTATGAAAAGGTCCAGCCTGCAAATAGAAGGGAAGGCAGGGTCTAGCCTAAGAGGAGAAGGGATGGCAAGGTTCAGCGAGTAAGCAGAAGCAAAGGTTGGATCCAGCCTAAGAGAAGAAGGGAAGGTGGGTTCCGGCCTAAGAGAAGAAGGGAAGGTGGGTTCCGGCCTAAGAGAAGAAGGGAAGGTGGGTTCCGGCCTAAGAGAAGAAGGGAAGGTGGGTTCCGGCCTAAGAGAAGAAGGGAAGGTGGGTTCCGGCCTAAGAGAAGAAGGGAAGGTGGGTTCCGGCCTAAGAGAAGAAGGGAAGGTGGGTTCCGGCCTAAGAGAAGAAGGGAAGGTGGGTTCCGGCCTAAGAGTAGAATGGAAGGCAAGGTCCAAGTGGAGTCCAGCTTAAGAGATGAAAGAAAGAAGAGGATCAGCCAGGAAGAAGCAGGAGAAGGGAATGAAATAGAAATGGAAGGGATGGTGTGGTCCAACCAGTAAGGGGATGGAGATTCAGGAAAAAGCAGATTAACTGCTGCTGGATATCCTTGATTAGTGTTACATTTTTATTAATTTTCCATTTTCAGAATCTTCAAAGTTTGAATGTATTTTTTTCCCCTTCTTGTTCCTGTTTAATTGTTGTTTTTGTTTTTTCCACCTGTTTCTCACTAATTTACAGAACAACAAAAGCTGCCCCGCATCTTGATGGGTAAGTTCGTTTGAATCTTTTATTTTTATATGGTGGGTTTTCTGTATTTACACCTCCATGTTCTTGCACACATGCTGAACATAATTTAAAACAAAAAAAAATGCAAAAAACCTGGTAGAGGCATTTCATTTATACTAATAAATCCTACTTTTGTTGTCATTGAACTTAACATTTTTGTTTAGAGCTAGACATCTATTTTTCTTTATTTCAATTATTATTTGTAAAGTAATGATTTGTTTTTTTCTGTCTTGCCATTTTTTTAGGGTCCATGTGGTTTTCGGCCTTGTGATTTCTGGTTTTGAGGTGATCGAGCACATTGAGAACCTGAAAACGGATGCTGCCAGCAGACCTTATGCTGACGTTAGAGTTATAGATTGTGGGCTGCTGGTTACTAAACCGACCAGGGATGGTGAGTTTAATGCTGCCGTGAGACCCCCCAGAGGAATGAGATGGTAATTGCAAGAACACAGCCAACACTTGTCAAGCTAAACTTTATTGTGTAGGAAATAAAACATTTTGTGTGCATTGTGCTAGCCAAATTCTAGTCACATGGCAAATGGCATTTATTAAGCTCTTTTTTTCATTTTGTTACCTTTTTAGTCTTAACCACTAAACCATTATCTGCCCCGGTTTGATATTCACACCTCTATTATCATTATGCATGAATAATAAAAAAATAAGCATCAATTTTGAAGATGTTAGAAAAGGTGTAGCTGTGCAGAGCTAGACCTCTCTTCGCCCTTGTAGAAATCACATGGTCAGCTGCTCTTCTCTGCACACAATATTTTATTCTATAATGCAGTTTTAATTATCCTGTATATAAATTGAATAGGAAAAGGTTTATTGAAAGTGAACAAGTTAATTTACATGATTTGTGTGTAGAGAATCTAATTTCTACTTTAAGAAGCTGTTTCTATTGCTCTCTACTTGACACTGGCTGTTTACAATAAATAGGTATTGAGTATACCATAGTAAAAACGGCAATCAAATAAATATATAACAGACAGATATTGGTGCTTAGCCCAACTACACTCACACACCGGTTAGATCCGTCAACTGTGATATATAAAATAAAACCGCAAAAAAGAGTGTGGCACGCTGTTATGAACAAATATATACAGTGTGTGCTCACACCAAATTTAAAACTTGGTAAACATACGTTAGAATATACTTCTTGTTCAAAGTATAAATACAGTCAGCATTCATGATAGAGATAAAGCTCTTCAGGTATTTAATCCCTTGAATAAACAGAAAAACAACATAGCGTAAAACCACACACAAATGGAATAAAAGGGGGGAATAATATTGCACTGACAAACATAAAATAAAATCAGGCACATCAGAATGTCCAAAGACCCTTCTACCATATACAGCAGTGGTCCCTCAGCGTAAGTCATATACAGCAGCGGACTCCAACCGGGACTTACGCTGAGGGACCACTGCTGTATATGGTAGAAGAAGGGTCTTTGGACATTCTGATGTGCCTGATTTTATTTTATGTTTGTCAGTGCAATATTATTCCCCCTTTTTATTCCATTTGTGGAGGTTTTTCGCCATGTTGGTTTTTCAATGGTTTTTTTATTCAAGTGATTAAATACCGGAAGAGTTTTATCTCTATCCTGAATGCTGTATTTATACTTTGAACAATAAGTATATTCTAACGCATGTATACCACGTTTTAAATTTGTCATGAGCACACACTGTATATATTTGTTCAGAACGGTGCACCACACTATTTTTTGCTGTTTTGTTCTATATAATCCGATAAGTATCTTTTACATCTTATTTTTCGATTTAAACTTACTAGATCAATTTTCTTTTTGAAGTTTCAGAAAAAAATAGGAAAGTCACATCTCAAACGGAGGAGTCAAGTTCCAAATCCTCTTCCCCATCCTCTTCAACAACCGAATCATCCTCAGAAAGTGAAGCTGAGATTGAGAGAAGCAGACGGAAAAAAAGGAAGCGGAGGGCCAAAGTGAAACATGCAAAGAAAAGACGAAAAGAGACTGGTTCACGGGAGGAGACCCGGGAGAGGAGAGCGCCAAGCCAACACAGGTGTGTTTAATAACTAGCTCTCCCTATGGGATCACAATAATGCAAAAAGTATTTGGGGAATTAGGCCATCAAAATAATGACCCATGCATTTGAAACTGTGTTAAAATACATTTAATAAAAGGTCAGGTTGGATTTAGTACACCCCATCCCTTTTGTATTACAATTTAGTGCCATTTGTATGTACAGAAAAAAGAAAAAATTACATATAGAAATATCTTGTTGGCAAAAACTACACAAAATAAATAATCTAATTATCTGCATGACAACTGACAATTTTCCACTCGCTGTTCATGCATCTTTTTAAAGGGTTACTCCAACCCTTTTAACTGCTAAGTTGCTGTTTTTTTATTTTATTTTTTTACCTCATATGCCATATTGGGCATTTCTGTCAAGCCCCCATCTTTTAGAAGTAAAACAATTATTTAAAACTTACTTGAAATCCAGTGCTGATCTCCATCTGACATCTCGGCAGGCCCCAATTGGTCCAATCAAATGCTTCATAGACAAGTATGTGATTGTACCATTTTGTCGACTCAGTGCACATGCAAGAGGGTGGACTTTTTATTTAAAAACAACTAATAATTTAATGGAGTGAGGCGGAGGGAATGCACTTAGGAAGGGGGAGAGTAAGTTTCCCTTTGAAGGCGCTGAATATTATTACTTCTCTTGCCAGCATGTTGGGCCCGCGATCGACAGACCTAAAATATGCACCGAATTGACATTTGGCAGCCCAAAACAGTGTTCGAGGCTGCCAAACTTACGTGGGCTGGGGGTGTACCTAGCCCCCAACACAAAAAGTAATATTTATCTGGACGTGCAGCATTTCAAGCGTTAAAAATACTGCACATCCAGACTCCTACCTCCATGACTCTTCAAATCACTGAAGTGGTCATGGTGGTTGGAGTAATCCTTCAATCTGTTTAGTTGTTGCAATGCATGTTGACTTGTATTTTTGCTATTTATTTCCTGTATAGCGATATGTCAATGACGCTGTTTCATATCCCTGTAGTAATCATTCTGACAAAAATGACAATACCGAAGATTTGTATGCAAAGAGGGAAAAGCCTGTTGTGCGTCCCGAGGAAATCCCCCCAGTCCCCGAAAATCGGTTTCTGCTGAGAAGAGATGTTCCTCCTTCAAAACCCGATCCTGAAACGTGAGCAAATAAGCAACTATTACAAGCATATTAATCAAATAAGTCACTAAAGACCAGTGAGCCGCATGTGGTCACCTTGCTGGTGGCATGCATGTTCATTGGACTCACGATAACTGTAATGGAGCTGTGCTACCAGTCAGTTCTGAGATGTATCTTAGCACAACTAATGCATTAGCCCTTCCTCCAGGTAATTGACTTCAGTTGTAGTAGAACTTCAGCCTGTTACACCACTGGTTCCTGGCACACTTGCAGACTTTAAATAAGTGGCCAGTGGCTCCTGACAGGAAATGCTGATAATCATCCCTGGAGTGTGACTCAATGTGTGAGGCTATATAGACTATATTTATTATTTGGTCATATTTCCACCATTTCATAGCTTCTGAGACCAGGCTTTAGTCTGACGGCGAACAGTCATAAGTCGCACCGATCTCTCTCTATTGACCTGGGATAATTCTTATCCTCACCTTCCTCTGACATCTCTGTATGTTCCTAGCTTGTTTAATGTCACACTTCATCTCATCGTTACAATGTACAAGGATTTGTTACATTTATGACTAATCAAGACAGATTTTAGTTTTGTCTTAATTAGGGGGTGGAGGTTATCTAAAACAGCCCCGTCCAGTCCAGGGAGTGCTTTATGTAGATGTATGTGTAATAAATGACTGCTGCACACAATGATTTTTTTTCTGTTTGTTTTAGGAAATCCCTAAATCTAGACCTTGCTGACAGTGACCAGAAGAAAGCTTCACTTTCAAAATCGGGGAGAAAAATCCGGGGCAGGGGCACAATAGTAGGTTTTATTTTTGTTTCGATTTATCACTGCTCAAATGTAGTTCTGTTTGCCTTTAACACCTTCAATGCCAAGTTTTTGCTGACAGATTATATTGCATATTATTTCAATCCTTATACAGACAATGAGAAAATCTCATATTACTAAATGGATAATGGACGAGTTACAGTATTAATCTCATTAAAATGGTGATAAATATACCTCTGCCGCCAGTATGCGCACTTTATTGGTAGTGAAGGGATTGATGACCACTTATGTAAATGGCTTTAGATTGGTGACTGACCATTTCTCTACCTATATATAAAACATATAACAAAATAATATAGCAAAATTATTTAATTACACTCTGTCCTGTTTCAAGGGGCTTCCCACTGCACATGGGATGGCATAGCCACTACAAGGAAAAAAATATTTTAGGTTTTAGACCTGATGTATGTTAAGGACCTATTGAAAAATACCTTGGGTAAACAGTTTGGGTAATAATCCCAGAGTTATGAGCCACTCTGATAAAGGTGGAGAAAACACATCATTTCTATATTAGGAAATGGGTGTCATATAAGTTGCTTTTTAAGACGCATCACTTTATAAAATGCAATGTCTTATTCAAATTAGACATATTTTGTATTTCTTTTCTATGTTTTTGAAAAATGTAAATCTTTTTTTACTTCCCTTCAGCGATACCACACACCTCCTCGATCGAGGTCTCAGTCCGAATCAGAGGATGATGACGAGAGCAGTGAAACGCCACCTCATTGGAAGGAGGAAATGCAGAGACTTCGGACTTACAAGCCCCCCACCGGAGAGAAATGGAGCAAGGGAGACAAGTAAGGCAGTAGTTAGAGTCTACATTTCAGCAGAGTTTCTGAACATCCCTGTAATTCCTTTCAGGTACCATACCTTCTGCCACAGGGGGGGAAAAACATCGACAAATTGCACATTCCACTTACCTGTCAGTCAGTGCTCTAGAAATACCTGTCAAATCACTTCTCCTGATTACTTCCTCGCTTCCAGGCACAGTGTCATTATTAGCGTTTAATAATTGTTTATTTATATTACTCCTTTATCCCGTTACTTTATGTCCTGGCACAGCTCCCCTGACCTATCTATCCTGTTTCATTTATTTTCTACTTCCGCTGCCACCCACTTCTATTGGGCAGTTCTCCAACTAGTAGGAATCTACATTTCTCATTATTCCTTCCCAGCCAAAGGCAGGGCACATGGGAGAGAATATAAATTAATTCTCTATCTCCATAGAGCTGGAGTGATCATAATATAAATGTAAATCATATCACTGTTTAGGCTGGTGTTCTCCTTTTTTATCTTTCTATATTTTGCCATATTTTCTTTATGAATGAAACATTTAGATTTTCCCAGAAAAAGAAATACACATCAGTTCCATCTAACATAAATTTGCTGTTTTTTATTTATTTATTTTTTTCTGTCTTCCATAAGGCTCAATGATCGCTCCAATAACTGGGATGATGGCACTGTGTCTCTCGGCACAAGTTCTTGGTCACATGATGGATATCAGTCTAATGAAAGCCGAGAACGTGTTTCCCACCCGAAAACACACAAAAAAGATAAAAAAGTAAAACATAAAAAGAAATCAAAAAAGGTAAAGCATTCCAAGAAGCATAAGCCATCTAAGAAAAGTCAGCCTTCCTTGCCTAAACAGGAGTCTGTTTATTCTTCAAGCAAAAAACAAACAACTTCACAAGAACACACTAAGGAACCTTTATCAGTATCATCCAGAGAGTCTTCCAAGAGAAACTGGTCTCGGTCAGATAAGGAATCTGATTCATCTGCACACTCTAGCAGGGACTTTCACTTCCCTTCCAGGTCCAGAACACGATCATATTCAAGGGTAAGCTCAAGATCCAGAACAGCTTCAAAATTCTCTTCACGTTCCAGAAGCCATTCTAGAAGCAGATCTCGCTCTAGGTCTAGATCAAGGAACAGGAGAAAGTCAAGGCCAAGATCACATTCTCCCTCTCCATCTTCATCGAAGTCTAAACACTCGAGAAAAGTTTCTCAATCTCCCAAAAGCAGGGAGTCACCTTTAGTGGAAAATAAAAAAGTTAAGGATACAGAACCAGTAAAACCAATTGAAAATAATGCATTGCCATATGTTGTCACTGAGAATATTCCAGTGCTTCCCTTAAGTGACAGTCCACCCCCTTCCCGATGGAAGCCTGGTCAGAAACCCTGGAAACCATCTTATGAGCGTATTCAGGAAATTAAGGCCAGGACCTCTGATATTATTCCAACACAAAGTAGGCTTACTGACGGAGATAAAAAATCAAATTCTTACAGAAATCAGCAGGCAAGTTCAGACAGTGAAAGTAGTGGTTATTCAGCTAGAAGCTATCGGCAAAAGTCCAAACCTCGATCATCTGGAAGTAGATCATATAGTAGATCATACACCAGATCAAGAAGTCGTAGTAGCTCAAGTTCCCGAGCAGATATTTATTCAGATTCGTCTTCTTCCCATGGTCGCTCATCCTCTTATGATTCCAATTCAGAAAGAAGCCCTGTGCGGAAGAAATCTTCAGAGGGAAAAAAGGTTCATTCAAAGAGCAGAAATGGCTCTAAAAGAGTCTGTCAAGATAAAGACGACAATGTGAATGTACACAGTTCACCTAAAAGCTCAGCTAGCAACTCAAATTCAGACTTCTCCTCAGAGAGTGAAACTGAGGTATCTAAAAATACAGTGAAACATTCTCATGGTGTCAAGCCAACTCAGATTGATCTTGACAAGCATCAATTAGACAAAGGACAGCAGAAACAGGCAGCTAAGGAAGTTAGTAATACTGTTCATTCAATTATCTCTGAGGTAAAGGAGTTAATCACTAAACCAGTACCAGAGATGAAAAGTGAGACAGTGGATGGAAAAACGGATAATTCGGTTGAAAGGATCTCCAACTCAGGGGACACTAACGTTGTAGAGGTGACAGACATATTTTCTGGGAAAGAGGAAGGTGAGGCAAGTTCAGAGTCCGACATAGAGACTGTTGGCCAGTCAAAAACGATGACCTCTGGCATATTGTCACCACAGGCTTCTGAAGAGAATGCTGAAAAACTAACCAAATCACCACCTTCTGATACCTCAAGCCAGGAGAATGTCAGAGGTAAATCCAAGAAACATAAGCGCCGCTCTAGTAAGAAGAGTACAAAGAAAAGCCACGTGAAAAAATCTAAGGACAGGTCGAAGAGGAAAAAACAAAAGAAGCATAAACTTCAGAAAAGGAAACCAGTATTTCATTGGCAGCCTCCACTGGAGTTTGGTGATGAAGACGAGGAGGATATAGGCAATGAAAAGCCTAGTAATATAGTTGAAAGGCAAAACCTGGACAATGAGAAGGAAAGTAGAACAGCAAAAAATTGTGCAAAAAGTAATTCCACTATGGTGATCAGTGATAGGTCTCGAACAGAACAAGTTAAAAGTGTATCTTCTGTTGCTTGTCCAATTAAGCCTGAAGAGAGTGATATTGTACCATCCCTGACTAAAAACCAGATGACAGATGGAAAAATTGCTCAAAGTCCTGATGACCGCAAATCATTTTCACGTAATCATCCATTGAATCAGTTAAAATTGGAATCCCATTCTCCTGGTCAAACCGGTGCAAGTTCGGCAGGTGAAAAGTCTGAGCAGACCAGCCTACCATCTACCATTCTTGCATCTGTCACTGCAGAAAATACACAAATCAAAGCTGAAAAAGTCTCTAGTCCTCAAAGTGCAACCAGTAACACAAACGTTCCAGAAAAGGTTGTGACTGGAAACCCTGACTCTTCATTAGCAGATAATAAATGGAAACCTGTCCAAGGACCTAGTGTGCTGCAAATGCTCAAATACTCCAACACATCTGTAAGTACGTCAGTAGAGCAGGAGAAAAAGTCCCAAGGTCTGCGAATCGAGATAAAAAGTAAGAATAAAGTCAGACCTGGATCCCTTTTTGATGAGGTCAGGAAAACTGCACGCTTGAACCAGAGGCCAAGAAACCAAGAAAGCTCTAGTGAGGAGGAATCTACAAGTCCAGACGAGAAGAGCCATAGGAGTTCTCAAAGTAAATCAAGGTCTGTGTCAAGCCACAGATCAAGGACACATTCTTACAGCAGGTCAAGGAGCCATTCCCATTCTTACAGCTCTTCATCCAGGTAAGAAACAAACCCATCTAGGTCAAGTCTTAGAATGCGTTATTGGTGTTACTTAACTCATGCATTCTGTAATTAAATGCTATGATAACTTTATTCTTTGTATTTTCTTCTTTCCCTTTTAAATTTAGTGTACTTGCTACCTAAAAACATAATTTTATGCCAAATTATCATGGCCAATGTGTATTTATTGCATCTTACATGGGCACTTCTATTTTATTGTTTGGGTGAAGAAAAATACTATTCTACCTCAACTATTTGCTTAAAACCTTAAGGACCAAACTTCTGGAATAGGGAATCATGCCATGTCATACATGTCATGTGTCCTTACCACTAAAGGCACCCAGACCACTTCAGCTTAATGAAGTGGTCTGGGTGCCAGGTCCATCTAAGATTAACTGTTTCTGATTTAAACATAGCAGTTTCAGAGAAACTGCTATGTTTACATATGGGTTAATCCAGCCTCTAGTGGCTTTCTCATTGACAGCCGCTTCTCACGGTGATTTTCACAGTGAGAAGACGCCAGCGTCCATAGGTAAGCATTAAAAATGCTTTCCTATGGACTGACTGCGCGCGCGACTCGTGCTGCGCATTCAGAAGATGACGGGAAAGGAGGAGGAGAGGCCCCAGCTCCGAGGGAGCCGGCGCTGGAAAAAAGGTAAGGGATTAACCCCTTCCTCACCCTAGAACCCGGCGGGAGGGGGGCCCAGAGGGTGAGGGGGACCCAAGGACCCTATAGAGCCTGGAAAACAAGTGTTTTCCTGGCACTATAATGGTCCTTTAAGGGCGGTTAGCCCTGTCTGTCTACAAATTTAAAAAATCTGTGGTTAGCCAAATAAGAGATATCATATCGGCTTTTACAATACAATTCCAAAGGTTGAGCGATCTTTTAAAGGTCCCAGTAATTGTGGCCAACAAGATATTTATTTATAAAATATTTTACCGGAAGGATACTTTGAGATTTCTCTTATTTTCAAGTATGTCCTGTGCCCACAAGCACTGCATTGTTACAATAGGGTACAATATAATATTACAAAAAAAAAATACAATATATATAAATTTAACACATAACCTGTAATAAATATAGTGAACCATGACAGGTGCATTCTGTATTGAGATATGTTGCCATTTATCTCTTAAAGGATTTTACATTGAATGAAGATTTGACTGTGTCCCTAAGGTTATTCCATAATTGAGGTGCTCTGTAGGAAAATGATGATCAAGCCACTTTATTTTTGTATTGTGGTAGTACTGGGTTGGAGGTTATAGGAGGTGGGAACACCCGGGGAGAGCATTCTACTCGGGTAGGGTGGGAGCTTCCCAGAAATGCTCTTATGCACAAGGCTGGAAAGATGAAGAGTGCGTCAAGATTCCAGCGATAGCCAGTTTAGCTCTTTTAACATGTCACAGTGTTGGGTTTAGTAATTACATTCTAGTACAAAGCAGCAGAATGAGTTATACAATCTATCACGTTTATTAAGGTGGGTTTGCGGTGCAGGTGCATATACTACATCCCCATAATCAATGACCAGCATTGGCATTTGTTGCACTATCTGCAATGTAGGCCTTAGGCAGAATTTGTTTCTGTACAGGGCACCAAGTTTTGGAAAATGTTTGGAACGTTTATCAATGTGATGGCCAAAGCTTAGATTGGCGTCTAGCAACATACCAAGATATTTAAAAGAACAGACTGTGGTCAGTATGCTATTTGAATTTGTTCTGATACATAGTTGGTTGTGTAATTTAGGTACAGTTCCAAAGATCATGGTGACAGTTTTGTCAGTGTTTAGGAAGATATAGTTAGGAGCGTTAACAAAAAAGGAATTTCAAAGACTTACAAGTCTTTCATCATATTCCATTGGCTGCCATTTTAATGGATCAAATAAAGTAACAGGAATTTATTTTTTCGTTTGCAAAATTGTAATTGGAAAAACAGGTTGTCACTGCTGCTTCATGTTTTATCCTGACGAGCAGGTGGATTAAGCATAGAGGACAAGTCATGTATTCATTTTGTTTGAAATCACTTTTGTCATACATCGTGTTTAGTTTGCAGGATGGTACAAGTGTCTTGTAGGTAGTTTGTAGTTGTATTTGAGTTTTATTTTTTTTTGTGATATTTCTTTATATAATTTTTAGAATATTTTAATTTTGGCATAATTGATAGAACTCCAATGCCTGTCTTCTTACATCACATGCAGCATGCAGAGTTTCACAATTTTAACTGCAACTAGCATTTTCTACAAATAAGAAATATACTATGCTGATATTATAATAATATAAAGATTATCTGGTTGGACCTGACAAACCCATTTCTCCATTTATTTGCTGTATATAAGATAAAAACATTCCTTTTCACCTCCTGGATGTTTTATAATTCTACATTGTTTGTTTTTGGATAATATAACAGAGGACTCCAAGGTTAATCACTAAACTGAGAATTGTGGATAATTGACAAGAAAATTGCAAATTTCAGACCTAAAATCCCTAGTCAAAAACAGTCAGAATGCTCCCAATTCAAAAAATTTGATCTAAAATGTTCAATTTGTGTTTCAGTTCTTTGTATTTCTTGTTTGTTGAATAAACCCATGCCTGTAATCTGTGCTGGACTGTGAATTCAAGAAGAATATTGAACACATTGTAGGCATCTGCCAGGGGTGTCTGATCTTTTGGATTTCCTATAAAATATAGAGCTTAATTTAAAATTCTGGTTCTTGCTTTCAAATAGCTACATAATGCTGCTCCCACCTATCTATCCTCCCTTATACACAAGTATGTCCCGTCTAGGCCCTTACGATCTGCTGAAGACTTACGTCTATCTTCTGTCCGTACTCCCACCTCTGATGCTAGCCTTCAAGATTTCTCGAGGGCTGCACCATTCCTGTGGAACTCGCTTCCCTCCTCAGTTAGATGCTCACCCAGTATCCACTCTTTCATAAAAGCGTATCAATTAAACTGTTAATAGCTCCTGACTGATTCCTCTTCTGCAACTGTCACTAGTCTAATACTATCCTTACCTTTTTGTGTCATTTTACCCCATTCCCTCTAGCATGTAAGCTCATTGAGCAGGGCCCTCAATCCCTCTGTTCCTGTGTGTCCAACTTGTCTGGTTACAACTACATGTCGGTTCGTCCACCCATTGTAAAGCGCTGCGGAATTTGATGGCACTATATAAATAACCTAATAATAATTTCACGTGGTGTAGGAAATGTAATTATTGTATAAATTTGGTTTAAGCAGGTCAAGAAGTTACACAAGAAGTCGGAGCAGAAGGTCTTCTAGACGCTACAGAACACGGAGCCGCAGCAGGTCGCACAGAAGTTATAGGAGTTACAGGTCAGTTGGACATGTCAAATAACCAAACATTTGATAGCCTGTGTTGGTGAAATAACTATGGTGTGCAGGGGGTAACAAACTTATCATCTGTAGATCTTAAAGTCCTGATTTGTTAAATACACCAATTTAAGGGGAGCATTTTTAATACACCTGTACCTCTAGTGAACAGTTGGGGTAGAGAAAAAAAAACATGAATCTAGAAGACGATGCCATCTAACTTGACCCAAGAGTTCTCAGCATTTCATTGTTGTGTAAGGTGTCTCTGCAGAGGGGGCAGCCATGGGTGCCAGAGAGCACAACCAGTTTTGTCATACCTCTCCAAAACTGTTTGACATAAACCTGTGGAAGAACACCAATCACACCATAACCACTACATTGAATAATTATGTTGCTCAGCATTATCTTTCAGCTTTTGTGGTTCCCTAATTTTACCTCTCATTAATAAAACACAAAATAACTTTGTATCCATATCTTGTCAGATATTCTGTTGTTTAACTTTGTTTAATGTTTGAAATCCGAAGTGACTGCTCTTTATTTTATATGTTAAAACTGGTTTTATCGTTATTGTAGTCGAACATACAGTAGAAGCCGTTCGAGAAGTGTATCTTATGGCCGTCGAAGAAGATACAGGTATGTGAGGTTTTTACCTCTTGGCTCTTCATGTTTCTGTGTGTTGTGTTATTCAGAGATGGGAATATACGAACAGAAATATTGTCCTTGATTCATAACGACAGAATGTTTTCAATTTTCCACATTTAAAGGGACACTATAGTCACCTGAACAACTTCAGCTTAATGAGGTTGTTTAGGTGAGTGCTACAGCTACCCGGAGCCTTTTTCTTGTAAGCACTGTATTTTCTGAGAAAATGCAGTGTTTACATTGGAAGCTTGGAACACCTCTTGTTGCAGTCAATCAGACGGCCACCAGAGGGACTTCCGAGTTCAGAGGCCCTAAAAAGGCCTCTCGTCCGATGCATTCTGGGTGAATGCATCAGACGGGCTATCAGCACACAAAGCACTGTGAACGCGCTTTGTGTGCTGACAGCCTGTCAGCACTGCTGTGGGCGTGGCTTCAGCTGACAGCTGAAGCCCGAACCCACAGGGATGCTGTCCGGCCACAATAGTGGTTGAAGGGGGGGGGTGGGGGGGACGGACCTACTCTCCTCCCCCCCCCCCCCGGCCCCCACCCCTGAGCGGTGAGTGGGGGCCCTAAAAATAAGGGTGGCACATACTGCCCCCCCGGCCCCCACCCCTGTGCGGCGGGTGGGGGCACTAAAATTATCAATAAGGGGGGACCTATTGTCCCCCCCCGGCCCCCACCCCTGTGCGGTGGGTGGGGGCCTTAAAATAAAAAATAAGGGGGGGACATACTGCCCCCCCCCCCCGGCCCCCACCCCTGTGCGGCGGGTGGGGGCACTAAAATTATCAATAAGGGGGGCCTATTGTCCCCCCCGGCCCCCACCCCTGTGCGGTGGGTGGGGGCCTTAAAATAAAAAATAAGGGGGGGACATACTGCCCCCCCCCGGCCCCCACCCCTGTGCGGCGGGTGGGGGCCCTAAAATTCACAATAAGGGGGGGGGGCCTACTGCCCCCCCCCCCCCGGCCCCCACCCCTGAGCGGTGGGTGGGGGCCCTAAAATTCACAATAGGGGGGGGACCTACTGTCCCCCCCCGGCCCCCACCCCTGAGCGGTGGGTGGGGGCCCTAAAATTCACAATAGGGGGGGGACCTACTGTCCCCCCCCGGCCCCCACCCCTGTGCGGCGGGTGGGGGCCCTAAAATTCACAATAAGGGGGGGGGACCTACTGCCCCCCCCCCGGCCCCCACCCCTGAGCGGTGGGTGGGGGCCCTAAAATTAACCCTCTCCCCCCCCCCCCCCCCAAAAAAAAAAACTTATCTCCCTACCTACCCCCCTCACCCTAAAAATAATGAGGGGGGACCATTAACTAAAAACCTGTAAAAAAAATGAGATAAAAACAACTTACCATTCGATGTTTTCTTTCTTCTAAAATCTTCTTTCTTCAGCCCCAAAAAAGGCCAAATAAAAATCCATAATAACCGACGCAATTAAAAAAAAAAAAAAAAAAAAACCGAGCGCAAAAAAAAATAATCCATCTTCACCCATGGAGGGCTCCGCGCAGACTGAGCTCCGCAGGGCGGGGGAAGGCTTATAAAGCCTTGCCCCGCCCTGCAATTAGGCTAAGAACACTCTGATTGGTGGGTTTAAGCCAATCAGAGTGCTCTTTGTCATTTTACAAGCGTGGGAAAGTTCTTTGGAATTTTCCCACGCTTGTAAAATGACACAGAGCACTGTGATTGGATGGATTTCAAGCCATCCAATCACAGTGCTCTTTGTCATTTTACAAGCGTGGGAAAGTTCTTTGGAATTTTCCCACGCTTGTAAAATGACACAGAGCACTGTGATTGGATGGATTTCAAGCCATCCAATCACAGTGCTCTTTGTCATTTTACAAGCGTGGGAAAGTTCTTTGGAATTTTCCCACGCTTGTAAAATGACACAGAGCAATGTGATTGGATGGCTTGAAATCCATCCAATCACAGTGCTCTGTGTCATTTTACAAGCGTGGGAAAATTCCAAAGAACTTTCCCACGCTTGTAAAATGACAAAGAGCACTGTGATTGGATGGATTTCAAGCCATCCAATCACATTGCTCTGTCTCATTTTACAAGCGTGGGAAAATTCCAAAGAACTTTCCCACGCTTGTAAAATGACAAAGAGCACTCTGATTGGCTTAAACCCACCAATCAGAGTGTTCTTAGCCTAATTGCAGGGCGGGGCAAGGCTTTATAAGCCTTCCCCCGCCCTGTGGAGCTCAGTCTGCGCGGAGCCCTCCATGGGTGAAGATGGATTATTTTTTTTTGCGCTCGGTTTTTTTTTTTTTTTTTTTTTAATTGCGTCGGTTATTATGGATTTTTATTTGGCCTTTTTTGGGGCTGAAGAAAGAAGATTTTAGAAGAAAGAAAACATCGAATGGTAAGTTGTTTTTATCTCATTTTTTTTACAGGTTTTTAGTTAATGGTCCCCCCTCATTATTTTTAGGGTGAGGGGGGTAGGTAGGGAGATAAGTTTTTTTTTTTGGGGGGGGGGGGGGGGGGAGAGGGTTAATTTTAGGGCCCCCACCCACCGCTCAGGGGTGGGGGCCGGGGGGGGGGGACAGTAGGTCCCCCCCTTATTGATCATTTTAGGGCCCCCACCCGCCGCTCAGGGGTGGGGGCCGGGGGGGGGGACAGTAGGTCCCCCCCTTATTGATCATTTTAGGGCCCCCACCCGCCGCACAGGGGTGGGGGCCGGGGGGGGGACAGTAGGTCCCCCCCCCTTACTGATCATTTTAGGGCCCCCACCCGCCGCTCAGGGGTGGGGGCCGGGGGGGGACAGTAGGTCCCCCCCTTATTGATAATTGTAGGGCCCCCACCCGCCGCTCAGGGGTGGGGGCCGGGGGGGGGACAGTAGGTCCCCCCCCCTTACTGATCATTTTAGGGCCCCCACCCGCCGCTCAGGGGTGGGGGCCGGGGGGGGACAGTAGGTCCCCCTCCTTATTGATCATTTTAGGGCCCCCACCCGCCGCACAGGGGTGGGGGCCGGGGGGGGGACAGTAGGTCCCCCCCTTATTGATAATTGTAGGGCCCCCACCCGCCGCTCAGGGGTGGGGGCCGGGGGGGGACAGTAGGTCCCCCCCTTATTGATCATTTTAGGGCCCCCACCCGCCGCACAGGGGTGGGGGCCGGGGGGGGACAGTAGGTCCCCCCCTTATTGATAATTGTAGGGCCCCCACCCGCCGCTCAGGGGTGGGGGCCGGGGGGGGACAGTAGGTCCCCCCCCTCATTGATAATTTTAGGGCCCCCACCCGCCGCACAGGGCGGGTGGGGGCCCTAAATTATATTGATAATTATTATTGATAATTTTAGAAAGCGAGCTGAGCTGTCAGTCAGACAGCTCAGCTCGCGAACGCGCATTCCGCGCACATGCGCGGTAAAGCGCTCTGGTTCTTCATAGGGCGGCATTCAATGCCGCTCTATGAAGAACGCGATTGGTGCAGCGCGAAGCCGTCCCATTGGGCCCCGCGATTTCGTCATTTTGACGAAAAAGGGGGCGCGGCCTAGCGGGGAGCTCGGCGCTGGAACGGAGGTAAGTTTTTAATATAAAAACTCTCCGAAAATTATTTTTTATAAATTAAAGTTCATATAAAAGCAAGAAGGAAGGCTGGGGAACCTGTCTTTCTTGCTTTTATATGGTGACTATAGAGTCCCTTTAATACTTGATTATTTTCGACATAATTATATGAATTTAAAGTTAAAATGCTTTGTTTTCCAGAAACAATGCCAGAATTTTCAATTTAGTCCACTAAATATTTACCACACTACTAAACAATGGGCCTATGGATTATTTATCTAAAAAATAAGGCTTCAGGCTCTTGGCTGAACACATTGGGAGACAGTTGAATTGATTCCACTATTACAGGCATTGAGTAACCATGTGAAACACAGTTGCTGTTACCTTTCTTTGATTTATCCAGCTGTCTGTTGACACCTTTCAAGATCTCCCCTCTTTTTTAGTTTGGAGCCTGCACACAAAATTAGAGAGAAGACGCTTACTGCTCAGCTTTTTACATTATAAACTCAATTCAGTTTCACCGTATAAACCAAGACTTATTTGGGAGAGCTTCTTTGTCAAACCCAGACTTTTTGTCTCTTGAAACAGGTCTGCCATGTCAAAGTATATAATAAAGATATATTCATTACAAAATACTCCTTGACTGCTTTGGAATTTAAATCAGATTTCCAACTAAATCAAAACCTATGACAAAGCGAGACTTATAACGCAAGCCCAAACTTAACATAAGGCAGAGAATCCACAGGTGAGTTGGTCCATTACCACAGCTGTCACTAGCAACGGCAAAGGAGGAAAATGTTCCTTCTCCACCTAGTAGACATGTCACCTTTTAGGAACTATGCAAAATGTGCTAAGACCCCCAGAGGTAACTGCATCACTCTAGGTGATTAGACAAAAAGAAAGCCAGTGTATATAGTTACTAATGTGTAATATGTGCTTTCTCCGATGAGATGTTCCCAGTTGTGTTAACAGGGATTGATTTTAATTGACGTCTGTTTTTGCTGTTGCCTTCTTGCAGGAGTAGATCGTACACATATGACAGTTATGATAGCAGAAGTCGTAGCCGAAGCCCACGTCGCCACAGATCGCGCAGCTATGACCGGCGATCCAGGTGATTATAACATTCTCCCACAGTAGTTTTCCAGCTAGACACCCAGATGAGCCATATATTCTGCTACAGCCCCCTAATGCCCTTCATCTTTACAGATTCACAGATAATGATTTCCTGACTTTAGTAACTGCTATTTACTAACTATCAGTCTGAGAAATTAACTACAAACGGGTGGAAATAGCTGACCATTTTGGAGTTGGAAAGGCGCCTTTTCACATTAACGCTCTTTTTTTCTTTTTTTTTTATCAACAGAGATATGTGAAAGGTTAAATTTAATTTGATAATATCCCTTGGTTTTCATGCTGTTTGAATTTATATTCCGCACTGTTACTATAGTTCTGTCCTGCATGGAGAGTTAATAGTCTCCATTATTGTGCTGCTGGGTATTAAAATCAGAACCTGTGCTTTCTCCCTATTCCTCCAGCAGAAGTCGAAGGTCCTACACATCGTGTAGTGGCAGTGACCGCAGTTCTAGTCGTCACCGGCACCGAAGACGTTAACATGACTGCCGTTTAATTTTTTTTTTTTTCAGAAGGGTGGGGGGCTTGGTTTCCTTTTTTTGTAAATTTTATTTTATAAATTTGTTTTGTGTAATGTCTGAAAGCTAAAAACACGTAACATGTGTGCTAAAAGCACACCACACACCAAAGTCCTTTACATTGTTGTTCTTTATCTCTCTAAACATGTTGAGATTTAAAGTCTAAATTCTATTCAGTTGTGTGGACAAGCATTGTACAGTTTATTTAATATTTTATTTGGAAGAGGCTAACCCTGAAGTTCTATTTATCCTTAATGGGACACTATAGTCTCCAAAACAAATTTAGCTTAATGAAGCAGTTTTGGTGTATAGATCATGTCCCTGTAGTATCACTGCTCAATTCTCTGCCATTTAGGATTTAAATCCCTTTGTTTATGAACCCTAGTCCCACCTCCCTGCATGTGGCTTGCACAGCCTTCCTAAACACTTCCTGTAAAAAGTCATCTAAAGTTTATCCTTCCTTTATTATTAATTTTGTTACATTTAGATTATCCCCTGCTATGTTAATAGCTTGCTAGCCCCTGCAAGAGCCTCCTGTATTTGATTAAAGTTCAATTTACAGAGAGATACAATTGTTTAAGGTAAATTTTATCTGATTGAAAGTGAAACCAGTTTTTTTTTTTTCAATGCAGAGTCAGGGGAGGTGTGACAAGGGCTGCATAAACAGAAACAAAAAGTGATCTAAGTGAATTGAGCAGTAAAACCTGAGAGGCATGATCTATACACTAAAACTGATTCATTAAGCTAAAGTTGTTTAGGTGACTATAGTGTTCCTTTAAATCCTTACATGAGACACTTTCTTACAGATACAAAGTGCTCAAAATATTTCCACAAACTTTGTGCTGATAATTTTCTGGGAGTAACTAATTTCATAAACTGTGAGCAATTGGAATTAAAAAACCAAACGCAGTAAATTTATACTATGAAGAAAATTAAATGTTACAGAATTCTTAGAATATAAACTGGCTTTTGTCACATTAAGTTACTTGGTTATTCCACAGCACCTAATTCTAGAAAATCCTGTGTCCTGGTTAATAACCTGCAACCGTCCGCTCCTAATGAGGTTTGTTTCTGAAGTCCTGTCTAAAGCTACCCCTTATCCTATGTTATTAGCCATCTTAAAGTCCTGTTTAGCCAGAAACCATGCAAGTCCAGAGCAATTGTGCATTCACAATCCTGGCATCATACGCATGCTCAAAAATCCACTCTGGAACTGTCAGCCATTCAAATGACCTGAGAGGATGCCTGCGGCTTCCAACCAAAGTGCCCACACAAAGCAAGGGTATTCCAGGAGATGCTTTGACAAGTTGATATAATTAATTTACTCAGAATATGTTACATATATTCCTTTATTTTCAGTAATAATAAATTACAGTTTTCCTATAAACTTGTGTCAAGAAATGACTGACATATGGCGCAAGATCAGTGTTTTCAGATGAATTCTACAATTTCAGGAAAAATTGATCATCATGTTTTAAAGCATGACCAGAAAGTGTAAACTATACGACAGAGAATTCATGTTAACAAAGAGGAATTAATTTCCTTACGTGCCATTTTTATAGTTTATTTGCATTAATGAAAAAGAATGGTTTTGATAAGACTCATACAGTTGTATATATTTCAAGCTTGTAATAAAATAATCGCAAATAGCCTTAAACAGGGACAATATCTCAATATCTCATACAGACCTCATTAACCAAGTAGCATGTACTGCTGCAAGGTTTAAACTCAAACCTCTTATTTTTGATCTATCCTTTCCTTCACGTTTAACCCCTTAAGGACCAAACTTCTGGTATAAAAGGGAATCCTAACATGTCACACATGTCATGTGTCCCTAAGGGGTTAAGGAGATGACAAACATTTTCTGGGCAGCAAGAGGTACTTAAAATTCCAGTGTTTGCCGGGTTACAGTTATTTTTACATTTACAGGAAAAGTCTAAAATTAAAACAAAAAAACTCAACTGGACTAACATTGTTATTTTATAATTAAGACCTCAGAGTAATTACATTAGTACGAATTCATAAAAGTATTGAAAATGCAATGCAGTAAATGTTTTGTAAATTGGCACAGTCACCATGGAAACCAGTGAAATGTGCCTTTTTTTTAATAAAACCGCTATTGCCTGGGCAATTAGATAATTCTTTGAAATGCAAATAGCCTCAGATTTCCTCCTAATTTGAGTTAAATACAATGGAATGTTACTGCGTTGATTGATGAGACTTGTTCTGTTGTACCTTTTTGTAAGCTTGTAATAAAATTGTTTTGCTCCAGGAAAACCATTCTTTGAAACTAAAAATAAAGATGGTGTTTTGTATATATCTGTATCTCCTTCTTTATATTTCTTTTACTGTTTCAAAATACTGTATTTTGAGAGGTATTAAAAATAAAAGTAAATCTATTCAAATCAGAGGAAGTATTATTATTTTCTGCAAACACAATGTCAACTGGAGTATGTTGTCCTGGAGACAACCCCTAAATAAAATTTTAAGGTATCTGTAAACACACCAACGCTATTATTTACTAGTACATGAAAAATGGAGAGTGGAATGGAACGACTAGGCAGCTCCTTGCACTTCCAAGTGAAGTGAGGGTTCGTTATAAGATTTCCCAGAGGGAGCTTGCCATAATATAATAGGTTACTGTATTCGAGTCAATATGGGCTGCGCCACAAAGGTTAAAATAACAGAAAGTGTGCAGAAATACAACAAAAAAGAAAATAAAGGACCTTGTAATTCACACCAAATGGTATCTTTGCAGTGTGTTCAAAGGTGAGAAATGGGTTCTTATAACTTCGGAGTGGTGTCCGTAATCCGTCTCTCCAGTATGTGTGTGTGTATATATATATATATATATATATATATATATATATATATATATATATATATATATATATATATATATAAAAAACAAATGATCTTGCACTCCACCTGATCAGTAGTCCAATGCCCGGTGCTTGTCAGCCAAAATACAACGAAAGTTTCAAAGATAGCACTCCAGGGACTTGATAAAATTTAACTTTTATTTTCTTCACTAAAACATCAAAGGTGTCAACGTTTCAGCTTGATCCCCTCAAGCTTTCGTCAGGACATACTGTGCAGACAAATAAACCCACATTATATACCATACAAATAATATTAACTCACCACACTTGTGACACCTCTGACTCCATGGACGCCCGGACCGGGACTGCCGCGGGCTACCCGACGTACGTCTGCAGCCGCACGGCGTCACGCTCAATGACGCGGCCAAGGGTCATCACCATGGTGACCTATATCAACATATGTAAAAAAAAAAACAACAACACATATGAATCTTGCGGTTAAAAGCATTAAACTTAACTGTTTTGCGCTAGGGGAATCAATTGATTTAAGATTAATCACACTGGCAGCATAGATTGGTAACTACTGCACTGAATTCAATTCTTAGTATATACTGGACTCATAAAAAGCAGAAATACGAAACAACAGGATTGCTAATGAATCTGAGGATGTTCAGACCAGACCTATCCATTCAAGAGAATTAAACATAAATACATAGGCATATGTCTCACTGAAGTTAACTAAAGCAAAGTTCACTAAGATAGGGGTAGATCACCTAACTAGTTCAAAACAGACTACACAATTGAAATAACTAGTTTAATTACTGGAGATTAACCAGCTACTGGATAATAATGACCCCTAATGGTCCCAAGATTAATTACACTGGCAGCATAGATCGGTAACTGCTGCGCTGGATTCAATTCTTAATGTATATGCTGGACTCATAAAAAGCTGAAATACGAGATAACAGAATTACTAATGACTCTGAAGATGTTCAGACCAGACCTATCCCTTCAAGAGAATTAAACGTAAATACAAAGGCGTATGTCTCACTGAAGTTAACTAAATCAAAGTTAACTAAGATAGGGGTAAATCACCTAACTGGTTCAAAACAGACTACACAATTGAAATAACTAGTGTAATTACTAGAGATTAACCAGATACTGGATAATAATGACCCCTAATGGCCCCACATGGTCTCAGTACAATAGGCTTTAAAAAAAGGACATCAAAGATATATAAATTCTAGACAGAGCTGAGACTGTCTCACATAGTCTCAGAACCCATATAGATACCGTCATAAGTTTCAAATCCCTGTATCATCATCATGGTAAATTAAAATTCTAAGGCAAAGGGAAAATATTCTAAAGTAACAAAAGTCACCATATTATTGCCACCATGAGTCAAAGGGAGGATTGCCTGTCCCCCAGGGTGGGCATCCACATCTCGCCCCATATTCGTGACATATTAAAGGATCAACATGGCTCTAAGAGAAACATAGGTATGTATGCCTATCCCTCAGGGTGGGCATCACATACCCCATCTCAAAAAAGATTGTTCAGACAGTGCAAAAAAAGGAAACTATTATAAAAATGCAGTCAAAGTATATTTCTCATTTAGACCCTCAGGATATACTTTTCTCAGAGTTCTGATCCAATATAATTCACGTTGTAATAACATTTTCTTGCGGTCCCCTCCCCTCCTGGGTGGAGGTACATGGTCAATTGCCATGAGTTTTAAAGTTGGTAAAGTGTGGCCTTTCTCCAAAAAATGTTTGGCCACCGGTAAGTCTGATTTCTGGTCTCTGTACGCCACTCGTATGCTGGATCTATGATTGCGAATGCGTTCGCGCAAGGGCAGGTCCGTCTTGCCAATATAAGTAAGCCCACAGGGACAAGTTAGCCTGTATACTACATAATCAGTGGTACAGGTTAGCCGATGCCTAATGATGTACTTTTTTCCTGTATGAGGATGGGAAAAGAATTTTCCCGATAACATGTGTCCACAAGTGACACAACCTAAGCACTTATAACAGCCCAGATTTGTAGAGCCTTGTTTTTGCTCGTAACAGTGTATAGGATCTGTCTTGACTAGCAAGTCTTTCAGATTCCGGTTTCTCCTATAACACATCATAGGTAGTTGGCGGAATGATTCTGCTAAAGAAGTGTCGTTTCTCAAAATTCTCCAATTTTTTTCAATCATCTGTTTGAATTTTGGAGATGCTGTGGTGTACGTGGTTGGAAAAACCAGTCTCCTTGTTGATACAGTATTTGGCTCGACTTGTGTTGAATAGCACCTATCTAGGGCTTTACGTAATATCTGTTCACTGTAGCCACGTTGGTGGAACTTATCCCACATTAGTTTCAATTGTTCCTCAGCTTTGCTTGGATCTGAGTTGTTCCTCACCACCCTCAAAAATTGTGAATACGGTAAGGATTGTTTGAGGGCATTGGGATGGAAACTGTTCGCCTGGAGTAGAGTGTTACGGTCAGTAGTTTTTGAATAGAGTGTGTATGCCAACTTGGTACCCTCTCTCATGATTCGTACATCCAGAAAGTCCACTGAAAGCGGGTCTACTGTCATAGTAAGTTCTACATTCGATGTGCATGAATTAATGTATTGGACCATAGATTCTGCAGTACTGTTGTCTCCCTTGATGATCATAAAAATGTCATCGATGTAGCGACCGTATAGTAAAATAATATCTTTAAATGGCTCCAATATGTATTGAGTTTCAAATTCGAACATGAATCCATTTGCATACATTGGAGCCATGGCCGCTCCCATAGATGTTCCTGCTGACTGTCTATACCAGTGATGGCGAACCTATGGCACGCGTGCCACAGGTGGCACGCCGGGCCCTCTCTGTGGGCACGCGGCCATAGGTTTGCCATCACTGCAGAGTAGGCGCCTGCCTGCCCGAAACGGCAGGCGCCTACTCTGCTTCCGTGTCGGCAGGACCGGAAGCAGGGGGGAGGGATCGAGGAAGCAGCTCTCCTGTCCTCCCTCGAGCTGTGTGGAGCGTTGCCGCGCGTTACCATGGCAACGCTCCACACAGCATCGCGCGGGAGGACAGGAGAGCTGCAGGACCTGACCTGTCCTGTCCTGCATAACACCACCGGACCACCAGGGATGGCTGTGTTCCTCCCCTTCACCAAAGGTAACAAGAAGGGAAGGGGGGGATACTGATTTAATTACCTACCCCCCTTACCTACAGCACCCCCTACTCCCCTTACCAACAGACCCCTACCCCCAGCACCCCTACTCCCACTACCCCAGCACCCCTACTCCCACTACCCACAGCACCCATACCCCCCTTACCCACAGCATCCCTACCCCCAGCACCCCTACTCCCACTACCCACAGCACCCCTACCTCTCTTACCCCCAGCACCCCTACTTCCACTACCCCCAGCACCCCTACTTCCACTACCCACAGCACCCATACCCCCCTTACCCACAGCATCCCTACCCCAGCACCCCTACTCCCACTACCCCCAGCACCCATACCCCCCTTACCCACAGCATCCCTACCCCCAGCACCCCTACTCCCACTACCCCAGCACCCTTATCCCCAGCACCCCTACTCCCACTACCCACAGCATCCCTACCCCCAGCACCCCTACTCCCACTACCCACAGCACCCCTACCCCTAGCACCCCTACCCCCTTACCCACAGCACCACTACCCCCAGCACCCCTACTCCCACTACCCACAGCACCCCTACCCCTAGCACCCCTACCCCACTTACCCACAGCATCCCTACCCCCAGCACCCCTACTCCCACTACCCACAGCACCCCTACCTCCCTTACCCCCAGCACCCCTACCCCCAGCACCCCTACTTCCACTACCCACAGCACCCATACCCCCCTTACCCACAGCATCCCTACCCCAGCACCCCTACTCCCACTACCCACAGCACCCCTACCTCCCCTACCCCCCTTACACACAGCACCCTTACCCCCAGCACCCCTACACACAGCACCCCTACTCCCACTACCCACAGCATCCCTACCCCCCCTACCCCCCTTACACACAGCACCCCCTTACCCACAGCACCCCTACCCCCTTACCCACAGCACCACTACTCCCACTACCCCCAGCACCCCTACTCCCACTACCCACAGCACCCCTACCCCTAGCACCCCTACCCCCAGCACCCTTTCCCCCCCACACAGCACCCTACCCCTAGCACCCCTACCCACAGCACCCCTACACACAGCACCCCCACCCCCCCACACACAGCACCCTTCCCCCCCCCACACACAGCACCCTTTCCCCCCCCCCACAGCACCCTTTCCCCCCCACACAGCACCCTTTCCCCCCCCCCACACAGCACCCTCCCCCCCCCCAACACACAGCACCCTTTCCCCCAAACACACACACACAGCACCCCACCCCCCCACACACAACAATACACACAGACACATACACTGCACCCCTCAATGCAGTATATGTGTGTGTTCAGCAGTCTTTATGTATTCAGCAGTGTGTGTGTGTGTGTATTCAGCAGACTGCGTGCGTGTATTCAGCAGACTGCGTACTCAGCAGACTGCAGTATTTAGCAGTCTGTCTATGTCTCGGTGTGTGAATGTGTTCAGCAGTCTGTGTGTATGTATTGCATTTGTTGGAGATACTAATATAAGCTTAATTTATATCATTATTTAAAATTTGTATAATTTAACTCTATGTTGTGTTCTTCTTTTAAAACAAAAGTTGTTAACTGTACGAGTAATTTTTTTCTAAACGTAAACCTCAGTATTCAGGTTTAATTGTCGTGTTGGCACTTTGAGGGAAAAAAAGTTGGCATGTATTGCAGTTTGGGCACTCGGGCTCAAAAAGGTTCGCCATCACTGGTCTATACCAATCAAATTCAAAACGAAAGTAGTTCTGTGTCAGGACCAATTCCAGAATTTGCATAACATATTTAATTGGAGGACCCCTGTACTTGTCTGAAGATGAAAGAATCTGTTCCATGGCCTGGACTCCCCCTGAATGGGGTATGATAGTGTATAAATTCTTCACATCACATGTGACTAGTGATGTCAACCCAGCCGGTAAGGAAATCTTGGAAATCATATTAATGAAACTTGGAGTATCCTTGATATATGTTGAAAGGTTTTGAATCGTTTCCTTAAATAGGAAATCCAGCCATTTGGCCAGTGGTTCTAAGATGCCTCCCACCGCCGACACAATTGGTCTCCCAGGGGGGTCCTGAAGATTTTTATGCACCTTAGGGAGTGTATAGATCACTGGAGTCCTCGGGTTTGATTGGTGTAAAAATTCCCAGAGGTCATGATCTATAAATTTCTGTTCCAGACCCTTTAGTAAAATAGCCTCAATCAAAAGTTTAACTTGAAGCGTAGGATCGCCTTTTAATTTCAAATAAGTCTGGGAATCAGATAATTGTTGCATAATTTCCAATCTATATTTAACATAGTCTTGGATGACAATTCCCCCACCCTTGTCCGCTGATCTAATAACAATGTCCTTGTCCTTAGCCAGAGACTTAATGATTTCCCGATCCATTTTGGAACAATTTGAATGATAGGAATGGGTAACTTTTAAATGGTCTGTTGTCTCCTTTTGTACAGATCTTAGAAAACTTTTGATAGAAGCTTGATTCGGCAGGGGGTCAAAAGTACTTTTCCCTTTTGAACCTTATCTCATCTGAGAGAGTAGTTTGGTTTTTAAAAAAACCAAGTCCAGCATATACATTAAGAATTGAATCCAGCGCAGCAGTTACCGATCTATGCTGCCAGTGTAATTAATCTTGGGACCATTAGGGGTCATTATTATCCAGTAGCTGGTTAATCTCCAGTAATTAAACTAGTTATTTCAATTGTGTAGTCTGTTTTGAACCAGTTAGGTGATTTACCCCTATCTTAGTTAACTTTGATTTAGTTAACTTCAGTGAGACATACGCCTTTGTATTTACGTTTAATTCTCTTGAAGGGATAGGTCTGGTCTGAACATCTTCAGAGTCATTAGTAATTCTGTTATCTCGTATTTCAGCTTTTTATGAGTCCAGCATATACATTAAGAATTGAATCCAGCGCAGCAGTTACCGATCTATGCTGCCAGTGTAATTAATCTTGGGACCATTAGGGGTCATTATTATCCAGTAGCTGGTTAATCTCCAGTAATTAAACTAGTTATTTCAATTGTGTAGTCTGTTTTGAACTAGTTAGGTGATCTACCCCTATCTTAGTGAACTTTGCTTTAGTTAACTTCAGTGAGACATATGCCTATGTATTTATGTTTAATTCTCTTGAATGGATAGGTCTGGTCTGAACATCCTCAGAGTCATTAGCAATCCTGTTGTTTCATATTTCTGCTTTTTATGAGTCCAGTATATACTAAGAATTGAATTCAGTGCAGTAGTTACCAATCTATGCTGCCAGTGTGATTAATCTTAAAGCAATTGATTCCCCTAGCGCAAAACAGTTAAGTTTAATGCTTTTAACCGCAAGATTCATATGTGTTGTTGTTTTTTTTACATATGTTAATATAGGTCACCATGGTGATGACCCTTGGCCGCGTCATTGAGCGTGACGCCGTGCGGCTGCAGACGTACGTCGGGTAGCCCGCGGCAGTCCCGGTCCGGGCGTCCATGGAGTCAGAGGTGTCACAAGTGTGGTGAGTTAATATTATTTGTATGGTATATAATGTGGGTTTATTTGTCTGCACAGTATGTCCTGACGAAAGCTTGAGGGGATCAAGCTGAAACGTTGACACCTTTGATGTTTTAGTGAAGAAAATAAAAGTAACATTTTATCAAGTCCCTGGAGTGCTATCTTTGAAACTTTCATTATATATATATATATATATATATATATATATACTCAAAATCCAAATAGGTTATGGCTTGACTGGTGTGCAGATTTTTGTTTAACATTGTATTAAATATATATATATATACACAGAGAATGACCGCACTCAGGGACTTGTAAATATCACTAAAACTTAACTTTTAATGTTAAAAATAAATCAAATCAACATTTCAGCCCCATATTTGGGCTTTCATCAGGATGGTAAAAAAATGACCAGCTAGCATGAAACGCCTGTAGTGGTACAATCCCCACTTCGGGATATAATGTGAATGTCCTAAGTCCTAGGAGCTTCAAATGACGGCTGGAGCTCAAACGACAGTAAAAGGTGGGGAAGCAACAATAGTGCTCTCTGTAGATAAAACCAATGTATCAAGAAATATAAAATATATATTCACAAAGTATAGAGCAGACCAACTGCTCTATGGATATAGCTTTGGTGGTATGATCCCCACCTTGGATTTCTTTGAAGTAATGGTAAAAAGCCAGGTATGATAAAAACAAAATATATAAAATTAAATGGTAAAAGGAATTTGGCACACACTTTGGTGTATTGTCCAAACGAATTCCTTTGTTTAAATTACAAAAGTAAATAAAACATCCAATAACGCGTTTCGCCTAAGGCTTCATCAAATGGAGAAAGATAAACATCCTGACTGATTACATTTATATAGGTGCTCTAATGCTTGAAAAATAGTTGAAAATGGCACCAAAATGACGTCATACACCGGCAGCCAATAAGGGAGCAGCATGGAAAAAACATACTTTCATTCTAAAAACTTTATCCAAACCAATAATATTTGGAAATCACATAACCGGAATATAGAGTGTACAAAGATAAGTGTAAAACGAGTAGTGTGTGTTAATTGCAGAGACATATCGTGTTTTACAGCCGCAGTGTAGTAGGGGGGGAGCTGTAGTACCGAACGGGAGATGTGAGTGTGCGAGTCGCCGCTTCCGTGGCATTCGGCTAAATCCGACATTCAACAGCTTATTCCGCTAAAACCATCTTTCGTGTATTTTATATGTTTTGAAACAGAGAATGGAGGATTGAGGTCATATTTGTCACGACAGTGACCCCAAACACGCATAGTGTAACCTACCAAAGAAACGTATTACTGGTCCTTATGATGGCCGGATTTAACGTTTAAGAATAGTCAAGGAAATAGCCAAGAGTCAGAGGATACCAGAAAGTGGAACAACGAATAAACTAGCTGAAGTCAGGATACCAGAGAGGAGAATAGTCAAAAGGGCAAGCCAGAGGTCAAAATACGAGGAGACTAACAGAGGAAGTATCAAGCACTAGAGGGAACCAAGAAAGGAACCACAATAAGGCACTGATCTAGGGAAAAAGGCGCTGTTTATACTAGAGCATCTTTGGCTTTAACGCCACGCACCAAAACGTTCGGGGGCGTTTAATGCATTGCATCTGTGCAGTATAATCCTCCTGACGTCGACGCGCATGCGCCACATCATAAGAGGAGGCGTGTGAGGAGCAGCCAGAGTCCAACAAGCTATGCTGTTGCCTGGAAGTGTCGGAACCTTGAGCTATGCCGCGCGGGTTCAGAGGAGAAAGGTAAGGTATCATGACAGTACCCCCCATTCGAAAACCACCCACCGGGCGGGAAGAACCAGTTCTACAAGAGCAACGTCTAAGAAATGAACAAAGTAAACAAGGAGCATGAATATCTGAAGCATCAACCCAAGATCTTTCCACGGGACCATACCCTTTCCAATCAATCAGATACTGTAGTCTACCTCTAGAACGTCGGGAGTCAAGGATGGAGCTGACTTCATATTCGTTTTGACCTTCAACTAGTATAGGAGAGGGTTTGGAAACTGTTTTCATGAATCGATTGCACACCAGAGGTTAAGGAGAGAGACATGGAAGGCATTTGGCATCTTCAAGGAAGCGGGCAAGAGTAACCTGTAGCAAACTGGGTTAATGCGATGGATTAATTTGAAAGGTCCAATATAACGTGGCTCAACCATACTTTTTCACCCACAACATATGTAGGGGCAGCCCTACGTGATCTATCCGCATTATATTTCTGTATTTTAGCCCTTTGAACCAATATTTGTTTCACCCCTGACCAAGTCTCCTTAACCCCTTAAGGACCAAACTTCTGCAATAAAGTGTCATGTGTCCTTAAAGTGTCATGTGTCCTTAAGGGGTTAAATCTCTCCATAATGCAGTCTACACTTGGCACACTAGTAGAAGAAAAGGAACTCGGATGAGTAGTAGGGTCAAACCCATAGTTGATTTAAAAAAAAAGTGACTGTGTTGCGTAGACTCATGTACTTGGATGTTGTGGGCAAATTCAGCCCAAGGAAGTAATTCCACCCAATCATCTTGATGTTCGGACGTAAAACAACGAATGTACTGTTCAAGTGATTGATTCATCCTCTCAGTAATGCCATTGGATTGTGGGTGATACGAGGACGAAATGTTAAGATGTATGCCCAATTGGGTACAGAATGCATTCCAAAACCGAGATATAAATTGTGGGCCTCTATCAGAAATTATATCATTCGGTATACCATGTAAGCGAACAATTTCTCTTATAAACAAAGTAGCCAATTCTAAGGAAGACGGTAGTTTGACCAAAGGAAGGAGATGCGTCATTTTAGAAAATCTATCGATAGTTAAGATAACTTTGTTGTTTCCTGAAGTTGGTAGATCGACTACAAAATCCATGACAATATTAGACCAAGGTTTATCAGGAATGGGTAATGGCATGAGAAGACCACACGGGTATTTCTTTGGAGTTTTAGTAGACGAACATACACTGCAGGCAAGAACGTAATCCCTGACATCCTTCTTGTAAGAAGACCATCAAAATTGTTTTTCAAGGAAAGACTCAGTTTTATGTATGCCGGGATGACCAGCTATCTTGAAATTGTGCACCAGGGACAAGATTTATTCTCTAAGAATAAGAGGTACATATAATTTTCCCAGAGTAATAGGTAAGGAAAGTATAGCTTCCACCTATTCACCCGTGGAAAATATCAGTAAAAACTTAGCTTTTTTCGGATACTTGCTTCCCTCTAGTCACCTCCCAACTTGGTGACCATATACAACTATTGCAAACTACAAATCGACCAGGGATTCAGCTTGTATCACTAGAACATAAGCATACAACACAACATAGTGTAATACAGTTAGATTAAAATATTCATTTTATCTTTCAAGGTTGCACTCACAAATTGATGGATTTTTTCAAGCCCTCAGGTTGCCTCCCCTGTAGTTTGGGGGGTTCCTTCTTTTGTCTGGTTGCCACGCCAACTCCAAATTTAGGAAGTCCACACACTCCCAATGGTTGGTAAAAAAAGGAAATTTATTGGCTTTAAAAGTATAAAAATCAAATCATAAAATGATACTACGGGTCCTACGCGTTTCGTCTCCCTTGGGAAACTTCCTCAGGGACCAAGTATCAAACTTCAGTTAAAACATACAATTTACATACACTGTCAAAACATCAAGTGTACAAATAAGCCTATTACCCCCTCCCCTCTCAAACCCTTAAATATGTTCAAGCTGGGAGTTCATTGGTGGTGTGGTGGGCGTTGGTGCAGAATCCTCTTCCTATTGGGCTTCCTATCTGTAGTATGAAGGGTGTCTCAGCTGTTTCCATGTACTTCAATCTTTTTTCGCGGTCAAAATCTCCTGTCCGTCTTCACTTCCGGTTCGGCGCACTTCCGTGCGTTCCATTATGACTTCGTTAAAATGGCTGTGCGTTCCATTAGATTCAGTGGCTCAAATTTGAATCGTTGCCCTCTGGTGGTCGCCAGAGGTAATATCATGGATATGCATGATGTTAACGTCAATTTAAAAGAAAAAATAAATGGAAGGGGACAACATGTTGATTTGCATTCTTTTTCCTTCAAATACTACATATTTTCAGCATATTTTTCAACCATTTTTTTTCATTTCATTCATCAGTTTGCACTTGTCCTTCTATAAACCTCTGTAAAGCTCTAATTATATTATTAATATTGGATCTTGATGTTAGTTGTTAGTCACCCATTTTGAAAGGGTTTTCACTATATATATCCCTATTTCACCATATTTTCACTATATACATATATATATATATATTTCGTTATATATAGTCAGGACATTGCATACTGATGAATATCTTTAATGAACACAGTTAACAACCATAATCTATCCTTCAATTACCCTCTTATCTCCTATTCATATAATAATTTTTCTCAATATTTTTATTTTTATTATTATTGATATACAATTATTATTGTTAGTGTCTTCATTTCTGAACAAATGTTTCCAAATATTCATTTACTTTTGTGTATGCATTATGCCTCTCTCCTTTAAATACTTATTTTAATCAATTGTTGTATTATTGTCTATTAGAAATCCTAAACGTTAAAATGGAACAAAAAATATATATGTACATATGTGTATGTTATTTGCGTGTATGTCTTGCATACCTTCTTCAAAACCTTTTTTCATTTTTTTATTATTTATTTTTTTATTATTTTTTTATTATTATTATTTTTCATTCTTGTTGCCTATTTGATGTCTATTCTCTAATTTCTATAGAAATACCTTTCCGACCAGGTGGATACCTCATAACTGTTAATTCAGGAAGCACACTAAGTCCACATCGACATTCAATCCCTTAGGATTAAGTGTCTGTAATTTGTGGATCCAGTATGTCTCCCTCTGAGCCAGTTTTTGATCTCTATTGCCTCCCCTCCAATGCGGGGAAATTTTTTCTATAGCTGTACATCTTAGTTTCTTTAAATTGAACAAGGGGCAGGAATTGCAGTGGGTCGGTACTGAATGGGATTTTAAATCTTTTTTGATGTTATTAATGTGTTCCATTGCTCTGATTTTAAAAGCCCTTTTTGTGCGGCCTATATATTGCTTACCGCACGGACACTGTAGTAAATATACCACATAGTCCGTGAGGCAGCCAATGTTATTTTTTATCGGGAAATTTTCTCCTGTGATATTGCTTTTAAAGTGTGTATTGGTTCCCAAATTAGCAGTGGAGCATGCTTTACATTTTTTACATCCTTTAAACCCATTTGTTTCCTTTTTTGAAAAATCTTTTCTTTGTTTTATGGCATAACTTGGAGCCAAAAGATTTTTCAAATTTTTATTTTTTCTATATATTAATGTTGGTTTTTTCGGCAATATAATTTATAGAAGGACAAGTGCAAACTGATGAATGAAATGAAGAAAAATGGTTGAAAAATATGCTGAAAATATGTAGTATTTGAAGGAAAAAGAATGCAAATCAACATGTTGTCCCCTTCCATTTATTTTTTCTTTTAAATTGACGTTAACATCATGCATATCCATGATATTACCTCTGGCGACCACCAGAGGGCAACGATTCAAATTTGAGCCACTGAATCTAATGGAACGCACAGCCATTTTAACGAAGTCATAATGGAACGCACGGAAGTGCGCCGAACCGGAAGTGAAGACGGACAGGAGATTTTGACCGCGAAAAAAGATTGAAGTACATGGAAACAGCTGAGACACCCTTCATACTACAGATAGGAAGCCCAATAGGAAGAGGATTCTGCACCAACGCCCACCACACCACCAATGAACTCCCAGCTTGAACATATTTAAGGGTTTGAGAGGGGAGGGGGTAATAGGCTTATTTGTACACTTGATGTTTTGACAGTGTATGTAAATTGTATGTTTTAACTGAAGTTTGATACTTGGTCCCTGAGGAAGTTTCCCAAGGGAGACGAAACGCGTAGGACCCGTAGTATCATTTTATGATTTGATTTTTATACTTTTAAAGCCAATAAATTTCCTTTTTTTACCAACCATTGGGAGTGTGTGGACTTCCTAAATTTGGAGTTGGCGTGGCAACCAGACAAAAGAAGGAACCCCCCAAACTACAGGGGAGGCAAGCTGAGGGCTTGAAAAAATCCATCAATTTGTGAGTGCAACCTTGAAAGATAAAATGAATATTTTTTTTTTTTTTTACTTATTTAATATTTTATTCTTTTTCTTATTATATAAAACATATACAGCATGATATGCATTACCATTTTCTCATATTGCAATTACGTGATAAAAAAATTCAAGTGTATACATATCTAACATACAAAACATTGACTATACATTAACAAAAATAAACAAAAAGTCCAGACTGAGGGCTCTCTTGAGTCAGATTAGATTTTAATTTAGTAATTTTACATTCCTATTATAGCATCTAGCTATCTTTATATCAAATGTAAGCAGGGTTTATCTATAGACTAATTTTCCTGTATGATACCTAGCCAGTTTTTCAAAATACTTGGTTCTTTAACTATCCCTATCTCCATTTTCAACTGATGGGTTTATTGTGATTTTACTTCCTCCCATATTGGGATTTCTCTGGCTTTCCATTTCCTAGCAATTGATATTTTAGCTGCTAGCAGTGTATGGACTATCAGGACAACATATTGATCCAGATTCTGAGACATATATAGTTGTAACAGAAATAACTGTGGTTTCCTGTCGACCTTAAATCCTGTCCATGATTCAATATTCATAGTTACCATATCCCAAAATCTTTTTATCTCACCACATTCCCACCATATGTGTAGCATTCCTGCCTTATGTTCCCCGCAGCGCCAGCATTTATCCGATGCATCCGGGTACATTTTAGCAAGTTTATCTGGCGTTAAATACCATCTATTCATGATTTTGTATTGGAGTTCCACTAAGTTCAGACAGTGTACATTTTTTATAGTCAAATTCAGTGCTTTCATCCAGTCGTCGTAACTTATGTTATTGTCTATTTCTTTCTCCCATTTTGATATCACTAGACCAATAATTTCTTCCGGGTCAGTTCCGATTAAATTAAAACACTTTGAGACTAACTTTTTAATAATAGTATGGTCTTTTAATAATTGTTCCAGTATTAAATGTTTCGCTGAATAATTTTTTATTAAGTGCTCTTTAAGATACCCCTTAATTCTCATATAGGTAAATATCTCTTTAGCTTGTAGCTTGTATTCGTCTGTTAAAGTATTAAAATCTTTTATCTTACCATTATCTATTATATTGTTGATTTTGTTAACCCCTGCATTGATCCAGCTCTGGATGTTTAGATCCATTATATTTTTTTGCAGCTGTCTAAAATCAATGCTAGTAAGCAGTTTATCTTGTAAGTCTAGATCTTTTCTTAATTTATACCATATGGGGATTAAATTGTTTAGGATCAAGCCCTTATCATAATTACCCTGTCTAAGGTTTTTTCTATGGTCTGTCTTCCAGAAAAGAGAATATATATCTTCCTTTATTTCATCGTTAAGTAGACTCTGTTCCATTTTAAACCAAATTTGTTCTTTTGCTAAATCGGATTGGGTTATTATTGCTTGTGCTATGTTACAAATTCTCCAAGTATGATTTAATTGTGGGATTCCCAGTCCACCCGATTTTATCTTTAATTTTGAATGGTTTCTACTTAATCTAGGACGTTTTTGACCCCAAATAAATTTATTAATAATTGATTGTGCTAAAGATAACCAGCTTTCTGAACAGTAAAGGGGTAGCATGCGGAAGAGATACATCCACTTTGGGTATATATAGAATTTTATAATATTTATTCTCCCCCACCATGATACTTCAATTCCCTTCCAATTATTCAGGGTTTTTGCTGTATCTTTCATTAGCCTTAAAAAATTTTGTTCCATCATATTATTCGGTTCATTAGTAATTTCTATGCCCAAAACTTCCATGGTTTTTTTTTCACAATTAAATCCGAATTTGTCAAATAACTTTTGTTTAATATTCAACGTGAGATTGAATGAAAGTGCTGTAGACTTGCTTAAATTTAATTTATATCCTGAATAGAATGAATATTCCTCTATGGAATCCATGACCTTTTCCATGGATTTCATGGGGTTTCTCAGAGTAAGTACCACATCGTCTGCATACATTGTAAGCTTTAATGATTCCTTCTCTAGTTCTATTCCTTTTATAGAGTCATCCGCTCTGATTTTGTGTGCTAATGGTTCGAGACTAATCAGGTATAATAGTGGGGACAGGGGACAACCCTGTCTTGTTCCATTTGTTAACTGGAACCATTCGGAAGAAAATCCGCTTCCCACTACCCTAGCCGTTGGAGTTGTATATAAAGCCATGATAGCCCTGGTGATATTACCTTGAATTCCGAAACCAGATAGGGCTTTCTCCAGAAACTCCCACCTTACCCTGTCAAAGGCCTTTTCGGCATCTAATGACAGGGCAAGGAGGGGGATCTTGTGTCTGGTTGCCAAATCTGCCACATCTATCAATCTCCTAATATTAGAAGTTGGGGCTCTACTGGATATAAACCCCACCTGGTCTTGATGAATAATACTAGTTATTACGTTAGATAACCTATCTGCTAAAACAGAAGAGTAGATTTTAATATCGCTGTTAAGTAATGAAATAGGTCTATAATTTATTACTAATTCCAAATTTTTCCCAGGCTTTGGAATTGGAACTATGTGGGCTTTTAACAATTCGCTGGGGATATTTCCGTATGACATAAAGTCATTAAATAGTTTGGTAAGAGGTTCTATTATATTACCCCTAAAGGTTCTATAAAAGCAGTTACTAAACCCGTCAGGTCCTGGTGCTTTTTTTGATTTTAATTTTTTGATTGCAGATTCTACTTCATTTTGTAAGACAGGTTCATTTAATACTTCCAGTTGAGCCTCTGTTATACACGGGAGTTTGAGTTCTGTAAAAAATTTGGAGATATCATCAGTACTGTTTCCCCCGGGTAGATTATATAGTTCTGCGTAATATTTTTGAAATGCGTTACCGATCTTCTCTGGCGACAGGACTACTTCTTCTCCATTTATTTTTATTTTAGAAATAATTTTTTTAATTTTTTCCTTTTTTAATCTATTTGTTAGTAGTTTGTCCGCTTTATTCCCTTTATAATACCAGTTTCTTCTTAAACGTTCTAACGCAAGGTTGGATTTGTTTATCAATATATTATTAATACTCTCCTTTATTTTTTTTAATTCTTTACTTATTTCAAACGATATTTTTTTTTTATTCTGTTTTTCCAATCTATCATGATCTATATACAGTTGTGCCAAGTTTTGTAAGTTTCTTTTTTTTTCCTCTGTGCCCATTTTTATAAAGCTTCCCCTGATTGTACATTTAAACGCACACCAGAGCGTAGATAAGGAGATCTCAGAATTATTATTTTCTCTGAAATAGTCTTCTATAGCCTTTTGTATTATGTCCACATTTTGGTTTTTTTTTAACAGATATTCATTCAATCTCCAGTTAGATCTAGTTTTGGCAAATTCTTCTTTGATTTCCAAAATTAGAGCATTATGATCTGACCATGGAATATTGGTGATCAAAATTTTCTTGACCCTTCTAACGATATTTATTTCTGTCAATATGTAATCTATTCTTGAATATACCTGATGCGGGAAGGAAAAACAAGTATAATCCCTTTCCATAGGATGCCATACGCGCCAAATATCCATAAGACCTGCCTTTTTGATTACCTCGTTAAATTTTTGGGAGGATTGTTCTAACTGTCTCTTGTTCTCATTTGTTTTTAATTTATTTCTGTCCATATCAGGGTCTAGTATACAGTTAAAGTCTCCCATATATATTATTTTCCCTTGTTTAATTTTTTCGACTTTATTCACCAGTTTATTTAAAAACCTTATGGGAGCTTTATTGGGGGCATATAGATTTACAATTGTGTATCTCTGATTGTTTATCTCTCCAATTATTATAAGAGTCCTTCCTTCGTCATCTGAAACTTGGTGAATTAACTTAAAATCTATCTTCGCAGAAATTATAATTGCTACTCCTCTTTTCTTGTTCTTGGGCATAGAGGATCTAAAAACATGTGGGAACTCTTTTGAGCTAAACCTATCTTTGTCATTTTTTAGCCAGTGTGACTCTTGTATTCCACATATATGTATTGACTCTTTCCTAATAAAATCAGTGAGGATAACTCTTTTCTGCGGTGTATTTAACCCCCTTACATTGAGAGATGCTATTCTAAGCATACCTTAATTCTATCTGACCCCTTTCCCCTCAGTCTGGACAACCAAAAAATAACATAACATACAAGACATTGCACCCCTACATTTAACATTAAAATAAATGGTTCCTTTCCCATAGGAGCCAAAAATATCCCTGCGTTCCTTCCCCCTGTATATCAGGAGGGAAGAAATTTACAAATTAACCACCCTATATGGTTAGGTGATGGGATATACTAACAATTCTATCAAACATGTAAGAAATCTGCGAGTTACCCTGAGTTCAAGCGGAGATAATAATATGAGAAAAAAAAAAAAAAAAAAATTTCTTTACATTCTTTACCAAAATTCCTTCTCTCTCCTCTGTCTTTTCCCCTGTATTATTTATCTTTAGTGCTCATGGCCAATATTATTTACTTAAAGTGTAATAAACTCTCTCTGTTTATTATTTATTTAATTTCCCTATCCTTCTCCCTTACTATTTATACCAATAATATCTATTTTTCAGTGCTCAAGTGCTCCCCTCCCTTGAATTTTACTTCTTTTTACCTGTAACTACAATCATTTATTTGTGTGATATTCAAAAGTATCTTATATTCCTTCACTTCTAACCCCCTTTGTCTTACTCATCCTCTTCCTCTCTATTTCCTTTCTTTCTATATATTCTTTAATATTTGTGTGAATTATTTAACCATATGATTTTCTATTTCTCTAATTGTGTTATCTCAGTTCAATTCACCTCGTGTTAATTTCTGTAGAGAAAATTATATTAGCTACCCTACTTTCCTAATTTTCTTATTCTTTGTTTCAAAACGCATCTTTGTATAGACTGCTTATCAATATTACCATCCATACTCTCTCTTCAAGGGAAAACGATAGAGGGGGAAAGACACACAAAACAAAAAAAATAAATAAATAAATAAATAAATAAAAAAAAAAAAAAAAAAAACCTTTATAGGGCTACTTAGAGTTACCTCTTCCCGACCCCTATTCATGGGGAGGGGGAGGGGGAAGTCTAATGTAGACCCATACATCTATTATTTAAAGGTTTCCTGAATCCATTTTTGCAAACTCTGAACTTCTCTAAACATTTCCACTTTTTCTCCATACGTGAATCTTAATCCAACTGGGAATAACCAAATATACTTAATTCCCATTTCTCTCAATTTAACAGTGCAAGATGTGAAATTTTTTCTAGCCATTCTGGTACTTCTAGATAGGTCATTAAATATTTTGATGGATTCATATTTAGAGTCCTGTAGGGACTTGGATCTCATTGCCCTCATAATTTCTTGTTTAAGTCTATATGAGTTTAAAGCTGCAATGACGTCTCTTGGATGCTGGGCTGGAATATTGCTTGGATTTGGGATTCTATGTATTCTTTCCGTACAAAATTGGCTATTGTTCTGCTGGACCCCCAAAAATTTACAAAACTCTGTTAGGAATTCGTCAAGTCCTCCTGAAGTCACTTCTTCTTGGATTCCTCTTATTCTGATGTTGTTTCTCCTTGCTCTATCTTCGTTATCCGAAATCTTGGCTTCCATTATCGCCATTTTTTTTCCATCTGTATAATTCTTTCTTCATTTAAACCTTGTTGTAGTTTTATATGATCCATTTTGTCTTCCATTTGATTTATTCTGCCCATTATTTTGGCTATCTCTGTTTTAAAATCCCCCATCATTAGGTGTATCTCTTTCTTTATATTTTCTAGTTGCGCTTGTAAGCATTCATTCAAGAGATCTTTTCCAATCAGGCCAGCGTCTTTACTTAGAGAGTCCGACATTTCATGCTCGGGGTTTGTTTGTATTATAGATTGCATTATGGGTTGGGCTGCTCCATTTATACTGTTTCTTCTTTCTGCCTTCTCCTTATCTTGGGGTGAGAAATAATTTGAGAGTCTTTTTTCATTTCTTTGGTCGAGTTTTTTTTCTCTTTTGTTTCCCAGCTTAAGTTCACTTTTTTTGTTTGCCATTATTGCACTCTCTTGTATGGAGTTAATGAGAGCAGGATAGTATGTATCAAAAAGTATATATCCAAAAAAAAGGGAAAAAAAAAAAAAAAAAAAAGTTTTTTATTTGATTGTTCCGTCTTCCTTTCGCTTGATTGTGTCCGGTATCTTGAGTTCAGGGACTAGGGTCTCACGGCGTTCCACGGCTTTCAATTGTTCTCTGGCGTTTTATTCTTAAGCTCCAGTTATCTTAACATTCGTTCTTAACATCTTAACATTCAGCAAGTAAACTTTAGAACTTTTAGAGCACTTAGAAAGAAAAAAGTATAATTTTATCCAATTAACCCACAGCTCTCCAGATAGCTCCAGGCCATTTACAAAATAGTAATTTTCCCTCTTGAATGTCTATTTTGAACGTGTACATGGGACTTAACGATATTCCATAATATTCCATACTATTCCATACTATTCATATATTCATATATATTCATATATTCTGTGTTATTCCATTTTTTTTTTTTCCGTCTTAGCTATTTTATGGATAACGATTAGATTAAGCACGCTTATCCAGAAGAGATAACTCTCTCAGCCAAACTTCGTTTGGAACCTTTGCACGCTCCTGTTAACGGAATTTTCAATAATAATAATAGGTTAGACACATATCTCTAGTGGGAACGAGTCTCACAACCGGGGTTAATTTGGAGCCTTTTCCACGCTCCTATTAATGGACTTTTCCTTAGGTCTATATATCAGTATATATCTGCTGAAATTAGTTTGGAACCTTTGCACAACCTTTGCACACTCCTATTGGTGGAGTTTTCAGTAAGTCTGTATATCTGTATATATCCAGTATTTATCAAGACTACGTTCAATATGCCCGTGAGAGGGATAAAATAGTTTTCTGTTGATTATGCAGACATTATTCAGCTTGTTTATATGCTTTTTATATACTTGCAGTTAGATTGTCTTCTGCCTGTTATTTATGCCATTTTTTAGGCTTGCTGCCGTACTGGATGTTCCGAATTGCTCGTCTGTCCGTCCACCACGTGTATCTACACGTTCGTTCCCCTTTACTGCATTGACGCTAACTTCAGTCTTCACTGTCCTGGATCTCTATGCCACCGGAGACTCTCCTGTGCTATCTGGACACTGTCAGCCGCGTGTCCGCTCATCCGTCGCCAGCTACCGTCAACTGCCGCCATAGACCCTCGGCCTCAGGTACCTCGCGGCTTCCTTATCTTTTTCGCGGCTTTTCCCCTCACCTTCCGCGGGACGTGACCGGCGTGCGTCGTCACGTCATCGCCTCTCCCCGCCTAAGTGATCTCATGAGATAAAATGAATATTTTAATCTAACTGTATTACACTATGTTGTGTTGTATGCTTATGTTCTAGTGATACAAGCTGAATCCCTGGTCGATTTGTAGTTTGCAATAATAGGTAAGGAAGACTGATGCTGAAGTTTTGCTAATTCTTCAATTAAATCTAAACTGATTTTAGCTTGAGTGGCAGCTATAATACATTCAGGAGGCATTATGGATGACTTCTGGGTCTCGGTAAAAGACTTTGATTCAAATTGACGGGACAAGGCATCAGCCTTAGTATTTTTTGATCCAGGTTGATATGTCACCCTGTAATTAAAAAGTGTTAAAAACAAGGACCATCTAACCTGTCTGTCTGTCATTCTTTTAGTTTCTCCGAAATAAGATTAAGGTTTTTATGGTCGGTTAGTATAGTAACCAGTTTATCAGACCCTTCTAACACATGTCGCCATTCTTTGAGAGCAGAAATGATGGCTAACAATTCTCTGTCCCCTATGTCATACCTTTTTTCGGTTTCGGCCAATTTTTTTTGAATAAAAACCACAAGGATTTAAAGGCAGATCATCTGAGGGATAAAACTGCCCCTATACCAGTTTCAGATGCATCAACCTCGAGTAAGAAAGAACGAGAAGGATCTGGATGTCTTAGTATGGGTGCTGAGGCAAAACCTTTCTTCAGCGTCTCAAAAGAAGCCATGGCTTCTGGACTCCAATTTTGATAGTTTCTCCCTTTTTTTAATCATAGAAGTGATGGGAGCAGTGATAGAGGAAAATCCTTTAATACATTTCCTATAATAAATAGCGAAGCCTAAAAAACGCTGTATGGGGGGGGCGGAGCCTGACCGGGGAGCTAAACAGACACGCTTACTGTGAGCTCCGGAGCCTGAACCCGGTTTTCGGCGGAAATCAGCGGGAAATCAACAAATCCTGCACCCCAGTTCACCCTGCCTTGCTACACAAGGGCACGGGTACCGGGGGACACCTTGCAAGCCTAAATGCCCGTTGTGATGCTGGACCGGAGGACCGAGGCCTACATCTCACAGAGCTGGCGAGAGACGGACGCTCTCCCAGCTCACCAAACCATGAAGCATCCGCAGTATCGGACCTCCCTCCCCCCCCCCCAGGACCGGCGGGGGTTATCCCGGTCTCACTGGCATGTATTATCGGCCCACAAACGCTGCAAACGCTGACGACACTCCACAGCATGTTCTGAACCAGCAAGCTGAGTATCACAAAATGGCGACCACAAACCTTAACGCCGAGCCTGCGTCCCCTCAGCCTCTTCACGAACGCCTGGATGCTCTGTTGCAAAGTTTTTGGGAGAAACTGGAGCAACGGAAGGCTCAACGAACCCCCAACCGACATGTTTATAAATGATCTTGAAGACAGCATTGAAAGTCATGTTTCAGTGTTTGCAGATGACACAAAACTTTGTAAAATAATACAATGTGAGCAAGATATTACTTTGCTGCAGAGGGATTTAGATAGACTGGAGGACTGGGCACTCAAATGGCAGATTAAATTTAATGTTGAAAAATGCAAAGTTATGCACTTCGGCGTAAAGAATACACAAGCAACGTATACCCTTAATGGAAGCGAATTAGGGATAACAACACACGAAAAGGACTTGGGAATTGTTATAGACAACAAACTATGCAACAATGTGCAATGTCAATCAGCAGTGGCCAAGGCCAGTAGGGTATTGTCATGCATGAAAAAGGGCATTCATTCTCGGGACGAGAATATCATTTTGCCTCTTTATAAATCACTGGTAAGACCACACATTGAATATGCTGTGCAATTTTGGGCACCTGTTCTAAAGAAGGATATTATGGCACTAGAAAAAGTGCAGAGGCAGGCTACAAAATTAATAAAAGGAATGGAACATATCAGCTATGAAGAAAGGTTAACAAATTTAAACCTATTTAGTTTAGAAAAACGTCGCCTGAGACGGGATATGATAACATTATACAAATATATTTGAGGCCAATACAAACCATTGTGTGGAAATCTATTCACAAACCGGACTTTACATAGGACACGAGGTCATGCGTTTAGACTAGAAGAAAGAAGATTTCGTCTAAGGCAAAGGAAAGGTTTTTTTACTGTAAGAACAATCAGGATGTGGAATTCTCTGCCCAAAGAAGTGGTTTTATCAGAGTCCATACAGATGTTCAAACAGCTACTAGATGCATACTTGCAAAAACAGAATATTCAAGGATATAATCTTTCAATGTAGGGTAATAACTACTTGATCCAAGGATAAATCTGACTGCCATTCTGGGGTCAAGAAGGAATTTTTTTCCTAGCTTGTTGCAAAATTGGAAGTGCTTCAAACTGGGTTTTTTTGCCTTCTTTTGGATCAACAGCAAAAATCATATGTGAGGAAGGCTGAACTTGATGGACGCAAGTCTCTTTTCAGCTATGTAACTATGTAACTATGTAACTATGAGGTAGTGGGGCAGCTGGAGGCCACGAGATGGAGAGGGCGGACCCCGGGCAAAGCCGCCTTACACTTACTGGCGGAGTGCCCTTCTAGGCAGGGACCCAACAGGAGACGCTCTCCAAAACACCGACCACACCGCAGGAGGGTCGCCCGCCTCCGGCGGCGGAGAACCATCAGGGCCCTCCACAGCACCCACAATGGGAAAGACCCGGCCCGAGAGGTACCCGAGTCTGTGGACACGAGGTGTGGGCCCAATATAAAGCCTGGAGCTGGGGAGAAGCTTCGCGCCGTACTCAATTCTCCTCCATGTTGACCCACCTGACACCTCTGCTGCTGAACAACCGATTATCCCTCCGACCAACACCAACCATAATGCTGACCGGGATCGGCTGAATGAAACCAAGGCCCCAGACATAAAAGGCCAGACCACAAGCTGACGGACACTTACAACCTGCCGCAATATTACCCAAGCAACCTGCCTAAGCGATATGAATATCCTCATGTTATGTATTACCAATTACTGCACTTAAGTTTTACTAGTTATTTCTGTATTTTGTAGGGGCATTAGCTGTGCCAGCCATGTCATCTCTAAGATGTATATTTAGACCATGCGGCCACCAGGTGGCATTTTCAAGTGTCTTGCCACCGTAATTGTATAAGTTGCATCTCTGACTTACTATAATAGACGTATTAATGGGGGTAAATATCTCGGATTGCTACTGCATCCAGGCTGACACTAAGCTGGCAAGGAAATCCAGCAGGCTAGGTGGACATATATCCATTTATATATGCTTGTGCCCACTCTTTTACTCTACGCGATTAGGGTCACACCTAGCTACAGTTTTGAGCACCCACCTAATTAACTCGTAGACTAACCTATAATTAACTTGCAGACTAAACCTGTATGTTACTCACGTTTTAAGATTTATCGTATGGTTTTTGCGAAGCTACCTTCGTAACTACCGGTACTACATTACACGTGTTATTAATTTTCTGGAAAGCTTGCTTAATATAAAATGAGGCCGCCATTCGTAGGAGATGTACTACTGTATTAACGTGATCCCATCCTGTACAAATACCATGCATCCCCTCTTCTTTATTCTGTATCCCATTTAACTCCTGCCTCAATAAAAGAAAGATTGACAAAAAAAACGCTGTATGGCTTTTAGACCGATAGGCAGGTGCCAATCAAGGATAGCTTCAAGTTTTTCTGGTTCCATCTGAAAACCTGAACCCAATATAATATACCCGAAAAAGTGTACTTGGTTTTTGTCGAACAAACATTTTTCTAATTTACAATACAGTCTATTTTCCAATAGTTTAGATAGAACCTGTCTGACATGTTCATGGTGTTCCTTTATATTCTTAGAATAGATTAGGATATCATCTAAGTAAACAATCACAAACTCCTGTAGATAATCCCTTAATACATCGTTCATGAAATCCTGGGGCATTACATAAGCCGAAGGGCATTACCTTATACTCGTAATGACCATAACGAGTATTAAAGGCGGTTTTCCATTCATCCCCTTGCTTAATTCTAACTAGATTATATGCCCCTCTTAAATCTATTTTAGAAAAAATAGATGCGCCTTTAATAACTCTGGTATTAAAGGTATTGGGTAGGCGTTACGTATGGTAATTTTGTTCAAACCCCGGTAGTCGATACAGGAACGTATATCTCCCTCTTTCTTTGAGACAAAAAAGAAACCCGCCTCAGCAGGTGAAGAAGACTTGGTGATAAAACCTTTTCTCAAATTCTCCTTAATATATTCTTCTAGAACCCTATTCTCTTTAACTGTTAGTGGATACACCGTACCCCTAGGATGCATAGTTCCAGGAAGTAGGTTAAACGCGCAGTCATAAGAAAGATTAGGTGGTAGCCGTTCAGCCTTTTTCTGTTCAAACACTGCCTTAAGATCAAGATAAGAATCTGGTATCTGTGTCGTTAAAGGTTCCATAGTATGAACATTAAGTAGAATCACCCTCCTTTCTCTCCCGAGCTATCCTACGGCTAGTACCTACGGATAACGTCAGGGGGTTCGTCTCCTTAGTAATAAAAGGAACTGACAGTGGTCTACCATCTATGGCCTCCACGGCCAAGGGTGTGGATCTTACTTTAACCCCTTAAGGACACATGACGTGTGTGACACGTCATTATTCCATTTTATTCCAGAAGTTTGGTCCTTAAGGGGTTAAATGGGAGAGAATGTTCTCTACTGAAATTTACATCTACGAAGTTCTCGTCAGCCCCAGAATCAATCAAGGCAGTAGTCTGAACTATCTGTTCTTCCCATTTCAGAACAACGGGTAGTAGAAGCCTAAGTTCTTTCTTTTCATTAAAGGAGGACATACATATTACACCCAAGGCCTGTCCTCCTGGAGGGCTTAGGTGCTGGAGTTTTCCAGTCTGCTTGGGCAGGTTAGTACTTCTTCCCACAGTACAGGCAAAGCCCCTCCTTTCTTCGATATTGTTTCTCGGTGTCAGATAACTGAGTCGTTCCTAATTGCATAGGTTCAGGAGGGGTTGCAGCGGCTGTTTCAGAGGAAGGAAATGTTAAGGCCAAGCGTTCTGGAATATGCCTTGGCCTGTCCCTAGTGTTTTGCCTATGTCTCAGGCGTTTGTCGATGTGGGCTAGGTAGGTTATTAATTCCTCTAGCGCATTGGGTAAGTATCTAGTAGCTACCTCATCCAGTATCTTGTCAAAAAGCCCATTTATGCACACTTTACTTCAGTAACATAGGTACGGAATTCCAAAGCGTAATCTACTAGGGAACGGGAACCCTCTCTCATGCGTAAGAGGATCTTTGCTGCATTAGTCCTTCTCCCAGGGGGATCAAAAGTCCTCCTGAAGGCAGCCACAAACTCAGTGTAATTAAATACTATGGGATTGTCATTCTTCCATAAGGGGTTGGCCCAAACTAAAGCCCTATCTACTAAGAGAGTAATAATATACCCAATTTTAGCTCTGTCTGCCGGATATGCTCGGGGATGGCGTTCAAATATAATACTAACTTGATTAAAAAAAAACACGACAGTCCTTGGGATCTACCCCGTAACGTAGAGGTGATGTAGCATGGTTAGATGAACCCATAGCAGATATTTCCATATTAGGGATGTTAGGTACCGGGACAGGTATTTGCTCATCCGGCTGTATATGTGCAGTACGGATCAGTAATGTTTGCACCACCATGGCAAACTGGTCCATACGGTGGCCTAATTCTTCAAAACTGTTGTCATGAACTGGCCCATGTAGATTAGCACCTGCAGGGTCCATGGCCCTATTGTAATGTCACGACAGTAACCCCAAACACGCAGAGTGTAACCTACCAAAGAAACGTATTACTGGTCCTTATGATGGCCGGATTTAACGTTTAAGAATAGTCAAGGAAATAGCCAAGAGTCAGAGGATACCAGAAAGTGGAACAACGAATAAACTAGCTGAAGTCAGGATACCAGAGAGGAGAATAGTCAAAAGGGCAAGCCAGAGGTCAAAATACGAGGAGACTAACAGAGGAAGTATCAAGCACTAGAGGGAACCAAGAAAGGAACCACAATAGGGAAAAAGGTGCTCTTTTATACTAGAGCGTCTTTGGCTTTAACACCACGCCCCCAAAACATTCGGGAGCGTGGAATACATTGCATCTGTGCAGTATAATCCTCCTGACATCGGCGCGCATGCGCCACGTCAGAAGATAAGGCGTGTGAGGAGCGGCCTGGTGTCCGACAAGCTTTGATCGTTCGTACGATCTACAATATAATCATCTGAAATAGTCATTCAAATAAATAGTGACTGGAATGAATGGACAGTCAGGATCATCACAAGCTACACTGGTACATAGATAACATATATACCAGTAATCTTAATAGATTGTAAGGCAATGAGGGGACAGACAATAAAATTAATCTTTACTGCGGTATTAAAGGAACGAACATTTGCAATTGAGACACTATAGGCTTGAAAGCCTTTTTGTGCCATATTTTACTTTTTACATAAAATATCATAGTAATCCTCCGGAGTCTCGCCCGCCAACCCGAAGCCAGATTCAGCTTCTGCGGCCTACTCACCTGGTGGATTCCACGGGGGAAGGAAACATACGATCTTCCGCCTCCCAGAGCAACCGGGCTATTACAACCGACTCCCGCCACCCTCTGGACCGGTGGGGGTCCTCCTGGTCCCAACTGGGGGAAAGGCACACGAGAGCACCCCAGCAGTATGTGTCGCCACATCTCAGCCCTGGGCCGCAACCAATATGGCCATCGCAACAGGGAAACACCCTGAAATGATTTGGAAACCAAATTCAATGCCGACTTTGACAGGGTATATGCAGCGTTCTGGCACCGGATTGCAGCCTATGCAGAGCAGACGCAGCCGCCTACAACTCCTGCCCCACAGCACCAGACAGAAGCCCTTCCAACACACAGCCCTACCGACCCAGTACGCCCAGCCATACACATGGATGACACTGATGTCTCCGCCGCTCGGTCTTCTTCTGGGCTGGGTCTCACCTGGAAGTAACTCTCCTTCGCCAGCCATACAACCAGGGAGACAACCGGGAACCAGAGAAACCCTGGGCCCACAACCCCCAAAATGGGATCTATGGTAAAAAGGCGTTCCCTTTGGCCGAAGACGTGTGGCACACAGACTACGCAAGTCCATGAAAAGCTAAAGCAACTGGCAACAAGGACAGCCAAACGACCCTCTGATAAGGAAGGACAATCTAGAGGAGCACAGTGGATTCTCACTCACGTAAGGGGTAGACGAGGTCCCCCGACACGACCCGATAGACTGGCTTCCCAAAACCACCGCACTATTCCGTCATGCGGAGTGGGCTGAGAACACTTGCTAACACTCCTGCCTAGACCCAAACAGTAGCATGCACTGTAACCAGCAGCCTGATCGACTCCTGTGGTCTCTATAATAATCTTTGCCTAACATGTCATTTAACGTTTCTTAACTACCAGCCCCAAGAGTGTCTTACCTATCGTACCTGCACCATAGCACTAGGGAATTAGACACGTTTTTATCACATAAGCTTCCTGCTCAGAATGTTATTTGTCTGCCGGACATGTAACCTGGCGCTTATTACAATCCAGCTCCAAGAGATGAATGAGAATACTACCCCTCAGAAGCATATGAATAGTGCATGAATAATGCTCAAAGTTAGCAGGTTTAATATTACGTTATGTGCATTTTAGTTATATGCTAGCTCTCACTATAGACACTAGAAAGCCTTTGTCATTTATGTGGTAAATTAATGCTTAAGCTGCCTAATTTCATACCCAGTCATGACTATTTTGCCTCATAGACGAACCCACTATGTGCACTTAGAAAGCGGCATAGGCTTGTTTCATCTTCTTACATTAATCCTGCCATTAGCCTGCATTGATGCCTTGCTCAGCCTGATCATATGTGTATTTAACATGCAGTCAATATAATCTACACTTGCCAAAAGGCATCCAAACAGGACACTCATTCTCGCCTTGCACACAGGGGCGGACTGACCGGTCGGGCACTTCGGACATGGTCCGAGGGCCCGGCCGGGAGGGGGGCCCGCCATCAGGGGGCCCGGCCGCCCCTTTAAATGCTGCAGCCGCCTGAGCGCTCTCTTAAGATAGACATTCAGTGTGCACCTTCCTGTCAGTCCGACCGGGTACAGGAAACAGAAACTCCTGTTCCGCGCGGAACAGGAGTTTCTGTTTCCTGTACCCGGCCGGACTGACAGGAAGGTGCACACTCAGTGTGCACCTTCCTATCACTCCGCCGGGCACCGCGGACCGGAGAGCAGTTCGGCCACGCTACAGGGGAGGGGGTAAGAAGAAAGAGGGAGGGAGGGGGTAAGAAGAAAGAGGGAGGGAGTGGGTAAGAAGAAAGAGGGAGGGAGGGGGTAAGAAGAAAGAGGGAGGGAGGGAGGGGGTAAGAAGAAAGAGGGAGGGAGGGGGTAAGAAGAAAGAGGGAGGGGGGTAAGAAGAAAGAGGGAGCGGGGGTAAGAAGAAAGAGGGAGGGAGGGAGGGGGTAAGAAGAAAGAGGGAGGGAGGGGGTAAGAAGAAAGAGGGAGGGAAGAAGAGGGTAAGAAGAAGGAGGGAGGGGGTAAGAAGAAAGAGGGGGTAAGAAGAAAGAGGGAGGGGGGTAAGAAGAAAGAGGGAGGGGGGGTAAGAAGAGAGTGAGGGGGAGTAAGAAGGGGGGTAAGAAGAGGGGGTTAAGAAGAGAGGGAGGGGGTAAGAAGAGGGGGAGGGGAGTAAGAAGAGGGGGGAGTAAGAAGAGGGAGGAGTAAGAAGAGGGGGAGGGGGGAGTAAGAAGAGAGTGAGGGGGGAGTAAGAAGATGTGGGGAGTAAGAAGGGGGGTAAGAAGAGGGGGGAGTAATTGCCCCCTTCCCTGTCCGCAGGCACCGTGCGGGCAGCCGGCAGGGGAGGGAGGAAGAGAGGACCCGGGAGCTCAGCCTTCAGCTCCTCTGGGTCCTTCTTGCGCAAGCACAGATCGTTGCCGCGGTTACCACGGCAACGTTACGGCTCTTGCAAGAGTAAACTCTAGCCCTGGAGCTACGGGCTAGAGTTCACTCTTAACACTGTGACCACCAGGGATTCCTGGTGGTCGCAGTGGTGAGAGTGAACTCTAGCCCCATAAACACACTGCCCCCACACACCATACACATTCACACACTGCCCCCCATACACCCACACACACCATACACATTTACACACATTGCCTCACACACACACACATACACTGCCCACCCATACACACACAGCCCCCCATACTAACATTGCCACACACATACACAGCCCCCTCATACACACATTGCCCCACACACCCTACACATTCACACACTACACCCCCTCACACACACTGAACCTTTCACACACACTGCACCCCTTACACATTGCACCACTGCTCCTATACCCTACTACAGCCTCATATCCCAGCAGACCCCAGGTAAGTTGTCAAACTGTTCTTAAACGGTTTGACTAATTACTCTGAAAGGGGGGGGGGCGGCCCTCCTGGCACCATAATGACTACACAGAGCAGTAGTGGTTATTGTGCATGGATTATTTCTTTAAATAATCTACAAGTGCCCCAGTAGCCAGCCCACAGGCCGGCCAGCCAGCCAGCCCACAGGCCGGCCAGCCAGCCCACAGGCTGGCCAGTAGCCAGCCAGCCCACAGGCCACCAGTTAGGCTTACAGCCAGCAAGCCCACAGCCTGCCAACCGCAGCCAGCAAGCCACAGCCTGCCAGCCAACAGCCTGCCAGTCGCAGCCAGCAAGCCCACAGCCTGCCGGCAGTAGCCAGCAAGCCCACAGCCTGCCAGCCGCAGCCAGTAAGCCCACAGCCTTCCAGCAAGCCCACAGACTGCCAGCCAGCAACAGTAATTAAGGTAAGAGGAGCCAACTTGGCCTAGGTATCAGCGAGCTATGTTGTGTTGCTATATTGTGAATAGGAACCAGAGTGTTGGAGAGACCCCCATCCAGGCCCCATTAGACTCCATTGTAGTCTCTAATGGGACCTGGAGGAAATTCTTTCTAACACACTCTCTAAAGGACACTGAGATAGCCTCTGCTAGAATGCTCCCCCCCTCCATGGTCCATTAGGCCTCAATTGTAGTCTCTACTGGGGCCTGGAGGCGACTGTTTCCAGCAGGGACACTGAGATGGCCTCTGTTAGAAAGACCCCCTTCCAAGCCTATTAGACTCCATTGTAGTCTCTAATAGGGCCTGGAGGGGATTCTTTTTAACACACTCTCTAAAGGACACTGAGATTGTAGTCTCTACTGGGGCCTCGAAGGGATTATTGCACTTTTGTTCCTTGTGTCTAAAGATTGTGTAGGGTGTCGCTGGAGGCGGTGCATGGAGGCGGGACATGGGTGGCGCTTGCTGCGGCGTATGGGTGGGGCCTGTAAGGGGGCCCTTGATTTATTTTGCCCGGGGGCCCTGAGGGTTCTCAGTCCGCCCCTGCTTGCACATAGCCTGAACTAACTACATAACTCTCTAGAACCACATACCTCCCTCACAAACATTAAAATTCACTCTGGAAACAGATCAGTTCCGTTAAACTTGTTTATGTATACTAAAAATGTGTGATTACTCATGCCACTGTCGAGCTCTTATATATGTTGATATACGCTGTTGTGGCGTTTGTGGCTATTTTGTACCTACCTGCACAAATATATATATATATATATATATATATATATCATAGTAATCAAATAAACCTAGTTTAGTGACATATAATAATAAATAGAAATAATTATAAAAAAACAGGTTACTGTATTCACCTGGAATCTTCAATAAAAAAGGAGCGTGTACGCTTGAGTGCGCCAGTTATCAGAGGTCATTGCTGGGTATTAATGGGAAGTTTGGTATATGCAGGCCCAGATATCTGGTTAGCATAGCAGCACGCCCACTCAATGTGCTGTGGTGGTATATGCCTACTCCTAATCACCAGTGTTACAAAATGGGCACTGTACCCCCAGCTTGGCATTTAATCCTTGGAAAGGAATTCCAAAAGGCAAACTTTGGACAAATTAGCAGGCTGTGATTGTAGCCAAATGGTGAAGAACTTTTCCAGATCAGATATATTTATCATTTGGGTTTAGTGAGTAAATCTCACAATGAAATAACATGCTTGAATTGGGTTTATAAGTTCGGCAAAGAGTTAATATCTGAGAGGTGCTCTACTGGTGATTAAAGGAGCACTATAGGGTCAGGAACACAAACATGTATTCCTGACCCTAAAGAGTTAAAACCACCATCTAGCCCACCTGTACCCCTCATGCCTCCCAAAGAATTGTAAAACTTACTGTATTCAAGTCTGCAGATGCATATTTTGACCCTGTTTCCTTTAGACCTGCCCACTGCCCACTGACATCAGCAGAAGTTCTAGCCTGATCCAATCACAATGCTTCCCCATAGGATTGGCTGAGACTGACAAAGAGGCAGATCAGGGGCAGAGCCAGCATGATTCAAACACAGCCCTGGCCAATCAGCATCTCCTCATAGAGATGAATTGAATCAATGAATCTCTATGAGGAAAGTTCAGTGTCTGCATGCAGAGGGAGGAGATACTGAATGTTTGGATGCATTTTAGGCAGCCATGACCCAGGAATGATCTCTAACAGCCATCTGAGGAGTGGCCAGTGAAGTTATCACTAGGCTGTAATGTAAACACTGCATTTTCTCTGAAAATTGCGCCCCCCCCCCCCCTCCCCCTGGATCCGCCACTGCACCAGAACAAATTCAATAAGCTGTAGTTGTTCTGGTGACTATAGTGTCCCTTTAAGGATTTGACTCCACTGTACAGTGAGGGTCGAGATTGCAGGTTGCAGCATCCTGTAGTGTAGATAGAGCTAGAGAATGATGAATATTTACTCATGCTCCCCCTACTGGACCAATTTAAACCAGCAGCAGATACTGCATTGTGAGACGCCTGCTCTGCATAGCACTATACACATATTTACTGCTGCTTCTGCTCAGTATGTTTCTTGACTCCTCGCAGGGGTGGGCTGACAAGTAGAACAGGGGGTAAACTAATATGTGAAGACAGGCTGAAGGAATGTAGTTCTACCACACCTTGTTAATAGAATGACGGTACCACTCTTCTAGTCTTGGACCCTATGTGACATTAATAGAGAGAGAGGAAATCTGGGATCAAAAACAATGAGGGTTTAAAAGGCAATGATTCCATGCATAATTATTAACCACCACAATAAGCTGTAGTAGTTATGGTGTTCACGGTGACATGAAAGCATTTCTTAAAAGGGAACTGTACCTGCTACATCTCATTATTATTATTATTATTATTATAAAAAGGGGGGGGGGATTTAACAATAAATGTAACAATTACAAAATGTTACAGGAACAATAGGTTAAAGAGGACCGTTTTTAAACCAGCTTACAATCTAGAGGAGAAAGACACCTCCCTGGACTGACAAGGAAGGGGGGACATGACTGCGGCTAGGATAAGGAGTCTTAAAGGAAGAGGAGAGGGGAGGGGGATATATGGATACATAGTTGCTAAGATGGAAGACAGTTATAAGGACAGTGAGGGGAGGGGACTTACCAGTCAGCTCTTGGAAGTGCAGGGATCCTGACTTTCAGATTTCAGATTTTCATCTGTCTTTCTTTGCTGACCCCTTTAAAAAAAAAAATAAAAAAAAAATATATCGATATTATTCTTCTGAATTTTATACTTACCTGTTCCTGAATTTCGAGAGTGATGGACGTTTCCCAGGAATCATTGGTGGCCCTGTTGCAGGCTTACCGGGCTGCACATGGTGCAGGCTCGTTAGCAGAGGTGTTGGCCGGCATGGATGGCGGCCCCGGTGAAGAGGCACGACCAGTGGAAGGTGGGCGGCGGGCCAGGCGTTCAAGGCCGCCGTCGCGACTGTCTCCTAGCCCGGTGAGAGGAGGTCGTGAAGGCCGAAGAAGCCGGCGAGCTGGAGTGGCTGGGAACGTGGAGCCGAGCCTGGTGTCGTCCCCCCGAGCGATCCGGTCCCAGGTGAGGGCTGCGGCTGCGTCCGGCAGCCATTTCCAAGATGGCGTTTCGGCGGGAAGATCCAGGAGCCCTCCACCTTCTCTTCCGGCGCGGCCGGAAGTGACGTCACGACGCCGGTCGCGCACGGCCGGCGCGCCGGATATGACGACAGCAGCCGGCGACGGGCAAAACCCGGAAATGGGTGCCCGCGCCGGAAATAGGATGCCGGGCGCCCGGAGACCACAAGCGCCGGCGGAAGAAGGCAGCAATAGGGGTGCTGTGAGCCGGACAGCAGCCCCAAGAAGAGGGGAGTCCCCAGGACCGGCCGGTTCATGGGGTGCCGCGGAGCAGGCGGCAGCCCCAAGGTTGCAGTACTGCCAGGATGCCGGCGGTCGGGAGGCCGTGTCGGCTGCAGCCCCTCTGGGAGCTGGGAGGCTCCAGGGGGATTCCGGTGAGGAGGAGGAGTCTGAGGAGGAGCGAGAAGGCGATGGAGGACGGCCCCTGCGCCTCCCCTCATTTGGTGAGTCAGCATGCGCAGGCGCCTGGGGTGCTGCAGGGGGTTCAGGTCAGGATAGCGAGGTGTTGCGCCTGCTGAGGATGTTAGTGGAGGGGCAAGCCAGGGGTACTGGTCTAGGGGCTCAGGGTCCAGGTAGTGCGGATAGTTTGAGGGGTCATGGGGTTGGGGTTGGTTCCTTTCTCCCAGGGTGTGAACTGGCTCCCCTAGGTTTACATGTGCCAGCGGAGGTGCAAGAGAAGATTATTCGTGGTGAGTATGTGGATCTCCTTTCTCTCGTTCCGCCAAACAAGGAGTCCGTGGACAGACCGCGACGTGGCGAACAATTGGAGGGAGAAAAGGGTAAGGCTATCCCGCGTACGTTCGGTAATTGGCTGCAAGGATTTAATATCTTTGCCAGCGTGCTAGTGCGCCGTTTCCCTGAGAGGGCCCCGTCTTTATTTGGTTATTTGGACTTAATTTGGGGCGCCTACAAGGTCTATGGAGGGCAATGCTGGTTCAAATACGACCAGCAATTCCACCAGAAGATGGCGGCGTGCCCGGGTATGGGTTTTGGGGTGCAGGACGGCAGCCTGTGGCTGCTACTTATGACCCCGTGTAGACCCTCTCCCTTTTCGGGGGCAGCCGGCGTCCCCACGGGTACGTCGGCAGGTCAGAGGAAGGGAGTCTGTTGGCTCTTCAACGAGAGCCACTGTAAGTGGTTTAGCTCCTGCAGATTCCGGCACGAGTGTGCCCACTGTGGGGGAGCCCACCCGGCTCTCCGTTGTTTCAAGAAGGGCAGACCATCTGCCTCCAAGGGCTCTGGTAGGGACGACGTTCCTCGCAGAGAGGACTCCAGTGAGCGTGGAAAAGATGCGTCCATGGCTCGTCCAGTATCCTAAGAGGGACGTTGCTAGCCTTTTGTTCGACGGTTTCACAACGGGTTTCTGGATTCCCTTTGTGCTGTCGGACGAGGGCCAGTTCGCGGACAATCTTCGGTCCACGCGGGGAAAAGAGGGCTTGTTACAAGAAAAGTTGGAGGCGGAGATTCAACGGGGCCGCATGGCCGGCCCCTTTGATTCCCCCCCATTCCACAACCTGAGGGTGTCTCCGCTGGGTCTGGTACCCAAAAAGGATCCGGGAGCTTTTCGATTGATTCACCATCTCTCGTACCCTTCGGGGGCGTCGGTCAATGATGACATCGACAGGGATGCGTGCAGGGTACGTTATGCGTCCTTCGACTCGGCATTGCTCCTCCTGCGGCGGGCCGGTCGGGGGGCGTTATTAGCAAAATCGGACATTGAATCGGCCTTTCGTTTGTTGCCGGTTCATCCAGATTGCTTTCACTTGTTGGGGTGTTTCGCTAACGGTTGCTTCTATTATGATATGTGTATGCCCATGGGCTGCGCTATCTCTTGTTATCATTTCGAACTGTTTTCTTCTTTTTTGGAGTGGGTCACGTCCAGAGTTGCGGGTTTGTGTTCGTTGACACATTACCTGGATGATTTTTTGTTTGTTGGTCCGTCGGGTTCCCAGGATTGTACAGCGTTGCTTCAGGCATTCCGGCGGGTGGCGTCAGAGTTCGGAGTTCCTGTGTCCGAACAAAAAACGGTTGGCCCGGTGTTGGTCCTTTCATTCTTGGGTATCGAAATTGATACCGAGAGTATGGTTTTCCGGCTTCCGGTAGAGAAGTTGGAGGGGTTGCTTCGGCTGGTGGACTTGGTCAAAGGTTCCAAGAAGGTTCAGTTGCGACAGATGCAGGGCCTTTTGGGGCACTTGGTTTTTGCATGTCGGGTGTTACCGATGGGTCGGGCATTTTGTCGTAGATTGTCCTTGGCCACAGTGGGGGTGAGGGAACCTTTCCATTACATTCGGATCACGAGGCGCCTTCGGGCGGATCTGGCAGTGTGGAGCTCCTTCCTCAGACGTTACAACGGGCACTCTTGCTGGTTGAGGGAGGCCACCACCAATGCTGCATTGGATCTTTTTACCGATGCCTCGGGGTCCGTTGGCTTTGGAGCGTATTTTCGGGGTCAGTGGTGCGCGGGGGAATGGCCGGAGGAATGGCAGTCTTCCCCATTTCGAAGGAATTTGACCTTTTTGGAACTGTTTCCGATAGTGGTCGCGCTGGAACTGTGGGGTGAGGAGCTGAGAAATCACACGGTGGTCTTTCACACGGACAACATGAGTGTGGTTCATGTGATTGCCCGATCGTCCTCCTCGTCCCCACCAGTTTTGGCTCTTCTCCGTCACCTCGTGCTCCTTAGTCTTCAGTTTAATGTTTGGGTGCGGGCGCAACATGTCCCGGGTGTGCAAAATGTGGTGGCTGATGCATTGTCTCGCTTGCAGTGGGAGCGGTTTCGCGAGGCAGCGCCAGAGGCGCGGCGGACCGGTCTGCAGTGTCCGGACTCCTTATGGAAGCTCGATTTCGAGGCCTGATGGGCTTGGTATCGGACTCCTTGGCGGAGGCTTCCTGGAAGGCATACCGGGCAGTGTGGAAACAGTGGCTGTCGGCAGCACGGGACGGGGATGTATCCACGGAAACGGGACGTACGGAGGCGACTCTTGTGTTGCTGGATGACTTGGTCAGGAGAGGTAGGTCTTGCGCAGTAGCGGAGAAGGCGCTGGCTGCCCTGTCTTTCTTGTTTCGATTTATGGGCTGGCAGGATGTTACGAAGGAATTTGGGATCCAGAGGGTGGTGAAGGGGTGGCGACTGCGGCGTCGCCCGGATCGTCGTCGGCCGATTTTGGTGGAGATGTTGCGGCGGATTCTTTTAGTCTTGCCGCGGGTCTGTGGCTCGGATTATGTATCGAAGTTGTTTCGCGTAGCCTTCTCGGTCTGTTTTTTTGGAGCCTTTCGCATCGGCGAGTTGGTAGCCCCGAGCAAGGGGAAGGCCTCGCCTTTGGCATTGTCGGATGTGCGGTGGTCTACTTCCTCCGTTGACATTTTTGTGCGGCGCTCTAAGACGGACCAGGCGGCCCGGGGTGCCTGGGTTCGTTTAGGGGCCACGAGGGATGTCGTCTGTCCTGTCGGGGCTTTTCACGATTTTCTGGAGGTGCGCCCGGAGCGGGGAGGCCCTTTGTTGGCTCACGCGGATGGGTCTCCCCTAACACGCTATCAGTTCTCGGCAATGCTGAAGAGAGCATTGGCCGCGGGTGGTATGGAAAGTCAAGGGTTTTCGGCCCATTCCTTTCGGATTGGGGCAGCTTCCCAGGCAAGCGTTTTGGGTTACTCGGCTGCGGGCATTCAGCGCATTGGAAGATGGGAGTCGGGGCGTTTTAAGTCTTATGTCCGACCTCATATGCTGTAACCCTCTTCTCGTTGTAGGTGGGCGGCCCCGGTACGTGTGGATACTAGGGCATTCCTATGTGTACTGGGCAGCTAGGCGAGCTGAAGACCGGGCCTACGGACGAAATTTGGGCATCTCAGTGGACGTGGCCCAAGTCAGGTGGAAGGGCATTAGGGGCCTCCGATGGCAGCAAGTATATCCTGAGTTCGTGGAGCTCCGTAAGTTTGTGTCAGGACCGGTGGTGGTGGTGGTCCATGCGGGCGGGAACGACTTGGGGGTATCCAGGACGGTGGACCTTCTCCACGCGATTCGGCACGACTTGGCGAGGTGCATGGCGCTGTTTCCGGACATGACCTTGGTTTGGTCGGAGGTGGTTTCCAGGCCGTGCTGGCGCGCGCTGCCGCACTCGCGCGGTTTGGAGAAGAGCCGGCGCAAGCTGAATATTGCAGTGGGGAAATTTGTCCGGCGGCTAGGTGGGGTGGTCGTCCGACACGTGGAGCTGGAAGGAGAGAACCAGAACTTAATGAGGAGGGATGGGGTCCACTTAAATGAGATAGGGTTGGACATCCTGAACACGGGTTTGCAGAGTGGGATTGAGGCTGCGCTGTCTGCGGGGGGCGCGATGACGGCAGGAGGCGTGAGGGGAAGTCGTCATCGCGGTGGCGGGAGTCCTGGCCAGCGCAGGCAGAACTGATGGAGTTGCCGAGGAGGCTTGGGGAGTCGCAGCCTGTTGGGAGCTGATGGCAGAGGCAGGCTGCTCATGGACTCATGGTTTGTGGGGATAGACCTGTCTGTTGGGCAATCACCCCAACAGCTGACAGTATTTATGTTGCTGGCATGGAAAAATTAAATAAAGCTGTGGCCGATGCCCTTACCCAACTTTATACGGTCTCTGTGTGTCATTGGGAAAGGGGGGGCACCGGGTGGGTGGTACAGTCATCTAGACAGCAGTCAAGACACCTCCCTGGACTGACAAGGAAGGGGGGACATGACTGCGGCTAGGATAAGGAGTCTTAAAGGAAGAGGAGAGGGGAGGGGGATATATGGATACATAGTTGCTAAGATGGAAGACAGTTATAAGGACAGTGAGGGGAGGGGACTTACCAGTCAGCTCTTGGAAGTGCAGGGATCCTGACTTTCCCGCCCTCCCGCCCTTAGGACATTTGGTTATTGAAGGAATGTGGGTTTTGTTTCTGGTGCTTGTTGTTGGTTGTCTTTTCTTGTTTTGTCACAGCACGCGGGAGTCCTGGCCAGCGCAGGCAGAACTGATGGAGTTGCCGAGGAGGCTTGGGGAGTCGCAGCCTGTTGGGAGCTGATGGCAGAGGCAGGCTGCTCATGGACTCATGGTTTGTGGGGATAGACCTGTCTGTTGGGCAATCACCCCAACAGCTGACAGTATTTATGTTGCTGGCATGGAAAAATTAAATAAAGCTGTGGCCGATGCCCTTACCCAACTTTATACGGTCTCTGTGTGTCATTGGGAAAGGGGGGGCACCGGGTGGGTGGTACAGTCATCTAGACAGCAGTCAGGGGTTATAAAAACACAATAGGGCATCAAGGGGACATCAAACAAGATGGGAAGGTAGCAGAACTGGAGGTGAAAGTGGAGTGTTGTCCTTTAGAAGAGCGCATTAGAAAGATTTGTAAAATACATTTATTCGTTCTAATTAATATTTTATTTATTAATTATTTTCAAAAAGGTCAGTTTTAAGGGACTTCTTAAAGGGAGACTAAAGCACTTTAGCTTGCTGAAAAGCTTCAAGTGTGAAGAGTGTGTCTTACTTTTTGATTTTGGAAAAAGTGCAGATTTCAATAGAAATGTACACTTTTATAAATTATACTGGTTATGGTTACAACCATCTGGCTTTCAACCCTCTGGCTGGTTATGGTTACAACCCTCCGTTAGCTTATTTGCACTGAACTCAAGAGGCAGCAATTGCCCAGAGCACCTGCCTTACAAAGACTTGTCATTGAGCTGCATTGGGAAGTCTGTGATTGGACAGCAACAGAAAGTCTGGACGGGGTTAGAAGGGGAGGGTTTGCAAAGGATGCAGACAAGAGATCTGCAGGTTTTGCAAGCGGTTTTAGATATAACGCTAATGAAAAAATGCATTATTAAATGCATGCACGTGTTCATTTTGGGGTATATCTACTAAACAGTGATTTGTATGTATTTGGGCAGTGGAGTGTCCCTTTAATGATTGAAGACTAGAGGAGAGTAGGCAAGAAGCTCTGCAAACACAAATTAGCAATAAGGGTGCGAGCAGCAGACTGGAGAAGGTCACCAGCAGAGCAGAGAGAACGAGAAGGGGCATACCTACAAATCTATGAAGGAATATAACAGGGGATAGAAATGTTTAGAGTTTTGTAGCTAAGGGATTAGGTGGTTATAGTGTCTGGCGTCCTCTGGTGCTGTCCTTCCATTCGTTATTGTTCTTTGCCATCTTTATTTTCAAATGTCTTAAAATCATGGAAGAAAAATAAACAGAGAAAATAAAGAGATATATGCTAAATGTATAATATTGATCAGTTTTATAAGACAGTGCCTGCTATTGAAGTTTATTTTATTATTTATACAGCGCCAACATATTCCGTAGCGCATAATTGTAATGGGTGGACTAACAAACACATAATTGTAACCAGACACATTTGACGCACAGGAACAAAGGGATTGAGGGCCCTGTTCAATGAGCTTACATGCTAGAGGGAGTGGGGTATAGTGACACAAAAGGCAGTGTTTACATGAAAATGCCTGCAGGGACTGCACTAAGCTGTAGTTGTTCTGGTGACTATAGTGTTCCTTTAAAGGACCACTATAGTGCCAGGAAAACATAATTCCTGGCAGTATTGTGCCCTGAGGGTGCCCCCACCCTCAGGGACCCCCTCCCGCCGGGCTCTGGAGAGAGGAAAGGGGTTAAAACTTACCTTTCTCCAGCGCTGGGCGGGGAGCTCTTCTCCTCCGATCCTCCTCCTCTCCTCCCATTCGGCTGAATGCACACGCGCGGCAAGAGCTGCGCGCGCTTTCAGCCGGTCTCATAGGAAAGCATTACCAATGCTTTCCTATGGACGCTTGCGTGCTCTCACTGTGATTTTCACAGTGAGAATCATGCAAGCGCCTCTAGCGGCTGTCAGTGAGACAGCCACTAGAGGATTTGAGGGCTGGATTAACCCATTTATAAACATAGCAGTTTCTCTGAAACTGCTATGTTTATAAAAAAAATGGGTTAACCCTAGCCGGACCTGGCACCCAGACCACTTCATTAAGCTAAAGTGGTCTGGGTGCCTAGAGTGGTCCTTTAATAATATAAACCAATCCGGTATAACTAACTGTAACCTAACCTACACAGGTCTTGCTTCAAATGAGGCAAGTTATAATGCTGACAATAGTTTAGATTTGTTGCCCATGAATTTATACTGTAATAACTGTGACACTAAACCGTAGTGGTTATGGTGCTTAAGATGACACGTTAAAGTGACATAGGGGTTTCAGCCAAACATTAAAGGTAATTATTAACCAATTTCAGGCATTTGTCCCATAATTATTAACTCACTTTCCTGTCCGTTTCCCCAAGAAGTAGCAATTAGCGTGCCCGCCTAGCAGGGGGGATACACAGCCGAGCTGTTCAGGTAGCAGAGTGTGAAAAGGCTGCTTTATATTTATTTAAATACCTAGACGTCAGATTGCCTTTGAAACTACTAACCTGGTTAACCCCTTAGTAGACACCTATTTTGATGAGAACCTTACAGAACGTTTCTCAGGCCCTTTATAAAACATCAGAGGGTACAGTATCATAGAGCCGTAAGGGCTAATTAGATATATTATTTAAGTAAATTAATTCTAGTGAAAATACACTATGTAACCTACATGTTGCAAAGGAAACCAATGAATTAATTATGGCTTCTGTGGGATCAGAAACAATTAATTGTACATCCTGCCAGCATGGAAACTGACATGAGACGCAATATTCTATTTAAAAATTATATTATTAGGGTTATTTAGTAAAGTACTATGCTCTTCAACAGTTAATTTAGGAAATGTATTCACTTAACTTTAAATTGTAGTGAAATGAAAGCAGTATTGCAACATTTAGGTAACACAAATTGATTATATTTCTAATTTTGCATACATTTTCAAATGTGTTTTTTCAAATTGGGAAATTAACCCCTTTTTCTATTGGGCAAGGTATCAGACACGATGCTGGGATCATTGGAGACTAGATTAAAGAAACACTACAGCGTAAGGAATACAAACGTGTTTCTAAAGCTATAGTGTCCTTCTAACTGGACCAAAGTAACCAATTTAAATGCCCCTTGGAAGTTCCACATGGAGCATCTCTACAGCTGTTAAAAACCATGTACCCTTTGTGGTGTAATGTTTCTGAAATCCTCCTCCTTAGATGAAGACCCAAGTGCCTGGTCTTGTTAAAAATATTGTGTTTAAAACTGGAGCACATTTTCATCCAGTATATTATTTTAAACTATTTACATATTGTTTTTGTTTGCTTTTAATATAACTAGATTAATTTGTATTTATTTTACTATCACTTCACCCTAATATCACAAATACCTTCAAAAAGTGCATTATGCCCACATGCTGTGATATTTTTTATTACTATTTAAACTATTGCCCTTCCCCTAACAAGGGTTCAATAAATAAAATATATTGACCTTATATCCTGGGGCACCGGTCTCACCAGGATTGCCTTGTCTCCTTGACTGAGATCATCAATCTTCTCTGCCAATCCAATGCTTTCCCATGGTGATGCTCCATAGTGAACCATTGGAGGGGCCAACGTGCATGCACGGCATATCGCTCTAGGAGCAGCATTTGATTGAAAACCGAGTTTGGCTCAATTTTCAATGTGGAACCATCTCTAGTGGCCGTCAGGAATTTTAAAACTGCAGGGCTAAACCTAGAGGGTCACTGCACCCAAATCACTTCATTGAGATATTCCACCAAGATAACCATAAAAAACACCATAACTGCCAGTTTTGGTGAGAACCCCTGCTCGTGTCTCTCTTCAGTTCATAAATGTAGTGTTTAGCACTTGATTCAGGCATCTCTGTCATCCAAAAGCAGCACAAGAGAAGCTAGGTTTTAAAGGAGCATGCTAATACAGATCCATCCCCATTGTACGTGTGCCATCCAGACACTGTCTGTAACCTTGCAGAGTTTAACAGCACTAACTGCTCGTGACCAGCACAATAAACGCCTGGCAATGTCCTTCGGCTGCGCACTGCTGCCACTACACTCCAGTAGTTTATTAATGATATTTTTAGAGGTCCTTTGGACTAATGCCTATTTGTGCACTTGCCTGATGTACTTAGATTTTTTATCATCAGGTGCCAGTCTGCACAGTATCAGATTGTGCCGTGCTAGTGTACTCAGTGATTGTGTGCACAGTGCCACTCGGCTCAGTGCCAATTACCCAATACCAGGTAGGGCAGTGAGAGTTTGTATGGTGCCAGTCTGCACAGTATCAGATTGTGCCGTGCTAGTGTACTCAGTGATTGTGTGCACAGTGCCACTCGGCTCAGTGCCAATTACCCAATACCAGGTAGGGCAGAGAGAGTTTGTATGGTGCCAGTCTGCACAGTGTCAGATTGTGCAGTGCTAGTGTACTCAGTGATTGTGTGCACAGTGCCACTCGGCTCAGTGCCAATTACCCAATACCAGGTAGGGCAGTGAGAGTTTGTATGGTGCCAGTCTGCACAGTGTCAGATTGTGCAGTGCTAGTGTACTCAGTGATTGTGTGCACAGTGCCACTCAGCTCAGTGCCAATTACCCAATACCAGGTAGGGCAGAGAGAGTTTGTATGGTGCCAGTCTGCACAGTGTCAGATTGTGCAGTGCTAGTGTACTCAGTGATTGTGTGCACAGTGCCACTCGGCTCAGTGCCAATTGCCCAATACCAGGTAGGGCAGTGAGAGTTTGTATGGTGCCAGTCTGCGCAGTGTCAGTTTGCAGAGAATAAAGGTCTCAACTCAAGTCTATGTCATATCTTTCTGATAAATCAATACAAGGATATTGCTACTTATCTACAGTCCCTTTTGAAGTGGAAAGGGGTCTTAAACTCTAGATCTTAACCTAAAATTAGTTAACACTTTGCTATTTAAGTTGGTCTCAATTGGTTGTAAGAGAAAAATCACATTCACCTGCTCAATAAATGGTTTACTGTAATGGCACTGCCTTGCTGGGTCCCAGGAAGTGCCATGACAGTGTTGAACTTTCACGAATGCACGAGAGTAAAACGCTGAGGCCTATGGAGAATCCTAGACATGTGCAATTCGTTTAGTCTAGAATGTACATTCGGACGAATTTCGGGAAATTCGGACATTCGGATGCTTACGAATGTCTGAAGTTCGGAAGTGCCAAACCGAATGACATTGGCTCAAAGTGCTTAAGTGCTTCGGATTTCTGAAAAGTGGCAAAACAAGAGAGAGGGAGGGAAAATTACGTACGAATGATGACAGGAATCTAGACCAATAAGCTAATTCCTGGCACTGGGAGCCCTATAGATGTGTAAGTGGTTGTGGTGGCAGTCTTGGCACTGGGAGCCCTATAGATGTATAAGTGGTTGTGGTGGCAATCCTAGCATTGAGAGCCCTACAGATGTTTTTTCCGCAGAACCGTGGGGTTCCCAAGAAAACAAATGGGGTTCCGCCAAAATTCTGGGAAACAAAATGGCCGCCACGATAATTGAGGCGCGGACAGCAGTGATGCCGGAGCTGGAATATGATGTCACTCCGGCATCACTAAGAGGCAAGTGAGGGAGCTGAGCAGGAAGATCACTGCCCTCTCGCCGCCCGCACGCCAGTCGCTCAACCCAGCAGCCCCACTGCACCCCAGGAACTGCACGCCAGACGCTCAGCCCAGCAGCCCCACTGGACCTCAGGGACTGCACACCAGACACTCAGCCCAGCAGCCTCATTGGACCCCAGAGAAATAGAGACTCCATGCCAGCACTCCCAAAAATAGGGAGGCTGGGTGGAGTGAAATTAAAAAAAAATTGTGTGTCTGTTAAGGAGTTTGTATTTGTGTTCGTCAGTGAGTGTGTGTGTGTATGTGTGTTTGTCAGTGAGAGTGTATGTGTGCTTGTCAGTGAGTGTGTGTGTGTATGTGTTTGTCAGTGAAAATGTATGTGTGCTTGTCATTGAGAGTGTATATGTGTTTGTACGTGTGTCTGTCAAAAAGTATGTGTGTTTGTCAGTGTGTGTATCTGTGTGTCAAGGTTTGTGTATGTGTCACTGTGTATGTCAGTGTGGGTTTATTGGTGTGTGTGTATGTGCCATATCAGTGTGTTTGTATGTGCGTGTGTGTGTATGAGTGTGTGTGTCAATGTGTGTATCTGGGTGTGTGTGTATTAGTGAGTCAAGATGTGTGTATGTGTCACTGTGTGTATTTGAGTGTGTGTATGTGTATCTGAGTGTGTGTATCTGTGTGTCAATGTCTGTGTGTCTGGATGTCAGTGTGTGTATCTGTGTGCCACTATGTGTGTATCTGTGTGTCAGATACATACACACAGATACACACACACCAGCACATACAAACACATACAAACACTTTGACACATAGATACACACACCTTGACACACAGATACATACACACACACACACACACACACAGATACACAATGTGTGTCAAGGTGTGTGTACCTGTTTGTTAGTGTGTGTATATGTGTGCCACTATGTGTCAGTGTGTGTGTGTGTCTGTGTGTTAGATACATACACATATTAGAACGACAACACAGAATGGAGAGATCATGTAATTAAATACGAATAACTAGGTGCTAATACTCCAAAGCACTCTCTCAAGTGCCCCCAAAAATCCAATATATCAAAACAGAGATTACACACTAGATTTGCTCCTAAGAGATACACATAAATGCTTTATTAAACCACAATAGGTATAACAAACAAGAAGCAAAAAATAAATGAAGCAAAGAATTAAAGTGACAACAATAAGGCAAACAAATTAAACAATGGCAATTACCACAACTTACACAAGCCTATTCTGGCAGAAATACAAGCCAGTAATATCCAACATTTCGGCACCTCCTGGCTACCTTTCTCAAGGGTGTTTGTATCTTGGCTTCCAACCATGGAAGTGACATCATCGTATCGGTCAGTGCTAACATTAGATGCGCGAGCGTGTGACCAGGACAGGGAAATTTAAATTAGATTTATATTATTAATTACTGTGAGTGTGTGTGTGTCTGTGTGTATGTGTGTGTGCATATGAGTGTGTCTGTCAGTGAGTTTGTGTGTGTGTCTGTCAGTGTGTGTGTGTGTGTGTGTGTGCATGTGAGTGAGTCTGTCAGTGTGTGTGTGTGTGTGTGTGCATGTGAGTATGTGTGTCTGTCAGTGTGTGTGTGAGTATGTGTGTCTGTGAGTTTGTGTGTGTGCGTCTGTCAGTGTGTGCGTGTGCATGTGAGTATGTGTGTGTCAGTGTGTGTGAGTATGTGTGTGTGTGTCTGTCAGTGTGTGTGTGTATGTCTGCCAGTGTGTGTGTGTGTGCATGTGAGTATGTGTGTCTGTCAGTGTGTGTGTGAGTATGTGTGTCTGTGAGTTTGTGTGTGTGTGTGTGTGTATGTGTGAGCATGTGAGTGTGTGTGTGTGTGTGTCAGTGTGTGTTTGTCAATGAGTCTGTCAGTGTTTGTGTGTCTGTCAGTGTGCGTGTGAGTGTCTGTCAATGAATGAGTGTGTCAGATAAGTGAGTCTGGCTGTCAGAGACGTCTGTGTGTTTGTCATTGAGTGTGTGTGACTGTCAGTGTTTATACACCCCTGACTGTAGCGTGGCCAAGCGGAGTGTACCGTGGTACAGGAACTTCTGTTTCCTGTACCTGGCAGAACTGACAGGAAAAGCTCACTGTACCGGGATTCGCTCTGCTCAGCCACGCTACAAGAAAGGTAGGAGGCACACCAGGAAGGGGAGGGGACCACTATGGGGGTGGGTGGCGCACCAAGGGACAGGGAGAGGAGGGGAGAGATACCCTAAGGTACAGGAAAAGGAGGGAGGGGGGAGAGGAACACTAAGCGACAGGGAACAGAGGGGGGAGGGGAGAGGAACACTAAGGGACAGGGAAAGGAGGGGGAAGGGAAAGGAACACTGAGGGACAGGGAAAGGAGGAGAGAGGGGATAGGAACAGTAAGTGTCAGAGAAGGGAGGGGACCATTAAGGGACGGGGAGAGGGGCTGGATGTGAAAGAAACACACAGCGGGGCTTGAGAAGGAAAGAGACACACACAAAGGAGCTGGGAAGAGTAAAAGACACAAAGGGAGAGGAGTAAGACACACAAAATGTGGGAGGATGTAAGAGTCATACAAAGAGGAGAGATAGGAGACACACAAAGTCAAAAATAGGAGATAAATTACACTAAAGGGAGTCAGATATTTAAAAGAGGGGATAAGAAACACAAAAGGGAGGTTAAGAGGCACACAGGTGAAGATGTTTTTTGGGGGGGCGGAAAAATGCATCTCCGCCTATGTACCCAAAATTCTTTGCACCGGCCCTGCTCCCAGTGCCCGGACTGCCACCACAACCACTTACTAGACATGTGGAATTTGTTTCATGCAATTTGGACATTCGGATGCTTACAAATGTCCGAAGTTCCGAATTGCCGAGGTTCCGAATTGCCGAAGTTCGTAAGTGCCGAACCGAACCGAATGCCATTGGTCTGAATTGCTAAAGCAGGCAAATCTTTTTACTTACCCGAATTTCTGAACCAAACTGAACCAATTTTTTTGCCCATGCACATGCCTAGAGGATCCCATGCCTCCCATCCATCCCGAGTTTGGCAGGACAGTCCTGACCTAGTTCCCTGGTATCCCTCGTTTGGGGACACCAGGGAACTGTACCCCGAGTTTGGCAGGACAGTCCCAATTTTCAGGTTCTGTCCTGACCTAGTTACCTGGTATCCCTCGTTTGGGGACACCAAGGAACTGTACCCAAGCTCATCATTAGACACATTTAATGCTAGGTTCAAGGCACTAGTACCCTGCAGAGAGCAGTGAAACAGTGGGCCAGCCTGTGGGAATGATAGGCAGCCTGGCCCATTAATAGGGCGGCCATTCCTTTCCAGATTGGCCCGTCTCTTTGGGTGACAGAACAGCTTTAAAAACCCAGATTAAACACAAATCTAAAGTCTAAATAGCAGGAAAAAAGGGGAGTAGAAAAATCCGAAATAATAAATATCATCAATAAAATAAGGTGCAACTGCCAGCAGCACATTAAAACAGCAAATCCAAAACAGAAAAAAAGAAAGATATTTTTTATATTTTTTTATTTTTATAAAGTCCATAGTCCCATATATATTCTCTGTCTTTTCTGTAAAACAATATTTATTTGCGCACACCGTTAAAAACAACTGTAGGCACATCAGAAATGCAAATCCTATCACACTTAACCGTGACTGCAGTCATCTCCTCTTTGGGAGTTCAGGACAGTCACTGGCCTCTTCCCCTTCTCCTATCTACCTCGACACCCAGGCTCCGCCTCTTCCCCTCACACAGAGCAACGCACAGAGAGAACAGGAAGTGATGTCACTTCCCATTCCCCAGGCTCCACCTCTTTCCCTCACACAGAGCAATGCACAGAGAGAACAGGAAGTGATGTCACTTCCCATTCCCCAGGCTCCGCCTCTTCACCTCACACAGAGCACCGCACAGAGAGCAGGAAGTGATGTCACTTCACATTCCCCAGGCTCCGCCTCTTCCCCTCACACAGAGCACTGCTCAGAGAGAGCAGGAAGTGATGTCACTACCCAGGCTCCGCCTCTTCCCCTCACACAGAGCACTGCACAGAGAGAGCAGGAAGTTATGTCACTTCACATTCCACAGGCTCCGCCTCTTCCCCTCACACAGAGCACCACCCACAGAGAGCAGGAAGTGATGTCACTTCACATTCCCCAGGCTCCGCCTCTTCCCCTCACACAGAGCACCGCACAGAGAGAGCAGGAAGTGATGTCACTACCCAGGCTCCGCCTCTTCCCCTCACACAGAGCACTGCACAGAGAGAGCAGGAAGTGATGTCACTTCACATTCCCCAGGCTCCGCCTCTTCCCCTCACACAGAGCACCGCACAGAGAGAGCAGGAAGTGATGTCACTTCCCATTCCCTAGGCTCCGCCTCTTCCCCTCATACAGAGCATTGCACAGAGAGCAGGAATTGATGTTGTGGTGGAATCTCGGTAAAAATAAATTTAGTAGGCCGAGATTACCACGTGGCATGTGTACGTGCATATGCTGACGTATCGATCAGTTAGTTGCACGTGGCAAGATACGATCAGTAGTGTACGGAGCATGTGCAAGAATACAGGATGTAGTATTCCCCTCCTCCATTATGCTGGACAGGCCATGCGGTCAAACAGGAAGTTAATTCTTATTTGTATTGATTGGTCAAGAGAATGTGCGGGTGGAGCTTAATATGGGAGGAGTTATGTGCCTATATAAGGAGCCTGCACTATTGTCCGGGGCTCAGAACTTGCTGTATTTTGGTGACATTAGTCCCTCTGAGTCCCGATCGGTGAACCGAATAAAGAATCTCTTCCTTCCTGAAGAAACCTGTGTCCATCTCTCTGTGCTTGGCTTCCGTCAGTTTCTCCGGTATCATTTGGTGCATTGGCCGGGAAGCTCATCGTTCAACGGTAGCTGAGAAGCAGAGGCGTGAGACGGTCTATCTTTGCCCACGTTTTCTACGGCTGCACCCCTGAACTTCTGCGTGGACCTCCCTTCGTCTCGGCGCCACTGGTCTGTTGTCCAGGAGATCATCGGCCTCTACGTAGTAAGTGCTGGGGTGTCCCCGTCGATAAGTGTGAACTCAGGTTCAGGAACGAGGAGGTAAGACGACCGCTGTTTTAGACGGCGGACCCACTAGGGGTATACCGATTGTGCGGTAGGCCCATAAGGGGTTAAATCTGTGTATGGAATCTGCCCCCTCTGTCGGAGGGAAGGAGCGAAGGCGCACCGCTCAATCGAACGCTCTTTAGTAAGACCGTTTGATTTGGTTTGGAGTCAGGCGGGGTTCTGTGTAAATAGCCCTAGCCGGACACCGGTGTCTTGTCTAGACTAGGGTGTACAATTTGTTCGCTAGGTCGGAGAGACCGGGAGACTAAGCGGCGTCTGTGTAAATTCGGTCCGCTAGCTCTCAACCTATCTTGGCTAAGTGGGAAGGCGTGTAAATTTGGAACCCACTAGACTATTGATAGAGTAGAAAGACTAAAAGGGTTCTGTTGTAAATTCCGCCCTCTAGTTCGCTATATGTGGTGCTTGGGCAGTGTGGCTAACCAAAACGGATGTAGATAGTTTTAGGTAGTCCATCAAGGTACTGGCCAATAGTTTAGTTGGGATTGTATATGTGTTAAAGATTGTTAGTAAAGTGTATATCTTGTTAGATAGCGCGAGCTCAGCCGTCTAGCGAGAGTGTTAATAGTGTGTTGCTGTATTATAGTGCACGGTACCATAACCCTGTATATTTACTGATACTGTATATAAGTACTAATCATTGTCGTCTAATGCATGTCTAACACCATAACCACTAATAATTGTATTGTGACCTTAAATTGTGCTTTGACCTATGCTAACCGTACTGTAACTACTATTTGTAAAAGACGATGTTACTGGGGTGTGTTATAGACGGGTAATTCATATATAGAGAATTATAGCGTGGGTGACTGTATAGTTTCGCCAAAGGGCATAATATCGATTATTTAGTGACTGGTGTAACAGCTGTGTGTGTACGGGAATTCCCTGAGTGTTTTTATCGTGTTATTGTGTACGTTTCACTTGGTAACTGTACCACGTGGTGCTGTTGCCGGAAGAAACGGGTGTGACTGTTGAATAGAGTGTGTGTATAGTATTCGTTGTCAACGACGCTCCATTGCTAAGTATGGGTGCGTCGGAGTCGACGATTTTGGATCCCTTAGGTTGTATGGTGAAGAATTTTAAAAAGGGATTTAAAGTATGTGATTTTGGGGTTAAAATGTCTCCTGCACGTTTGGTCACTTTGTGCACTAGGGAGTGGCCTACTTTGGTTGCGGCATGGCCGCCACGTGGCAGTTTGGATCCAGATCTGGTACAGCGTGTACACGTGGCTGTATCAGGTAGGCCTGAACTTTACGGACAGTTTCCATACATAGATTGTTGAAGGCAGGCCGTAAACGACTCGCCAAGATGGATTCGGATATGCCACGAGGAGCAGTGTCGCCTCATGGTGGCCAGGACTTGTTTGTCCACTAGGACTACGGTTAAGCCCATTTTGGACACGCCCCGAGATCCATATGCCGCCCCCTTACTTCCCTGTAGAGGGAAGTGATACAAGTACAGGAAGTTCCACACCCACTCGTCCGTTGTCCCCATCTACTTCCTCCTCCAGCTCAGAATCCATCCCACCCGTTACTAAACCTCCCCTTCCGGTACCAACCCCCGTTAAACCGATATATCCTGATTTGGCGCCAATTCAAGCTTCCGGTCAGGCTTCTTCTAGTCCGGCTCGGAATATTCTATTTACCGACCTTCCCCAAAATCAAGCTTCTACATCCTCATGTCTTACTACCCCCCGACCGGAACCTCTAACCGACGCCCCTCCACGTAGCCCTATACTAACCCGACAACTGACCGGTACCCAACGACCCAAACATTATCAGATGCCTCTTCGTTTGAATCCTGGGTCAGCCTATCTTGATGCCACAGGTCAAATGGTGTATGCTGACCCAGTCTTCGTATATGTCCCGTTCACGACTACCGATCTCTTGAATTGGAAGACCCACAATTCCTCGTATACTGAGAAACCACAAGCCATGACCGACCTGTTCACCTCGATAGTCCAGACGCATAATCCAACCTGGGCTGATTGCCAGCAATTATTAATGACATTATTTAACAATGAGGAGAGGACTAGGATTAACCAAGCGGCCATTAAAGCGCTAGAGGAAGAAGCCCGTACTTTAAATCAAGCCAATCCAGCAGCATGGGCCGCAACTCATTATCCTAACACCGATCCCGAATGGAACGTTAATGGCGCAGACATGCGTCACCTAAAAGCCTATAGAGATGCTATAATTGCTGGCATGAAAGCCGGAGGGAAGAAAGCCATAAATATGTCGAAGACAGTTGAGGTGATTCAGAAAAGTGATGAAGCGCCCAGTGTCTTTTATGACCGATTATTGGAGGCATACCGCCTGTATACCCCCTTTAATCCGGAAGACACCGAGAATTCCCGAATGGTAAACTCTGCCTTTGTCAGCCAAGCCTACGGGGATATTAAGCGCAAGCTACAGAAGTTAGAAGGGTTTGCAGGAATGTCTATCACCCAACTAATGGAGGTAGCAAATAAGGTATATATGAATAGGGAATCAGAAAGTAAGAAAGAGGAAGAGCGCAAGATGCGTAAAAAGGCGGATATGCTAGTGGTAGCGATCGCAGGCGTAGATAGACGGGGCCCAGATAGAGGCGATAGTAGGTGGAATAGGGAGCCCCTGAGTAGGAATCAGTGCGCGTATTGCAGAGAAGAAGGGCATTGGAGAAGCGAGTGTCCGAAAAGAGAGCAGTACGAGAGAGATCCACCCAGGGCAGGTTATGGAAACTTTAGAGGCAGAGCGAGAGGTAGAGGAGGTCCCGGAGGGAGTAATGGTAATAGAGGAAGTGTAAGAGAGGATAGATACTATCCCGCAGCGCAAAGGTCCCGCGATAGAGAAGGTAGGGACTTTGTAGGATTGGCTGACACGGTCATGGAGGACTATTGATACCGACCGGGCTCCATCCCCCTTGGTCGAGCGGAGCCTATGGCCGATGTATCAATAGGGGGAAAAAGGAGTGCATTCATGATCGACACTGGTGCTGAACATTCGGTGGTGACTAACCTGGTTGCTCCTCCATCTGGAAGAACTATTACCGTGATAGGAGCAACTGGAAGAAGTGCTGCAAAACCGGTTCTTAAAAGTCGACTCTGTACATTGGGAGGCCACGTAGTAAAACATCAATTCCTTTACATGCCTGAATGTCCAGTCCAATTGCTGGGACGTGATTTGCTATCCAAATTACAAGCGCAGATTACGTTCCTACAAAACGGAACAACATCCTTAAAGTTTAATGGACCTTCAGGTATTATGACATTATCCATACCAAAGGAAGAAGAGTGGCGACTTTATACAGCGTTCACTAGCCAAAACCCTAGGAGTGATGAATCCTTATTCAACATACCAGGAGTTTGGGCAGAGAACAACCCACCAGGACTGGCCCGCAATATTCCACCTATTAAAATCGAACTAAAACTTGGGGTTTATCCAGTGAGCCTACGACAATATCACATTCCGCAGAAGGCTAAGAAGAACATTCAATCTTATCTGGATAAGTTCATACGGTATGGTATCCTAAAATTCTGTACTTCCCCCTGGAACACCCCATTGCTGCCTGTTCAAATGCCCGGTACAGATGAGTATCGCCCTGTGCAGGACTTGAGAGCAGTCAATGATGCGGTTGTTAGTATACATCCAGTTGTGCCCAATCCGTATAACCTGCTTGCTTTAATTCCGGGCGGGGCAACCTATTTTACAGTCTTAGACCTCAAAGATGCCTTCTTTTGCCTCCGAATTGCCGCAGAAAGCCAATGTATCTTCGCTTTCCAATGGGAAAATGCTGTAACGGGCTCAAAACGCCAGATGACTTGGACAAGACTGCCCCAAGGGTTTAAAAATTCACCTACCCTGTTCGGTTCAGCTCTAAGTCAAGATCTACTGGATTTCGAGTCCATCCCAGGAGAGTGTGTATTGTTACAATATGTAGATGACTTGTTGATAGCCGCAGTCACAAGAGAAATATGTCAGCAAGCCACGCACGATCTACTACACATTCTCTGGAAGGCAGGATACAAGGTGTCTAGGAAAAAGGCTCAGTTGTGTCTGCCAACTGTCAAATATCTGGGATTCCATATCTCTGAAGGTCAAAGGATAATGGGGCCAGAGAGAAAAGAAGCTGTGTGCCAAATACCAACACCCAAGAATAGAAGACAAGTGCGAGAGTTCTTGGGGGCAGCAGGCTTCTGTAGGATATGGATTCCCAGTTACGCGATATTGGCAAAACCTCTGTATGCAGCTATCAAGGGTACAGAACACGACCCCTTCCTATGGACTCAAGAACAGCAAACGGCATTTGAAGATGTGAAGAAGGCTTTGATGAGTGCCCCAGCATTAGGTCTACCTGATCACACACGACCATTCTACCTGTATGTACACGAGCAAAGAAGAATGGCTGTGGGAGTATTGACACAGTACTTGGGATCATGGCAAAGACCTGTTGCCTATATGTCTAAGCAACTGGATGCAGTGGCCAGCGGACTTCCACCTTGTCTAAGAGCCGTAGCTGCAGCCGCCCTGCTGGTAGCTGAAGCCGATAAACTCACTCTGGGTCAAGAACTTTATGTACGAGTCCCACATGCAGTACAGACGTTGTTGGATTACAAAGGAAATCATTGGTTTAGTAACAGCCGTATTACCAAGTATCAAGCAATGTTGTGTGAAAACCCAAGAGTGCATTTAGAGACTGTAAATACCTTAAATCCAGCTACCCTTTTGCCACAACCTACTGAAAGTCAACATGATTGTTTGGAAGTGATGGATGAAGTATTCTCAAGTAGACCAGATCTTCGTGATTTTCCCATCCAGAACCCTGATGTTCAATATTACACAGACGGCAGTAGTTATGTGAAAGAAGGGATCCGCTATGCAGGATATGCAGTAACAACAATAGACAAGGTGATAGAAGCTCGGCCACTGGCAAAAGGAACATCAGCACAAAAGGCAGAATTGATAGCACTGACACGAGCGTTACAATTGGCTGAAGGTTTAAGAGTGAACATCTACACGGACTCCAAGTATGCGTTTTTAACCACTCATGCCCACGGAGCTTTGTATAAAGAAAGAGGACTATTGAATTCAGAGGGCAAAGAAATCAAGTACGCAGCTGAAATCCTACAACTATTGGAAGCAGTATGGGAACTGAAAGAAGTCGGAATTATACATTGTCGAGCGCATCTGAGAGGAAATGGTGATGTAACCAAAGGAAACCGGATGGCAGATAATGCAGCTAAGCGTGCCGCTGAATCAGGAAGACAGGAATATGTGGAACATATAGCTGCTCTTATACCAACCCCACTGTCTCAATGGACTCCAGTTTATACAGTTCAAGAAGAGGAGTGGTTAAAGACTGAACCTGGAAAGTATTTGGAGAACAAATGGTATCAGTTAGAAGATGGGAGAATAGTTATCCCAGCATCACTAGCGGTAGAAATTGTCCAAAACTATCACAACGGGACACATTCTGGGAGAGATAGTACAGAAGAATCTCTCAGAAAACATTTCTACATACCAAGATTGTCCAACTTAACTCAAGCCATTGTACGAAGATGTGTGACGTGTGCTAAAAATAATGCAAGGCAAGGACCAGTAAAGCCACCAGGAGTTCAGTTTATGGGGGGACTCCCTATGTCCGATCTACAAATTGACTATACAGTAATGCCTAAATCTGGTGGACATCGCTACCTACTAGTAGTTGTGTGCACCTATTCAGGCTGGGTAGAAGCATGTCCTACTCGTACAGAGAAAGCAGGAGAAGTTGTGAGATTCCTGCTACGAGAAATAATACCCCGATATGGACTACCCTGCTCTATAGGATCGGACAATGGTCCAGCTTTTGTTCATCAATGCCTACAACAACTGACTCATATGCTTGGTATAAAGTGGAGACTTCATACGGCATATAGACCTCAGAGTTCTGGTAAGGTAGAGAGAATGAATAGAACTATTAAGAACCAGTTGGCAAAAATGTGTCAGGAAACCCAACTTAAGTGTAATGTTCTTTTGCCCATAGCTCTGTTACGAATCCGCAGTACACCTACCAGAAGGATGGGCCTCTCTCCTTTTGAAATCATGTATGGGCGTCCACCTCCCGTACTTGGTAACTTAAGGGGGGATTTGAGTCAGTTGGGAGAAGGAATTACTCGGCAGCAGGTTGTAGAGTTGGGTAAGACTATGGAGGAGGTACAGAAATGGGTACAAGATAGATTACCTGTGAATATTTATCCCCCTGTTCATAGTTACCACCCAGGAGACCAAGTGTGGATTAAAGAGTGGAATAATGTACCGTTAGGGCCCAAGTGGAGAGGTCCTTATGTTGTTCTTTTGTCTACCCCTACAGCGATAAAAGTGGCCGAAGTGACTCCGTGGATACATCACTCCAGGGTTAAACCAGCAGCGGTCGATTCTTGGCAAGTTACAGCAGACCCAGAGAATCCCTGCAAGATCCGGTTAAAACGCACGACTCAGTCGGAGTGACGAGGAACCTTGTGGATTACAAATGTTATTGTTTCAGAGATTGGTAAGTGAGTGAGATGGCCATAATAAAGCCTGTCCGCTCACCGACGTGTAGTTTAAAAGTCAGTAAAAGTCTCGAAGGGACCCCTGTGAAGACGAGCAGAACTCCATTCCCTGCAGCCCTTACATCCTGGAAGCTGAGGTGCCATCGCACGGACGAAGACTGAGGATGCCGACGAAAGATGTGCTTATGATAATGTTTATTTCTATGTATTTTTATATTCAGGAAGGTAGAGGTACCGACACTCCTAGCTGTGAGGTATGCATTAAGACTACGAGAACAGGTAACCATATTTCCCAGACCCTAATTTGGCATTCGCAATATGAGTGTAAAGGTGATGTGTCTAGGTGTAGATACTTAAATGTAGAGTATAGTGTATGCCATCTAGGGGTAGGAGAACCTAAGTGCTTCAATCCAGAGTATCAACCCCGTACAATTTGGTTGACTCTCAGGAATGGAGATCCTCAGGGGACCCTAATAAATAAAACAGTGTTAGAATCCGTACATTCTTCGGGTGTTCTGCTATTTGATGCATGTAAGGCAATATCAAGTGGTAGAAAGCCGTGGAATGTATGTGGGGATCTTAGATGGGAGAGAACGTATGGGTCTAATGATAAATATATTTGTCCCAGTAGTAAAAATAAGTATGTGAGTCCTAGATGCCCAAATAGAAAATATAATTTTTGCCCATATTGGTCTTGTGTGGGGTGGGCAACTTGGGGACAGACAGCAGACAAAGACATGATTGTGACTAAGTTGCCTACCAATCCATACTGTAAGTCTATGGAATGCAATCCAGTCCATATTCTTATAAATAATCCTGACCAATTCTTAGATAGATATGGTAATTTATTTGGGTTTCAAATATACGGGACGGGTTTAGACCCTGGGACAGTATTGTTTATAGGGATAGAGACCGATACGGTAACCTCCCAAACTCATCAGGTATACCATTCCTTTTATGAAGAGATGAGTATAGATAATAAGATCCCCCATAATGCTAAAAACCTGTTCATTGATTTAGCTGAAAGTATTGCCGGTAGTCTTAATGTTACCAACTGCTATGTGTGTGGAGGTACTAACATGGGAGACCAATGGCCTTGGGAAGCAAAGGAGGTAATGTCCGGTTCTGAGGCAGTTGAACAATTGATATCTTCACAAGCCGATTATCAGATGAGTGTTAGAGGTAAATCTGAGTGGAGATTAAAGACCTCCATCATAGGTTATGTTTGCATAGCAAGGAAAGGAATGATGTATAATACTTCTGTAGGAGAATTAACTTGTCTAGGGCAAAAAGCTTATGATGATGATACAAAGAATACAACTTGGTGGTCGGCTTCAAATGTCTCAGAACCATCTGCCTATTTAAAGGACGTGTGGTTTGATTTATCCATCACATCTAGTTGGAGAGCCCCAGCAAATTTGTACTGGATCTGTGGTAAGAAAGCCTATTCGGAGTTGCCACAGGACTGGGAAGGGGCATGTGTGTTGGGTATGCTCAAACCATCCTTCTTCTTGTTACCTATTGAAACAGGTGAGACTTTGGGTGTTAAAGTGTATGATGTGAATCATAGGAAGAAAAGGGGACCCATAGAGATAGGCGCCTGGGAAGATAATGAATGGCCTCCCCAGCGTATTATAGATTATTATGGGCCAGCCACGTGGGCAGAGGATGGTACTTTTGGTTATAGAACCCCAATTTATATGCTCAACCGTATTATAAGGTTACAGGCGGTGGTTGAGATTATTACTAATGAGACCTCACAAGCGCTCAATCTTCTAGCGAAGCATAATACCAGGATGAGGACAGCAGTATACCAAAATAGATTAGCCTTGGATTACCTATTGGCAGTAGAGGGAGGTGTATGTGGGAAGTTTAACCTGAGCAATTGCTGTCTTCAAATAGATGACGAAGGGCAAGCAATAGCTGAGCTTACTAGCCATATGGTTAAACTAGCACATGTGCCTACTCAGGTATGGAAAGGGTACAATCCAAGCAGTTGGTTTGGTAGCTGGTATGAGCAGTTTGGAGGGCTTAAGGCATTGGTAGGCGGAGTCCTACTGATTTTAATGTTGTGTCTACTCCTACCATGTCTTATCCCCTTAGTAGTTAGGTCTGTGCAAAGCCTGATAGAAAATATAGCAGAAAGGAAGGCTGCAGCACAGATAATGACCATATATAAATATGAGGCTCTAGATCAGGGAGAACCAATGCAGGAAGAGGAGTGTTAAGGGATTCACATCATGGGAAAAGTCTGGTCTGGTTCATGGTAACTTGCGGTGTATGCAAACCAAGGTTAAGTGATGCCTCAAGTAATTGTGAAATATCAAGAGGCATCAAAGGGGGGAATGTGGTGGAATCTCGGTAAAAATAAATTTAGTAGGCCGAGATTACCACGTGGCATGTGTACGTGCATATGCTGACGTATCGATCAGTTAGTTGCACGTGGCAAGATACGATCAGTAGTGTACAGAGCATGTGCAAGAATACAGGATGTAGTATTCCCCCTCCTCCATTGTGCTGGACAAGCCATGCGGTCAAGCAGGAAGTTAATTCTTATTTGTATTGATTGGTCAAGAGAATGTGCGGGTGGAGCTTAATATGGGAGGAGTTATGTGCCTATATAAGGAGCCTGCACTATTGTCCGGGGCTCAGAACTTGCTGTATTTTGGTGACATTAGTCCCTCTGAGTCCCGATCGGTGAACTGAATAAAGAATCTCTTCCTTCCTGAAGAAACCTGTGTCCATCTCTCTGTGCTTGGCTTCCGTCAGTTTCTCCGGTATCAATGTCACTTTCCATTCCCCAGGCTCCGCCTCTTCCCCTCATACAGAGCATTGCACAGAGAGCAGGAAGTGATGTAACTTTCCATTCCCCAGGCTCCGCCTCATACCCTCACACAGAGCAATGCACAGAGAGAGCAGGAAGTGATGTCACTTCCCATTCTCCAGGCTCCGCCTCTTCCCCTCACACAGAGCACTGCCCAGAGAGAGCAGGAAGTGATGTCACTACCCAGGCTCCGCCTCTTCCCCTCACACAGAGCACTGCACAGAGAGAGCAGGAAGTGATGTCACTTCACATTCCCCAGGCTCCGCCTCTTCCCCTCACACAGAGCACCGCACACAGAGAGCAGGAAGTGATGTTACTTCCCATTCCCCAGGCTCCGCCTCTTCCCCTCACACAGAGCACTGCACAGAGAGAGCAGGAAGGGATGTCACTACCCAGTCTCCGCCTCTTCCCCTCACACAGAGCACTGCACAGAGAGAGCAGGAAGTGATGTCACTTCACATTCCCCAGGCTCCGCCTCTTCCCCTCACCCAGAGCACCGCACAGAGAGAGCAGGAAGTGATGTCACTTCCCATTCCCCAGGCTCCGCCTCTTCCCCTCATACAGAGCATTGCACAGAGAGCAGGAAGTGATGTCACTTTCCATTCCCCAGGCTCCGCCTCTTCCCCTCATACAGAGCATTGCACAGAGAGCAGGAAGTGATGTCACTTTCCATTCCCCAGGCTCCGCCTCATACCCTCACACAGAGCAATGCACAGAGAGAGCAGGAAGTGATGTCACTTCCCAGGCTCCGCCTCTTCCCCTCACACAGAGCACTGCACAGAGAGAGCAGGAAGTGATGTCACTTCACATTCCCCAGGCTCCGCCTCTTCCCCTCACACAGAGCACCGCACAGAGAGAGCAGGAAGTGATGTCACTTCCCAGGCTCCGCCTCTTCCCCTCACACAGAGCACTGCACAGAGAGAGCAGGAAGTGATGTCACTTCACATTCCCCAGGCTCCATTTGAAAAAGTATTTTTGACGAAACGCGTTATGGAGTATTCCATTTGAAAAAGTATTTTTGACGAAACGCGTTATGGATATCTAATATTGTGTTCTTTTATATATATTAAAGTATTTTTGGTCATTTTATTGTGCCAATTACCTTTTTTATAGACACATAATCTATTTTACCCTGGCTTTTTAGTATTATCCTATTCACCTTTTATTGGTTTTATGTAAAACCTCTGAAATACATCTTTGGAAGTTTCCTGTACCTAAAGAAATCCTTAGGTGGGGATAAATCCACCACCCACGCTGTCATCACAGAGCAGTTGGTCTGCTCTTGTCTTGTAAGTACATTCTTTTATTTTTTTATCAATATTACCATACAGTGAGCACTATTGGTTGTCTCTTTTTATCCGAGAATTGGACAACAGTGACGGAGAGGAATCCATTTATATCCCACAAGCGGGGATTAAACCGCTGAATGCGCTTCACCCCAGAGCTGGTTATTAGCTCTGGCAAATGTGAGTTTTATATTATTACTCCTTTACGTCTATACTTGAATTTTACATACTGCACCATTGGTTGTCCTTCTCTCTTTTTATCTTTCATATAAAGTGGATCCACTGCAATAGTAGAAGACCTCATCACTAAAGACCATTTGTAAGGATAATATATTTGGACTTTTGCCTTTTAACTGGACTTTTTATTACTGATTGTGGCGCAGCCTTTTTTATTGTTTTTCTTGTCTTATTTTAAAGGGTTTGATGGATTCCTTTTAAGGTTGCTGCCTATAAGTTAAGTAAGCGCTGTCTCATTCTTCCATTTTTTTCAACATTCCCCAGGCTCCGCCTCTTCCCCTCACACAGAGCACCGCACAGAGAGAGCAGGAAGTGATGTCACTTCCCAGGCCCCGCCTCTAGGACAGAAATTCTCTGCTGAAATAGACGAATATGTACTAAACGTGTAAAGCGATAGCGTCCGGTATTCTACCATGACATGCATACTGTTTGTCAGACAGATAATGCAGGAACACACACCGTTAATAATTCCAGAGCCTGGGTCTCAAAGTAGACAGGAGAAGGAGAGGAGACATGTGTCTGTCCTAAACCCCCAGAGAGACAAGCCGAGGAGATAACTAGAGTCATGGTGAAGACTGATACGAGTTGTACTCCTTATGTCTCTGCAATTGTTTTTTGTGAAGGGCAACAACGTTTTTTCTGTTTTGGATTATGTATTTTATAGCTATAGCTGGGTTAGAGAGTTTATTATTTAATATTATGTATTTTATAGCTATAGCCGGGTTAGAGAGTTTATTATTTAATATTATGAGTTTTATAGCTATAGCTGGGTTAGAGAGTTTATTATTTAATATTATATATTATATAGCTATAGCTGGGTTAGAGAGTTTATTATTTAATATTATGTATTTTATAGCTATAGCCGGGTTAGAGAGTTTATTATTTAATATTATGAGTTTTATAGCTATAGCTGGGTTAGAGAGTTTATTATTTAATATTATATATTATATAGCTATAGCTGGGTTAGAGAGTTTATTATTTAATATTATGTATTTTATAGCTATAGCCGGGTTAGAGAGTTTATTATTTAATATTATGAGTTTTATAGCTATAGCTGGGTTAGAGAGTTTATTATTTAATATTATGTATTTTATAGCTATAGCTGGGTTAGAGAGTTTATTATTTAATATTATGAGTTTTATAGCTATAGCTGGGTTAGAGAGTTTATTATTTAATATTATGTATTTTATAGCTATAGCTGGGTTAGAGAGTTTATTATTTAATATTATATATTATATAGCTATAGCTGGGTTAGAGAGTTTATGTCTTTACCCGTGTGTCTCATTTCCTCAATTCCAACTCTCTCCTTGACCCCCTTCAATCTGGCTTCCGCCCTCTCCACTCTACAGAGACTGCCCTTATCAAAGTCACTAACGACCTAATCGCAGCTAAATCCAAAGGCCACTACTCCATACTAATTCTTCTTGACCTCTCAGCGGCCTTTGACACCGTTGATCATGCTCTCCTTCTTCAAACTCTTCAATCGCTTGGTCTCTGTGACTCTGTCCTCTCGTGGTTTTCCTCTTATCTCTCCCAACGCTCATTCAGTGTCTCCTTTTCTAATGATACCTCCTCCCCTCGCCCTGTCTCGGTTGGAGTCCCCCAAGGCTCCGTCCTTGGTCCCCTTCTATTTTCTCTTTATACTGCCTCTCTTGGCAAACTTATTACCTCTTTTGGATTCCACTACCACCTGTACGCTGATGACACCCAGCTATATCTCTCCTCCCCGGACCTCTCCCCTGCCGTCCTGCAACGTGTCACTGCTTGCCTTTCTTCCATCTCTGACTGGATGTCCTCCCGCTTTCTGAAACTCAATCTCTCAAAAACTGAGCTCCTTGTCTTTCCTCCTCCTAATACTGATCCTCCTCTTTCACTCTCCCTTCAAGTTTGTGGTACCAACATCAGTCCATCCTTGCAAGCGCGCTGTCTTGGCGTCATACTTGACTCTGGTCTCACCTTTGAGCCTCACATCCAGCATGTTGCCAAATCCTGTAGATTCCATCTTAAAAACATAGCCCGTATCCGCCCCTTTCTTGCACCAGATACTACCAAGGAGCTTGTCCATGCTCTAGTAATTTCCCGCATGGATTACTGTAACCCTCTCCTGATTGGTCTTCCCAAAAGCCGTACTGCACCCCTACAGTCCGTAATGAACGCTGCTGCTAGACTGATTTTCCTCTCTAGTCGTTTCTCTCACACCTCACCCCTCTGCCAGTCCTTACATTGGCTTCCTGTATGCTATAGGAGTCAATTCAAGGTACTAACTCACACCTATAAAGCACTGAACAACTCTAGCCCCTCTTATATCTCCTCACAGATCCATAGATATGTCCCTTCTCGGTCTCTCCGCTCTGCCCGTGACCACCTCCTGTCCGTTGTCCGCACTCGTACGGCCAACTCGCGCTTGCAGGACTTCTCGCGGGCGGCTCCCTTCCTATGGAATAGCCTGCCTACCGCCATCAGACTCTCCCCTAGTCTTGCATCTTTTAAGAAGTGCCTTAAAACCCATCTCTTTAGGAAAGCGTATGGCCTCCAAGACTAACCCTTACCTCACATACCTGTCTCTTGCCCTCTCCTAAAGGGCAGTCCACCTTATTTGATTGCAAATTCCTGTCCTAATGTGTTTTACACCCCACCTCCTATAGAATGTAAGCTCGATCGAGCAGGGTCCTCTTCAACCTATTGTTCCTGTAAGTTTATTTGTAATTGTCCTATTTATAGTTAAATCCCTTCTCATAATATTGTAAAGCGCTACGGAATCTGTTGGCACTATATAAATTGCAATAATAATAATAATTATTATTTAATATTATGTATTTCATAGCTATAGCCGGGTTAGAGAGTTTATTATTTAATATTATGAGTTTTATAGTTATAGCTGGGTTAGAGAGTTTATTATTTAATATTATGTATTATATAGCTATAGCCGGGTTAGAGAGTTTATTATTTAATATTATGTATTTTGTAGCTATAGCGGTTAGAGAGTTTATTATTTAATATTATGAGTTTTATAGCTATAGCTGGGTTAGAGAGTTTATTATTTAATATTATGTATTTTATAGCTATAGTGGTTAGAGAGTTTATTATTTAATATTATGTATTTTATAGCTATAGCCAGGTTAGAGAGTTTATTATTTAATATTATGTATTATATAGCTATATCTGGGTTAGAGAGTTTATTATTTAATATTATGTATTTTATAGCTATAGCCAGGTTAGAGAGTTTATTATTTAATATTATGTATTTTGTAGCTATAGCGGTTAGAGAGTTTATTATTTAATATTATGTATTTTATAGCTATAGCTGGGCTAGAGAGTTTATTATTTAATATTATGTATTTTATAGCTATAGCCGTGTTAGAGAGTTTATTATTTAATATTATGTATTTTGTAGCTATAGCGGTTAGAGAGTTTATTATTTAATATTATGAGTTTTATAGCTATAGCTGGGTTAGAGAGTTTATTATTTAATATTATGTATTTTATAGCTATAGCCAGGTTAGAGAGTTTATTATTTAATATTATGTATTTTATAGCATTAGCCGGGTTAGAGAGTTTATTATTTAATATTATGTATTTTATAGCTATAGCCGGGTTAGAGAGTTTATCATTTAATATTATGTATTATATAGCTATAGCCGTGTTAGAGAGTTTATTATTTAATATTATATATTTTATAGCTATAGCTGCGTTAGAGAGTTTATTATTTAATATTATGTATTTTATAGCTATAGCTGGGTTAGAGAGTTTATTATTTAATATTATGTATTTTATAGCTATAGCTGGGTTAGAGAGTTTATTATTTAATATTATGTATTTTATAGCTATAGCCGGGTTAGAGAGATTAATTTTTAATATTATGAGTTTTATAGCTATAGCTGGGTTAGAGAGTTTATTATTTAATATTATGTATTTTATAGCTATAGCCGGGTTAGAGAGTTTATTATTTAATATTATGAGTTTTATAGCTATAGCTGGGTTATGGAGTTTATTATTTAATATTATGTATTTTATAGCTATAGCTGGGTTAGAGAGTTTATTATTTAATATTATGTATTTTATAGCTATAGCTGGGTTAGAGAGTTTATTATTTAATATTATGTATTTTATAGCTATAGCCGTGTTAGAGAGTTTATTATTTAATATTATGTATTTTATAGCTATAGCTGGGTTAGAGAGTTTATTATTTAATATTATGTATTTTATAGCTATAGCTGGGTTAGAGAGTTTATTATTTAATATTATGTATTATATAGCTATAGCCGGGTTAGAGAGTTTATTATTTAATATTATGAGTTTTATAGCTATAGCTGGGTTAGAGAGTTTATTATTTAATATTATATATTTTATAGCTATAGCCGGGTTAGAGAGTTTATTATTTAGTATTATGAGTTTTATAGCTATCGCCGGGTTAGAGAGTTTATTATTTAATATTATATATTTTATAGCTATAGCCGGGTTAGAGAGTTTATTATTTAATATTATGTATTTTGTAGCTATAGCGGTTAGAGAGTTTATTATTTAATATTATGAGTTTTATAGCTATAGCTGGGTTAGAGAGTTTATTATTTAATATTATGTATTTTATAGCTATAGCCAGGTTAGAGAGTTTATTATTTAATATTATGTATTTTATAGCATTAGCCGGGTTAGAGAGTTTATTATTTAATATTATGTATTTTATAGCTATAGCCGGGTTAGAGAGTTTATTATTTAATATTATGTATTATATAGCTATAGCCGTGTTAGAGAGTTTATTATTTAATATTATATATTTTATAGCTATAGCTGCGTTAGAGAGTTTATTATTTAATATTATGTATTTTATAGCTATAGCTGGGTTAGAGAGTTTATTATTTAATATTATGTATTTTATAGCTATAGCTGGGTTAGAGAGTTTATTATTTAATATTATGTATTTTATAGCTATAGCCGGGTTAGAGAGATTAATTTTTAATATTATGAGTTTTATAGCTATAGCTGGGTTAGAGAGTTTATTATTTAATATTATGTATTTTATAGCTATAGCCGGGTTAGAGAGTTTATTATTTAATATTATGAGTTTTATAGCTATAGCTGGGTTATGGAGTTTATTATTTAATATTATGTATTTTATAGCTATAGCTGGGTTAGAGAGTTTATTATTTAATATTATGTATTTTATAGCTATAGCTGGGTTAGAGAGTTTATTATTTAATATTATGTATTTTATAGCTATAGCTGGGTTAGAGAGTTTATTATTTAATATTATGTATTATATAGCTATAGCCGGGTTAGAGAGTTTATTATTTAATATTATGAGTTTTATAGCTATAGCTGGGTTAGAGAGTTTATTATTTAATATTATATATTTTATAGCTATAGCCGGGTTAGAGAGTTTATTATTTAATATTATGAGTTTTATAGCTATCGCCGGGTTAGAGAGTTTATTATTTAATATTATATATTTTATAGCTATAGCCAGGTTAGAGAGTTTATTATTTAATATTATGTATTATATAGCTATAGCCAGGTTAGAGAGTTTATTATTTAATATTATGTATTTTATAGCTATAGCCGTGTAGAGAGTTTATTATTTAATATTATGTATTATATAGCTATAGCCGGGTTAGAGAGTTTATTATTTAATATTATGTATTTTATAGCATTAGCTGGGTTAGAGAGTTTATTATTTAATATTATGAGTTTTATAGCTATCGCCGGGTTAGAGAGTTTATTATTTAATATTATATATTTTATAGCTATAGCCGGGTTAGAGAGTTTATTATTTAATATTATGTATTATATAGCTATAGCCAGGTTAGAGAGTTTATTATTTAATATTATGTATTTTATAGCTATAGCCGTGTAGAGAGTTTATTATTTAATATTATGTATTATATAGCTATAGCCGGGTTAGAGAGTTTATTATTTAATATTATGTATTTTATAGCATTAGCCGGGTTAGAGAGTTTACTATTTGATATTATGTATTTTACAGCCCATTGTACAGCGCTGCGGTATTTGTTTGTGATAAAGCCGGGTTATGTGCAATGATTGTCTAAGTAATTCTCCAGAATAATTTCTTCATCCTCCATCCTATAACCTTTACCAGAGACCCAGGGGTTTGAGGTTAATGTGTGATGGGGATAGTAGTTGGAGACTACATTAAACAACAGCAGACACTATTAAAGGATATCACAACATTGCTTAGTGCTGTGGGAGTTGCAGTTCTCCTGTAGCCTTTCCAACCTATAAAACCCACTCACAATACTTCTAATGCTTGCCTGCTATTAACTCTTTGTATTCCATGGGAGAGTGTGAGCAATGCAGACCATCCCTCCCTCCCAGGGTTAACTCTTTATGTGTAATGGGTGTGAACAATGCATGACTTTCCTCCCTGCAGGGGTAACCCTTTGTATGCCTTGGGTGTGAAATGCATGGCACCCTTTCTTGTAAGGGTTAACCTTTTGTGTGCCATATATACATGTAAGCAGTACATGGCATTCCTCCCTGCTAGTGTTAACCCCTTGTATGCCATAGAAGGGTAGGAGCAATACATGGCATCTCACCCTGCATGCATAACCCTTTGTGTGCCATAAGTGGATGCAAAGACTGCATGTCATCCCTCCCTACAATGGTTAACCCTCTGTGTGCCGTGTGTACAATACATGGCATACCTCCCTGTGAGAGTTAACCCTTTGTGTGCCATGGGTGTATGTGTACAATGCATGGCATCCCTCCCTACAATGGTTAACCCTTTGTGTGCCATTGCTGGGTTTGTACAATGTATGGCACCCCTCCCTACAATGGTTAACCCTTTGTGTGCCGTGTGTGTACAATACATGGCATCCCTCCCTGTAAGAGTTAAGCCTTTGTGTGCCATGGCTGAGTGTGTACAATGCATGGCATCCCTCCCTGTAAGAGTTAACCCTTTGTGTGCCATGACTGGGTGTGTACAATGCATGGCATCCCTCCCTGTAAGAGTTAACCCTTTGTGTGCCATGGCTGGGTGTGTACAATACATGGCATCCCTCACTGCAAGAGTTAACCCTTTGTGTGCCATGACTGGGTGTGTACAATACATGGCATCCCTCCCTGTAAGAGTTAACCCTTTGTGTGCCATGGCTGGGTGTGTACAATACATGGCATCCCTCCCTGTAAGAGTTAACCCTTTGTGTGCCATGACTGGGTGTGTACAATACATGGCATCCCTCCCTGTAAGAGTTAACCCTTTGTGTGCCATGGCTGGGTGTGTACAATACATGGCATCCCTCCCTGTAAGAGTTAACCCTTTGTGTGCCATAGCTGGGTGTGTACAATACATGGCATCCCTCCCTGTAAGAGTTAACCCTTTGTGTGCCATGACTGGGTGTGTACAATACATGGCATCCCTCACTGCAAGAGTTAACCCGTTGTGTGCAGTGAGTCTGAGCCAGACATTGCATGGGCCCCTCTAAGGGTTAACCCTCAATGTGCCAGAGCAGTGCCCAGTGCATTAGATTGGCAGTGCAATGGTTAAAGCTGTGGGTTCCCCCCCTGCAGTTTCTCCTTTATTTTACATTCCTGGCTCCCCCCTACTGCACCCCCTCCCCCCTGAATCCCCCATGCTGCACCCCTTGAATCCCCAATGCTCCCCTCCTGGATCCCCCCTGGTTCCCCCATGCTCCCCTCCTGGATCCCCCTGGTTCCCCCATGCTCCCTTCCTGGATCCCCCCTGCTGCACCTCCTAGTTTCCCCATGCTCCCCTCCTGGATCCCCCCTGCTGCACCCCTTCCCCCCTGGATCCCCCCTCCCTCACTTTGTGTCTATGGAGCAGGGAGGGGGAGTGGGCTCTCGGATCACGTGACCCCGGCTCAGCCAATGGGCGGCCCTGAGCCCCAGGCCCCCTCCCCCTCCTCCTGCCCCCGGCCGGGAGTGAACATGGCGCTGGCTGCGGAGACACGGAGCATGTAGGACAATGAGAGGGAGCGGCGGGCGGGGGCATGCACAGCGGATACATGGACAGTAACCCCCCGGGCAGGAACCGGAGCAGCACCTTCCACACAGCGGCACGGCGACAAAATGGTAACCGACATCCGCAGCCAGGGGCCGGGCCTGGGCAGCCAGGGGGGGGTCAATGGCAGGGGCTGGGGGACAGCCAGGGGGGGGATCAATGGCAGGAGCTGGGGGACAGGCAGGGGGGGATCAGGGGCTGGGGGACAGGCAGGGGGAGATCAGGGGCTGGGGGACAGGCAGGGGGCGATCAATGGCATTGGCTGGGGGAAAGGCAGGGGGATCAGGGGCTGGGGGAAAGGCAGGGGGATCAGGGGCTGGGGGAAAGGCAGGGGGATCAGGGGCTGGGGACAGGCATGGGGCATCAATGGCAGGGGTACAGCCAGGGGGCCGGGCCTGGACAGGCAGGGGGGTCAGGAGCTGGTCTGAGGTACTGGGTATCATATAAAAGGGGCAGGCCTGGACTTGCAGGGGGTATCAGATGGCAGGGGCAGGCCTGGGGTACTGGGCATCAGATGGCAGGGGCAGGCCTGGGGTACTGGGCATCAGATGGCAGGGGCAGGCCTGGGGTACTGGGCATCAGATGGCAGGGGCAGGCCTGGGGTACTGGGCATCAGATGGCAGGGGCAGGCCTGGGGTACTGGGCATCATATAAAAGGGGCAGGCATGCAATTGCAGGGGGTATCAGATGGCAGTGGCAGGCCTGGGGTACTGGGCATCATATAAAAGGGGCAGGCATGGAATGGCAGGGGCAGGCATGCAATTGCAGGGGGTATCAGATGGTTTTGGGCAGGCCTGAGATGGAAGGGAGGCATTAGATGGTAGATCTGGGCTACAGTGGCAGGCCTAGCTGGCAGGGGCTTCAAGGGACATCAGATGTCTGGCTGGCCAGAGCAGTGGATTCTGGGGGAACATAAAATGGCAGTGGGAGGCCTGGGCAGAGCCTCCATGGGGGTATCAGATGGCAGGATCTGGCCTAAGCATGCAGAGGTCAGAAATCTTCCAATGAGGGTATCAAATAACAGGAATAGATCATCCATGCAGGTAGGGCATCAGGGCATCATCAGGTGGCAGGATTAGCATAGACAGGCATGGCATTAAGGATAGGCATCTAATGGCAGGATCGGTATACAGAAAAAGGGCATACATGGACCCCCAGGGTCAGGAGAGACAGACAGGGTACAATCAGATGACAGGATCAGCACAGACAGGTAGTGAATACAAGGGCTTCAGGGGGCGTCACATGGCAGGACCAGTATACACAGGCAGGGCATACAAGGGACATCAGATGGCAGGACCAGTATACACAGGCAGGGCATATAAGGGACATCAGATGGCAGGACCAGTATACACAGGCAGGGCATATAAGGGACATCAGATGGCAGGGCCAGTATACACAGGCAGGGCATACAAGGGACATCAGATGGCAGGGCCAGTATACACAGGCAGGGCATACAAGGGACATCAGATGGCAGGACCAGTATACACAGGCAGGGCATACAAGGGACATCAGATGTCAGGACCAGTATACACAGGCAGGGCATACAAGGGACATCAGATGGCAGGACCAGTATACACAGGCAGGGCATACAAGGGACATCGGATGGCTGGACCAGTATACACAGGCAGGGCATACAAGGGACATCAGATGGCAGGACCAGTATACACAGGCAGGGCATACAAGGGACATCAGATGGCAGGACCAGTATACACAGGCAGGGCATACAAGGGACATCAGATGGCAGGACCAGTATACACAGGCAGGGCATACAAGGGACATCAGATGGCAGGGCCAGTATACACAGGCAGGGCATACAAGGGACATCAGATGGCAGGACCAGTATACACAGGCAGGGCATACAAGGGACATCAGATGGCAGGACCAGTATACACAGGCAGGGCATACAAGGGACATCAGATGGCAGGGCATAAGGATGTGGGTGTCAGATACCAGGATACCATCAGATGGCAGAATCAGGGCATACAGGAGCTCCACGGTGGCCATCAAATGGCAAAGTCAAGATAACCTTACAGACAGTGGTACCATTCGATGGCATTGTCAGGATAGCCAAAAAGCACACAGGGTGAGGCGGGGGGGGGGTGCTGGGAGAGAGTTAGGCCTGGTCTGGATAGCACTAGGGAAGCATGCCGGTGTGTTTATATCTTGCAGGACTGGGATCTCCTGTATTGTTCTGTTTGCAAAAAAAAAAAAAAGGAGGGAAGTGTCTCTAAAGATCTGTAGCTTGCATTAGAATGATGTTGCATTTGACACATTCTTCTGTGGGAGATCATTTTCAGTGTCAGGTACTGATTATCGACACAGTTATATTTTTCTTCTTGGTTTGTGAATGCATGCACAGCACATTCACAGACCAATAAGAGAGCAGTATTTCCTTCTAATCAGCAGCCGTAATTTTATGCAAGCAATGTATGGTATAATGTACGTCACAAATGACCTTTTTTTGTGCTTTAGTTGTTGACTGCCTTCAAGTCCCATCATCCCTAGCCTAATGGCTGTGCATAGTAGGAGTTGTGAGTAATAGCAGTATGGGATCCCATTGATACTTTCCCTGCTCACCAGCATTGTACATGGAACCGTTTAGGCTTGCAATCTATTTTCACTGCATCCTAGACCTTACTGCAGCCAAGAAGTTCATGGATGTATTTTTTCCAGATGTTGCTGAACTACAACTCCCATGATTCTTTGACTACTCATTTCATTCAATGAATCATGGGAGTTGTAGTTCAGCAATACCTGGAGGACCAGAGTTTGGAGAACCCTAAATAATTGTAATTATTTGCAGTCAGTGAAAGTATTCTGTGTGCTTCGTCCAACTTCCTCGCTCTGTAAACTCCTGCACCAGTGTTTGCAGCTACATAATTTATGAGGCAGTGAAAGTGGCGTGCATGTCTGCATTTGCATGTACAGTGTGGTACGACACACACCCACAGGTCCATGCAGCTGTGACACGACCTCCTTAAAACCAAATATTTATACAGTGCAGGGGGAATTCACAGCTGTGCATTAGTCTTGCAGCCAGTGGGTTTTTCTTATTGCTGCTGGATGTTAAATGCACATTAAGCGGTTCCGCCCACCAACGACAGTAACTTTCCACTGGCTGCAGAGACTCTGCCATCAAGGGGTCCTTTTGTAAATGTGGCATAGGGTCGACTTGCAGTTTGTGTGTGTGCGGGGCCTTTAATAATAAATCTACTTTTATTTTACAGGCCTCTACTCTGTGCAGTTCTGTAAAATCATCCTATGCTTTAGTGTAGTGTCTGTGTGTTTAGGGTTTTTTGTTTGTTGGTGTTTTTCATTATTCAGACGCCTCCTAGATTGTAAGCTTGTTTGAGCAGGCCGGTCCTCCCCCCTTATTTCTGTTGACTGATTCATTTGGCAATTTCTGCTATGTAATGCTGCAGAATTAAAGTAATAATTAGGAAAGCCCAGTCCTATTCTGCTGAGTTTATATTTCGCCGTTCTAGGTCTCTTCTATTACAAGACATGTTTAGGGTAGTGTTGGGGTATTGTGGGAGGGAGATGTGCTTGTCTCCGAGCTGTTCAAAATTAGTGGGAGTTATAGAATGCTATAACGATTTCAGCTGGCAACTGCTCATTGGGAGTGTAACTCCCACTAATTGTGGGCAAACTGGCATATATCACAGGGAAAAACACAATCTCCTCGTTGATATCAAGTGTGTTTAATTATGCAATCTTCTTTTCTAATATTTTTGCATTATCAGTTCTGAATTTAATAATTCCCACATTCTTTTTATGGCTGTTTAAATTCCTGGATTGACACATGCATTATATGAAGCCAACGTGGAATATCACTGTAATAGGTGGGATTGTTGCAGGAGCCTCCTTTTAAATGTCCCGGGCTTTTCAAACTTTTTTGGGCCAATCCTTTCCAAATAATTTATTTGCAAACTGCGAAGTAAATGTAATTAACTGCTGTGCGGATAGATCATTTTTATTTTCTGATTGTAAGTCAGATAAACACAGCGATTCTTGTCTCATTTCTGTATACAGCGCCTCAGAATATGTTTCCACATTATCGATAATAGTTTGTGCCATATAGTTTCTTTACAGTGGACAATCATGATGACACGTGCTAAGGGGGGTGCCACACCTGGCCCTCCAGCTGTTCAGATACAATTTTTTTTTTTTTAGACAATTCATGTTTACACTCTTTTTATTATGAAACTTTTGCATAGTTTGTACTTTAGAGACAGATAACCCCTCTTTTCCTCCATATATCTTAATACATTGGCTGCTAGGATTTCATAGTGGCTCGATTATGTTGATCACATGAAAATTTTACTATTTTTATTTTTTATTTTACCTCAAATGTGCCCAGTTTTAACCTCTTACTTACCAGGCATATGCAAATACGATACGTTTATGATATTCCTAATCTGTCACCTTGTAATGAAGAGGTTAAAGAACCCCAAGCAGCATAACCACAGTTGCAATTGTGTATGAAGACTGCAGGTGCAATAACTGTTTTATGTCGAACTGTTTTCGGGGGGGTGGGGAGAATTCTTCTAGAACTGATTTCTGACCCACTGCTTGGTACATCATACGAGAAAGTTATCCATCCCACAAAAAAAACCATTTGTCTAAATGACTTTGGAAACCCAGTGAGGAATATAGGACTTGCCCAGGTAATGTCTCGGATGAGTAGGTAAGCTGTGGGTGCCTATAACCTCAATTTCACATCAGTGAAAACCAAAAATTGAAGGGACTGTGCCATTAACGTCCTTTGAACACTGCAGTAAGGTGATTGGAAATATTATAAACACTGTGTTGGAGATTCATTGAAATCACTGTCTGTGTGCTTTGTATTATGGGCAATGTTAAAGGGGGTCCTCTGCAACGTAAAGGCTCTAAAAGGGAGAGGCCTGCTTTAGATGTATGTACGTGTGGATAGTTTACCTTTTTGCTGGTTGCAATTTCAAAATATGAATTTGTATTGATTGTTTCCAGTAATGTTAAAATGAGAAGGGGGAGGCAAGTATTCAGAAAAGCCAACAGTAACTTTTTCCTTTTTCTTTAATAATAACTTGAAAATGACACATTTTTTGAACTAAAAAAAATGAGTAGAAATTGAAACAAAGCCATTCTACTGAAAACAAGGAGCTCTTCATAGCAGCATTTTTGTGTCTAATCAAATGCTATCTTTAGACTGTGTTGGCAATTAAATCAGTTTTGCTATGGTATTAGTATTTCTCAGTATTTTGGAAAGTTAAACTTTTTATGATGGTTCAGCTTGACTACGTTGGAATTTCACTAACATTCCAACGCAACGAAAAGATGTCGTAAGGCAAAGTGTGGAAAACCTCAACTTATGGTCAGGACTGAAGTTGACCGAACCTGACAAAAAGGCAGATTATCTTCTTGTGTATTGCGATAGCAGGTCTATAGAAAATCCTGTCTAATTTGTCATAGATCTCTCTATTGTGCGATTGTGAAACATTGACGTGGCGCTTGCTGGATGTAGTGCCAGGAGATGAAGATGAAAGTTGCTGATGCCCCCATTGGAGAGTTTCATTTAAGGATATTCGACTTCAGCTTCACCTCGGTGCCCTGTACCTTGAGTGGGGATATCGCCTCAAGGTGTCTTTACAAATTATGAAAAAACACCCAAAGTTGTCAGAGCCACTTGATGTGGAATTCCAATGCTGTCTTAATATTTCATAAAGATTCTGTGTTTAGGAAACTTTGTTTTAAAGGAACACTTGCTTGCACCATAACCACTACAGCCTGCATCTTAGAATGATTTGACTTTTTACCTCAGGTTGGTTTGCAGAAGTTCCCCGGCTGAACTACAGCCTAAAAGAGAGCCAGAATCTCTGTCTGGGCAGAGCCCTGCCGTGCTGGAGCTTCCGCATCACCTGTTAGCTGAAAGGACATGTAGGGCTGCAGCCAGTGGACTTCAGTCAAGAAGTCAAACCTGTTCTAAAACAGGGTGCTCCTTGTTTTTGGGGTGAGATCCCAGGGCGTAATTGAAAATTGGAGTCAATCTAGACATAACTTTTCTGGTTAAAGGGACACTATAGTCACCTGAACAACTACAGCTTAATGTATTTGTTCAGGTATGATCTATAGCTCCATGCAGGCAATCTAATGTAAACACTGTATTTTCAGAGAAAATACAGTGTTTACATTGATTGATAGGAATACCTCCAGTGGGCGTCACTCAGGCGGCCACCAGAGGGACTTCCTATCGTGTATGGCCCTAAAAAGGCCCTGTACACGTCAGCCATATTAAAATACGTCTGACGTGTGCAGGAGAGAGAAGGCACTGTGTGCGCGCCTTCTCTCTCCAGCCTGTCAGCAGAGGAGGGGGGCGGGCAAAGAAATGGAAGCGTCTGATTGCTCCCTGCTCGCGCCCGCCTATTTCGTCATTTTGACGAAATAGGGGGCGCGGCATCACACGGCTCCCGGCGCTGGAACGAGGTGAGTAAAAGACTCTGCCTGGAGAGTCCCTTTAACCCCTTAAGGACACATGACGTGTGTGACATGTCATGATTCCCTTTTATTCCGAAAGTTTGGTCCTTAAGGGGTTAAATATACATTATTGCATGAATGGAACACAGAAATGACCATGATCCCATAGCGACTCTGTTCATAAGCAGGTATTGCTAGCAGCACCTGTGAAATGTGAGATAATATGCAGGAGCTGCCCATTATCCCTTTAAAAAGGAATGCAGAGCCTTAGATGCTGGGATTATGTCCGCACCCATCTAGTGTTTTGCAAACAAAGAGCAGAATCCATTCGGGGTCTTTCGTAACCACAGCTGCTGACCTCTGCTTTCTAACCCGACCCCTATCTAATCTTCACCAGGGAAGGTATTCCCATGTTTGTGATGGAGCTCCGGACAGCTAAAAAAAACAGCTAAAAAAAAAACAAAAAAAAACTGGGATTACCTTAGTGGGCATAATTTACTTTATTTTATTTTTTTTTTCTCTTAAAATCATGATTCTTTTTTTTTAGGTCTTAATTTAATATTTTTGAATAAACGTTTTGAAAATTAATAAAATATAAAATCTTTAATAGATATTGCAATATATAAAAATGATTTTCTAAATATTAAATCAATCTTAAAATCTTATTAAATCTCGACCTAAATTGGGAGTTGAGTAGACTTGACAAAGAACACGGCAAAGTTAAGTCCTACTAGTCATTTATTTTTCAGGTCCGGCTATGGTGAACTAAATGTGCAACTCTCCACTAATGCCACGTTTAGTGAATATTTTTTTTTTCTTTGATTCCAGATCAGATACCGTCATGGTAAAAGAAAGTACACCCTCTTTGAATTCTGGGTTTTTACATATCCGGACATAATAATCATCTGTCCCATAGCAGGAACCATAGAATTCAAAGAGTGTGTACTTTTTTTCCCATGGATGTACATGGAAACATATCTTTATAAATGTATTATTAGACCCTGTAAATAGTTATTTGGCTGAGGATCATGGGACGTGCAGTTTTATAGCTGGCTTGCTACCAGTTAATCATCCCTGGAGTTTGTCTATATTGTTGGCCAACAACCCATGCAGCTCGCTGTTGCCTTACAAAGTATTAACTGGAACCTATAGTCCCAAAAATAACTGTTAGCTCAGGACTATCTGCCCCCTTCAGTTTACCCCCTTTGGTTATAATTTTTTTGAAAGTTTACATGAGATAGCTCACCTTGTTTCCAGTACTGGGATTGCTCCTCTGCAGTTGGCCACTGCCTACGATGACCTCCGCGATCTTGGAAATGGATATCAATGGCTTATTAACATCTAAATAGAACGTAAACCGGTCCTTAGAATGGCCAGATTAATACGTTGAAAGACAGAGAATGGGCAAGGAAGCCAGAAATACACAAGATTGATAAGAAAGCCAAGTCGGGTAAACCAGAGATCAGAAAAGTCATAAATAGCCAAAGTCAGAATACTGGCAATATCATTAAGAAGGACAAGAAAACGCACTCTCGGGAACCAGGAACAGAAACCACAACGTTGCATGCACGCTCGCGTGACCTTTGGAGGCGGAGCTACAAATGGCTGCGACCTTGTGGTCGGCGCCATTTTGGATCCCGCGTGTGAAGGGGACGGACGCCCCAGCGGGGTCGGCTCCCGGCTTGCTGCTGAACAGGTAAGCTCCTAAACCTTTTAGTGTGGGCACAACGATCAGGTGCGACAACGTGCAGCTGTGAGCCGTGACAATCCCTAGCTGTTATGGAATTACCTCTCCATTCCCTCAGCCGAAATGACCCCTAAGGCAAGGATTCTATTTAGTAATCTTAGTGATTGGACGGACCCCTCTCCAGGCAGTTTAGAAAACTTGTAATAATCCAGTAGAAGGTTAGTAGGAGAGCTGCTTCTTTTGACTGCATGTTTTTAAGCCTTTTTCTCTATTCTGATTTCTGATGATCACTTGGTAAACCAGAACAATTTCATCTTCTCCGGTTTGTCTGTGAAACGTCTTTAAATGTACCATGCATAAGTCGATCTAATCTATCCCAAGGGGACGCAAAATGCATAGCTGGTGCTCAGATTTAATTGAATGGAAGATGATTAATAGATGTTTCTGTTACTCAATTTAATTATACGCATTTTATTGACATCAGGAGGATGAAAGACCGAGTCAGCCTTGAGGTCGGCTTGTCCAGCTTCAAAACCTGCTCCTTTTAACCAATTGAACTGCCCCACCAGCATATAGGTTATGGACATCAATGTGGGTGTTTTAGAACTGCTTTTCGATAACACTTTGTCAGCCTAACAACTTGCATCATGGGATTTGTGGTTTACAAGCATCTGCAGAGCTAATAATGACTGACACTTACATATAGGTAAAAGTTTGAAGCCATAATATTGCATCTTTAGACAGGTTAACAATTTGTCTTCTGTTCCGTTTTTAATTCTCCGTTAAGTTGATTGTGCAGAGTCTGTATGACTGTTGTTCTTTAACTTTGCAGAGGATTCCTGTGACCTTGTTTTAGAGATGGAGTATTCTAAAGGGATCATTAGATCGAGCCAGTGGTGTGTAGTATATTCATTAGGGAAGGTGTGTGTGTCAAGGTAGCGGCCTGGCTGATTAATGGTTTTGTCCACACAGTAGACAAAGGAGAAACGTATGAAGGCTGTCGTTTAATTCTTCCACAGACACAAAGGAGAGTAGACGTGAAAGCTTTTAAATAATGTTCCTGTCTGGCCCTCCGGGATCCAAGCGAAGAATATAGGACACTGGAGTCTTAATTTGTGCTGACTTAGCTGTAGTTATGAGTCAGCAAGCAGTGTGCATATGGGGAGGTGGACCTATTGAGAATTAGTAAAGGTTAATTTATAAAATGCCAAATTACTGTGGAAATAGCAGAAACAAAGTGAGCAACATTAATGCATCACTTACCTACAAGAATGAGTATGGGCACAGCATTGCCACTAGTGAAGCCTAATGAAAGGCTCCTCTCAGATGGCAATGTGAACTAGCATGGCTGGGCACTGCTATGTATTATATACAGGGATATGGAGAGGACAGCCGAAAAAGGGCCATGGCAGCCACTCTGGATAAGGCGCCACTGAATCGCGTCGGTGCCCAGGCAGGGCGCCACTGAATCGCGTCGGTGCCCAGTAATCACTTTGCAGCGTGACTTTAATGATGCGATTTTGATATTTCCGGAAGTGGGACACCAAAAGAATTGGGACTCTCGCGAAATCTAAATCTTCTTCTAGACATGCTTATAGGTAGTGCTGATGTTCTCAAGACGTGATCATGGAATCTGTGTCTTTTGTGATTTGTAATTAATCATTGCTAGCATCAGCTGTGGAATAAAGACCGCATTGCGAGTCGAGTTCTTTGAAAGATCTTGCAGGATCCTCCATAAGCCTCTGTTTTTCAATGGTGAGCATTTACAAATATATATGTGGATTCTTGGTGGCTGAAGCTCCAGAATCTGAAGACCTTTCTTATCATAAAGAAGGAGAGCTTCAAATAAGTATCTTTCCCATGGACTGACACACATCAGTGGCTTCTTTGTAGTCTAATGATCATTGTTAATGCCCTCATGAGGTATGTGCAAACCTTTTTTCGCACTCTTCATAATAAATCCCCGTTATGTAACGTAGTTCTGGGTTCTATGAATCCTGCAGTGACTTTAAAATGCATGCATATTGATCATGTTAGTATGCACTACAGTGTGAGATATATTATACATACATTTTAAATTTTACTGGTTGCCAAAGCTGCTCTCGCCCAGAAAATTTTAATTCCAATCGAGGTCGGCCATGAATATTTTTTCTTGCGGAAGTTTTGATGAATGGCATCCATTGTGTAACTTCTGACCTGCTGGACGGGGCACAGACGCGCCTGCTTATTAGCGCAACGTTAGAGTTTCTTGTTTTTATTCACTGTGCATAATTATAGTCAATGTTCCATAAAAATGCCATGCAGACTAGTTACAAAAATTTCAAAACATAATAGGAAAAAAACTGCACTTTTTTTTTTTTTTTTACATTTTTCAATTAAATGATTTATTTTATAAATGATGCTTAAAGGGGCCCTGTTAGAACTAGAACCACCAGAACTCATGGTTGTAATTATGGTGCACAGAGCCAGTGGGCACTGTCCTCATCTGTATAACAGGTGGCGGATAATATGAAGACGTGATTGGTTGTGGGATTGAGCTATTTTACAGCTCATGGTGATTTGCTATTGTCTGTGCATGTGCAATCAGGAAGGTGTTTTAAAGAAGAACAGAGTTAGCTACCGGAGTGGCGGGTTATACTGCTGAATGCGGCAGAACTATTTGTTTTGCTTAAAGTATGACTATGGTGCCAAAACCAAGTGCATTTAAAGGAACACTCCAAGCATTATAACTTTTACCGTGTTACGTAATGGTTATGGTGAAATGAGTGCCCAGACATCGGCCAACTTGAATAGTTGAACCATATTGGAGTGGTTTGATTTTTTTTTTCTTTTGTTAACATAGGTTTAGCTGGACAGAGCCAGAAGTGCTCTTCACTGGGCTTTGCATGTTGGCTGAGCGTGATAAACTCATGTTCTCACCCATATATGTGTCTCTGCACTGCAGAACTTCACTCAGGAGACCTAATAGAAGCTCGTAATAGCTCTCACTTGCCGGGAGCTAGGCCCGGCGAATCCCAGGCCAGACTGGTCTTAAAAAGTTGTTTTTACTCGCCATTTTCCCCACGCCGTCCCCGTTTCATGGCTGGTCAGTCATAATAATCTCAACTAAGGGAGGATATTGCGCAAGCGCAGCAAAACAATGCGCCTATCAGCATCGCATTATAGAGATGCATTGAATCAATGGATCTCTATGAAGAACATTCAGAGCCTCCGTACAGAGTGTGGAAATGCTGAATGTAGGAAGCCATCTGAGTGACTGTTACTAAGCAGCAATGTAAAGGGCAGTGTTTACATTGAATAGTCTGCAGTTACAAGCTGTAGACATCAGAACAACTACATTAAGCTGTCGTGGTTCTGGTGTCTATAGTGTCCCTTAAGAATTGCTTTTTTTTTTTTTTTTTTTTTTTTATATAAATTAAACTTTAAAATTTTGATTTAAAAAAAAAAAAAAACTGTCTCCTAGATTCTAAACAAATTAGCCCAAACTAGGGATGCACCTAAATTCCGGCTGCTGAAGTGGGACAGGGGAGGTGGGGGAGGAACGCAGTGGGACAGGGGAGGTGGGGGAAGAACACTAAAAATTTCAGTCTAAGTATTCAATCAGTAAGCCTCTAAGCTGGGCACCCCTGGTAGGCTATCGATCAGTTGGCGGCCTTCTAGCATAAAAGTAGCCCCCTCAATCACAACTTAAGTTGTGTTGGTGCTGAAGACTAAAAATCTCCCCTTGTGTTTCATAATACTATCATAGAGCTCCACATCAGTCACCCGTTTTTTTTTTTTGTTTGTTTGTCTTTTTTATTTTTTATAAAACTTTAATGTTAATCGTGCTAATTATTTAATCATACTTTTATGTGCTATGTGATGATCGTTACCATCTCATTTCCTATGCGGTTAAAAAACTAAGTGAATAAGTGTCTGTCTTACCACATTACAGCAAGATAAAACCTGTATATTTAGTGTGAGAAAGTAGAATTTAACAAGCCTGGACGGCAGGTGTGTGTGGGGGCTAACTCTTACAGAAGGTTTCAGAAGTTTATGATCAGCTGAGGAGAGTTTATATTCTTTAAGGTATGGTCTTTAAAGTGTTAGGAATAGTTGCAGTGTATTTTAGGACAGGACCCAAAGCAAAGTCTTTCTGTGGCCAAACATCCATATAAAGGAGGCTACTTGCTGGCAAACATGCCCACTTTTACACGAGATAGAGTACTGGGTGCGAGGACACCACATCGAGCAATCTTCAGCACTTCAGATGTGGATTACTTCTTTCCAATGCTCACTGCTTTCACAGCAATAATGCTGGCAAAGCATCAAGGGGGATGTAATCCACAATATCTGGAGTACCAAAGCTTGCTTACCCCTGGTCTATAAAATAGCAAATACTCTGTCTCTGCACTTGCCTTTAATTTCTCTTAGAAAACAATTTCAGAGGGGCTGTTCTTCATGTCCATGGGTAGGTGGAATTGGTGATGTAGTGGATCCATCGTTCTCGTTTATAGATATTTGTAATTGTTCTGAGATATTATTCTGTAACGTCAGTGTCACTTTTAGCTCTTGGTATGGGGGATGAAATAAAGTCACCCCAATGTGTACATAGGTTTTTGTGGGTATAATGAGGCATTGTTATTCTTGTGTTTGGGTCTGGGTGGTGCAGGTTAAAGCAAAACAGGATCTGTTCTTTGAACTTATTTTTTCTTCTTCTTTCTTTTCTGCAGTTGATAGTTGAGAAGACAACAGACTACCCTTCCACTGAGTATTCTCTGGTGGAGGATGTCGCCCTTCATTTCACATGTCTCATGGACAGACTCAATGAGCAGCGCCTATTTCAACCAGACCTCTGCGATGTGGACATTGTACTGGTGCAGCAGAAGAGCACGTTTCCTGCTCACAAAGGGGTGCTTGCTGCCTACAGCCAGTTTTTTCACTCTCTCTTCACCCAGAACAAACAGTTGCAGAGGGTGGAACTGTCTCTCGAAGCCTTGACATCACAAGGCTTTCAGCAGATTCTAAACTTCATCTACACTTCCAAATTGCTGGTCAATGGCTGCAATGTGCAGGATGTGTTGAATGCTGCTGCAGTATTGCAGATGAATGAAATCGTAACATCATGTCAGGATTTGATTCACAGCAGGTCATTAAACCTGTCACTGGCTAATGAGATCATGGACACAGAGGAAACTAGGAATGATACTAATACAGTAATGCCACCGCAGTTCTATCGGGAGATAAAGCAAGAGGTGGATGCGCCTCCAACCAAAATTTATGCTCGAGAGGGAAATGACCCTTACTCTGTTAGAGTGGAAGACAATGTGAGTAAAGGGCACAACAATGCTGAGTCACCGAAGCAGTATTACAAAGACGAGGACAGAAGTGGGACGAGGATCTGTAAAATAGAAGGGGCAGATTCTGAGGAGGACATGGACAGTCAGGAATCTTACAATAGAGAGCAGATCATTGTAGAGGTCAATTTAAATAATCAGACTCTAAACGTCTCCAAGGGGACCGATGGCAAGGCTTCCTCTGAGGCTGTGACTGTCGTCGACCAATCAGATGGTGATGAGCGAGGTTCAGAAGGTGATGGAGATGATGAAAACGAAGAAGAGGAGGGCGGGATTGAAGAAGAGGATGACTTTCTGGATATGTTGGAAGATGAGGAGGATGATATCTTGCCAAGCGAAGAGGATATTGAAGAGCCGCAGGAGGAGGAAAAGGACAATGATGATGACGAAGAGGAGGATGAAGCAACAGAGTTGGCCAAAGATGAAAACTCCCCAGCTGAGGGGAGCAAGTCACCAAGTGAAACTAAGTCCACCAAGTTAAGTAGAGGTGCAAAAGGAACACGCAATCAAAGAGGGTCGGGAGGTGGTGGAAGGAGGAAAAAGAAAGGACAGGATGGTTTGGGACAAAAGGTTAAATTTGAGGAGAAACAGCACTTCCCCTGCAAGAAGTGCCCTAGAGTGTTCAACAATAGGTGGTACCTGGAAAAACACATGAACGTAACTCACAGCCGCATGAGGATTTGTGATAAATGTGGCAAAAGATTCCTGCTTGAGAGTGAGCTGATGCTCCATCACCAAACAGACTGTGAAAAGAATATCCAAGTAAGTGCTAAAATGTATTAAAACACACAATGTGAGTCTTGGATATTTTGGTGAAAGAATCCTTGAGCTCCCACGTAAATGTTTAAAGGTAGTTCTTCATCTGTGGATTTGCAGATGCAACTCACTGGCATCTTCTGAATGTGCACACAAACCTGAAATACACAATTTCATATCTTTCAAGGCAATGTAAAATCATTCATCTCAAATTGAATTCTGATGATTTGGTCACATTGTGTGGGCTATGCCTGGTCAAGCCCAGTGTTAGTGGGTCCTGGTTTAATTTTACCATGGGAGGAGAATATTAAAGGGACACTCCAGGCACCCAGACCTCTTCTGCCCATTGGAGTGGTCTGGGTGTCAACTCTCACTACTCCTAACCCTGCAAGTTTTCTATAAACTGCAATAATTACTTTGCAGGGTTAACTCCACCTCTAGTGGCTGTCTACTAGACAGCCACTAGAGGGAACTTCCTGGATTCTAGCAAAGATTTCCTTTGCTAGAGCGTCGCTGGACGTCCTCACGCTGTGTGAGGACCTCCAGCGTCGCTCGTTTCCCCCTATAGGAAAGCATTGAAATTCTTTTTCAATGCTTTCCTATGGGGAGCGCTAATGCACATGCGCGGCATTGCCGCGCATGCGCATTAGGTCTCCTCGGCCGGTGGGCGGGATCAGTCTCGCCCACCGGCCGACGGAGACAGCGACGAGGGACATCGTCGCTGCCTCAGGTAAGTGACTGAAGGGGTTTTCATCCCTTCAGTAACCGGGGATTGGGGGGTGGGAGGGAGAAAGACCCTCCAGTGCCAGGAAAACTGATTGTTTTCCTGGCACTGGAGATTCCCTTTAATGCTGCTTTACTTAGACATTCCACACACACACACACACACCATTTAGTAGATGTACCACCAGTAAAAACATGTATGCATTTAGTTATGCTTTTAATTTCATTGGAGGCATATTTAAAACCAGATTGCAAATGTTGAAGATCTTGTCTGTAGCCTTTACAAGCCCCTCCTCTTCTAACCCATCACAGATTTTCTGAGGGTGTCCAATCACAGACTACAAACTTATACCATACCGGAGCATATTATAAAAACAAACAAACAAACAATACTTTATTAGAAAATCCAATTAGCAATAATCCATAGATTCACTCAAAAACAGAATATATTCAGGATAGCAAAAAAATTTATAAACCGGTATTCACAATACCCATTATTGTTCAATATATATATAGGAAATAGGATTACATACCAGATAAAGGATTCTGATACCAACAAAAAATCAATATCCCCCAATCGTTTGGCCAAAATGCCTTTCTCAACAGAATATATATATTGTTGTGAGGGAATTTATGGATTGTTGTTAAATATTTTTTTCTAATGAATATTGTTGTTATTATAGTAAACTCCTGTATGGTATTATTTGTAGAGTATTTATTTGGCCCAGAAGGAAAACCATGTTTCTATAGTGAGCACGTGTTTAAATTATAATCCTTATGTGTTCAGTTTTGAGTGCCCTCCCCTGTATTAATTGGTGTGGCTGTCCAATCACAGACTTCCCAATGCAGTTCAATGAGAAATAACAGGACCGGTTATCCGATTGACAGCCAGGGGGTGTGACAAGGTTTATTAATAGAAGTACCAAAGTCTGTTGGAATCTCCACACTCTTTACATATAAAGCACTTTAGCATGTTAAACCGCTTTAGGGGCCTGCAATGTCCCTGTGTAAGCTGAAAGAGAGACTATTAAACAGTTTAATTGGACACTAAAGTCGCCCAGACCACTTCATCTCCGTAAAGTGTTCTGGGTGCAGTGTCTCTGTCCTTTTGAACCTTATGATGAACCTTATGAAACTACAATGTTTCCATTACAGGGTTAAATTGGGGATTGACAAATTTGCTTTGCATCTGTTGAGGTCACATTTGTTCGTGACCTCACCAAACACATTCACTGACACATTCACAGACACCTGGACTGACGCACACAGACACTGACGGACAAATAAGCATGATTTTAAGGCTACATAGAGCCGAAACGTTGCACTTATCGGTGAGGAGAATTGCCCTCTAATAAACACAACAATCTTAGACACATAAACACACTGACCGACACATATGAATACACTCACAAAGTATTTTTTTTATTTGATACCCTCAAATAGCTACACACACAGAAACACAGACTGACTTGAAAATGAGAGAAATCTCCTATCTTTCCTGGTAAAATATTTTATAAATAAATAATTACACACAAATACACATACAGACATATACTCACCTGTTTCCTACCTTTTGTGTGCAAGAGAGAGCCTTTCCTGGGGTCCAGTGGGACTTGGCAGGAGCAGGTGACTGGGGGGCTGGCTGTGGCTGATGGGAGTGGGCTGCCGCTGGTAAACACTCCACCTCCTGTATCTCCGCAGCTGTATGCAAGCCGGGGGGAGGGGGGGTGAAGGAAACTACAATCTGTTCCTCCCGGTGCTAAGGTCGCGCATGGGAATGGGCGGGAGGCGGGTGGCTAGCAAAGCTGTCTTTACTCAGTACCCTGCCAGCTTACCATTCCCCTACGTGGCCCGAAGGAAGTAATTACAGCTCCCTTCATTTCCTCCTGGCGCACAGATAGCTTCACAGGGATGGAGGGAGCGGGCTGACAAATCCAGGACAACATTCTTAGTCGCCATGGTGATTAGTTGAGCCCTGGGGTTAAATCTATTAAAGGCGAGTCAGTGGCACGGACTAAGTAAAACTGTTATGTGATGCAGATGCCCATAGGCAAACATTGGATTGGAAGAGGCTATGCCTCCTCGATAATGTCGCAGTAGGTGGAAAGGTGAGTAAACAAAAAAATATATACAAATTCGCCGGGATCATTAGAGATTGCTTGCCTTGTGTAGTAGTACAGATGCAGTAAAGCAGAGTATTAAACTCCTGATGGGAGAAAGGTGTCTAATATGACGTGGTATCTGCTTGGCTCCCCTAGACCCGGTTTTGTTCTCTATTGCATGTCCAAAATATCTGCTTCTGGCAGCCTCCTCTGCCAGGAACTGAATGGAAAGATGGCAGCCGTGTGGAGGAATGCAGGTGTGTATATCCAAGTCACCTGTACCAGACATGTTACCTGACTGGAGGGATTTCAAGAAATTCATCATGTGGTAGTTTGACATTTTACAATGTTATTTTGAGTCCCCATATTTATTTGCTAAGAAGGTGATTTTGTTTCACCGTATCGTGTTAAGCCCAACACTCCATCACAGCGCCCCAATTGTGGTGGGTCCTACACTAATTGTAACATGCTAACTGCAATACTTACTGCTTAAACTGCTTCTAGAGACTCTCCTTAATCTATGCTTTCCTGTGGTCTCCTCCAAAAGGGCACCTATAATGGGTGGGGTGTCAACCGAAAGAGGAATATGGCAGAGAATTAAGCGGTTAGACTGCAGGGGCATGATCTATACAATAAAACTACTTCATTAAAGGGACACTATAATCACCAGAACAACTACAGCTTATTGAATTTGTTCTGGTGAGTAGAATCATTACCTTCAGGCTTTTTGCTGTAAACACTCTTTTCAGAGAAAATGCAGTGTTTAAAGTACAGCCTAGTGATACCTCCACTGGCCACTCCTCAGATGGCTGTTAGAGATCCTTCCTGGGTCATGGCTGCCTAAAATGCATCCAAACATTCAGTGTCTCCTCCCTCTGCATGCAGACACTGAACTTTCCTCATAGAGATTCATTGATTCAATTCATCTCTATGAGGTGATGCTGATTGGCCAGGGCTGTGTTTGAATCATGCTGGCTCTGCCCCTGATCTGCCTCTTTGTCAGTCTCAGCCAATCCTATGGGGAAGCACTGGGATTGGATCAGGCTATCACATGTCAGCAGACTGCTTGTTTTTCCTGAGTCTAACAGCATGCAGAGTTACACCTTCATGCTTGAATGCAGTAAGATTTTGCTATATTTATGGAGGCATGAGGGGCCCAGGGGGGCTAGATTGTAGAGTTAACACTATAGGGTCAGCAATACATGTTTGTGTTCCTGACCGTATAGTGATCCTTTAAGCTAAAGCTGTTTTGGTCAGTACAATGTACCTGCTTTATTTACTAAACTGTGAATGTAGTGGATAGAAAATGCCATAGTGTTATGGTGCCTTGAGTATTTCTTTAAACAAATTATAGCATTTCCTAATTAACTGTTATGTACCGGAGTCCTGTAAATCTTGCCAAAATAAAAATCTAAGGAAATTCAAAGAATGAGAGGGAAGCTTTCCAAATATTACTAGTGTCCAATGACTTGCATGCGACACAGGCAAAGATTTGGATGCCTTGATTGTGATGCTTTTCAATCAAATAGGGCTTAATGTAGTGGTTCTGGTGTCTCCTATGGCATTGGCTTTGCTGAGATCATCAACATTGATTATCTCCGACAATGGAGGTGGGGACAGCTGCAGCAAGAACGGCACAGTGTGGGAGAAAAGATGAGTAAAAACACCATTCCCATGTGATCGGAGGGGGACTGGTCACCTAAAGAAACACACTGACAGACCCTCACACACACTTTCTATCTCTCTCTCTCACATACACACTCTCTCTCTCTCTCACATACACACTCTCTCTCTCTCTCACATACACACTCTCTCTCTCTCATACACTCTCTCTCTCTCTCTCTCTCTCTCTCTCATACACTCTCTCTCTCTCTCTCTCACCAATATTTTGGCAAGATTCCTTTCTCAAGGTGTTCTCTGGTTATGTGACACAGAGCAGACTACCGTATATACTCGAGTATAAGCCGACCCGAATATAAGCCGAGGCCCCTAATTTTACCCCCAAAAATTGGGAAAACGTATTGACTCGAGTATAAGACTAGGGTGGGAAATGAAGCAGCTACTGGTAAATTTCTAAATAAAATTAGATCCTAAAAAAAATATATTAACTGAATATTTATTTACAGCGTGTGTATATAATGAATGCAGTGTGTGTGTATGCAGTGTGTATGAGTGCAGTGTGTATATAATGAATGGAGTGCAGTGTGTGTATAATGAATGCAGTGCAGTGTGTATATGAGTGCAGTGTGTGTATATGAGTGCAGTGTGTGTGTGTATGAGTGCAGTGTGTGTGTGTATGAATGCAGTGTGTGTATGAATGCAGTGCAGTGTGTGTATATGAGTGCAGTGTATAGGAGTGTGTATAATGAATGCAGTGCAGTGTGTGTATAATGAATGATGAATGCAGTGTGTATGTGTGAGTGCAGTGTGTGTGTATGAGTGCAGTGTGTGTATAATGAATGCAGTGCAGTGTGTGTATGAGTGCAGTGTGTATGAATGCAGTGTGTATACAATGAATGCAGTGCAGTGTGTGTATGAATGCAGTGTGTGTGTGTGTGTGTGTGCAGAGCATTGGTGGGGGTTGGGCATTTTATTAATTATTATTTAATTATTATCTTAATATTTTTTTTTTGTTATTTTTTTTAGGTAATTATAGGTAATTATTATTTATTTAGGTAATTATTTATTTATTTATTTTATTATTAATTGTATTAATTTTTTTGTTATTATTATTGTAATATTTTTTTTTCTTATTATTTGTTTTATTAATATTTTTATTTTTTCGTCCCCCCTCCCTGCCTGTTAGCTGGCCAGGGAGGGGGGCTCTGACTCCCTGGTGGTCCAGTGGATGGGCTGTAGGAGGGGGGCTGGCAGGAAGCTGTAACTTACCTTCACCGCAGCTCCTGTCAGCTCCCTTCTCTCTCCTCCGTCCGTGCAGCTCCCAGGTCGGCTTCCTCTGCAACTCTCGCGGCCGCGCGGAGCGTTGCCACGGTAACCCGTGGCAACGCTCTGACCCCGCGGCTCTCGCGAGAGTTGCAGAGGAAGCCGACCTGGGAGCTGCACGGACGGAGGAGAGAGAAGGGAGCTGACAGGAGCTGCGGTGAAGGTAAGTTACAGCTTCCTGCCAGCCCCCCTCTCCCCCCAGTCTGTATTATGGCAATGAAAATTGCCATAATACAGACCTTGACTCGAGTATAAGCCGAGTTGGGGTTTTTCAGCCCAAAAAATGGGCTGAAAAACTCGGCTTATACTCGAGTATATACGGTAACTGGCTAATAGCTCCGATGATGTTAAAGACAGTGACAGGGGACCATTAACCAGTAAATGCAGCATAGGATATGATAACCGGAGTGGCTTTCTTACAGGAACACTAGAAGGTTAAAATCACATTCATTAATTTATTTTTAAACAAAGAAAAACACATTTAAAAGTGATCTAAATCCAGCACATGGACAGTGTGTGTGCGCAGCAGTTTCTCTCCCTACTCACAGTGATTGATGATCATATATATATAGATTATATATTAACTCACAGCTGTTAGTCTGGTAACCAATGAAACCGTCTTCTCTGGCAAATGTACACATTGTCGTTTCTCGGTAACAGCAAGGTTTTAAACTGTCAAAGAAAAGGTACAGCATCTGTGCACCAAATCCACTTCATTAAGTTATGGTGTTTTTGCTGCTAAGAGTCAATTTAAAGAAAAAATAAGCTTGTTCTCTGTTGCATCCCATGCATAGATAATTAGAAAAAGAGATCAAGCTGTAGTTTATATGATGGAGAAAATGATCCATCTTAATTTTTGGAGCGCTGAGCCATCAGTTGAATAACAGAGCTATATTTGCGCACTGGAACTATTGGTAAAACGAAGTTGCGTGGTATGATTTGTTTTGGTAAAGGTGTAAATTGTAAAATAAAATGTTTTTGAATGGATTTAAGAGATCTAGGACGTTCTAACTGAACCATTGATTTCTCAGGATATGATGGCGTCTCTGTGTTCTCTGAAGTGAGAATTCAAAGTGAAAATGACATTTAAGGAATTTTTCCAGTTTGGCTTTTTTTTTTTTTTACCTTAAATTTGAAATTCATCTTAAACCCCTTCTCCAATGTGTGCTCTATCAGCAAGCAGAAAGGTCTGTGTATAGATTGTGCTTGTCTCCAGTATACAGATAAATCGAGATTCTATGAAGCTGCAGGTGGGAGTTTCTTGCACAACCATCTGGTATAGAAATCAGAATGTGTATATTTTATTATTGTATTTTATTTGCTTTTTACGTTTTTGTATTTGTTTTTGTTTTACCCTGAGCATGTGTTAGAAATACATTTTGAATGTGTTCTGATGAGAGCATCTTGTGCGTTCGTATCATTCCATTCTGAGTCTCTCTGCAGCTCTAATGAAAACTGTTTTGTTGTCCGTAATTCCCTTGTATAGCGATCAAGAACGTTGGCGATTCGTGCGAATGGCTTTCTGCTTCGGGTCACAATCTGCTGCCATGTTCCCTGCCTCACTGAGCAAAATCATTCTGTGCAGACACATTACTAATGTCCCATGAAACATCTTCATATCCCCATCTGTTTCTGTATGTCTCCCGCTAATGGAGCATCGTTTAAAGTTATGGCTTGCTCTAGGATTTTTTTATTTTTTGGAAATTATTTTTAATTAATTTTTTTTCCCCTGGGCGAATAAAAAGAGAAATGAACCATTAAGGACATATTTAAATAAGGAAAAAAAATGAAGTATATCGTCACAAAGATTCCCTTAGGCAGGGGTCATTTTTGCTTCCTACTAAATTCCTGATGACCCTCAAGTAGCAGGACAAAAAATGCATTACCGTCTGCTTGTAGCCAGTCTCCTTATGCTATTAGTTGTTCTACACAAGTCAATAGAAGTTCACACATGAGCATCAGTCAAAATGACAAACGTCCACAAAACATGCAGCACACAATGTCATTTGTGCTTTGTTAGAATTTCGGGCATTAGTCCCACTGAAAATGCATCTTAATATAATATATTAAAGGAGCACTCTGGACAAAATAGCAACTTGATTGGATTGAAGTAGTTATGGTGCAAGGAGGTTCTGGGCTGCAGCTTACTACAAGGTGTTAAACTGTTAACGAACAGTTATACCCCAAAGTCTTCAACCCAGCACCTGTCTGCTCTGCCCCTGAACTACCGTTCCAGTTCGAGGCTTTAATCTGGCATCTTTGGATTGGCACATGCTCTAAACCAGTCAGCAGCGCCAATTCCGACGCTTCAGACTGTTAAACGGTGTATTAACTGCTTAATAGTTTGGGGGCAAACCGGCACTCGTAAATTCCTCACAGGCTCACACCATAAAAACTTCAACCTGATGAAGTGGTTATGGTGCTTAGTGTCTCTTTAATGTTACAAAAATGAAGGCAAATGTTTTCATGACACTCTACAATAAACAAATTACAAACATTTTAAAAAACATGGGAACATTTTAGGGTAATGTTATAGGCACTACTAATACGGCGCAAAATTTTATATTTTTTTATTAGTGAAAATTTTTAAAAAGTGTTTTTTTGTTGTTGTTTTTTAAATCCGATCATTATTTTTACCAATTTCCTTCAATAATTTTTTTTTTCTGTATGTTAGAATAAAACTTGAAATCTTTGTTTTCAAAACGTTTTCCTCTAATTCCTATTATTCAGATAGGAAAGTGTAAGAATTGTTCAACAGTCACTAATGGTTGGCGATGCCGATCTTAAATCTTCTTTCACTTTAAGAACGGACAAATCCTTTATTAATGTATTATAACCTTTAACCCCTTAATGACAAAGGGGTACTGTTACTCGCTGGGGATTCATTTGACTAATGAAGATGGATGTCACCATAAAGCAGTCCGTACAATTAAAGCTGGAACGTACAATCTAATCAACACCATGTTATGAAATCTCACTAATCATTCCAGGCTTGTAAATGGCCTCAAAATAAGATGTTCAGGTTTTCCCTTTTGTAACACAGACCAATCCAAGTTTATGTAATACACGTGGACAATTTCACATCTTTTTAAATATTAATCTTTTAAAATGAAAATATCTTTGATAGGCGCACAGAGTATTTACTGAGGATTACGTCATATTGAGGTGATTCCTAAAACATTTAAATTCTGTATTATAGAATTTTCCTTATTTCAATTCGAACTGGAATCTTTTATGTAAAACTCCATAAAAAGGCTTTTTATAAAATCATGGTATGTGGTTTAGAATGTCTTATTGGGCATTTACTGGGGATCCCTTTATAAAACTGCAAATTAAGATTAAAACTTGCATGGAATCCAGCCTCAGGTGAAACACTGCCCTCCAAGCCTCCATTGACGTCAATGTATGCTGTTTCACCGGCTCAGCGCGCTCTCAGCCAGGGATAGAAGGGAGCTGGGTGGGCCATGAACTGAGGGAGGGGAATTTAAAAATTATAAACATAAGGATAAATATCAGTGCAGGGAGAGAGGAGGTCAAGCTTCCCCTGGCAGTACTGTGTCAATAATATAAATATCTCTATATGTGCACAGTTTCTTCTTGAACCGCTGAACATCCAGACTATCACCATGGTCACTTCTAAAAGATGTAGTGGTCATGGTGGCATTGGAGTTTGCTATGGAAAGCAACCTTTAATGCTGGCTCGTAGCAAAGGACTTTCGCTACTAGCCGTGTGACTCATATTCATTTTAACACTTGCTCTTATCCCCTTAATTTTGGCCAAACACTTTGAATAAGATTGTTTTGCTGAACTTATTTAAGTAAATGGTGAATTAAGATCAATGTGCACATGTACATTATTTGGATTCTAAACAAATCGGTTACAAATATTGTGTTTGCTAAATTGACTGTGTACCTTAGTGCTCCGTATCCGTGTGAGACAGAATTAAATTGAAGTCTAGTGAGCGTATATGGTGCCATAGTGTAATAAAATCTCTGGATCCAGGACATTGTTCTGTAACGCAATAATAGGTAGATCCCAATTGTATATCAAGCCCCCTCCCCCCCAATATAAATCATATACTATATCAGATTGAGATGCTGGCTGAGGTTTATAGGAGTTGTAGAACAGCTATAATGCATAGAGGGCTTGGGTCTTATTTAAGTCCTATAGTTATGTAGAGGATGTAACATTTGTAGGGATTCTGTTGGGCCACACTAAAACTGACACAAACCCAAACATCACTGCAGCTGTGGGATACTTGTGGTTATTTTTACAGAATAAAATCTAATGATAAAATGTGTTGACACATGGCCACTGGCTCTGTTATGTGGCCATGTTACAGTTTATGAAGTATGGCTACACATTTAGATTAATTCAAATAGTTTTTAGATGTGAAGAAATGAAACTCTCCACGTGTGCTCAGCGATTTATCGTGGAACGACCAGCAATCCACCTTACTGTCCCTTTTCAAATACACATAAAAATACTAAATATAAATCACTGTGTAGTAGATATACCTCATATGAAAACATGCATGCATTTATTGATGAATTTTGTTCATTGGGTCTATATCTAGAAACATCTTGCAAAACCTGCAGTTCTCTTGTCTGCAGCCTTTGCAAGCCCTCCCTGTCTAACCCCGCCCAGACTTTCTGTGGCTGTCCAATCACAGATTTCCTAATGTACCTCAATGAGAAGTCTTTGCAAGGCAGGTGCTCTGGACAATTGCTGCAGATTGAGTTTATCTCCACTGAGCTAACCAAACCAGGAAGTAACATGACCGGGTGCCTGAAAGCCAGGGAGGGTGGATGTGACAAGGTTAATTTATAAAAGTGCCATTTTCTATTGAAATCTTTTTTGTAAATAACAAAGTGGGGTGTCCCAGTAACTCCATTATTCTGTAACACATTTGATGATTTTGTCAGTTTTGTAGCAAAATATTAAGTCTGCAAAGTGACATGAAAAATAAATGCATCGCATTATAGAACACAAAACACAGATTTCACAGTAGTTAAGGGGTTAAAACAGAAGTATTATCAGATTCTAAAATGTGACAATGTTCAGCAAGTGTTGATATCCAGCTTTACTGTGTGTGTAATAGTAATTTGTTAAACGAATTGGTCGGTATGGGAGCATGCGCAAGAGAGCAGGTCTACGTTCGGGTGGATTCCCTTGAGCATAGATCCGATCAATAGCGCAGGGAATCCCGCAAATCTATGTTAGGGAAAATTCCCCGAACATAGACCAGCTCTCTACTGTGGGGAATCCCTTGAATCCCCCCGCCAGAGAGCTGATCGTAAGTGCGAGCCATCGTAAAGTGAGGACCACCTGTACCCCAGTTCATTGCATGTAATTGTTGCAGTTCACGTTATACAGGGCAGAATGTAAAATCCAATCTAACCACTATAATCTCTTTATGTGGGATGGACTCACAATGTGTTTGCAAGTCATACAGACTTTGCCAGATTTAAAGGGACAGCATATTCCACAGAATCACTACAGCTTAATCTTTCTGGAGCATATAGCTCGTCCCTCCCTTCTGAGAAAGTGCCCTAGATGATGTAACTCGGACAGCCACTAAAGTGACTTCCTGAACGAGGTTCTGCAGTCTTTGCAGGACCAACATTTAGCATCTTTAGGCTCTTTATGGACACACTGAATTTTTCTGTTTCATTGTTTTTTGTTTGTTTGCACATGGATGGTAGGAGTGGACACAAATAGTGAGCAGAAACCTATAGCATTAGGAATACACGTTTCTGTTTCGAACTCTGTAGTATTCATTTAAATCAGGATTTAGTTTGGCAAACTGATACTATGTAGTTTGTGTAGCTGTGCAGCAATTAGAAATCCTTATAGATTTCACTTTTAACATACACAAGGAACACAATTTTTTTTTGGAAATTCCCATAGATTTCAGCCCAACTTTCTGCTATTTTAGGTCAGTGTCCCTGTCTCCACTCTTAGCCTGGTTCCCTGTTTTCCGGTGCCGAGGCTCCTCGGCGCTGCTTACCACTCTCTTCCACAACGTCACGGAAGGGGCATGACCATACGCACATTGAATCAAGGCCTTCGTATGGGTGCTTCCATGTCAAATAAGAGCGTTTTACTTGGTCAGTGCAGCAGAAGTGCCTCTAGTGATCGTCATACTGACAGACCCTTAAAGTGGACATAACCATGAAATGTAAACTTTGCAGTTCCTAAAAAAAATAAAATAAACTGCAGTGTTTTACATTAGAGTTAAAAGGACAATCAATGCATCCAGACCCTTTATTGAGATGAACTCAAATATTTCAGAATTTTGCTTAATCCTTTAATTCTTGAACATTTTGCAACAGCATTTGTTAATTTCTGTTACAGTGCTTTCCTATGGACGCTGGCGTCTTCTCACTGTGATTTTCACAGTGAGAAGCACGCAAGCGCCTCTAGCGGCTGTCAATGAGACAGCCACTAGAGGCTCTGGAGGCTGGATTAACCCTCGGTATAAACATAGCAGTTTCTCTGAAACTGCTATGTTTATAAAAAAAAAATAAAGGGTTAATCCTAGAGGGACCAGGCACCCAGACCACTTCATTAAAGGAACACTATAGTCACCTAAATTACTTTAGCTAAATAAAGCAGTTTTAGTGTATAGATCATTCCCCTGCAATTTCACTGCTCAATTCACTGTCATTTAGGAGTTAAATCACTTTGTTTCTGTTTATGCAGCCCTAGCCACACCTCCCCTGGCTATGATTGACAGAGCCTGCATGAAAAAAAAAAACTGGTTTCACTTTCAAACAGATGTAATTTACCTTAAATAATTGTATCTCAATCTCTAAATTGAACTTTAATCACATACAGGAGGCTCTTGCAGGGTCTAGCAAGCTATTAACATAGCCGGGGATAAGACAATCTTAATTAAACAGAACTTGCAATAAAGAAAGCCTAAAAAGGGCTCTCTTTACAGGAAGTGTTTATGGAAGGCTGTGCAAGTCACATGCAGGGGGAGGTGTGACTAGGGTTCATAAACAAAGGGATTTAACTCCTAAATGGCAGAGGATGAGCAGTGAGGCTGCAGGGGCATGTTCTATACACCAAAACTGCTTCATTAAGCTAAAGTTGTGCAGGTGACTATAGTGTCCCTTTAAGCTGAAGTGGTCTGGGTGCCTAGAGTGGTCCTTTAAGCATCTAGCAGAGAAGTTAAATGTAATGCGCATTCAAATTTTAGAAACTTTATTTTCCCAAAAATGTTGCGCATTAGATTTGAGTAAAAACTATATTTGGAGTGAACAAGTGTCCTCTTTAAGCAGGTTTAAAGAGGACAATGTACTTTTAAACTAAATAAAGTTGTGTATACTATAACAGGTACACTTTAACTACCGGCACACTGTGTTGTCCACCATACACTAGTAGGCTCTGATTAAACTCTTTCTTATGTGAATTTAAAGGAACACTCCAGGCTGCAAAACAAATGGTTTAACCCTGAAGTTGCCTGCAGCTCTGATCTCAGCTCCCCCCAACACAGCACCCAGCTTCTGAAATTGTTACTTCCGAAAACGCGTTGTGCTGCCAGAGCAGGGGCGCTGCTGATTGGCTGAGAGCTGCCAGCTTATGCGCTTAGCCAATCAGTGACTCTGAATTTACAAAACTGGTTTGCAAAGAAACGCACCTTTTTTGCAAGCCAGTTTTGTGTACATGACGTTTACTTCCAACCATTTAACTCTACGTAAAAGCTTTGCAGAAGAGCAATAAATGGGTTTACAGTATTCATATATAGCAAATATCTCTCACCGTTATTTAAAACAAACCCTTAAAGTCAGAGTGCAAGTTTCCTGTGACAGGTAATTAGCTTTTACATTCTTCGATTTTGTATAATGTGTTTTAAAAAAATCTTTGTATCTTTTTTCTTAGTACATTTTCCAATTTATCTTCTTAGTTTGCAAATGTAATCAAAGTTAAAATCATTGGAATAAAAAGAGGAGGGCGGGCGCTAAATCTGTGTTGGTTTTATTTTTTTGTCCCAAGTTAATATGGTAACTAACCGACCGTCTGTCTGCTTCCTTCACAGTGTTTAACTTGCGGGAAGACTTTTAAGAAGCTTTGGTCTCTCCATGAACACAATAAAATCGTGCATGGTTATGCAGAGAAAAAGTTCTCCTGTGACATTTGTGAAAAGAAATTTTACACCATGGCCCATGTCCGAAAACATCTGGTTGGTAAGTGATCGTAGAGCGCAGATTTATCCCAAACCCAGTTACTTTATTCAGTATTCTTTTTTTAGCCCATTTCCAACATGTCTTGTTAGTGAGATGGGAAGATGAAACTTACCCTCCCTTGCGGTAATCCCGAGCGTACCAAAAGCAGTAACCCAGAGCCACGCTCAGGATTACACTGTAGTATCACTTGCCTTTTCCCTACAAGACCCTGGTGTCCTCCCCCCCCCCCCAATGCCAGCATTCATCGTCGTGCTCCCTTTCCCTGCGAGCGCCTCCTGGCAAAACCAGGCGGGAATACTTTTCTTTTCTTTCTTTCTTTTTTTTTTTTTTTTTTTTAGTACACATTCACACAATACATTGTAATACATTATAACTATTTATATTAGAATTTATGATTACGCGTTTCAAACTTTATCATACCCGGGATGTCTACTAGACTCTTGTTTGGACAGATTTAAGACAGTTATTCCTAAGAATTACAAGCCTACAATATGAAACAACAATTTTACATACAAAACAATGTACTGCTTTAACATAAAAAAATACTGACATAATCAGACCGCCAGGGAGGTTAGAGGCACTGCCACCCAAATAATTCATTTCCACAAATATTTAAAACAATGATGCCAATAGATGATATATTTATGTCACCAAGCTGTAGCAGGTTTAAGTGAAATTACCAGTTAAAAATCTTTGTGTTTTAGCATGGAGGCAGCCATCTTGCAAATGCATATCTTGAAATCGCAGTTTTCAAACCCTCCGTGTTAAGCTTTAATGATCATGTAATGGCAACAGCCAATCAGTCTGTAATTAGCAGAGGAGCTCATAGAATTTCACTAAGCATTAAACAGAAAAAGGTTATTTTAACTCTCTATTGATGGTCTGTGCCCAAAGTTATAGCTAGACATAATTTTTACCTTTCTTTTATTTTTTTTACATTTTTTTTATGCTGCCTATTCTCTTCCTTTCGACAGAGCCACTTTCAGCTCAGCTATCTGATACTCCCTCTGTACATACTTATTGCCAAGTCATAGCTCATAATTCATTGGTTAATCAAGGTTCTGTCCAGTTACCTTCAGTTGTGTATTCTGGTTTTGTGCTGCCCTAGGCATATTTATTAAGTTAGAATTCTTTGATTCCACACAGCAGCCATTTACACTTTAATGCTGACTTTTAAAATTCATTTTGCACATTTTGTTTGAAATCGGATGTGTGGATTTTATAGATCATACATGCTAACACTGCAGCACCACTTCTCTCCCAGGATTCGAGAATGTAATTGGGCATTTACTTGAGAATGAGGAATTGTGTTTTTTTGCAAATATACATCTTCAGAGGTTCAAATACGTGTGTGAGTGGATCATGCACTGAACAGGAAGAAGTTTTGCAGCAATTTGCAATGAATCTCACACTGATTTAATGTCTAATAGCACCATATTTAACCCCTTAAGGACCAAACTTCTGGAATAAAAGGGAATCATGACATGTCACACATAGCATGTGTCCTTAAGGGGTTAAAGCAACGCTACAAGAAAACTTGTAGTAATTTGCCACAAATTCAAACTGTAAAGCAAAGAATTTTACAGCTGAGCTAAGAGAACGCTTAACATTAACTTTGAAGTTTGTATGAGCTGCAGTAAGACTCAGGGTATTTAATAATCATGAACCCTGAAAAAGTGTGCAAGATTCAGGGGTGATTTGAATCTTACTTATGTGGAAGTGGATATCTTTGATAGGTTTTAAATACAAAATCTGCCTGGCCCATGTTATTGTCTGGCTTAACTTTTATTTTGTGTTTTCTTGGTGCAGCTTGACATGCCCGGGATGTGAATTTAGGGTAATTAAGAGCTTACAATATTTGGCTGGGCTGTAAAAAAATGTTTTAAGTTATTCTACCACTCTGGCTTACATTTTGCCAGTCTGTTTACTCTATATTTATAACCGTTTAATGATTAAACCTTCACCTGGTGAGTAATAATCCCACCAAGGAATCGAGATGTCTGATGTTTCCCTGTCTGTTTTGTGACAGCACACACAAAGGACATGCCATTCACTTGTGAAACATGCGGGAAGTCGTTTAAACGGAGTATGTCTTTAAAGGTCCACTCGCTGCAGCACTCTGGGGAGAAGCCTTTCAAGTGTGAGGTGAGGCTCTGAGGAAAAGATGAGGACTGTTGGCTGCAGGAAGTCAATAGATCTGTGATCCTTCAAGAAATGTATTTAGTATTGGGAATATTCTTACAAAATGTACTGCGAAAACATTAGCACAATATATAGATTGAATGCTTATGCTTCAGTCTCCTGCCATGTGGTGGCTGCAGAGATTGCTGCTTTCGCTATCCTAACCAAGCGCTTGGCGTGGCAGTATGGGAACCACCGTTGGCGTCACATGACCTGTGTATCAATATAGGGTTATCTATAAGTTTCTAGCAGTGATTACAGTGAATAGATATTTATCTGTCAACCGGTGCAGTTTACTGTACTGTGTATTGAAGAATTAAAAGGGGGGAAAAATAACATAGAAATCTCAAAATACTAAGCACAGATATTACTGCCGCATACAATAATATATATAGTATATCTATATATCTCAATATATATATATATATATATATATATATATATATATAGAATAGTGAAAGTAATGCCTTTCCGTTTCCATTATTTATAACACATGGAAAACTGTCTTCCATTGTCTCATATTGACTAGTTCTGTTGCCTTCTTTAAAAGAGGATGGACCTGCCCATTAATTACATCTTTATTTTGGCCTGTCGGGTATTGAGTGAATCAGACACAATAATCCTCAATTACCATCAATACTCAATGTCTTGTCTGTGTCCCCATAAGAACAAATTTTCCAGCCTCCGTGAAGGCTGCTTTGGCCTTTCCCCAAAGGGTTCTTGGCAAAGCTCTGTGTCAGATTGCTTTTGGGGAACTATCTGTTTTAATATAGGTTTGGTCTGAGATCACCAAGAGTAATGTCTTGTACCTTTTTATAATGTTCTTTTTCTGCTTCCGGTAGAACTGCCATGAACGTTTTCAATACAAATACCAGCTACGATCCCACATGAGCATCCATATTGGACACAAGCAGTTCATGTGCCAATGGTGCGGCAAAGATTTCAATATGAAACAGTATTTTGATGAACATATGAAGACCCATACCGGTAAGGAAAGTAAGGAAATTCATTTAATATTGTTTTTTTTTTACATTCCTTCTGTCCAGTCAGTCTCCACCCATATCTTCCTTCCCTGTATCTTGCTACTTCCTATCCTACATCCTCCTGCTCACAGCCCTTCCTGCTCACTCACAACTCTGCCCTTTCCCACCCTGCTCACTCACGGCCCCTGCTCTTTCCCAACTTTCCCACCCTGCTTACTCATGACCCCTGCCCTTTCCCAACTTTCCCTCCCTGCTCGCTCACGGCCCCTGCCCTTTCCCTCCCTGCTCGCTCACGGCCCCTGCCCTTTCCCTCCCTGCTCGCTCACGGCCCCTGCCCTTTCCCTCCCTGCTCGCTCACGGCCCCTGCCCTTTCCCTCCCTGCTCGCTCACGGCCCCTGCCCTTTCCCTCCCTGCTCGCTCACGGCCCCTGCCCTTTCCCTCCCTGCTCGCTCACGGCCCCTGCCCTTTCCCTCCCTGCTCGCTCACGGCCCCTGCCCTTTCCCTCCCTGCTCGCTCACGGCCCCTGCCCTTTCCCTCCCTGCTCGCTCACGGCCCCTGCCCTTTCCCTCCCTGCTCGCTCACGGCCCCTGCCCTTTCCCTCCCTGCTCGCTCACGGCCCCTGCCCTTTCCCTCCCTGCTCGCTCACGGCCCCTGCCCTTTCCCTCCCTGCTCGCTCACGGCCCCTGCCCTTTCCCTCCCTGCTCGCTCACGGCCCCTGCCCTTTCCCAACTTTCCCTCCCTGCTCGCTCACGGCCCCTGCCCTTTCCCAACTTTCCCTCACGGCCCCTGCCCTTTCCCAACTTTCCCTCCCTGCTCGCTCACGGCCCCTGCCCTTTCCCAACTTTCCCTCCCTGCTCCCTGCCTTTCCCAACTTTCCCTCCCTCACGGCACCAGAATTGCTTTTCCTGCTCATGGCCCAATTTGCTCTCCTGCTTCACTCCTCTGGCCTTAAAATCTACAGATGCCAGAAAGAACCAAAGAAGATATTAATGCCATCTTCATCCTTAATTTTAAACTCACTTCCCTCTGCTCCTGTGCAGTGCTTTAGTTGGTGAGCCTTTGCTGCTTATTCTCACTATTCTGCCCTTTTTTGTTTGTTTTTTCATATACTCACTGGCTCCATCTATAGGCCATCATCCATATTGCATTTGTATACCCTGTCAGCGCTGAAGAACAGTATTGGCTTGTCCATTACATTTGACCTCTGGCTGCACTAGATCTCCCAACAGAGTCTGTCTGAGAGGGAAATGAGTTGTGATTCATCAACAACTGTGTCCTACCACATGGCCAGGTTTTCTTTGTGTTGTTTTTATTAAAGAAAGAAGCCTTTGTCACCCAATGGCTGGCTGAATGAAATGAGTGGCAGAGCTCTCTTTAAGGTAGCCAGCTTTGCAGGCAGGTAATGTTCTGAGTGTTGAATAGTCTGCTCTGTGTAATTAGTTTTGAGAGTTAACATGGGGAGAAATTACCTTTGGTTTAGTTAAGTAAGTCATCCTTTCTCACCATTGATTTTATTACATCAACCTTTTAGTACTGCTTGAGTTGCAGACATTCGTAGATTGTGACGGTGGTCATTGCGTATTGGCTTTTTACCCTTCCCTTTTATTACACCTGAACAGCAATTTATGTAATCCTCTGTGTGGGTATAATGCCCCCAAACATTGGGTACAGTTACACCAACATGGGTTTATTTGATACATTTATTTTAGCCTGATGCCAAATTCTTTCTTTCTTAATAGAAAAACAATGTGCAAAGATAGTTTGTATCTGCCTCCCACTTCCAAAAGCAAGTCGCAGATACCCAGCTGGAGACCCGCACACAATATTTTACGATTGAATGTGAGACCCCGAAGAATAGTCTGTATTTCGTTATGGGATTAAATGAATGAAGTCAGCTCTTGCATATCACAGTATGCCAGTGACTGTCCGTAATATCAGCCTTCCTCACCTATTTGACATATTACAGGGTTGTCTGATAGCAGTGGGATGCCAAGGATTCGCAATGATCTCTTCCTTGTTGAGAAGGATAAGAAACTGGACAGAGAAAGCGTTGCGTGCCCGTTTGTGTGTGTGCATGCGTGCGTGTGTCTCTCTCTCTCTCTCTCTCTCTCTCACCCGGCAGAAACGCTCCCATTTATAAATAGAGACTGCTTGTTCTTGTGGTAATAAGCTCTGCGATGTCTGAGGCCAGTATAAATGTTGGAGCTCTCAAAGTTTGTTTCTAAATATATAATGTTGTTTTGTTCCAGCCAATACCTTCAGTGCTGTTTGGGATTACACTGCTCTTACACATTTTCCAGATTGTTTTTTTTTTTTATTATTATTTTATTTTGGTGGAGTTTTTTTATTATTATTTTATTTTGGTGGAGGTGGAGTATGTGTAGCAAAGGATGTGATCATGTAAAGGGAAATTTTCATCAAACAAAAACCCAACCATGCTAATCCGGTCTTGTATTTACTGTGGGCCTCCTGAGATTGTTACATTCTTTGGGGGATCCCTTGTACAAACAAAGGAGGATTCCCACTTAAATTATGTACCCTGGTCATGCTTTCCTGGAGTTTGGGTGTGAAAGGGGACTGCAAAAAAAAGTCCATGAATTTGATTGTGGGTTTAAAAAATTATATAATGCATGAAAATTTCCCTTTGTAATATAAGCTTTGTGCGATGGGCAAACACAAACATCCCCAGGATGTGATTCTGTGTATTGTGTTCAAGTCTTCCGTGTGACCAGTGTCTGCCCCATCCCTGTCCTTTCTAATCTTGTAGGAGAGAAACCATTCATCTGCGAGATCTGTGGAAAGAGTTTCACCAGTCGGCCTAATATGAAGCGCCACCGCAGGACGCACACCGGGGAGAAACCCTACCCTTGCAACGTGTGTGGCCAGAGATTCCGCTTTTCCAACATGCTGAAGGCCCACAGGGAAAAATGCTTCCAGGGTGGCAATCCACCAACTCCCGGTAGCCCTGGCACTGCCGCTAGCCTCTCCGCTTCCTCCCAGAGCGGCAATTCACCTGGTCAGTCAAGCCCAGGCCTTTCCCCAACCTTGCCACAGCACCCATTGTCTCTGCCTTTGCTCCACTCTCTACCCCTTGGCATGCCACCGCCGGGACACCATCTGCCTCCACCCCCACCCCTCTTCCCCGCAGGCCGCATTAACTCCAACAACAACTAGATCTCCCCTGGACTGGCCTGGAATATCGAAGTGCCCCTCCAGACCACGCTGTGGAATCACAGTTGTTTTGTGATTTCTGTTCCCACTCCTAGTTCAGCATCCGTCTCAGGCTTGGGGTAGAGCAGGACAATGAACCGTCTTGGTTATTTCGGTCGCACCCACAGAGCTAGTTCCCTCCTCTACATGCAGCGAGAACTTTGATATATTGAAGTAGAAAAAAAGGAGAAAATGCTAAGTACTGTGCTTTCTATTTTTGTGCATATTAGATTTTTTTAATGTTGTCACTCTGCTTTTTTGCTTATCTTAAAGTGTGTATGTATGTTTGTCTTTATGCATGTGTGCGTTCACATACAAGGTAAAACATGCATTGTTGTGCGCACACGTGCATTTTTATTTCCTGTATGTTACTAAGCATTCTGTACAAAGAGAGGGGTGAGGGGGTCATTTGGTATCGTTCATTGAGGAACAGTTGGAGAATGGTGGATGTTTACAGAAAGCGAGTTCACATTTCAAACGGTCTCTAGGCAACTCTGGCTCTGTTTCTCTGCGTGACAGAGCTGCCCCTCAGTATAGAGAGGAATGCATGTGTTGCAGAGGACATTAAATTCACCATCTGATTGTATGCCATTTCCACCTAGCCTGGGCCAGTAATGGCCAACCTTCGTAGCCCATGGATTGCCCTCCCCCCACCGCCTATAAATGCTTTTCCCATAGTTCCTTGACTTTTTGCTATTCTGTTGCAGACTACTGCATTGTAACTTTCCACAAATAAAGGGAAGGGGCTTGCTCTCTTTATAGTCTGACATATTTTATTAGAAATGTTAGTTGTTTTTATCAACATTTGAATCAATGGTCTTTTTTTTTTTTTTTTACTTTTTTTTTTTTTTATATGTTCACATGTTGTGGATGGTAAAACTTTGGCGAATGTTTGGACAGTATTTTAAGCTACGCATTATGCTGCAAAATGGCAAAATTGGAGATTACGCTACAGATTTACTTAATATTGTCTTCTAACAGCAGTATACAGTTCCCACAATGCACTGTGTCTTCTCCCAGAGTGCATTGCATGCACTCACATGCATTGCTCTCTGTGTGTTCACTCAGAAGGTGAAGATGAGAACAGCAGATGCAGATAAATACACGAATGTGTAAAATGTGTTTTACCATTTTCTTGTAGTCCTGTTCATGCTATCACTTACTTTAATTGAGTAATTTGGAAATTCTGTCCATTCTGCTGGCTCCCTGGAGATAGTTTAATAATTGATCCCTAATTAGGACCCACCTGAGTTGCTCATTAGACTGGTAATTGTGGAGAAATACCAAGGAATTTACAAATTCTGAGCCAAAATAGATAAAGTGGAACATTTCTCCAGCTTCCCTAAATTGTTTAAAAAATGCAATTCCGTTGTCACTTCTCCATAGTTACTTTATTGACGTACAAACCCCATTACATCGTCATACAATAGGCTTGAAAAATAATCAGGTAATCTGTGACAGTCAGTCAGCAGCTGGCCAGGTTATTGGTTAAATATAAAACGTTAACTTTCATTTAACCCCTTAAGACCGGAGGGCGTACAATTACGTCCTTTTTTAAGTGGCTCTAAACACCGCCGGGCGTAATTGTACGCCCTCCATTTTTTTTTATTTACCCGGTCGCCGACGATCCCACGCCGGCGATCGCGGTTGGGGGGACTCCCAGGGAGCCCCCCGCAGCACATCCGCCCTCTTCAGCCCCCCCCGGGCCATGTGAGAGTGAGGTCCTTGCGAGGACCTCACAATCAGATGGCCAGTATAGCTGGCTGCAACAACTGCAATAACTGTAATGATTTTGGGGGGATTTAAATTTGGGGGAAAAAAACAAACAAGAAACCTAGGTAAAGTAACTTACAGGCTCCTCCATTTTTGTGAAAATGTATTCTCCGTTAAGAGAATTTATTTGCATATGGGTGCTACATTTTAAAAGAATTCCTCTTGATGTGCTGTGAATCGTTCCATGACAATGTGTCGATCAATGTACTCTACCGAGGACTGCAACCTTTCGGGAATTTGGTGTGCACCCTCGTGATTTAGGTTTTAAGAACACTCCCACAAACAGAGATCGGGCATCGTTTTTATCAAACACATCTGATTCAGCTCTTCATATATGAAAATAAAATGTAAGTTAAGGTTATAGTGTTTTAGCAGACAGAAACCAATTCATTTTAATAAGTTGATATTTGATCTATAAACTGGCATTGTGCGATGAGTCTGTTAGTCATTTACAAACTATGTGAAAGATAGCAAATGTGACAAAAGCTATTTTTTTTTTATTAAAATAAATTGTGGATGAGTTCATTTTAATAAAATAAGCTAAATTTAAAAAAAAAAGAAATTAGAAAGTCTGCAATTAAATACTTATGACTAATGTGTAACTTAGCTGATTTTTCCATTTTACATCTTTCTTGCTAAACATTTATATATAAATGCTATGCATACTAATTGTTCAGCAATGTGAAGATTAGAAATTAGCACACCAAGTTTAGTAGGTATCTGTATATACAATGCTCCTTTAGAAGCGTGTAAGCTTTGTGTACAAGCCCAACGTTACAGCTTATACAAGATTATTTCTACAGCATTCTATAATTTCTAGTTAATTAAATTAATTTTACTTCGCTGATACGATACCTCTTCATTACAAATGTACATTATTACGGTTGTACACAGTATAAATCTACCTAATTTCTTCTATGGCAAGGGATAACAGATTTTCTTCAATATGATCATTTGTAAGTGGCCATCGCATGACGTACTGCCTTGCTGTATGTGGTATTCAAATGTTACAGGATGGAAACAAAGGCATCCTAAAATAACTGTCTTGATTTCCCTTCTGCGCTTATGAGTGCTATATACCACCTGTCAGCACATGTGATGACCATTAGAGTAAAATAAATTGTGTGTGCTGGAATGTCTGATGAATGTAGTCATGCATCCGATCTGCAATACATAGCATGTCCCTCTTTTACACCAACCTTTTATTCATTTCTCCACGTTAGGGCTTATCTCGCAGGGTCAACATTTTACTTGTTCTTTTTGATTTTCGTATGATTGCAAACTGACAGCTTGATTTTTGTATAGATTATATCAAATTTTATATTTTTAATCCAAATATTCAGGACTGGAAGTTCTGTGTCTGTTTTTTGATTTTGTAGCCGATTCTTCCCTGTGCCTCTTCATCATTAATCTTGTCCCCTAGCCCAAAGCACTTTAGGAAGTGGTTTGCTCATTTGAAAGGCTTTAAATTGCACCGATTTGTGGCTTTTTTTTACCAATTGTTTTTGATACATTTAATATTGGGGTTTAATGTCTCCAACATTGAAGCTAGTTTGCCCCATCTACCTGCTGCTTTCAAAGTTTTGTACTGTATTCCCGTATGACGTCACACATAGAAAGCTGAGGTGAGCAATGTGTTATATTTCTCTATTCCCGGATAACCTTTGCTGTAAGAAGGATCAATAAGTGTGTGTGTGTGTCTCAAAAGAAAATTGTCCGAGCATCTCTTTGCTCACCACAAAGACCTCCATCATTTCAAACAGTATGGTCGATGTAGCTATAGGTATGAATAATGCAAACTCTGCACCAGATAGTAGACTTGTGCACAAGTCCCGTTCAGCTGCACTAAACGAGTCCAATGCGTGTTAATCATTAGACGAACATACCCGTTCGTTCATCCAGCGATTAACAAACACAGCTGAACAGGATTCATGCACAAGTCTATCCGATAAAACTGCGTTTTTCTTGCACCTTTCTCTGTCAAAATCTTGAACTGTTTACTGCTTTAAACAGATTGGGGGGGTATTTTGTATGTTGATTTAATTTTGGTGGTAGGGAGCTACTTTTTATTGCACTACAGTAAATAGTGAGTCCATTGGGTTGAAGTGGACTTGTTTTTTGCTATGTTGACCAACTCCTAAATTCTACCATGTAAATCTTGCAATGTTTATCTTTAGAAATGATACCAACTCATCTCCTCCTCCTCGCTTTGCTCTGTCAATCTTTGTAAACTATTTATGGCTTCTAACAACCCAAAGGATGTTTAGACATTTTCTCCAATCTTTTTCTAATGACAATATATCACTGAGCTGGACAATGCTGCTTTGTTCAACGTTAACAGGACATCCAAGGACTGGGTGAGATTTGGGGCTCTTTTGTGGTTCAATGGACTTTTGGACAGTTGTGATGAAGTGTACTAGCCCAACTTCTGATGTTCAATCTCTTTTCTTCAAAACAAATTTCGCATTGTTACCCTCCCACAGCATTCAGGTTAAGACGGCATTTAGTCTTTTCCTGTTTTTCAACTGGCACGTACCCCGTAACTAGTGCAAGTCACTCTGGCAGGAGACAGATACCAAGGATGAGCATTTGTCCACTTACAAAGGAACTACTGTGTACAGATTAAAAACCCTCCATTGTTCATTGTGCCCTATTCCAATCGTTTAGAAGTTGGTCCCAGGAAACTTGACATAAGTGAATGCAAAGCATTCTGGGAGTAGATGTGAAAGAGGTAGTAAAAAGGTGACCTCTGTATAGCGTTCAACTTCTCCTTTCTCTTGTAGATAGGATAATCTCAGCAACACTAGATATTGTTGGAAAGAAAAATTGTCAATATTTCCCTACTATATGAAACTTTTTCACTATATCATAAGCTTACATTTTACAGCATTTTGCTGTATCACTGTATTATTGAACGTTGCAGTTTTAATGTCTTTACTAGTGCTTTCAAGTGGAAAGACCTAATTAGAAGAGATAGCAGAACAAAAAAAAATGTAGTCGTAGAATTTGTTAGTGAGAAATTTCTTGTCCAGAGCACAATTGTAGACGACGAAGTGTGTGGAGATTCAGAATTTAAACCACTTGCCTATTGCCAATCTCAAAAAAAATAAAATAATTTTGTTCTTTCCTTTTTAAATAGCTATAAAATTCTTTGACAAAATAAAAACTACATTTGAACATTTTCTTCTGCATTTTCTGTGATTTGTGTGATGTGTCGAGGGACAATCAGTGTAACCTGTGCTTTTTACAGGAATATCTGCTCCTTACAATGGCTCGGCATTTGGAATTCTCTAATTCTCTTCCAGTGACTGTTGATGAAACATGATTGTTGCTAAACGATTTTATTCACAAAACTGCAATGTGTAATTTCTAAACCGAATTGCAAAATGTTGGACAGAATACAATTTGGCTGTAGGCATTTCTTGCACACCTTCGTAAAAACAAAATCGCTATTAACTTCCAAACTCCTCTTGTGTCAGCGAAGCACCACATTTTATTGTATGTATCAGATTGATTTTAAATTTTAAGCAATAAATGCTCTTAAAAGTTGGAGTGCATGCATCTGAAGTTCTATCAATCCTGTTAAAAGAAGGGAGAGAGCTGTCCCTAAAACGAGCTCATACACTGTTATACTGGGAGCCAGGTCACAGGCTCTGAACCAGGTGAGGAGTAACCTTTACTCTTATATTTAGCTTATTATTATATTGTGTCCATAAGGATTTCAACACCAGGGCGAGCTCTTCCTGTCCTCCCCTCCCCTGCTTTTGTTTCCCTTTCTGAGGAGTACACTCCATCTGGACGTTGAGGTGTGTGTCACCTGAATGACACAAAAGCGAAAGTGATTAGAGCCAATCCAAATAGGCTCTAAACCACGTGAGTGCTTCTTAGTTATAAGGGGTATAATCATTTGAAAAAATTGGAGCACACTATGTATTTTTATTTCTTCTAGCTATCAGGAGACTATTTGCACCCCTAAAGAAATTCGGGGAGTAAGTAAATATTCTTTAGCGCTACGCACTTTCACTATTACACACGGGTTGTGGAAATAGTGTATTCTGTATTCATTGAATTTGGAGGGATTGGAGAGATCCCACTTTTTGTGTGTGAGCAGCTGTATCAAAGAGCACTTGTTTTAATTTTGTTTAAAAGCGCCTATAAAGCACAGATTATTTTGTATATTGAAGCACCACAAACCCACTAATGTTGAAATGTTTTTGTATTTTATTCAGAATTTTCTGGTCCTGTATTCTCTCTGCTCATGGGTCTGTTCCTCCTTTTTAAATAAATAGCAATTGCATTAATAATTAAAGGTGGCACATCCAAGGTACAGTTCAAAACCTGTTCTTTGTTTGGTTCTATTAAAACCGATATAGATTTAAAAAAACAAAACAACAACAATAAAACATCCCCAAAAATCTCTGTATAAAGGGTAATTTAAAAAAATAAAATAAAATTAGGTCCCCAGACACCAGGACAGCCAAATAATAAACGTATAATATATTTCTTTAAACATAAGTTAGACATACAAATCGTACATCTCTCGTTCCTCTAAACAAAGTTTCTAAAAAGCGGCCGGATGGGATGTACCTAGCATGATAAATTGTTGAATGAAGTTTGACCAAGCTAAGTTTACATGTCAATCCGATGCGGAGTTTCAGGCTGTCACGGCGAAGTGCTGGTCACCGAAAAAGTCTGTTTTCCTAATGGAAATGGGGGACTCCCCTGGGATCTTGGGTAGTAATTGTTCCTTGACCCCCCTCTGCCTCCCCTCCAAAAATTGCTCTCCTATGTGTTAATTTGAGAGAGTAAGAACGGCCGTTAATTTCACCAGGCAGCCGCACTGGAACAGGCCGACTTAGAGTTCCATGCAAGTACCGCCTGGTCCCGCTGGAGGTATTGTGGCTGTTCCGGGTTTCTGGAACCGTTTTGTAGCTGGGAGAAAGTGCTGCACATGACATGGGCTTGTTAAGGAGGGGATGTGACCAGTGGTGATTAGCTCGCAGGATTTTGGACAGTTCTGGTGCATCACACACTTATTATGGTAGAATTTGGATTGATAGACTCATAGCACCATTACATTGAGCTCTACTGGTTCCTTACTCAGCCCTTTAAATAATACCGATGGTACCCTGTGTGCCCTCACATTCTGCCGTACTACACATTGAAGGGATTTTTTTCCCCCCAAGAAACCTGTTAAATCTCTTCTCTGATTGGTGTTGCCAAGCGCTTAAATCCTCTCTTGAAATTGATTTGCCTAAATCTCACCATGGAAACTACATGAGACATTGTGCGAAACTCATTCACACGTAAGCGACAGTACCTTTTTGGTCAGAAACATGTCTGCAAAATAGTAAGACCATTGACCATATTAAAAAAAATAAAAAATGCATTGAAATTGCTATTTATGTAACCAGACAATTCCAGAAAGATTAAATGACTTTTTTTTTTCTTGCAAACTTTATTTGTATTAGAAGAAAAAAATCTATCAAAATTCTACAAATGTTCACCTTCAAAAATATATTATATAAAAAACAAAACAAAAAAAACCCACAGTGAAAGAGCTGGATTATTTGCATTACATGTAACACTGAAGAACAATCTATACTGTATTCTACCAAAAATATTTATTGTAACTGGTTTCTGTATTCATCATGCCCTCGTATGCAAATGATTTATATTTTAGTTAATTCTCATACATATGGGGCTGCATTTCACAGCCATACACAAGGTGGCGCTAACAGGCGTGAAAATCATCTACTTCTATTTCCTAGCAATTCCAATAGTGCAATAAAAATATGGTTTTGTTTGTTGTATAAAGCAAAATTGGACTTTATTTTTTTTAAAGTGTGTGTAGTTTAATTTTGGTGGTCCTGCGGCCAGTCTTATTTGGGTGTTTGCAATTTGATTATTTTAGCCTGGTTAGGGTTTGACAGCTTAGTTACCCGGAATACAATGGAAGGGTATAGTTTAGATCTGAGTGTTCCAACTGGTTATTCTCAAACTGTTCTTAATTTACCTCTTCAAAGCTGATGTTCCACGATGCTTGGAGCGCCACCTGTTTCCCAGAACTGGAGTTACAGCTAGATACAGCTCCAAAAATAGATTGTGGAAACTCCGTAAGTTCAATAAAAATACTATTTCTTAGAAATGGGAGAATAAACCTTTTATATAAAAACAAACAAACTAGGGAGCCATAAATGGTTGTCAAAACAGTATCTTATTTGCTACCGGGTGAAATGTAGAGAAATTAAAATTTAATTTTACGTTTTATACCACAATAGCGTAATTGGAATAATCCTCCATTTATTTTCAGTCTGGCTATTCTGGTGTAAAATTTGAAAATCACTTAGAATTCCCAAAAATTCACGAGTAAAAGTACGCTGAAACCTGTAGATCTTTCACTTCTCCTACAATGCCAACACTGATGCCGTCTGACACACGCTTCTGCTTTAAGGAGAATACTTTTTATCTATTTGACTTTTAAATACAGGGAAGATTATAACTGTTCTGTGAGCCAACTTACAAGAGGTTTTGATGTTTCTTTTTAGGAGGACAAGGTTACCCTTCCCCTCATTGCAGTGGCTTTGGTGACTGTTTACTCGGTGACTTCCGATATATATGCGTTGCGGTCGTTGTAAGACATTTGTTACATTAACGGAGATTGGCTTTAAGCCTCTTTGAGTGGGTGAACCTTTCATTTATAGTGTAATAAATCGATGCCCTTCCTCCAATGCTGAGGTCTCACCGGGCTGCACTAACTCTATGCACGATCTCTAGATCTTTCTTAAAACATGGTGTGATTGGGCTTGTCTACATTTTTGTTAATCGGAGAATATTCAAATGAGCAGCCAGGAAGGTGGCTCCGGATGCAAATCGGATTTCTTTGAGGGTGCCTTCCCATTTCTTCTCCTCTTCATTATACCTGAAATGGGATAAAAAAAAAAAAAGTTTAAAAAAATCTTTTCATATATATATATATATATATATATATATATATATATATATATATATATATATATATATATATATATATATATATATATATATATATATATACACAATCAGAATTGAAATGTCTGGTTTGACCTCAGCAGCAGTGGAGGAAGATATGGTGTTTTCACTTTGTGTTCTGGGAACATACAGGTTACTCACTAAAGTCAGAATACAAGGTACATTTTAAATTTAAGGCCCAAATAGCCGAATTACAAACATTTTCTATCAGCTATGCTTTCAGTTTGGCTACTCTGGCCTTGAATTTAGAATTCACTTTGAGTTCTCACGTTAGTAAATAATCCTGTTACGTGGAAACCGTGAAATCCGCTATTTGCAAGATTAGATGTTTAGTTTTCAAAATTAATTTAAACATTTAGGCCACAAGTAGTCCGACTGCGGAAATCCTCCGAGCCAGTTGTCTTCAATCAGGCTGTATTATGGGAAATCTGTATAAATGCTGTGGGAGCGCTGTGTGTAATCACAATGGCTGGTGCTTATAGCCCCTCTCCAACTCACAGTGAGAATGCCGAACTCCCCAGCCGGTGACTCACATCCACCGCATGGTGTGTTCAGAAGCAGTATGGTTTAATGAGGTGTGTGCAGTACCCAGAAGTCCCCCACATTACATTATACTAAAATAAAATGAGCATGTTTTACTTATCAGTAAAACATGCTCATTTTATTTTAGTATAATGTAATATACGCTACACAGAATAATGATGGGCTATAGTTTGTGTCTTCTTCAGCTTGTGCAGATCTCGTGTACACAATAGGATAGTGTTTGGCTTAGTTGTAGTGGTGGTTATAAACCTAAGATTTCCGGGATTTTGTTCAGTTAAAAGGTTGTCTTAAAGGGACACTGTAGTCACCCAGTGGGTGCTGTGACCCTTTAGCACTTAGTGCTGCAATGTAAAACTTTGTGGTTTCAGAGAAAGTTTACATTGCAGCTCTAAGTCTGCCCTCGGTGGCTGTCTTAACACACAACCACTGGGGGCACTTCCGGAATCCAAACTGACTTTTGGTCCGTTATCTGACGCTGGACGTCCTCATAGACTTCCAGCGTCAGATTTTTCCCATAGGAAAGCATTGAGTAATGCTTTCCAATGGGGAGGTCTCATGCGTGCGTGGCCATTGCCGTGTATGCACATTAGGTCTCCCCTGCCGGCTGATGTTGGCAGGGGAGGAGTGTGGGCAGATCCTAACCCAGCGCCGAGGGACATCGGTGCTGGAGTCAGGTAAGTGGGAGGGGGGCACTCCAGGAGCCTTTGTTTTTCTTGGCACTATAGATTCCTTTTAAGTGTTTTTTTTTTTTTTGTGACCTTTATCTGCCTTTTAATTTTGACTCGCCTCCAAATGTCGTTTAGCTCTGTTGGTACCAGTTCTTGTGTTTCAGTCTCCAGTGTTGCGAATCCTCCGATTGCGTAGAGTGTCCCGTCCATGCTGACCAGACTGAGAGAGCTGCGTTCCTGCGCAAACTCAGTGAAATCTTCCCACCTGGAAAATCGAGAAAAGACATCACTACCATCTAATGAGACCTTATTTTTAATCATGTATTTTACTATTGTTTCTGAAATATTTAGTAAACGTTTCATTTATTGCTACATTTTCCACTTTCATAATCTTGTAAAGTGCTGCGGAATAGGTTGGCGCTATGTAAATAGCAATAATAATTTAATACTGGGAATTTAGATGGCTCTGAATGTGATTAATGGTGACCAGTTATCTATGCGGAAGAATTTTCCTGTAGACTTTCCAAATGTGATCTTGTAACTGAGTAGACTGCTTATAGTCCAAAGAACGGGTCAGGTAGACCTGTGCAAAAAAAGTTTCATGCAATTGGTTCAAGCCAAATTTTCAGAATCAATTATTTTGCCGATTACCATGAATTTTTGGGGAGGGTTAAAATAACGCACCTAAAAAGAAGTAATTTTCCATTATTTCTGGAGACTAAATTGGTCCTGTCTACTCCCCACTCCGTTATGATCTCACTTTTGTTTATCTTTCAGCAACCCAATCTTCAAGGGTAGAACTAGCTGAGTGACCTATTTATTGTGGGCATGTGCCTGGCACCCAATTTAGGATAAGCCTGTTCTAACAAAGGATGACATGCTGGAAATAGTACAGGGATCACATTTTCAGGCACAAGCTAGGTTTCAAGAACCAGTGGTATTACGTTATCAGTTTTATTTACTAACCATGATTTCATTTTTAATTTCATCACAGAATACATTAAGCTAGACAAATTCTCTGCCTATTAGTTGTTTCTAGTTCAGTTATTTTGTCCTTAAAAGGACACTATAAGCAACAAAACAAATCTAGCTTAATGGAGTGGTTGTGGTGTATAGATAATGCCTCTGCAGTCTCACTGCTCAATTCTCTGTCATTCAGGAGTTAAATCACTTTATTTATACAGCCCTAGTCACGCCCCCCTTGCATGTGACTATTACCATTTCCTTAACACTTCTTGTAGAGCAATCTAATGTCTAAATTTCCTTTGTTGCACAGTCTGTTTAATTTAGAATGTCCTATCTCTTGCTCTTTTATCCTGCATTAACCCCCTGTGTATGATTAAAGTTTAAGTAACAGAGCAGGAGACAAATACCTCAGTATACACCCTGTGCCAAAACGGCTTCATTGAACTATAGTTCTTTTGGTGCTTAGACTGTATAACCCTGGCTGTGTATGGATTCTATGATTCGTTGCCTAATAGCGGGGCAGCTAGTCTATGTGCAGGTGATCTATTTATAAATACTTCTACTGATTGAATAGGAGTTACTCACTTATTGTTCTTGATGTCATAAGCTTCAATGGTATTGGTCAAACCAGTATCCGTAACGCCAGCGGCTACAAAAATCTTCCCCTTGTGAATCGTGGCACCAAATAGCGAACGAGCAGTCTTCATAGGTGCAATATCTTTCCACTCAAACTTCTGTGGGTTATACACACAAACCCTGCTCAGGCACTTTCTACAGAGAAACAAAACGCTTTGTTACTGTAATGATCGTATTGCCCAATTAATCATTGCAGTGCTGAGGGGCTCGTATAAGGTGGTGCTTCCTCAACACATATGTTTAATTTCCTTGCACTGTAATATCCACGTACCCTCAAAATATAGCAAAATAACAATTTGTCATGTTAGTTTCACATTATTTTCAGTCTGTGATATAAAAATGTCCCTTTCAGTGACAGACAGGGCTCTTTACTGTAAGAGCAGGAAAGCTGTGGATTTCACTGTGAGCCGATAAATCCACTGAGGAAAGCAGAGAACCCTCTTGTTTTTTAGACTAGAAGGTTTTAAGACGTGTTTCTAGCTCATCCTTGACCTGTTGTCACATTCCCATACATTAAGCTAGTGCACATTGTAACGCTGTGCTCCATTTCAGCGTCAATACTGACGCCAGACAACTGGGCTTAGCCAACATTGCATCAAGTCTGTGTCAGTAATGATACGAGGCAACCGGACTTAGCCAAAAGTGCCGCCTCGTGCTAGTCCTGCGTCTGATGCTGGGATTCTTGCTATTGTGTATCATGTTTACCAAGGTCCATGTTTATTGTCAACAGTACATAAACACACTTGATGGCATATATTTCTGCATCTCATTTCATTCGATTAATATTCTAATAGTACGGTTGGCCTTTGTATTATGAACCAATGGAGGAACTATGACCATCAGCACTACGTAGCGGAGCTGAAGTCAATATATTTGTCTGAAAACCTGTCTGCGTAAAATATATCAGAAATTTTAAACCCAATTTATAAAGAATATTAAAAAGTTACGACCGTAGGAAATTAGATCCCTTTACTGCTCTACAAATTGATTTGCTATACTTTAGACTTTCAAGTTTATTCACAACAGCGAGAATTATTGGGACTTCAAGTGAATTTCAAATGAAAGGCCAAAATAGCTCAGCTGGAAACATTCTCCAATCAGACTATGCTTCCAGTTTGACTACTTTGGCCTTAGATTTGAATTTACTTTGAATTCCCGACAGCTCTCCCTTTGGTACATAACCTTGTGTGTGTAAATGTTAAATAGAATAGAATAACTACCCTTTTCAAGTAAGTTTGCCACGAGTTCCTGGAGGAGCCTGCTTGCCAGCCTCCTGCCCACAGACTTTGGACCCTGTAAAATGTAATATAAAAGTCTTCGTTCGTGTATTTGGACTATATGTTTCGGGAACCGAACAGCCGCACAAACCAGAGACCACCCTGGAGCTTGCTAATCCTAATTGATACTTTGTAGCAATTTCCACTGCAGTGTTCTAAGTGTTCGTCTGGGTGGCTGCATTTCCTATGGACGACCACGAGGTGGCGGCCATCTTGTTCGCATGAACGAGGGCAGGGGTGTTTGGTCGTCGAGTTCATGGAACTATTTTCGGACACTGAAACTCCCGACCACTGTTGGACTTCCATGATCGCCTGTGTTTGGTTTTATAACACTTAGAAAGACACTGTTCGGTGGAAATGTTCACACGAACAAGGGGAACAAGCTCCAGGGTAAGAACATTGACTATATTCGGTTTTAAAACTACTGAACTAGACCGACCGCAAGCCCTGATTATCTGGAACTGTTTTGGGCATGGCATCTTGCGTGCAGTCGGTCAAATTATGACTTGCAAGAAATTCCTGAACTTTTGTGTGGTTTTATGTATTTTTAGGGTGTTGGGGAAATGTGTGTTTTTTGTACCTGGAGATAATTGAGTTTAATGCAGTGCTTGACTCAATTATCTCCCAGGCACAGGGGAGGGATTATCTTGTTTTGTATGTGTGTGTCCTGGACCTGAGAGCCAATGTAAATGTTTTTACTGTAGTGTACTCCCAGAACTATGTGTCGTCTGGTTACTGGGAGAGGAAAGGGCTAATGACTGTTCCAGTGTGAGGATTCAACGGGGAAAGTCCTTGTAAGGACTAGAGCTCCCAGGACTGAGTGTCCTCCAGTGCCTGGGGGTGTCTACAGCGAATACCCCATCCGGCTCCAGGAGGGAGCAGTTCCAGGACCCCAGTCAAGCCACGACGACTGTGGGCAGAAGTGCTGCGGTTTGTCCCCTGTTCCAGGTAGGAAGCAGTCCTTGGCGGAGGTACCCAGCCAGGGGTACAGGGAGCTCCGTTACAGTGTAATTTAATCCCATACATGATGCAATCAGGCATATTTAATAATATCACTGCAAATATCTCTTTTAGAAATGAACATGATATTGTGCAGTTTTCAACATGAGCTAAATTAGTTCTAATTTATTCATATATTTTTCAGTTATAACATTTAGTAACAGTTTAGTATTTGATTAATTATTACACAGTAATAGTAGCAGTTATTCCTTTATAGTTAGTCTTTATCACATCATTAAATTGATTGTAACTCCCCTCCATGCTTTAAATCATTTTATTTGACATTATTTTACCCAGTTTTACTTACTTGTCGATCCCTTTTCCACCCAAAACATAGACTAAGTTATTGTGTGATACCACAGTGTGTCCATAGACTTGGTAAGGCAGAGGGTCCGACTCCCCCCATTTAAATGACCTAGATTTGGAAAACAAAAGCAGACCTTTAAGAAATCCAAACATTCATAAGTCTTTTTAGATTTTTTTTTTTATAGATCTATAAATAACAGTAACTTAACCCCTTAAGGACCAAACTTCTGGAATAAAAGGGAATCATGACATGTCAGACATGTCATGTGTCCTTAAGGGGTTAATGCTTTAGGACACATATATTTATTTAATTTACACTATGCTACTGGCTCCAACTGGATCCATGCGCTTTAAGCCAGCAAGGGGAGAGAGGGAAGGAGGGTTTAAATAAAAACTAAATGTAAAGTATGGAGGAGAGGGGGGAGGTGGTGGTGCACAGATGGAGAACAAGCTTCCCCTTGTAGGCGCAGCTCCAGCAAGGGAGAATATTATAACATCCGTCGCCAGTGCTCTGTGCGCACTGACAACAGACGTCATTTTTGCACAGATTTGATATTACGCAGTCTGGAGCATAGTTATGGGCTACCTACCTCTCGTGTTATGGGGGTAACTAGCTCCTGCAAAAAAGTGATTATATCTCTGTGCGTACAGTGTTTTAAGCAGGAATGTTGCACACACAGACTGATAACCCCATGACCATTTCAAATCACTGAAGTGGTCATGGGGTTATAGTGATCATTTACACACACAGAAAAAAAAATCCTTATGGGTTTCTATACAAATAAGGCTATCTGTCATGGGGATTGTCAGGAATTCAAAGAGAAAAAATGCCTCAACAACTAAAATATATTCTTGGCTAATTAATGTTGTTTATCACTAAGCGTCCACATAGATACAAATGTTTACCAAACGTGTGACTAATATCATGTTTTATTATTAAACTTACGGGCGGTCGTAGCACAAGACGGAGTCCAATATTTGTTCCCCTTCTTTTAATTCTTTGCCCCCAATCAGATAGATTGAGTTCTCTGATTCTCCCAGGCCAAACAGGCACCGAGCAGATGGAACGGGGGGCATACCCAACCAATCCGAGTCCAGGTGGTCAAACTGCAAGATAGAAAATCAACGTTAAAATACAACATGTCTTAAAGTAGACTTATCAACTATAAGAAAAATAGACTATCAAGGTTATTTACAAAGGTGAGAATTCTAAGGGAATTGCAAATTTAAGGCAGGGGTATTTGAACTGAAATCATTTCGGGATTTTCCCTATTCGGCTTTTTTTACCTTAAATATGAAATTCATTTTGAATTCACCTTGAATTTTCACTTAAGTATAAAATATTTTCAAAATTTGGTATTGAGCCTTTAAGAATAATTTTCAGCATTTGAGATATTTTAATAATTTTATTGATATGAAATCGTGATATTTCCCAGCATGCACCTGAGCACTTGGCTATCTACTCCTGATTGGCTGCTTATTTTAAATATTTGGAATTCCCTCACCGGTGTAAACACTACTAAAACACTACAGGGGCCCCTTCTTGTCACCTAGTTTTACTAGACGGGCCCCTTCCTGTTAGCTGGTTTTATTACAGGGGCCCCTTCCTATTAGCTGGTTGTATTACAGGGGCCCCTTCCTTTTAACTGGCTTTATTACGGGGGCCCCTTCCTATTAGCTGGTTTTATTACAGGGGCCCCTTGCTATTAGTTGGTTTTATTACAGGGGCCCCTTCCTATTAGCTGGTTTTATTACAGGGGCCCCTTCCTATTAGCTGGTTTTATTACAGGGGCCCCTTCCTATTAGCTGGTTTTATTACAGGGGCCCCTTCCTATTAGCTGGCCTTATTACAGGGGCCCCTTCCTATTAGCTGGTTTTATTACAGGGACCCCTTCCTATTAGCTGGTTTTATTACAGGGGCCCCTTCCTATTAGCTGGCCTTATTACAGGGGCCCCTTCCTATTAGCTGGTTTTATTACAGGGGCCCCTTCCTATTAGCTGGTTGTATTACAGGGGCCCCTTCCTATTAGCTGGTTGTATTACAGGGGCCCCTTCCTATTAACTGGCTTTATTACGGGGGCCCCTTCCTATTAGCTGGTTTTATTACAGGGGCCCCTTGCTATTAGTTGGTTTTATTACAGGGGCCCCTTCCTATTAGCTGGTTTTATTACAGGGGCCCCTTCCTATTAGCTGGTTTTATTACAGGGACCCCTTCCTATTAGCTGGTTTTATTACAGGGGCCCCTTCCTATTAGCTGGCCTTATTACAGGGGCCCCTTCCTATTAGCTGGTTTTATTACAGGGGCCCCTTCCTATTAGCTGGTTTTATTACAGAGGCCCCTTCCTATTAGCTGGCCTTATTACAGGGGCCCCTTCCTTTTAGTTGGTTTTATTACAGGGGCCCCTTCCTATTAGCTGACCTTATTACAGGGGCCCCTTCCTATTAACTGGCTTTATTACAGGGGCCCCTTCCTATTAGCTGGCTTTATTACAGGGGCCCCTTCCTATTATCTGGTTTTATTACAGGGGCCCCTTCCTATTAGCTGGTTTTATTACAGGGGCCCCTTCCTATTAGCTGGTTTTATTACAGGGGCCCCTTCCTATTAGCTGGTTTTATTACAGGGGCCCCTTCCTATAAGCTGGTTTTATTACGGGGGTCCCTTCCTATTATCTGGTTTTATCACAGAGACCCCTTCCTATTAGCTGGCCGTATTACAGGGGCCCCTTCCTATGAGCTGGTTTATTACAGGGGCCCCTTCCTATTGGCTGATTTTATCACAGGGGCCCCTTCCTATTAGCTGGTTTTATTACAGGGGCCCCTTCCTATTAGCTGGCCTTATTACAGGGGCCCCTTCCTATTAGCTGGTTTTGTCACAGGGGCCCCTTCCTATTAGCTGGTTTTATTACAGTGGCCCCTTCCTATTAGCTGGCTTTATTACGGGGGCCCCTTCCTATTAGCTGGTTTTATCACAGGGGCCCCTTCCTATTAGCTGGTTTTATCACAGGGGCCCCTTCCTATTATCTAGTTTTGTTACAGGGGCCCCTTCCTATTAGCTGGTTTTATTACAGGGGCCCCTTCCTTTTAGTTGGTTTTATTACAGGGGCCCCTTCCTATTAGCTGACCTTATTACAGGGGCCCCTTCCTATTAACTGGCTTTATTACGGGGGCCCCTTCCTATTAGCTGGCTTTATTACGGGGGCCCCTTCCTATTATCTGGTTTTATTACAGGGGCCCCTTCCTATTAGCTGGTTTTATTACAGGGGCCCCTTCCTATAAGCTGGCTTTATTACGGGGTTCCCTTCCTATTAGCTGGCCTTATTACAGGGGCCCCTTCCTATGAGCTGGTTTTATTACAGGGGCCCCTTCCTATTAGCTGGCCTTATTACAGGGGCCCCTTCCTATTAGCTGGTTTTGTCACAGGGGCCCCTTCCTATTAGCTGGTTTTATTACAGGGACCCCTTCCTATTAGCTGACCTTATTACAGGGGCCCCTTCCTATTAGCTGGTTTTATCACAGGGGCCCCTTCCTATTAGTTGGTTTTATTACAGTGGCCCCTTCCTATTAGCTGGCTTTATTACGGGGGCCCCTTCCTATTAGCTGGTTTTATCACAGGGGCCCCTTCCTATTAGCTGGTTTTATCACAGGGGCCCCTTCCTATTAGCTGGTTTTGTTACAGGGGCCCCTTCCTATTAGCTGGTTTTATTACAGGGGCCCCTTCCTTTTAGTTGGTTTTATTACAGAGGCCCCTTCCTATTAACTGGCTTTATTATGGGGGCCCCTTCCTATTAGCTGGCTTTATTACGGGGGCCCCTTACTATTATCTGGTTTTATTACAGGGGCCCCTTCCTATTAGCTGGTTTTATTACAGGGGCCCCTTCCTATTAGCTGGTTTTATTACAGGGGCCCCTTCCTATTAGCTGGTTTTATTACAGGGACCCCTTCCTATTAGCTGGTTTTATTACAGGGGCCCCTTCCTATTAGCTGGCCTTATTACAGGGGCCCCTTCCTATTAGCTGGTTTTATTACAGGGGCCCCTTCCTATTAGCTGGTTTTATTACAGGGGCCCCTTCCTATTAGCTGGCCTTATTACAGGGGCCCCTTCCTATTAGCTGGTTTTATTACAGGGGCCCCTTCCTATTAGCTGGTTTATTACAGGGCCCCCTTCCTATTAGCTGATTTTGTCCCCAGAATAACCCGCCAGATGACCATTGGGGGGACACCACGCCTACCCCATGTAGCCGAGCAGGGCATTATACTACTGATGGTGGATTTGAGAAGCATGTCTGTATGTTATGTGTAAGCAGCGTTTGGTGTGGGTAGTGTTTACATGTCTGTATGGTATGTGTAAGTGGTGTTTACATGTCTGTATGGTATGTGTAAGTGGTGTTTACATGCCTGTATGGTATGTGTAAGTGGTGTTTACATGTCTGTATGTTATTTGTAAGTGGTGTTTACATGTCTGTATGTTATTTGTAAGTGGTGTTTACATGTCTGTATGTTATTTGTAAGTAGTGTTTACATGTCTGTATGTTATTTGTAAGTGGTGTTTACATGTCTGTATGTTATGTGTAAGTGGTGTTTACATGTCTGTATGGTATGTGTAAGTAGTGTTTACATGCCTGTATGGTATGTGTAAGTGGTGTTTACATGTCTGTATGTTATTTGTAAGTGGTGTTTACATGTCTGTATGGTATGTGTAAGTGGTGTTTACATGTCTGTATGGTATGTGTGTGCAACGTTTGTATTATTGCCTCAATTTAAAATAGTTTGATAATCTTTACAAATAATTCAATATTTCTGAATAAACTTTTTTAATAATTAAACGATCACTATACTGTCAGGAAAACAAACCCGTTTTCCTGACACTATATAATCCTTGGGGGACCCTCACCCTCAGGGTCCCCCTTCCGCTGGGCTGAAGGGGTTTAAACCCCTTCAGCCACTTACCTTAATACAGCGCCGGGCTCCCTCGGCGCTGGTGACCTCTTCTCCCCCGTTGATGTCAGCTCCTGAGTGGAGCGGAATGCGCATGCACAGCAAGAGCCGCGCGCGCATTCTAACAGTTCATAGGAAAGCATTTCTCAATGCTTTCCTATAGACGTTCTGCACACTGAATGCGAATTTCGCATCCATCGTTGCAGAAGCGCCTCTAGTGGCTGTCAGGAAGACAGCCACTAGAGGTTGGATTAACCCTGCAATGTAAACGTAGCAGTTTCTCTGAAACTGCTACGTTTACATGTGAAGGGTTAAAACCTGAGGGACCTGGCACCCAGACCACTTCATTGAGCTGAAGTGGTCTGGGTGACTATAGTGTCCCATTAAATACTATGAAAAATATTAATTTAAAAAAAAATTGCATTTGGATATTTTTAAAATAAATTTATAGATAGATGACCTATTTTTGATATTTGAATGTTTTTTGTTTTTTTTTAAACATATATAGTCAAAAATAAGGTCTAATTACATTCTGTAGCCGGTAACAGTGTTTCAATGTATCACAATGTATTAGACTTGTGCATGCAGTTCGTAATTTGTCCAATTTTTGGACGATTGGTAGTTAATTTTACCATATTAAGGGTTAATAAGTGTGTAGGGGTTTAGAAATATCCCACTCTCTGTCACATTGGAGATTTTGTCTTTTAGCTGATACAGCAAGGTGAGTTGTTTTTGTAGGACTCACCTATGAGGTTTGCCTTGACGTGTCAGGTGAGCTTACATCTAGTGGTCATTGGAGTGACACTAAAAAAGTCCAGTTATTTAAATGTAAATAGGGAGTTGGGATAGTTCACAAGTAACTTTGCTCTTTGCTTTTCCTACATAATATTTGCCTTTTTCCCTACCATATGGTTTGTCTGAATTGTTTTCCCAAAATAATAGCATGGACGAAATTTGGCCCATACTGACTGAATCAAAGCTTTTTATTTGGACACATTGATTGGGCCGAAATGGACTTTCACGCTGAGCATAATTCTACAACGTATCATGAAAGCTCATTGTGCGTATTGGAAAACATTGGGTTTTACTGCAGGGGTTAATACAACCTACATGCCATGTCTCCACTGCCAGGCAGGTTAAGTAAATCAAAAAATAAAACGAGTGCGATTTAAAAAAAAACCCAAGTATAAATAGTACAACCAATAGTTTGCTTTTACGTAGCTGACTGTTAAATAAATCTCACATGTGACAGTTCCTCTTCAGCCAATGGCTTGAACTGCCTACACAGCATGCCACGACCCCCATTGCATATCTCCCAAGTCCCTCTATTTAGGAGAGACAGTCCCTATTTAGGACCTAAATTCCTCTTTCCCTCTTTTTTTATCCCTCTGTCCCTCTTTTCTAGGAGCTCCATATTGGTGTGTCTGAGTGTGTAACAGAGCTCCACAGCAATAATACTCCCAGTAATGTGTCTAAGTGTATAACAGAGCTCCACGGCAATAATACTCCCAGTAATGTGACTGTGTGTATAACAGAGCTCCACTGCAATAATACTCCCAGTAATGTGTCTGAGTGTATAACAGAGCTCCACGGCAATAATACTCCCAGTAATGTGACTGTGTGTATAACAGAGCTCCACGGCAATAATACTCCCAGTAATGTGACTGTGTGTATAACAGAGCTCCACTGCAATAATACTCCCAGTAATGTGTCTGAGTGTATAACAGAGCTCCACGGCAATAATACTCCCAGTAATGTGACTGTGTGTATAACAGAGCTCCACGGCAATAATACTCCCAGTAATGTGACTGTGTGTATAACAGAGCTCCACGGCAATAATACTCCCAGTAATGTGTCTGAGTGTATAACAGAGCTCCGCAGCAATAATACTCCCAGTAATGTGCCTGAGTGCATAACAGAGCTCCACAGCAATAATACTCCCAGTAATGTGTCTGAGTGTATAACAGAGCTCCACAGCAATAACACTCCCAGTAATGTGTCTGAGTGTATAACAGAGCTCCACAGCAATAATACTCCCAGTAATGTGTCTGAGTGTATAACAGAGCTCCACAGCAATAATACTCCCAGTAATGTGTCTGAGTGTATAACAGAACTCCACAGCAATAATACTCCCAGTAATGTGTCTGAGTGTATAACAGAGCTCCACAGCAATAACACTCCCAGTAATGTGTCTAAGTGTATAACAGAGCTCCACGGCAATAATACTCCCAGTAATGTGTCTGTGTGTATAACAGAGCTCCACAGCAATAATACTCCCAGTAATGTGCCTGAGTGCATAACAGAGCTCCACAGCAATAATACTCCCAGTAATGTGTCTGAGTGTATAACAGAGCTCCACAGCTATAATACTCCCTGACACTGGCCACCCCCATTGCCCAACTTTGACCACTTTTGACCACTTTTTAGAACAGAACACTTTGATAAATGTCCCCCACGTGACTATCTGCCCCAGGAGACTACAAAACACGCACAGTACCTGTAAGAAGTAAGAACCTAAGGGATCATCCTTATTTTCCTCATTATAGAAAAGTCCGCCGGCTACAAAGATCTGGTTTTCCTTGGTTACCAGACTGATGTGATTTTTGGGAATTTGTGCTGAGAGTGAGGCAAAGAAGCATTCGTTTGCACTGGGGTCATAAGCTACAGCTCCCGTGTCACTTATCATGAATATAAGGTCCCTTAAGAACATTCCAAACCGCAGTGTGTCGTTCAGAATCCCAGGTAACAATTCTTCTTCCTCCTCTTCTTCCACATTTCCATTCACTACTGTTTCCCCATCTTTTCCCTCTTTCACTGAAGACTTCTTTTTTAAGACAGGTAATTTTCCATTATGGGCTTCATTGACCATCTCAAGTTTTTTTAAGAGTTCCATATTGGATTTTACTAACTCATTCTTTTCCACCTTGTTCTTTAAGTAGTCTGGGGAGATAAGACGGAAGCGAATACTTTCAAATATGACTGGTAGGGCTTCGATACGTTTCTCCTTGTCCCTTGCGGCCCATTTCATGACCACCTCAAACACGTCCTCTTCCTTCTCCACATTCAGGGAGTCGCTGGAGATAATAGCTATCAGCTCATCCGGACCAAGTTGGTAGAACTCTTCATCTCTGCTGATTAAATTAAAACGATCACACAAAAAATCCCGGGCAGACACAGCCAGTCGAGCACAGTCCAGCATCAAACCCAGTCGAAATATAGCCAGGCAGTTACTGAGACACAGCTTTTTTTGGAGGAATGAAACACATACTGTAAATATCGACGGGATCTGAAGCATATTGGCCACCGAAAATATGTCCTGCACGTTTGTCTCTGTGATTTCGATCTCAGAAGTGTAGATGTAATTAAGAATTTTTCCCATGACTTCCGGGTCCACATCTTCTAGTTCAATTTCTTTTTTCTTACTCTCCTCCAAGTCTGAAAGGAACATTGCCCTAAAGTAAGGACTGCAGGCTGACAGCACCAGCCTGTGGCAGGGAAACTCCTTTCCTTTTATCTTCAGAATACAATCTATAAACTTATTGTGATCCAACATATCTTTGAGTCCATCTTGGAGTAAAGTTTGCTGATAGAGACGTAACTCTTCAGCTTGTTGTACCGAAAGCGCCATATTTGCTACGTTGTTTCGTTGTTTCCTTTCTGTTCCTTCCTTTGCCCAGCCCAGGGACCAGAGGCCTATATGTCTTGCTTCAAAAAGAAAAGGAGTCTAAGAGACCGAGAGAGGTTTCCTGCTGCAGAATCTGATATTCGAACCAGCATTGAGAAATTCTGCTTGTACAGCTGACACGACCTTACAGCTGTAAGGGTTTTTATATATAGCAGCAACATTACAAAGCAAGGGAATCATTACGAGAAGATCTCATTTAGACGTGACACATTGGAAGACCAAAAGAGACAGCTGTCTTTGCAGCCTGGAATCACTAAGCATGGCTCTGTCCAAGCGTGACTCATCAGTGGAAGAGTGTGAGCTTAATCTGACGCCTCATTTCTCGACATGAACACCTACAACTTTTCATGGCAAAATTATTTAGTTTAGTTCCTCCGAATAGATGAGTCCATGACTGAAAGATTTCCTGCACTCACCTCGGAGGCGATGGAATGATCATCACTAGATCGTAGAATAGAACAGATTTTTTTTTAAAATCTTTTATTGATATTAAACTGGGGAATTTGAATGTTTTAATATGATAGAAATTTTGTTTCAAGCCAGGTTTAATTTCCTAAAAGAAACACAATTTATATATTTGCTCATATTTCTCTAAAGCAGTTTTACAATCAAAATATCATAAATCAGCAAGATTTAAAAAACAGAAATTTCTTACATAGAGTAAAAGTCCAAGTAGTTTGTTTATTGAGGCGATTTAACGAAAATAGTAATTTGTATGTATATACATTTCTCACGTTTCTTGGCTAAAGAAATGCGAGAACTCATGTTTCCACAGCTATCCCAGAAATCCCAGCTTCACATGCAAATTAACATAAACAGGCATCGTGCTTCAGACTTCATACTGCATGTCCACAGATGCTCTTGGCAATGTGCGCTGTGTTAAACACAGCTTTACGACCTTGTGGGTCTCATTATAAAAGTGCCGATTCTGGTCTCAAAGTTGAAGTCTCTCTGAAAGCCTCTAGTTAGGTGCTAAAAAGATTCCATTCTTTTTGGTCTCACCATAACCTTTATGACACCTAGCTTTAGGCTCTCTGAGAGGCTTCAACATCAGACCAGAACTGGTGTCATGTTGATAAGACCCTCAAGGTCAAAACCTTGTCCATGGCTGGTTTTCTGGTCACTGGTCCTTTTGGATCACATCCTATGCTACGAGGTAAAAAGGTGTGTTTAAAACAGTGCCAATTGCTTAGCATCGTAACAGAAAAGCTGTATGAAGTCTGATACTCAATGTCTGTCTGCGCTCCTTTGCGTGTCAGGCTGGGAACTCTGGGATATAAGCATTATTTCTCGAGTTTCTGTGCCAAAGGCACAAAGGTTGATACACAGGAGTAATGTATATATATTTAAATAATATCGCAAAAGCAATAAACAACATGGAGTGTTTTTAAAAGTGTGTTTTAATATTTTATTTTTTTGTAAATATATTTTTATTGAAGATGTTTGTATAAGAATGGCAGTAAGGAAATCAGGGACTCGCAGGTCCCACAGCATAGAAATAAAAATAATAATAATAAAATACAGGAGAAGACGACATGCAGGTCTCTAAGTTTGAAATTTACACTCCGGAAGGAAGAGATAACAATATCAACGACAATCTTGAGGAATAATGTGAGATATGCAGATCTCAACTTGTAAGCTGAATGTTTAGAACTGGCCCCCTAGAAAGGACCACTCTGAAGCAAAGAATGATTATCGACCCGTTCTCTGTCTTTTGAAAGGTAATGTCTGAGGCCCTGTGATTGTCATTTTTCCCAAAGTGCTACCCTCATGGGGCTGCCATCTCCCAGCCCCTCTCCGTCCTTGTCATTTTAAGAAACCTGTTGCTGGGCTCCATAGGGACACTCCTTTCGAGCCTTTGTGTTGTATCTTGTAGGCTTGGCAAGGTGGGATTTTCGAGAGGGTCCACTCACAGAGAAAGTGGTTACGGTAGCACGAGGGAGCATAGGAAAAACCATGGTGATCATAATCCAAAATTTAAGTGTTACCTATTCCATTTTGGTAAAGGTACCCTTGTGAGTCTTTTCCCTTCCGCAGTCATTAACATTGTCGTCCTCTACAACTATGCCTTATAGATCAGAAAAGTAAACAGCAGCAGAAGAACAGAAAAGGAAAGAACGTGAGGGTATATATATGGGTAGGAATGTGGGTACAGAAGTGAGTGTAAGAGCGGCCGCCCGGTCGCATTCCCTATAGGTGCGCCTGAAACTCCTCCTCAGAAGTTGTCAGTAACCAATGTGTCCAAATGTCGGAGTACACCACGTGTTTTAATTTTACTATTATAATTTCCATAGCACCAATATACACCGTACCATTAATCAGTTTTGTGATGGACATTTTAAAGTGGCTCTGTCACCTTCTGGGGTGTTGGTATCTCTTGTAAAGACACCGGATGGTGACCTGGCTACTTGGTGTGCGGTGGCCCAAGGGTGCAGAGGAAGGTAGGTTTTACTTACCTGAAGCTGTTCCTTGTGGCTGCCATCTCCATCTCTGCCAGGAGCCCCTATCTCACAAGAACATAGAATACTGAAGTCCATGGAGGATCCCGCAAGACCACAGAATCCTCCATAGACATTGTCTTCACTAATGGCAGCTGTGAGAACTGACCAAATCTGACCGCGGTAGCTCTGCCTTTTGTTAAGTTTTGCCAAGTGGAGGGAAAATAAATTTTTCTTATGAAATCTTTTGATTTGGGTTGGAATTTCAGTTTCAATAATAGTCAATGTATTTCAATAATCCATTCATTTCATGTATTTTTTGGGGGGGAGAGAGGGACTGATAAATCAATTGAACAGAAACTAGAGGTGAGGAATTTCTGCTTTTACAGCTGGGTCTATGTCTCTGGGGCAGTCGGTGGTTACTTTTTATATCTCAATACTGAACATTTCCACTTTTTACTCATCTTGTTTGTTTTTTTGGAAAAAGCTTCATGCATATTGTATACCCTCCAGCATTGGAGGAAAGACGAGACAGGGGGAATATGATAGAAACATTTAAATACATAAAGGGAATCAACACAGTAAAGGAGGAGACTATATTTAAAAGAAGGAAAAACTACCGCAACAAGAGGACATAGTCTTAAATTAGAGGGACAAAGGTTTAAAAATAATATCACAAAGTATTACTTTACTGAGAGGGTAGTGGATGCATGGAATATCCTTCCAGCTGAAGTGGTAGAGGTTAACACAGTGAAGGAGTTTAAGCATGCGTGGTATAGGCATAAGGCTATCTAACTATAAGATAATGCCAGGGACTAATGAAAGTATTTAGAAAATTGGGCAGACTAGATGGGCCGAATGGTTCTTATCTGCCGTCACATTCTATGTTTCTATGTTATGGATGCAGGATTGGAGTGGGCGTCAATGCTGCTCAACAATTGTACAGACACACCTTAGAAGCAGGGGGCCCTTCTGAAAAGGGTGTCATGTCACTTGCCCAAGCCCTCTCCCAGCCTTGAGTTCTCAGGCACAGAGCAGCTGTACTCCCCCAACATAAGGACGGCTCCTTCCTTCACTCTGCAAGTGTTTGTCTTTACTCTGAGCATTCCTTGTGCATCGAATGATACTCGCGTGCTGCACTTTCTGGTGACATTTACTTGGTGTCAACAGACGTAGGATAACAGGGGACAACCCAAGACAGCCAGACAAGGACCCAAACTAAGGCCATCCAACCAAACTGGAACTGGTGGGAATTGTGGAATTAAGATGGTAAAAAATTCCCACAAGGATTCATACTGGTCAACCGACTAAAATGCACAATTACAATTATTTAGATAGCACCAACATATTCCGAAGTGCTGTACAATAGGTAAACAAGACACACTTTTAATTCTAACAAAACAAGCCTGACATATAGGAGCGGTAGGTTGTTATATCCCTGATTTTTACCAAAGGGACTCTTCAAACGCCATAAGAATGTTTGCTCATATTGCACTGGTTATGGGCAAAGAGGTCTTTTGTCACTTTTATCTAACAATACAGTTGTCAATAGCTGCAGCAAGCTGCAAAATTGCTGCAGTTAGTAGACTGCCCGTTCTCCTATATATCGGTAGGAGAAGCTATGCTTCCTTTATAACTGCACAAATACTTGCATGGTGCATGCACGCATTGTTCCAGCCTCTGACTCCCTTCACTGGTTCTAAGAGAGAGCCTGAACTGCGGCTGTGCGCATGCATGCAACAGTATTCACTGCTCCATGAACAGGGCTGTCAGTAAACTGAGAGCAGTCTTGTTTAATTAACATTTCCACCCATCAGATCTCACGAATGGAACTGCTGTCTGGGCCTGAATCACATTTCCAAGAAATCATTTCTAGACAAAGATTTATGGGATAAATGAAACGCCATGGACCAGAGTAGGAGGTAACGTCCTGATCGGGGAATGGATTCTTCTACTGTTACTTGGCCATGCATTTGCAGGAGCTGCAGTGACATTGTTGTGCGTTACCCAAATGGAGTATCCCCTTAGTAGGATTATAAAATATTTAGTATCTGTGTTTTCACTATATTACTTTTAGAACCTGGCCTCCTGTTGATTGAAGAAACACAGAGAGAGCTTGATAAGTGTTAAATGAACAGTAGTTTGAACGGCATTCTAATCAATAACTGTGGATTCCTCTGTCTTGTAAAATGAGAACAATTTACAGAACATTTTTTACTCTCTACCCATCCGACTGTGCGCTGAGAAAATGACTTTGTGGGGCGTGGTTTCGGCTCCGTCTAAGATGGCCGCGTGAGGAGAGAGCTCCGCTCCGCCGAACCCCCGCTAAAGCTATAATAAGCGGCACTTCAGCATTGATGGGGCGCACAAAACGCCAGGAACAACCCCAGACCCCGGGGAACCCCCAGCAGGGACTTATTGACGGTTTCTTTCAACCGCAGCCCGGAGCAAGCGGCGAACCAGCGGGCCCCAAGATGGCGTCGGAGCCACCTCATGCCACAATGCACAGCGCATTGGAGAGAATTGAGGGAACCCTCGAGAAACTAACATTGGCTATGGCCACGAAAACCGACTTGCAAACCGTAGCAGCCACAATTCAGGAAGCCATGCGGGCGGAGGTCGCAGGGATCCGCGCTGACCTCACAGCACATGCAGGCCGTATTACCACGCTTGAGGAGACGGACACAGCCCTCGCGGCCCGCATGGCGTCTACCGACACCGCAGTGGCAAGGCAAGGTGAAATGCTGTTGAACATGCGTCGCCACCTCGAGGATGTGGATAACAGAGGTAGGCGATGCAATATTCGTGTGCGAGGTGTGCCTGAGGCTGAGGGGGCAGAAGATGTGACTGACACCCTTAAAGAGCTCTTCCGCTCCGTCATGCACCCGACATTATTGCCACAAATTGATTTCGATAGAGCCCATAGGGCCCTGCGCCCTAGAAACTCGGAAGATGGCCCGAGAGATCTCATATGCTGCCTGAGCTCCTTACCGGTGAAGAACAACATTATGGTTAAAGCCCGGGAGAGACCCTCCTGGCCCTTTCGGGGAGCTCAAGTGTCGCTCTACAACGACCTCTCCCCTATCACCTTAGATGCCAGGCGAGCCCTCCGCCCTGTGACAGCAACATTACGGGAACACAACGTGGTTTATAAATGGGGCTTTCCCTTCGCTCTGATGGCACGGCACCAGAATCGTTGGCTTACTCTGAGATGGCCGGAAGAAGTGCCGAGTTTCCTGGGGGAGTTGGGCCTTCCATCACAGACTGTCCCTAACTGGATCCTGAGCACGCTGGGCCCACCCCCGAGACCATGAAGAGACCCACGTCAACGAGTAACAGGTGCCCCTGCTTCTTCCCAACCCGGACGGTATGGGAGACCGACATCTCCGGAGGAGTAGTTGCCTCTCTCTCCATCCCCTGCAGATGACCGTGTGGACCTCCACGCCGCATTATCCCCGGCGGTTCCAGTTCATTCCACGAGAGACTGCTGGCACCGTAACAGGTACCCCCCCTTTATTGAAGCCTGGGGTGGGGGATGACGGGGTGGACGGGCTCCTGGATGGGTGTGCCATGATTGTACATACAACACTCCGCTTACATGTTGGGACACTTGGACTCCAGCTCGATGATATCGCCTGTAATGGAGTGGGATAGCGAACCCTTGGGTGGGGGGCTGTGGTGGGGGGGACGGGCTTGGGATGCAGATTTTCACTCCGTTCCACTTTCCTTACTAACACATTGGGACTCATCGTTAATGGGATTTTCAGAATGTGTTGGACCTACTCTTGGGATGGGGGCTGGGGGGGATTTGTGGGGGGGCGGGGGGGATCCGGTGGTGCTCATTTCTATCATATGCCTTAACCCGATGATGTGTACTGTCTTACATAATGTGTTACATGCAATTGACCGTTATAACTGCTTGTTTGTTACTGTAGGTGCACCTTGTGACTACCGGTACATCCATCCACGTAGCATATGTGACTTACACTCCTAATAATCATACTCACGGACGCACTCTATGACGACCCCCCCCCCCTCCCCTCCCCCCCCCACGCCCCTGGAGGCATGACATCTCACACCATAATGGCTGGAGTGGACGGTGCGCAACCCTGCGGAGGGTGGACCTGGGTGGGCTATTATGGAGGGACACCCCGGGTTGCGTAGGGATATCAAGACAACGGGATCCCATACACGTTGACGCTCCAGGGGAATTAATGTATACCTCCTGACCATCTTTATTGCTTCACACACCTGACACACGGGTGGAAAAGGACCGTCCAAGACATGCTGAGAGGGAGTGACTTAAGGGTACCCTGCTGGGGGAACCACCTGGGGGACACTGAGTTCCTTTAGACACAGCTAATTTGTATAAGATTCTTAGCGCATCCTTCACTTATCCAACGCCTGATGCTTTTGTATCCTCTTACTGCTAACGCCCTATAACGGGGATAGTCCTGCCTTGGTGGCATAGCGCTGGGGGAGCCTATGGACCCTCCGTGAGATATCATTTGGGCGGAGCTCGAGACACACTTCCACACTCATACACTCGTGCTACGTGTGACGCAGCCGCATAGGGGGTACCTCGGATTCCTGAGCTGGTACCGGAACGAGGATCCGCTAGTGTCGGTTGCTGCACGAGACAACCCCCCCCCCCCCCTTACCTGGAGGGAGGGCATAGAGCTGGACTTAGTCCAGACTCTGAGAGGGTATCGACGATAGGGATACACACCTCCTTTTAACTACCATAGTGTTAACCAGGACCACACCCGGGACGCTGACTCCTGGCTCATTATTCTACCTTTCACACTTGCCTTATACCTACTGCTCTGTACCACTTTTCTATATTCCTCCTTCCTCTCCCCCCACTCAAGCATCGTACTAACTGAACTACCGACTGGGGGCCTTCCCTAGAGCTTTTCCGTATTCTAATCACCGATAGCCCCGGTAATCATGGCTTACCGCTTCACGCCCCTGAGAATCATCACACAGAACTGCAGGGGTCTTAACATACCAGAACGCAGAACACACCTTCTGAGAGAACTGAGGAAAAAACATGTGTCGATAGCCCTGCTACAGGAAACTCACTTCAAGGAAGGGACGCAGCCTAGGCTACAGAATCGACATTACTCCAGTAACTACTTTAGCAATCACCCCACGTCGCACAAAACAGGAGTAGCCATTCTCCTAGCGACAGATCTCGGATTTGAAGAACTGGATCGGATGCAAGACTCGTCGGGGAGGTACCTCTTCCTTAAGGGTGTTATTGCTGGCAAAATCTACACAATAGCTACCATCTATGTGCCCAACAAGAGGCAAGCTCCCTTCCTCCGTAACGCTCTTCAGCAGCTGGAAGATTTTTCGGACGGTATCTTAATTGTGGGAGGTGATTTTAATACTCCACTGGATCCAATATTAGACTCCTCAACGGGACACAGCTGCATACCTCAGCGTACTATTAAATCCATCCGACAGTCAATGGAGGATTTGAGGTTGGTGGACTGCTGGAGGGCACTACACCCTTCGGTGAAGGATTTCACCTATTATTCGGCACTCCACAACCGTTATTCCCTTATTGACTATCTCTTTGTCGCTCGGGAGGGCCTCACGCACCTACGGGGAGCCGATATCACCCCGGCTACTTGGTCGGACCACGGTTCTGTAGAAATGGAGCTGACCTCCCCTCTATTCAAACCGGCAGTCTGGAACTGGAGACTGAACGAAGCCTTGTTATTAGATCCGCACGTCAAGGAACAGACGCGACAGGAATTGGAGCAATACTTCCTGGAAAACGACACCCCGGATATCTCCCCGATTTCCCTATGGGAAGCCCATAAGAGCGTGATTCGCGGCACTCTTATCCGCCTTGCCTCCCAGAAGCGGAAAGCGTTTATGCAGGAACTAACTGAATTGCACAAGGCAATCGCGACACTAGAACGCAGCCACAAGAGATCCCAAGTAAACGCAGTGTACGGCGACTTAATGGAACATAGGAGGAAATTGAGAGCACTCCTATTGAAAAGACATCTACGAACAGTGCAACGTAATAAAGGATTTTATTATGCCCACGCCAATAAAGGCGGCAGGTATCTTGCGAGGCTACTGAAGGGCCCTGTTCCTCACCGGCAAATCCAACAGCTTCGCCTGTCCACAGGGGAGATCTCCCCCTTTCCCGAAAAGATCGCGGAGGAATTCAGGACTTTCTATGAGAAACTTTACAACCTATACCCACCCACAACGGACGCAGAAGCTGCACGGAACCGCTCGGTGATCCATGACTACCTCTCAGAAGCAACCCTGAACGTCATGGACCGGGACTCGGCGGACTTGCTGGATGCTCCAATCAGTATGGAGGAAATAGCTACTGCTCTTAAATCGTCCAAAACCGGCAAAGCACCTGGCCCAGATGGCTTCTCCCTGGGGTATTATAAAACCTTTTCGGGACTACTCCTATCACGGCTCACTGATGCTCTGAATGCGATTGGCGAGGGGAGAACGCTAGGCAGGGAATCGGTTGCAGCGACCATCACTGTACTTCTTAAGCCGGGGAAGGACCCCCTACAATGCGGCAGTTACCGCCCGATCTCGCTGCTAAATGTGGACTCTAAACTGTTCACCAAGGTTTTGGCGACCCGCCTGAAACACCTCCTGCCTGATTTAATACACGCAGACGAGACGGGGTTAATTCCGGGTAGGGAGGCCAGAGACAGTACGCTGAGGCTCTTCGCTATCCAACATCATGCTCGGAAAAGAGGGACCCGATTGATGCTCCTATCAACAGATGCGGAAAAGGCATTTGATCGGGTCAACTGGACGTACATGTTGGAGACGTTGAAGTGGCAAGGCTGTGGAGAGAGACTTCTAACGTGGATAACTGCCCTATACACGGACCCCAGAGCGACTGTACGAATTAATGGAGCCACAACCGCAGACTTCCCAATTCGGAATGGCACCAGGCAAGGGTGCCCACTCTCACCTCTGCTATTCGCGCTCTAACTGGAACCCCTCCTGCAGGTGATCAGGCAAAACCCGAACATCATGGGTTACACATGGCAGGAGGTACAACATAAGGTAGCTGCATACGCAGATGATCTCCTCTTCTTTGTCCACAATCCTCGAGTCACACTGCCCTGCCTCCTCTCGGAATTCAGCAGATTCGGACGAATGTCCGGCTTCCGGCTTAACATCTCGAAATGTGAAACGCTCAACATCTCGCTCCCTTCGGAAGAATTCCATTCCCTGGAGTCACAATTCGCGTTCCGCTGGTGCTATGGCAAGATGAAGTATTTAGGCGTCTTGGTGACTACTGAACCGAAGGACATGTATGACCATAACTTCGCACCTCTCCTAAAGAAGGTCCTGATGGACATGGCTAGCTGGTCCTACCCGCATATCACGTGGCATGGTAGGGTGGCAATGATTAAAATGAATGTCCTACCGAGGATCTTATTTCTCATGCAAACTATACCCCTTGCCTTACCAGCGACGTTTTTCTCGTCCCTAAAGACGGGAGTGATTAAATACGTCTGGCGCGGGGGTCGATCCCGAATACGACATGACATTCTGTGCCGACCTAGGACACTGGGCGGATTGGCACTACCCAATTTTAAAAGGTACCATCAGGCAGCGGTATTGCAACGCGTACTGGATTGGCACACGACACCGCCGACCAAACAATGGGTGACCCTGGACAGGGGCCTCATGGGCCGGGCAATGGAAATGAAGATCTGGGGAACACCTGGGGGACGACTCACCTCGACGACCGATGAAGGATTGACTCTACAAACCCTGATTACCTGGCAAACACTGAGAGGGATGGAGCACATATCCCCAACACCCAGCCCCATGTTGCCAATCACACATAATGAAAAATTAGGTGGAGGGCTCCCTGCGGGAGTGTGGCCCATTGAGAGCTCGCGCGACTATATCCCTATATACACGGTTCTTGCCGATGGAAAATTACGGGATTTCTCCTTATTGCTGGCAGACAGGCCGCGGACATCTCTTTTCCAACTCCGATACTTGCAATTGAAACATTACCACACCTCCATACCACACAAAGAACGTTTACGCAGAGACCTTACATGGTTCGAGAGACTCTGTGACCAGGGGACCGTTCTCGATCATGCACTATTGGCGCTATACCAACACCTGCTGACAGGAGGCACTCCTACCCCGATGGCGTTTAAAAGGCAATGGGAAGGTCAGCTGGGGAGAACCATCACCCCTCGACAATGGGACTTAGCGTTGCTATGGCAACACAAGAGCTCTATGAGCTCCTACTACCAGGAGATGAACTACAAACTCATATCCTTGTGGTACAGGACGCCAGTGTTCTTACACCGTATTAATTCATCTCATCCCCCAGATTGCTGGAGATGCCAAGAAGACCGAGGTACGATATACCATATCTGGTGGGAATGCAGAGTTATTGCCCCCTATTGGGACCTGATCAAAAACACAATAGAGTTCATCCTGGGAGACATACCGGACTGGACTGCGGAATTGGCCTTGCTACACATCTCCACTCAGCCCATTTCCGTATACAAGAAATCGATCTTACGACACCTACTTAATGCCGCTAAGGCGAACATCCCAGCCCATTGGAAGACGACCACGGTACCAACTGAACACGAATGGATACGCAGGGTGGAAGAGATCCAGGGGGCAGAAGAGGCCCATGCCACCATCACAGGCAGAGGAGCCAAGCATGCAGAAATGTGGGCCCCGTGGTTCCTATACATTGCTAGATATCGACAGGATGCGGACGCTCGAGGGAATGCTCCTCAGACTATGATGCTCCCCCCCTTAACTTTCTCCTCTTTCTTTTTCTTCTGGATCGTTAGGAGATCGGCTCGCCCGGGTTCGGCACTGGTAGAACCATATACGGAACAGGTAGTAGACGACATACGAATTATGACAGACGGTAACATCAACCGATAATAATCCTCGGACAGAGATCTGATGTGGAACTCTGGACCCTGTTTACTAGCCCTGTTTCCGGGGATATGTTCCACCATAACTAATACGCAAAAAGGACATTATGTACTCCCTGACGTCCCGATTAACAGATACATTTCTTAGGCACACAAACCACAGCAACTCACCGCTGACAGGACGCAAATATTGAAGCGCCCCTATGACACAGGGTGAAAATGATGATATAGAGGCTGAAACACCTAATGTACGACTCTCGAGCTCCGCTACGGGGGATGGACACGGGGGTTGGGTAGGCTCCCATTACTGACACGGCTCTTACAAAGGGGATACTTACTAGTGGGGGATGCGGGTTGAGGAATGGGGTTCGAGGGGTGTAGAGAACTGGGCGGATAATTTCAGTGGAAAAGGATACTTAAGCATCATAATACTGATAGCCGCCCGCTTAATATAGGCCCTAGACGCTGAAGAAGCCTTAACTCCGATACACAGGTATACACACCCGACCTTACCCAACAAACCCCCTGACCATGCACTGATAACATTCTACCTTCCTACTCCAAGCCGACTGTCACACAAAGCGAGAGTAATTGGCCCTCCCCTTTTACGACTTGACACTGATCGATTCACCCTGTATACCCATTGCGGTGATTGTATATATGTTAAGTCAGCCGTGCGTAAAATGAATGGGTTGTAAATACAAGCAATGTCTGATACATGAGTGACAGTATGTCGGAAATATACACACGTATATATAATCCCTGTTCTGATATGGGATTGGATTTATATTATCCTACATTATTATTTAAAACTTGTGTAATTTTACTGACTGTTATGAACGAAACGAGTGCTATGACCTGCTATGCATACTCACTTTCATAACTTGATACTCGGAAATTTGGAACATGCTGTAACATGTTAAGTTTAATGGTGTTTTACTAATTTGTGAACCTTATTGTTTATATTGCTACCATTTGGAAAATACGAGTTCCTTTCTGGCCTGTGAGCCAACTTGAAACTGTTGTTACACTTCAATAAACAGATTTACAAAAAAAAAAAAAAGAAAATGACTTTGTATGCATCCATTTTTGATAGTAAGGGGCCTAAAGTGTTGAAAATAACATTATTGCAGTTCTTTCATTCAGCATAAATTATATAAAAAAAAACAAAAAAATATTTTTATATATATATATATATTTTTAAATCTTTATTTTTGCGGTGCATGGGTAGTACAAACGAGCTTGTATCGCCACAACAGCGCGTACATGCTAGAATAGTAAAACAATGAAAACAGTATCATGGCATGCAATGGCGGCACCATTTTTCTTTTGTTAATAATTACAGGAAACATACGTCTAAGGTTCAAGCTTGAGTTAGGTAGGTAATGTCGAGATAGAAATAAGACATAACGCTCAACAGTAACTTAGTAACAGTATGAGGAGTTTGTCTTGGAGTGTGGCTACGCGTAGATTAGAGTGTATCAGGGTGAGCATACGTTAACTACCCCTGGCGTGGACTTAATCGGCTGTCTTGGTGTAGGGTACAGGAGTAGTACGTGTAGTGTCGTTTGTTAGGCCCTCCGTCTGGTCAGCTATTGTGTGTATCTCTACTTGTCCCCTATGCAAGCCGGTACCTTGGCCGGGACTTCATCCATTGCTAAGCTAAGCTCAGGGAAGGGTATGGCTGGGTTCCCCCAAAATGGTAGGACCTGGTGTTACATACTGTGTCAGCTGGGTTAAACTGGTGAGATACACGGTGGTTACCACAATGAGTCCATTAAAGCATGACTGTCAGGGACCAGGAACCAGACAGAGACAGAAGTAGATGCAAACACACCTTTATTAATAAATAACAAATAAATAACAAAAGCAAAGTCCAGGAATCAAGCAGGGGTCAGTCACCAGAGCGGGTAGTCAGACAAGCCAGGATCAGGAGCACGGAGAGCAGCGGAGTCAGGAACAAGGCCGGAGTCAGGAACCAGGAGCAAACAGGAAACACAGGAACAAGGAGACTTCTGGGGAACAGGAAACCACGCAAGGGCAAGGAGGTTCTGGGCTTAGCTGCTTAAATAGGCAGAACTGATTAGCAGCAGGGTTGATTACTACTCACAGGTGAGTAACCGTGGCAACAAGCAGAAGGAGCTCATAGTGATTGCAGCTGAAACTCAATCACTGAAACAGAAAAGGGTTGCTGTTTAAAATAGCAAAGAAACCCTGACAGTACCTCCCCCTCAACGACTCCCCCCATCTCTGTTGGTGGGTCCGGGCTTCATGGGGAAGCGGGCGTGATAGGAACGAAGGAGGGATGGTGCATGGACATCAGAGGCTGGAACCCAGGAGCGTTCCTCTGGACCGTATCCTTTCCAGTGCACCAAGTATTGGATCTGTCCTCTGAAGACCCGTGAGTCAATGATGCTGCGTATTTCATATTCCTCATGATTGTCAATCAGAACAGGACGTGGACGTGGCACTGAGGTGGTGTAGCGATTACAAACCAACGGTTTCAAGAGGGAAACATGGAAAACATTTGAGATGCGCATGTTAGCAGGAAGGTCAAGTGCGTAAGCTACAGGGTTGACCCTTCGAAGTATACGAAATGGCCCAACGTATCGGGGTGCCAGTTTTTGTGAGGGAACACGGAGGCGTAGGTTGCGGGAAGACAGCCAGACCCTCTCTCCGACCTGATAGGTAGGTGCAGGAAGGCGTCTGCGGTCGGCCTGGAGTTTGTAGTTCTGCATTGCACGTTGCAAAGAACTCTGAACCTGCACCCAAGTGGAACGGAGTTCCCTGAGATGTTCCTCCAATGCCGGTATCTCCTGTGGCAAGAACGTATCAGGCAACATGGACGGTTGAAACCCATAGTTTGCCAGGAATGGGGATAGCCGGGAGGAGGCATTAATCACACTATTGTGGGCAAACTCCGCCCAGGGTAGCAGATCAGACCAGTTGTTCTGGTGGTCAGAAATGTAGCAACGCAGAAACTGTTCCAGTGTTTGGTTAGCTCGTTCCGCTGCACCATTGGATT